>NW_024609846.1:153399834-153999834 GCF_016920785.2 Ixodes scapularis
GATCGGCTCGCCCGGTGTCGTTCGACGTGCGTTCCTCAGTGTCGGTGCTTCGTCTTTTGCTCGTGCGTGCCACAACGTGTGCCTCCGCATGTTTCAATTACGTGCACAGTTAGCGACCAACAACGTTCGTCGGTTTTAGACTCATCTGATCGGCGACTCGTAATAGTTCGACGGGGATCGGCTCGCCCGGTGTCGTTCGACGTGCGTTCCTCAGTGTCGGTGCTTCGTCTTTTGCTCGTGCGTGCCACAAGGTGTGCCTCCGCATGTTTCAATTACGTGCACAGTTAGCGACCAACAACGTTCGTCGGCTTTAGACTCATCTGATCGGCGACTCGTAATAGTTCGACGGGGATCGGCTCGCCCGGTGTCGTTCGACGCGCGTTCCTCAGTGTCGGTGCTTCGTCTTTTCTCGTGCGTGCCACAACGTGTGCCTCCGCATGTTTCAATTACGTGCACAGTTAGCGACCAACAACGTTCGTCGGTTTTAGACTCATCTGATCGGCGACTCGTAATAGTTCGACGGGGATCGGCTCGCCCGGTGTCGTTCGACGCGCGTTCCTCAGTGTCGGTGCTTCGTCTTTTGCTCGTGCGTGCCACAACGTGTGCCTCCGCATGTTTCAATTACGTGCATAGTTAGCGACCAACAACGTTCGTCGGTTTTAGACTCATCTGATCGGCGACTCGTAATAGTTCGACGGGGATCGGCTCGCCCGGTGTCGTTCGACGCGCGTTCCTCAGTGTCGGTGCTTCGTCTTTTCTCGTGCGTGCCACAACGTGTGCCTCCGCGTGTATCAATTACGTGCACAGTTAGCGACCAACAACGTTCGTCGGTTTTAGACTCATCTGATCGGCGACTCGTAATAGTTCGACGGGGATCGGCTCGCCCGGTGTCGTTCGACGCGCGTTCCTCAGTGTCGGTGCTTCGTCTTTTGCTCGTGCGTGCCACAACGTGTGCCTCCGCGTGTATCAATTACGTGCACAGTTAGCGACCAACAACGTTCGTCGGTTTTAGACTCATCTGATCGGCGACTCGTAATAGTTCGACGGGGATCGGCTCGCCCGGTGTCGTTCGACGCGCGTTCCTCAGTGTCGGTGCTTCGTCTTTTCTCGTGAGTGCCACAACGTGTGCCTCCGCATGTTTCAATTACGTGCATAGTTAGCGACCAACAACGTTCGTCGGTTTTAGACTCATCTGATCGGCGACTCGTAATAGTTCGACGGGGATCGGCTCGCCCGGTGTCGTTCGACGCGCGTTCCTCAGTGTCGGTGCTTCGTCTTTTGCTCGTGCGTGCCACAACGTGTGCCTCCGCGTGTATCAATTACGTACACAGTTAGCGACCAACAACGTTCGTCGGTTTTAGACTCATCTGATCGGCGACTCGTAATAGTTCGACGGGGATCGGCTCGCCCGGTGTCGTTCGACGCGCGTTCCTCAGTGTCGGTGCTTCGTCTTTTCTCGTGCGTGCCACAACGTGTGCCTCCGCATGTTTCAATTACGTGCATAGTTAGCGACCAACAACGTTCGTCGGTTTTAGACTCATCTGATCGGCGACTCGTAATAGTTCGACGGGGATCGGCTCGCCCGGTGTCGTTCGACGCGCGTTCCTCAGTGTCGGTGCTTCGTCTTTTCTCGTGCGTGCCACAACGTGTGCCTCCGCATGTTTCAATTACGTGCACAGTTAGCGACCAACAACGTTCGTCGGTTTTAGACTCATCTGATCGGCGACTCGTAATAGTTCGACGGGGATCGGCTCGCCCGGTGTCGTTCGACGCGCGTTCCTCAGTGTCGGTGCTTCGTCTTTTGCTCGTGCGTGCCACAACGTGTGCCTCCGCGTGTATCAATTACGTGCACAGTTAGCGACCAACAACGTTCGTCGGTTTTAGACTCATCTGATCGGCGACTCGTAATAGTTCGACGGGGATCGGCTCGCCCGGTGTCGTTCGACGCGCGTTCCTCAGTGTCGGTGCTTCGTCTTTTGCTCGTGCGTGCCACAACGTGTGCCTCCGCGTGTATCAATTACGTGCACAGTTAGCGACCAACAACGTTCGTCGGTTTTAGACTCATCTGATCGGCGACTCGTAATAGTTCGACGGGGATCGGCTCGCCCGGTGTAGTTCGACGCGCGTTCCTCAGTGTCGGTGCTTCGTCTTTTGCTTGTGCGTGCCACAACGTGTGCCTCCACGTGTATCAATTACGTGCACAGTTAGCGACCAACAACGTTCGTCGGTTTTAGACTCATCTGATCGGCGACTCGTAATAGTTCGACGGGTATCGGCTCGCCCGGTGTAGTTCGACGCGCGTTCCTCAGTGTCGGTGCTTCGTCTTTTCTCGTGCGTGCCACAACGTGTGCCTCCGCGTGTATCAATTACGTGCACAGTTAGCGACCAACAACGTTCGTCGGTTTTAGACTCATCTGATCGGCGACTCGTAATAGTTCGACGGGGATCGGCTCGCCCGGTGTAGTTCGACGTGCGTTCCTCAGTGTCGGTGCTTCGTCTTTTGCTTGTGCGTGCCACAACGTGTGCCTCCGCGTGTATCAATTACGTGCACAGTTAGCGACCAACAACGTTCGTCGGTTTTAGACTCATCTGATCGGCGACTCGTAATAGTTCGACGGGGATCGGCTCGCCCGGTGTCGTTCGACGTGCGTTCCTCAGTGTCGGTGCTTCGTCTTTTGCTTGTGCGTGCCACAACGTGTGCCTCCGCGTGTATCAATTACGTGCACAGTTAGCGACCAACAACGTTCGTCGGTTTTAGACTCATCTGATCGGCGACTCGTAATAGTTCGACGGGGATCGGCTCGCCCGGTGTAGTTCGACGCGCGTTCCTCAGTGTCGGTGCTTCGTCTTTTGCTCGTGCGTGCCACAACGTGTGCCTCCGCGTGTATCAATTACGTGCACAGTTAGCGACCAACAACGTTCGTCGGTTTTAGACTCATCTGATCGGCGACTCGTAATAGTTCGACGGGGATCGGCTCGCCCGGTGTCGTTCGACGCGCGTTCCTCAGTGTCGGTGCTTCGTCTTTTGCTCGTGCGTGCCACAACGTGTGCCTCCGCGTGTATCATTTACGTGCACAGTTAGCGACCAACAACGTTCGTCGGTTTTAGACTCATCTGATCGGCGACTCGTAATAGTTCGACGGGGATCGGCTCGCCCGGTGTAGTTCGACGCGCGTTCCTCAGTGTCGGTGCTTCGTCTTTTGCTCGTGCGTGCCACAACGTGTGCCTCCGCGTGTATCAATTACGTGCACAGTTAGCGACCAACAACGTTCGTCGGTTTTAGACTCATCTGATCGGCGACTCGTAATAGTTCGACGGGGATCGGCTCGCCCGGTGTAGTTCGACGTGCGTTCCTCAGTGTCGGTGCTTCGTCTTTTGCTTGTGCGTGCCACAACGTGTGCCTCCGCGTGTATCAATTACGTGCACAGTTAGCGACCAACAACGTTCGTCGGTTTTAGACTCATCTGATCGGCGACTCGTAATAGTTCGACGGGGATCGGCTCGCCCGGTGTCGTTCGACGTGCGTTCCTCAGTGTCGGTGCTTCGTCTTTTGCTTGTGCGTGCCACAACGTGTGCCTCCGCGTGTATCAATTACGTGCACAGTTAGCGACCAACAACGTTCGTCGGTTTTAGACTCATCTGATCGGCGACTCGTAATAGTTCGACGGGGATCGGCTCGCCCGGTGTAGTTCGACGCGCGTTCCTCAGTGTCGGTGCTTCGTCTTTTGCTCGTGCGTGCCACAACGTGTGCCTCCGCGTGTATCAATTACGTGCACAGTTAGCGACCAACAACGTTCGTCGGTTTTAGACTCATCTGATCGGCGACTCGTAATAGTTCGACGGGGATCGGCTCGCCCGGTGTCGTTCGACGCGCGTTCCTCAGTGTCGGTGCTTCGTCTTTTGCTCGTGCGTGCCACAACGTGTGCCTCCGCGTGTTTCAATTACGTGCACAGTTAGCGACCAACAACGTTCGTCGGTTTTAGACTCATCTGATCGGCGACTCGTAATAGTTCGACGGGGATCGGCTCGCCCGGTGTCGTTCGACGCGCGTTCCTCAGTGTCGGTGCTTCGTCTTTTGCTCGTGCGTGCCACAACGTGTGCCTCCGCGTGTTTCAATTACGTGCACAGTTAGCGACCAACAACGTTCGTCGGTTTTAGACTCATCTGATCGGCGACTCGTAATAGTTCGACGGGGATCGGCTCGCCCGGTGTCGTTCGACGCGCGTTCCTCAGTGTCGGTGCTTCGTCTTTTGCTCGTGCGTGCCACAACGTGTGCTTCCGCGTGTATCAATTACGTGCACAGTTAGCGACCAACAACGTTCGTCGGTTTTAGACTCATCTGATCGGCGACTCGTAATAGTTCGAAGGGGATCGGCTCGCCCGGTGTCGTTCGACGCGCGTTCCTCAGTGTCGGTGCTTCGTCTTTTCTCGTGCGTGCCACAACGTGTGCCTCCGCGTGTATCAATTACGTGCACAGTTAGCGACCAACAACGTTCGTCGGTTTTAGACTCATCTGATCGGCGACTCGTAATAGTTCGACGGGGATCGGCTCGCCCGGTGTCGTTCGACGCGCGTTCCTCAGTGTCGGTGCTTCGTCTTTTGCTCGTGCGTGCCACAACGTGTGCCTCCGCGTGTTTCAATTACGTGCACAGTTAGCGACCAACAACGTTCGTCGGTTTTAGACTCATCTGATCGGCGACTCGTAATAGTTCGACGGGGATCGGCTCGCCCGGTGTCGTTCGACGCGCGTTCCTCAGTGTCGGTGCTTCGTCTTTTGCTCGTGCGTGCCACAACGTGTGCCTCCGCGTGTTTCAATTACGTGCACAGTTAGCGACCAACAACGTTCGTCGGTTTTAGACTCATCTGATCGGCGACTCGTAATAGTTCGACGGGGATCGGCTCGCCCGGTGTCGTTCGACGCCCGTTCCTCAGTGTCGGTGCTTCGTCTTTTGCTCGTGCGTGCCACAACGTGTGCCTCCGCGTGTTTCAATTACGTGCACAGTTAGCGACCAACAACGTTCGTCGGTTTTAGACTCATCTGATCGGCGACTCGTAATAGCTCGACGGGGATCGGCTCGCCCGGTGTCGTTCGACGCGCGTTCCTCAGTGTCGGTGCTTCGTCTTTTGCTCGTGCGTGCCACAACGTGTGCCTCCGCGTGTATCAATTACGTGCACAGTTAGCGACCAACAACGTTCGTCGGTTTTAGACTCATCTGATCGGCGACTCGTAATAGTTCGACGGGGATCGGCTCGCCCGGTGTCGTTCGACGCGCGTTCCTCAGTGTCGGTGCTTCGTCTTTTGCTCGTGCGTGCCACAACGTGTGCCTCCGCGTGTTTCAATTACGTGCACAGTTAGCGACCAACAACGTTCGTCGGTTTTAGACTCATCTGATCGGCGACTCGTAATAGTTCGACGGGGATCGGCTCGCCCGGTGTAGTTCGACGCGCGTTCCTCAGTGTCGGTGCTTCGTCTTTTCTCGTGCGTGCCACAACGTGTGCCTCCGCGTGTATCAATTACGTGCACAGTTAGCGACCAACAACGTTCGTCGGTTTTAGACTCATCTGATCGGCGACTCGTAATAGTTCGACGGGGATCGGCTCGCCCGGTGTAGTTCGACGTGCGTTCCTCAGTGTCGGTGCTTCGTCTTTTGCTTGTGCGTGCCACAACGTGTGCCTCCGCGTGTATCAATTACGTGCACAGTTAGCGACCAACAACGTTCGTCGGTTTTAGACTCATCTGATCGGCGACTCGTAATAGTTCGACGGGGATCGGCTCGCCCGGTGTCGTTCGACGCGCGTTCCTCAGTGTCGGTGCTTCGTCTTTTGCTCGTGCGTGCCACAACGTGTGCCTCCGCGTGTATCAATTACGTGCAGTTAGCGACCAACAACGTTCGTCGGTTTTAGACTCATCTGATCGGCGACTCGTACTAGTTCGACGGGGATCGGCTCGCCCGGTGTAGTTCGACGCGCGTTCCTCAGTGTCGGTGCTTCGTCTTTTGCTTGTGCGTGCCACAACGTGTGCCTCCACGTGTATCAATTACGTGCACAGTTAGCGACCAACAACGTTCGTCGGTTTTAGACTCATCTGATCGGCGACTCGTAATAGTTCGACGGGGATCGGCTCGCCCGGTGTAGTTCGACGCGCGTTCCTCAGTGTCGGTGCTTCGTCTTTTCTCGTGCGTGCCACAACGTGTGCCTCCGCGTGTATCAATTACGTGCACAGTTAGCGACCAACAACGTTCGTCGGTTTTAGACTCATCTGATCGGCGACTCGTAATAGTTCGACGGGGATCGGCTCGCCCGGTGTAGTTCGACGTGCGTTCCTCAGTGTCGGTGCTTCGTCTTTTGCTTGTGCGTGCCACAACGTGTGCCTCCGCGTGTATCAATTACGTG
This sequence comes from Ixodes scapularis, assembly GCF_016920785.2. Classification (NCBI taxonomy): domain Eukaryota; kingdom Metazoa; phylum Arthropoda; class Arachnida; order Ixodida; family Ixodidae; genus Ixodes; species Ixodes scapularis. The sequence goes on from NW_024609846.1 coordinate 153,406,228, forward strand.
CACAGTTAGCGACCAACAACCTTCGTCGGTTTTAGACTCATCTGATCGGCGACTCGTAATAGTTCGACGGGGATCGGCTCGCCCGGTGTCGTTCGACGTGCGTTCCTCAGTGTCGGTGCTTCGTCTTTTGCTTGTGCGTGCCACAACGTGTGCCTCCGCGTGTATCAATTACGTGCACAGTTAGCGACCAACAACGTTCGTCGGTTTTAGACTCATCTGATCGGCGACTCGTAATAGTTCGACGGGGATCGGCTCGCCCGGTGTAGTTCGACGCGCGTTCCTCAGTGTCGGTGCTTCGTCTTTTGCTCGTGCGTGCCACAACGTGTGCCTCCGCGTGTATCAATTACGTGCACAGTTAGCGACCAACAACGTTCGTCGGTTTTAGACTCATCTGATCGGCGACTCGTAATAGTTCGACGGGGATCGGCTCGCCCGGTGTCGTTCGACGCGCGTTCCTCAGTGTCGGTGCTTCGTCTTTTGCTCGTGCGTGCCACAACGTGTGCCTCCGCGTGTATCATTTACGTGCACAGTTAGCGACCAACAACGTTCGTCGGTTTTAGACTCATCTGATCGGCGACTCGTAATAGTTCGACGGGGATCGGCTCGCCCGGTGTAGTTCGACGCGCGTTCCTCAGTGTCGGTGCTTCGTCTTTTGCTCGTGCGTGCCACAACGTGTGCCTCCGCGTGTATCAATTACGTGCACAGTTAGCGACCAACAACGTTCGTCGGTTTTAGACTCATCTGATCGGCGACTCGTAATAGTTCGACGGGGATCGGCTCGCCCGGTGTAGTTCGACGTGCGTTCCTCAGTGTCGGTGCTTCGTCTTTTGCTTGTGCGTGCCACAACGTGTGCCTCCGCGTGTATCAATTACGTGCACAGTTAGCGACCAACAACGTTCGTCGGTTTTAGACTCATCTGATCGGCGACTCGTAATAGTTCGACGGGGATCGGCTCGCCCGGTGTCGTTCGACGCGCGTTCCTCAGTGTCGGTGCTTCGTCTTTTGCTCGTGCGTGCCACAACGTGTGCCTCCGCGTGTATCAATTACGTGCAGTTAGCGACCAACAACGTTCGTCGGTTTTAGACTCATCTGATCGGCGACTCGTAATAGTTCGACGGGGATCGGCTCGCCCGGTGTAGTTCGACGCGCGTTCCTCAGTGTCGGTGCTTCGTCTTTTGCTTGTGCGTGCCGCAACGTGTGCCTCCACGTGTATCAATTACGTGCACAGTTAGCGACCAACAACGTTCGTCGGTTTTAGACTCATCTGATCGGCGACTCGTAATAGTTCGACGGGGATCGGCTCGCCCGGTGTAGTTCGACGCGCGTTCCTCAGTGTCGGTGCTTCGTCTTTTCTCGTGCGTGCCACAACGTGTGCCTCCGCGTGTATCAATTACGTGCACAGTTAGCGACCAACAACGTTCGTCGGTTTTAGACTCATCTGATCGGCGACTCGTAATAGTTCGACGGGGATCGGCTCGCCCGGTGTAGTTCGACGTGCGTTCCTCAGTGTCGGTGCTTCGTCTTTTGCTTGTGCGTGCCACAACGTGTGCCTCCGCGTGTATCAATTACGTGCACAGTTAGCGACCAACAACCTTCGTCGGTTTTAGACTCATCTGATCGGCGACTCGTAATAGTTCGACGGGGATCGGCTCGCCCGGTGTCGTTCGACGTGCGTTCCTCAGTGTCGGTGCTTCGTCTTTTGCTTGTGCGTGCCACAACGTGTGCCTCCGCGTGTATCAATTACGTGCACAGTTAGCGACCAACAACGTTCGTCGGTTTTAGACTCATCTGATCGGCGACTCGTAATAGTTCGACGGGGATCGGCTCGCCCGGTGTAGTTCGACGCGCGTTCCTCAGTGTCGGTGCTTCGTCTTTTGCTCGTGCGTGCCACAACGTGTGCCTCCGCGTGTATCAATTACGTGCACAGTTAGCGACCAACAACGTTCGTCGGTTTTAGACTCATCTGATCGGCGACTCGTAATAGTTCGACGGGGATCGGCTCGCCCGGTGTCGTTCGACGCGCGTTCCTCAGTGTCGGTGCTTCGTCTTTTGCTCGTGCGTGCCACAACGTGTGCCTCCGCGTGTATCATTTACGTGCACAGTTAGCGACCAACAACGTTCGTCGGTTTTAGACTCATCTGATCGGCGACTCGTAATAGTTCGACGGGGATCGGCTCGCCCGGTGTAGTTCGACGCGCGTTCCTCAGTGTCGGTGCTTCGTCTTTTGCTCGTGCGTGCCACAACGTGTGCCTCCGCGTGTATCAATTACGTGCACAGTTAGCGACCAACAACGTTCGTCGGTTTTAGACTCATCTGATCGGCGACTCGTAATAGTTCGACGGGGATCGGCTCGCCCGGTGTAGTTCGACGTGCGTTCCTCAGTGTCGGTGCTTCGTCTTTTGCTTGTGCGTGCCACAACGTGTGCCTCCGCGTGTATCAATTACGTGCACAGTTAGCGACCAACCACGTTCGTCGGTTTTAGACTCATCTGATCGGCGACTCGTAATAGTTCGACGGGGATCGGCTCGCCCGGTGTCGTTCGACGTGCGTTCCTCAGTGTCGGTGCTTCGTCTTTTGCTTGTGCGTGCCACAACGTGTGCCTCCGCGTGTATCAATTACGTGCACAGTTAGCGACCAACAACGTTCGTCGGTTTTAGACTCATCTGATCGGCGACTCGTAATAGTTCGACGGGGATCGGCTCGCCCGGTGTAGTTCGACGCGCGTTCCTCAGTGTCGGTGCTTCGTCTTTTGCTCGTGCGTGCCACAACGTGTGCCTCCGCGTGTATCAATTACGTGCACAGTTAGCGACCAACAACGTTCGTCGGTTTTAGACTCATCTGATCGGCGACTCGTAATAGTTCGACGGGGATCGGCTCACCCGGTGTCGTTCGACGCGCGTTCCTCAGTGTCGGTGCTTCGTCTTTTGCTCGTGCGTGCCACAACGTGTGCCTCCGCGTGTTTCAATTACGTGCACAGTTAGCGACCAACAACGTTCGTCGGTTTTAGACTCATCTGATCGGCGACTCGTAATAGTTCGACGGGGATCGGCTCGCCCGGTGTCGTTCGACGCGCGTTCCTCAGTGTCGGTGCTTCGTCTTTTCTCGTGCGTGCCACAACGTGTGCCTCCGCGTATATCAATTACGTGCACAGTTAGCGACCAACAACGTTCGTCGGTTTTAGACTCATCTGATCGGCGACTCGTAATAGTTCGACGGGGATCGGCTCGCCCGGTGTCGTTCGACGCGCGTTCCTCAGTGTCGGTGCTTCGTCTTTTGCTCGTGCGTGCCACAACGTGTGCCTCCGCGTGTTTCAATTACGTGCACAGTTAGCGACCAACAACGTTCGTCGGTTTTAGACTCATCTGATCGGCGACTCGTAATAGTTCGACGGGGATCGGCTCGCGCGGTGTCGTTCGACGCGCGTTCCTCAGTGTCGGTGCTTCGTCTTTTGCTCGTGCGTGCCACAACGTGTGCCTCCGCGTGTTTCAATTACGTGCACAGTTAGCGACCAACAACGTTCGTCGGTTTTAGACTCATCTGATCGGCGACTCGTAATAGTTCGACGGGGATCGGCTCGCCCGGTGTCGTTCGACGCGCGTTCCTCAGTGTCGGTGCTTCGTCTTTTGCTCGTGCGTGCCACAACGTGTGCTTCCGCGTGTATCAATTACGTGCACAGTTAGCGACCAACAACGTTCGTCGGTTTTAGACTCATCTGATCGGCGACTCGTAATAGTTCGACGGGGATCGGCTCGCCCGGTGTCGTTCGACGCGCGTTCCTCAGTGTCGGTGCTTCGTCTTTTGCTCGTGCGTGCCACAACGTGTGCCTCCGCGTGTTTCCATTACGTGCACAGTTAGCGACCAACAACGTTCGTCGGTTTTAGACTCATCTGATCGGCGACTCGTAATAGTTCGACGGGGATCGGCTCGCCCGGTGTCGTTCGACGCGCGTTCCTCAGTGTCGGTGCTTCGTCTTTTGCTCGTGCGTGCCACAACGTGTGCCTCCGCGTGTTTCAATTACGTGCACAGTTAGCGACCAACAACGTTCGTCGGTTTTAGACTCATCTGATCGGCGACTCGTAATAGTTCGACGGGGATCGGCTCGCCCGGTGTCGTTCGACGCGCGTTCCTCAGTGTCGGTGCTTCGTCTTTTGCTCGTGCGTGCCACTACGTGTGCCTCCGCGTGTTTCAATTACGTGCACAGTTAGCGACCAACAACGTTCGTCGGTTTTAGACTCATCTGATCGGCGACTCGTAATAGCTCGACGGGGATCGGCTCGCCCGGTGTCGTTCGACGCGCGTTCCTCAGTGTCGGTGCTTCGTCTTTTGCTCGTGCGTGCCACAACGTGTGCCTCCGCGTGTATCAATTACGTGCACAGTTAGCGACCAACAACGTTCGTCGGTTTTAGACTCATCTGATCGGCGACTCGTAATAGTTCGACGGGGATCGGCTCGCCCGGTGTCGTTCGACGCGCGTTCCTCAGTGTCGGTGCTTCGTCTTTTGCTCGTGCGTGCCACAACGTGTGCCTCCGCGTGTTTCAATTACGTGCACAGTTAGCGACCAACAACGTTCGTCGGTTTTAGACTCATCTGATCGGCGACTCGTAATAGTTCGACGGGGATCGGCTCGCCCGGTGTCGTTCGACGCGCGTTCCTCAGTGTCGGTGCTTCGTCTTTTGCTCGTGCGTGCCACAACGTGTGCCTCCGCGTGTTTCAATTACGTGCACAGTTAGCGACCAACAACGTTCGTCGGTTTTAGACTCATCTGATCGGCGACTCGTAATAGTTCGACGGGGATCGGCTCGCCCGGTGTCGTTCGACGCGCGTTCCTCAGTGTCGGTGCTTCGTCTTTTGCTCGTGCGTGCCACAACGTGTGCCTCCGCGTGTTTCAATTACGTGCACAGTTAGCGACCAACAACGTTCGTCGGTTTTAGACTCATCTGATCGGCGACTCGTAATAGTTCGACGGGGATCGGCTCGCCCGGTGTCGTTCGACGCGCGTTCCTCAGTGTCGGTGCTTCGTCTTTTGCTCGTGCGTGCCACAACGTGTGCCTCCGCGTGTTTCAATTACGTGCACAGTTAGCGACCAACAACGTTCGTCGGTTTTAGACTCATCTGATCGGCGACTCGTAATAGTTCGACGGGGATCGGCTCGCCCGGTGTCGTTCGACGCGCGTTCCTCAGTGTCGGTGCTTCGTCTTTTCTCGTGCGTGCCACAACGTGTGCCTCCGCGTGTATCAATTACGTGCACAGTTAGCGACCAACAACGTTCGTCGGTTTTAGACTCATCTGATCGGCGACTCGTAATAGTTCGACGGGGATCGGCTCGCCCGGTGTCGTTCGACGCGCGTTCCTCAGTGTCGGTGCTTCGTCTTTTCTCGTGCGTGCCACAACGTGTGCCTCCGCGTGTATCAATTACGTGCACAGTTAGCGACCAACAACGTTCGTCGGTTTTAGACTCATCTGATCGGCGACTCGTAATAGTTCGACGGGGATCGGCTCGCCCGGTGTCGTTCGACGCGCGTTCCTCAGTGTCGGTGCTTCGTCTTTTCTCGTGCGTGCCACAACGTGTGCCTTCGCGTGTTTCAATTACGTGCACAGTTAGCGACCAACAACGTTCGTCGGTTTTAGACTCATCTGATCGGCGACTCGTAAAAGTTCGACGGGGATCGGCTCGCCCGGTGTCGTTCGACGCGCGTTCCTCAGTGTCGGTGCTTCGTCTTTTGCTCGTGCGTGCCACAACGTGTGCCTCCGCGTGTTTCAATTACGTGCACAGTTAGCGACCAACAACGTTCGTCGGTTTTAGACTCATCTGATCGGCGACTCGTAATAGTTCGACGGGGATCGGCTCGCCCGGTGTCGTTCGACGCGCGTTCCTCAGTGTCGGTGCTTCATCTTTTCTCGTGCGTGCCACAACGTGTGCCTCCGCGTGTATCAATTACGTGCACAGTTAGCGACCAACAACGTTCGTCGGTTTTAGACTCATCTGATCGGCGACTCGTAATAGTTCGACGGGGATCTGCTCGCCCGGTGTCGTTCGACGCGCGTTCCTCAGTGTCGGTGCTTCGTCTTTTGCTCGTGCGTGCCACAACGTGTGCCTCCGCATGTTTCAATTACGTGCACAGTTAGCGACCAACAACGTTCGTCGGTTTTAGACTCATCTGATCGGCGACTCGTAATAGTTCGACGGGGATCGGCTCGCCCGGTGTTGTTCGACGTGCGTTCCTCAGTTTCGGTGCTTCGTCTTTTGCTCGTGCGTGCCACAACGTGTGCCTCCGCGTGTATCAATTACGTGCACAGTTAGCGACCAACAACGTTCGTCGGTTTTAGACTCATCAGATCGGCGACTCGTAATAGTTCGACGGGGATCGGCTCGCCCGGTGTTGTTCGACGCGCGTTCCTCAGTGTCGGTGCTTCGTCTTTTGCTCGTGCGTGCCACAACGTGTGCCTCCGCATGTTTCAATTACGTGCACAGTTAGCGACCAACAACGTTCGTCGGTTTTAGACTCATCTGATCGGCGACTCGTAATAGTTCGACGGGGATCGGCTCGCCCGGTGTCGTTCGACGCGCGTTCCTCAGTGTCGGTGCTTCGTCTTTTCTCGTGCGTGCCACAACGTGTGCCTCCGCGTGTATCAATTACGTGCACAGTTAGCGACCAACAACGTTCGTCGGTTTTAGACTCATCTGATCGGCGACTCGTAATAGTTCGACGGGGATCGGCTCGCCCGGTGTTGTTCGACGTGCGTTCCTCAGTTTCGGTGCTTCGTCTTTTGCTCGTGCGTGCCACAACGTGTGCCTCCGCGTGTATCAATTACGTGCACAGTTAGCGACCAACAACGTTCGTCGGTTTTAGACTCATCAGATCGGCGACTCGTAATAGTTCGACGGGGATCGGCTCGCCCGGTGTTGTTCGACGCGCGTTCCTCAGTGTCGGTGCTTCGTCTTTTGCTCGTGCGTGCCACAACGTGTGCCTCCGCATGTTTCAATTACGTGCACAGTTAGCGACCAACAACGTTCGTCGGTTTTAGACTCATCTGATCGGCGACTCGTAATAGTTCGACGGGGATCGGCTCGCCCGGTGTCGTTCGACGTGCGTTCCTCAGTGTCGGTGCTTCGTCTTTTGCTCGTGCGTGCCACAACGTGTGCCTCCGCATGTTTCAATTACGTGCACAGTTAGCGACCAACAACGTTCGTCGGTTTTAGACTCATCTGATCGGCGACTCGTAATAGTTCGACGGGGATCGGCTCGCCCGGTGTCGTTCGACGCGCGTTCCTCAGTGTCGGTGCTTCGTCTTTTGCTCGTGCGTGCCACAACGTGTGCCTCCGCGTGTATCAATTACGTGCACAGTTAGCGACCAACAACGTTCGTCGGTTTTAGACTCATCTGATCGGCGACTCGTAATAGTTCGACGGGGATCGGCTCGCCCGGTGTCGTTCGACGTGCGTTCCTCAGTGTCGGTGCTTCGTCTTTTGCTCGTGCGTGCCACAACGTGTGCCTCCGCGTGTATCAATTACGTGCACAGTTAGCGACCAACAACGTTCGTCGGTTTTAGACTCATCAGATCGGCGACTCGTAATAGTTCGACGGGGATCGGCTCGCCCGGTGTCGTTCGACGTGCGTTCCTCAGTGTCGGTGCTTCGTCTTTTCTCGTGCGTGCCACAACGTGTGCCTCCGCGTGTATCAATTACGTGCACAGTTAGCGACCAACAACGTTCGTCGGTTTTAGACTCATCTGATCGGCGACTCGTAATAGTTCGACGGGGATCGGCTCGCCCGGTGTCGTTCGACGTGCGTTCCTCAGTGTCGGTGCTTCGTCTTTTGCTCGTGCGTGCCACAACGTGTGCCTCCGCGTGTATCAATTACGTGCACAGTTAGCGACCAACAACGTTCGTCGGTTTTAGACTCATCAGATCGGCGACTCGTAATAGTTCGACGGGGATCGGCTCGCCCGGTGTCGTTCGACGTGCGTTCCTCAGTGTCGGTGCTTCGTCTTTTGCTCGTGCGTGCCACAACGTGTGCCTCCGCATGTTTCAATTACGTGCACAGTTAGCGACCAACAACGTTCGTCGGTTTTAGACTCATCAGATCGGCGACTCGTAATAGTTCGACGGGGATCGGCTCGCCCGGTGTCGTTCGACGTGCGTTCCTCAGTGTCGGTGCTTCGTCTTTTGCTCGTGCGTGCCACAACGTGTGCCTCCGCGTGTATCAATTACGTGCACAGTTAGCGACGAACAACGTTCGTCGGTTTTAGACTCATCTGATCGGCGACTCGTAATAGTTCGACGGGGATCGGCTCGCCCGGTGTCGTTCGACGTGCGTTCCTCAGTGTCGGTGCTTCGTCTTTTGCTCGTGCGTGCCACAACGTGTGCCTCCGCGTGTATCAATTACGTGCACAGTTAGCGACCAACAACGTTCGTCGGTTTTAGACTCATCAGATCGACGACTCGTAATAGTTCGACGGGGATCGGCTCGCCCGGTGTCGTTCGACGTGCGTTCCTCAGTGTCGGTGCTTCGTCTTTTCTCGTGCGTGCCACAACGTGTGCCTCCGCGTGTATCAATTACGTGCACAGTTAGCGACCAACAACGTTCGTCGGTTTTAGACTCATCAGATCGGCGACTCGTAATAGTTCGACGGGGATCGGCTCGCCCGGTGTCGTTCGACGTGCGTTCCTCAGTGTCGGTGCTTCGTCTTTTGCTCGTGCGTGCCACAACGTGTGCCTCCGCGTGTATCAATTACGTGCACAGTTAGCGACCAACAACGTTCGTCGGTTTTAGACTCATCTGATCGGCGACTCGTAATAGTTCGACGGGGATCGGCTCGCCCGGTGTCGTTCGACGTGCGTTCCTCAGTGTCGGTGCTTCGTCTTTTCTCGTGCGTGCCACAACGTGTGCCTCCGCGTGTATCAATTACGTGCACAGTTAGCGACCAACAACGTTCGTCGGTTTTAGACTCATCTGATCGGCGACTCGTAATAGTTCGACGGGGATCGGCTCGCCCGGTGTCGTTCGACGTGCGTTCCTCAGTGTCGGTGCTTCGTCTTTTGCTCGTGCGTGCCACAACGTGTGCCTCCGCATGTTTCAATTACGTGCACAGTTAGCGACCAACAACGTTCGTCGGTTTTAGACTCATCAGATCGGCGACTCGTAATAGTTCGACGGGGATCGGCTCGCCCGGTGTCGTTCGACGTGCGTTCCAACAGTGTCGGTGCTTCGTCTTTTGCTCGTGCGTGCCACAACGTGTGCCTCCGCATGTTTCAATTACGTGCACAGTTAGCGACCAACAACGTTCGTCGGTTTTAGACTCATCAGATCGGCGACTCGTAATAGTTCGACGGGGATCGGCTCGCCCGGTGTCGTTCGACGTGCGTTCCTCAGTGTCGGTGCTTCGTCTTTTGCTCGTGCGTGCCACAACGTGTGCCTCCGCGTGTATCAATTACGTGCACAGTTAGCGACCAACAACGTTCGTCGGTTTTAGACTCATCAGATCGGCGACTCGTAATAGTTCGACGGGGATCGGCTCGCCCGGTGTCGTTCGACGTGCGTTCCTCAGTGTCGGTGCTTCGTCTTTTGCTCGTGCGTGCCACAACGTGTGCCTCCGCGTGTATCAATTACGTGCACAGTTAGCGACCAACAACGTTCGTCGGTTTTAGACTCATCTGATCGGCGACTCGTAATAGTTCGACGGGGATCGGCTCGCCCGGTGTCGTTCGACGTGCGTTCCTCAGTGTCGGTGCTTCGTCTTTTGCTCGTGCGTGCCACAACGTGTGCCTCCGCGTGTATCAATTACGTGCACAGTTAGCGACCAACAACGTTCGTCGGTTTTAGACTCATCTGATCGGCGACTCGTAATAGTTCGACGGGGATCGGCTCGCCCGGTGTCGTTCGACGTGCGTTCCTCAGTGTCGGTGCTTCGTCTTTTGCTCGTGCGTGCCACAACGTGTGCCTCCGCATGTTTCAATTACGTGCACAGTTAGCGACCAACAACGTTCGTCGGTTTTAGACTCATCAGATCGGCGACTCGTAATAGTTCGACGGGGATCGGCTCGCCCGGTGTCGTTCGACGTGCGTTCCTCAGTGTCGGTGCTTCGTCTTTTGCTCGTGCGTGCCACAACGTGTGCCTCCGCGTGTATCAATTACGTGCACAGTTAGCGACCAACAACGTTCGTCGGTTTTAGACTCATCTGATCGGCGACTCGTAATAGTTCGACGGGGATCGGCTCGCCCGGTGTCGTTCGACGTGCGTTCCTCAGTGTCGGTGCTTCGTCTTTTGCTCGTGCGTGCCACAACGTGTGCCTCCGCGTGTATCAATTACGTGCACAGTTAGCGACCAACAACGTTCGTCGGTTTTAGACTCATCTGATCGGCGACTCGTAATAGTTCGACGGGGATCGGCTCGCCCGGTGTCGTTCGACGTGCGTTCCTCAGTGTCGGTGCTTCGTCTTTTGCTCGTGCGTGCCACAACGTGTGCCTCCGCATGTTTCAATTACGTGCACAGTTAGCGACCAACAACGTTCGTCGGTTTTAGACTCATCAGATCGGCGACTCGTAATAGTTCGACGGGGATCGGCTCGCCCGGTGTCGTTCGACGTGCGTTCCTCAGTGTCGGTGCTTCGTCTTTTGCTCGTGCGTGCCACAACGTGTGCCTCCGCATGTTTCAATTACGTGCACAGTTAGCGACCAACAACGTTCGTCGGTTTTAGACTCATCAGATCGGCGACTCGTAATAGTTCGACGGGGATCGGCTCGCCCGGTGTCGTTCGACGTGCGTTCCTCAGTGTCGGTGCTTCGTCTTTTGCTCGTGCGTGCCACAACGTGTGCCTCCGCGTGTATCAATTACGTGCACAGTTAGCGACCAACAACGTTCGTCGGTTTTAGACTCATCAGATCGGCGACTCGTAATAGTTCGACGGGGATCGGCTCGCCCGGTGTCGTTCGACGTGCGTTCCTCAGTGTCGGTGCTTCGTCTTTTGCTCGTGCGTGCCACAACGTGTGCCTCCGCGTGTATCAATTACGTGCACAGTTAGCGACCAACAACGTTCGTCGGTTTTAGACTCATCTGATCGGCGACTCGTAATAGTTCGACGGGGATCGGCTCGCCCGGTGTCGTTCGACGTGCGTTCCTCAGTGTCGGTGCTTCGTCTTTTGCTCGTGCGTGCCACAACGTGTGCCTCCGCGTGTATCAATTACGTGCAGAGTTAGCGACCAACAACGTTCGTCGGTTTTAGACTCATCAGATCGGCGACTCGTAATAGTTCGACGGGGATCGGCTCGCCCGGTGTCGTTCGACGTGCGTTCCTCAGTGTCGGTGCTTCGTCTTTTGCTCGTGCGTGCCACAACGTGTGCCTCCGCGTGTATCAACTACGTGCACAGTTAGCGACCAACAACGTTCGTCGGTTTTAGACTCATCTGATCGGCGACTCGTAATAGTTCGACGGGGATCGGCTCGCCCGGTGTCGTTCGACGTGCGTTCCTCAGTGTCGGTGCTTCGTCTTTTGCTCGTGCGTGCCACAACGTGTGCCTCCGCGTGTATCAATTACGTGCAGAGTTAGCGACCAACAACGTTCGTCGGTTTTAGACTCATCAGATCGGCGACTCGTAATAGTTCGACGGGGATCGGCTCGCCCGGTGTCGTTCGACATGCGTTCCTCAGTGTCGGTGCTTCGTCTTTTGCTTGTGCGTGCCACAACGTGTGCCTCCGCGTGTATCAACTACGTGCACAGTTAGCGACCAACAACGTTCGTCGGTTTTAGACTCATCTGATCGGCGACTCGTAATAGTTCGACGGGGACCGGCTCGCCCGGTGTCGTTCGACGTGCGTTCCTCAGTGTCGGTGCTTCGTCTTTTCTCGTGCGTGCCACAACGTGTGCCTCCGCGTGTATCAATTACGTGCACAGTTAGCGACCAACAACGTTCGTCGGTTTTAGACTCATCTGATCGGCGACTCGTAATAGTTCGACGGGGATCGGCTCGCCCGGTGTCGTTCGACGTGCGTTCCTCAGTGTCGGTGCTTCGTCTTTTGCTCGTGCGTGCCACAACGTGTGCCTCCGCATGTTTCAATTACGTGCACAGTTAGCGACCAACAACGTTCGTCGGTTTTAGACTCATCAGATCGGCGACTCGTAATAGTTCGACGGGGATCGGCTCGCCCGGTGTCGTTCGACGTGCGTTCCTCAGTGTCGGTGCTTCGTCTTTTGCTCGTGCGTGCCACAACGTGTGCCTCCGCATGTTTCAATTACGTGCACAGTTAGCGACCAACAACGTTCGTCGGTTTTAGACTCATCAGATCGGCGACTCGTAATAGTTCGACGGGGATCGGCTCGCCCGGTGTCGTTCGACGTGCGTTCCTCAGTGTCGGTGCTTCGTCTTTTGCTCGTGCGTGCCACAACGTGTGCCTCCGCGTGTATCAATTACGTGCACAGTTAGTGACCAACAACGTTCGTCGGTTTTAGACTCATCTGATCGGCGACTCGTAATAGTTCGACGGGGATCGGCTCGCCCGGTGTCGTTCGACGTGCGTTCCTCAGTGTCGGTGCTTCGTCTTTTGCTCCTGCGTGCCACAACGTGTGCCTCCGCGTGTATCAATTACGTGCACAGTTAGCCACCAACAACGTTCGTCGGTTTTAGACTCATCAGATCGGCGACTCGTAATAGTTCGACGGGGATCGGCTCGCCCGGTGTCGTTCGACGTGCGTTCCTCAGTGTCGGTGCTTCGTCTTTTCTCGTGCGTGCCACAACGTGTGCCTCCGCGTGTATCAATTACCTGCACAGTTAGCGACCAACAACGTTCGTCGGTTTTAGACTCATCAGATCGGCGACTCGTAATAGTTCGACGGGGATCGGCTCGCCCGGTGTCGTTCGACGTGCGTTCCTCAGTGTCGGTGCTTCGTCTTTTCTCGTGCGTGCCACAACGTGTGCCTCCGCGTGTATCAATTACGTGCACAGTTAGCGACCAACAACCTTCGTCGGTTTTAGACTCATCTGATCGGCGACTCGTAATAGTTCGACGGGGATCGGCTCGCCCGGTGTCGTTCGACGTGCGTTCCTCAGTGTCGGTGCTTCGTCTTTTCTCGTGCGTGCCACAACGTGTGCCTCCGCGTGTATCAATTACGTGCACAGTTAGCGACCAACAACGTTCGTCGGTTTTAGACTCATCTGATCGGCGACTCGTAATAGTTCGACGGGGATCGGCTCGCCCGGTGTCGTTCGACGTGCGTTCCTCAGTGTCGGTGCTTCGTCTTTTGCTCGTGCGTGCCACAACGTGTGCCTCCGCGTGTATCAATTACGTGCAAAGTTAGCGACCAACAACGTTCGTCGGTTTTAGACTCATCTGATCGGCGACTCGTAATAGTTCGACGGGGATCGGCTCGCCCGGTGTCGTTCGACGTGCGTTCCTCAGTGTCGGTGCTTCGTCTTTTCTCGTGCGTGCCACAACGTGTGCCTCCGCGTGTATCAATTACGTGCACAGTTAGCGACCAACAACGTTCGTCGGTTTTAGACTCATCTGATCGGCGACTCGTAATAGTTCGACGGGGATCGGCTCGCCCGGTGTCGTTCGACGTGCGTTCCTCAGTGTCGGTGCTTCGTCTTTTGCTTGTGCGTGCCACAACGTGTGCCTCCGCGTGTATCAATTACGTGCACAGTTAGCGACCAACAACCTTCGTCGGTTTTAGACTCATCTGATCGGCGACTCGTAATAGTTCGACGGGGATCGGCTCGCCCGGTGTCGTTCGACGTGCGTTCCTCAGTGTCGGTGCTTCGTCTTTTCTCGTGCGTGCCACAACGTGTGCCTCCGCGTGTATCAATTACGTGCACAGTTAGCGACCAACAACGTTCGTCGGTTTTAGACTCATCAGATCGGCGACTCGTAATAGTTCGACGGGGATCGGCTCGCCCGGTGTCGTTCGACGTGCGTTCCTCAGTGTCGGTGCTTCGTCTTTTCTCGTGCGTGCCACAACGTGTGCCTCCGCGTGTATCAATTACCTGCACAGTTAGCGACCAACAACGTTCGTCGGTTTTAGACTCATCAGATCGGCGACTCGTAATAGTTCGACGGGGATCGGCTCGCCCGGTGTCGTTCGACGTGCGTTCCTCAGTGTCGGTGCTTCGTCTTTTCTCGTGCGTGCCACAACGTGTGCCTCCGCGTGTATCAATTACGTGCACAGTTAGCGACCAACAACCTTCGTCGGTTTTAGACTCATCTGATCGGCGACTCGTAATAGTTCGACGGGGATCGGCTCGCCCGGTGTCGTTCGACGTGCGTTCCTCAGTGTCGGTGCTTCGTCTTTTCTCGTGCGTGCCACAACGTGTGCCTCCGCGTGTATCAATTACGTGCACAGTTAGCGACCAACAACGTTCGTCGGTTTTAGACTCATCTGATCGGCGACTCGTAATAGTTCGACGGGGATCGGCTCGCCCGGTGTCGTTCGACGTGCGTTCCTCAGTGTCGGTGCTTCGTCTTTTCTCGTGCGTGCCACAACGTGTGCCTCCGCGTGTATCAATTACGTGCACAGTTAGCGACCAACAACGTTCGTCGGTTTTAGACTCATCTGATCGGCGACTCGTAATAGTTCGACGGGGATCGGCTCGCCCGGTGTCGTTCGACGTGCGTTCCTCAGTGTCGGTGCTTCGTCTTTTCTCGTGCGTGCCACAACGTGTGCCTCCGCGTGTATCAATTACGTGCACAGTTAGCGACCAACAACGTTCGTCGGTTTTAGACTCATCTGATCGGCGACTCGTAATAGTTCGACGGGGATCGGCTCGCCCGGTGTCGTTCGACGTGCGTTCCTCAGTGTCGGTGCTTCGTCTTTTCTCGTGCGTGCCACAACGTGTGCCTCCGCGTGTATCAATTACGTGCACAGTTAGCGACCAACAACCTTCGTCGGTTTTAGACTCATCTGATCGGCGACTCGTAATAGTTCGACGGGGATCGGCTCGCCCGGTGTCGTTCGACGTGCGTTCCTCAGTGTCGGTGCTTCGTCTTTTGCTCGTGCGTGCCACAACGTGTGCCTCCGCGTGTTTCAATTACGTGCACAGTTAGCGACCAACAACCTTCGTCGGTTTTAGACTCATCAGATCGGCGACTCGTAATAGTTCGACGGGGATCGGCTCGCCCGGTGTCGTTCGACGTGCGTTCCTCAGTGTCGGTGCTTCGTCTTTTGCTTGTGCGTGCCACAACGTGTGCCTCCGCGTGTATCAATTACGTGCACAGTTAGCGACCAACAACCTTCGTCGGTTTTAGACTCATCTGATCGGCGACTCGTAATAGTTCGACGGGGATCGGCTCGCCCGGTGTCGTTCGACGTGCGTTCCTCAGTGTCGGTGCTTCGTCTTTTGCTCGTGCGTGCCACAACGTGTGCCTCCGCGTGTATCAATTACGTGCACAGTTAGCGACCAACAACCTTCGTCGGTTTTAGACTCATCTGATCGGCGACTCGTAATAGTTCGACGGGGATCGGCTCGCCCGGTGTCGTTCGACGTGCGTTCCTCAGTGTCGGTGCTTCGTCTTTTCTCGTGCGTGCCACAACGTGTGCCTCCGCGTGTATCAATTACGTGCACAGTTAGCGACCAACAACGTTCGTCGGTTTTAGACTCATCTGATCGGCGACTCGTAATAGTTCGACGGGGATCGGCTCGCCCGGTGTCGTTCGACGTGCGTTCCTCAGTGTCGGTGCTTCGTCTTTTGCTCGTGCGTGCCACAACGTGTGCCTCCGCATGTTTCAATTACGTGCACAGTTAGCGACCAACAACGTTCGTCGGTTTTAGACTCATCAGATCGGCGACTCGTAATAGTTCGACGGGGATCGGCTCGCCCGGTGTCGTTCGACGTGCGTTCCTCAGTGTCGGTGCTTCGTCTTTTGCTCGTGCGTGCCACAACGTGTGCCTCCGCATGTTTCAATTACGTGCACAGTTAGCGACCAACAACGTTCGTCGGTTTTAGACTCATCAGATCGGCGACTCGTAATAGTTCGACGGGGATCGGCTCGCCCGGTGTCGTTCGACGTGCGTTCCTCAGTGTCGGTGCTTCGTCTTTTGCTCGTGCGTGCCACAACGTGTGCCTCCGCGTGTATCAATTACGTGCACAGTTAGCGACCAACAACGTTCGTCGGTTTTAGACTCATCAGATCGGCGACTCGTAATAGTTCGACGGGGATCGGCTCGCCCGGTGTCGTTCGACGTGCGTTCCTCAGTGTCGGTGCTTCGTCTTTTGCTCGTGCGTGCCACAACGTGTGCCTCCGCGTGTATCAATTACGTGCACAGTTAGCGACCAACAACGTTCGTCGGTTTTAGACTCATCTGATCGGCGACTCGTAATAGTTCGACGGGGATCGGCTCGCCCGGTGTCGTTCGACGTGCGTTCCTCAGTGTCGGTGCTTCGTCTTTTGCTCGTGCGTGCCACAACGTGTGCCTCCGCGTGTATCAATTACGTGCACAGTTAGCGACCAACAACGTTCGTCGGTTTTAGACTCATCTGATCGGCGACTCGTAATAGTTCGACGGGGATCGGCTCGCCCGTTGTCGTTCGACGTGCGTTCCTCAGTGTCGGTGCTTCGTCTTTTGCTCGTGCGTGCCACAACGTGTGCCTCCGCATGTTTCAATTACGTGCACAGTTAGCGACCAACAACGTTCGTCGGTTTTAGACTCATCAGATCGGCGACTCGTAATAGTTCGACGGGGATCGGCTCGCCCGGTGTCGTTCGACGTGCGTTCCTCAGTGTCGGTGCTTCGTCTTTTGCTCGTGCGTGCCACAACGTGTGCCTCCGCATGTTTCAATTACGTGCACAGTTAGCGACCAACAACGTTCGTCGGTTTTAGACTCATCAGATCGGCGACTCGTAATAGTTCGACGGGGATCGGCTCGCCCGGTGTCGTTCGACGTGCGTTCCTCAGTGTCGGTGCTTCGTCTTTTGCTCGTGCGTGCCACAACGTGTGCCTCCGCGTGTATCAATTACGTGCACAGTTAGCGACCAACAACGTTCGTCGGTTTTAGACTCATCAGATCGGCGACTCGTAATAGTTCGACGGGGATCGGCTCGCCCGGTGTCGTTTGACGTGCGTTCCTCAGTGTCGGTGCTTCGTCTTTTGCTCGTGCGTGCCACAACGTGTGCCTCCGCGTGTATCAATTACGTGCACAGTTAGCGACCAACAACGTTCGTCGGTTTTAGACTCATCTGATCGGCGACTCGTAATAGTTCGACGGGGATCGGCTCGCCCGGTGTCGTTCGACGTGCGTTCCTCAGTGTCGGTGCTTCGTCTTTTGCTCGTGCGTGCCACAACGTGTGCCTCCGCGTGTATCAATTACGTGCACAGTTAGCGACCAACAACGTTCGTCGGTTTTAGACTCATCAGATCGGCGACTCGTAATAGTTCGACGGGGATCGGCTCGCCCGGTGTCGTTCGACGTGCGTTCCTCAGTGTCGGTGGTTCGTCTTTTCTCGTGCGTGCCACAACGTGTGCCTCCGCGTGTATCAATTACGTGCACAGTTAGCGACCAACAACGTTCGTCGGTTTTAGACTCATCAGATCGGCAACTCGTAATAGTTCGACGGGGACCGGCTCGCCCGGTGTCGTTCGACATGCGTTCCTCAGTGTCGGTGCTTCGTCTTTTGCTCGTGCGTGCCACAACGTGTGCCTCCGCGTGTATCAACTACGTGCACAGTTAGCGACCAACAACGTTCGTCGGTTTTAGACTCATCTGATCGGCGACTCGTAATAGTTCGACGGGGACCGGCTCGCCCGGTGTCGTTCGACGTGCGTTCCTCAGTGTCGGTGCTTCGTCTTTTCTCGTGCGTGCCACAACGTGTGCCTCCGCGTGTATCAATTACGTGCACAGTTAGCGACCAACAACGTTCGTCGGTTTTAGACTCATCTGATCGGCGACTCGTAATAGTTCGACGGGGATCGGCTCGCCCGGTGTCGTTCGACGTGCGTTCCTCAGTGTCGGTGCTTCGTCTTTTGCTCGTGCGTGCCACAACGTGTGCCTCCGCATGTTTCAATTACGTGCACAGTTAGCGACCAACAACGTTCGTCGGTTTTAGACTCATCTGATCGGCGACTCGTAATAGTTCGACGGGGATCGGCTCGCCCGGTGTCGTTCGACGCGCGTTCCTCAGTGTCGGTGCTTCGTCTTTTCTCGTGCGTGCCACAACGCGTGCCTCCGCGTGTATCAATTACGTGCACAGTTAGCGACCAACAACGTTCGTCGGTTTTAGACTCATCTGATCGGCGACTCGTAATAGTTCGACGGGAATCGGCTCGCCCGGTGTCGTTCGACGTGCGTTCCTCAGTGTCGGTGCTTCGTCTTTTGCTCGTGCGTGCCACAACGTGTGCCTCCGCGTGTATCAATTACGTGCACAGTTAGCGACCAACAACGTTCGTCGGTTTTAGACTCATCAGATCGGCGACTCGTAATAGTTCGACGGGGATCGGCTCGCCCGGTGTCGTTCGACGTGCGTTCCTCAGTGTCGGTGCTTCGTCTTTTGCTCGTGCGTGCCACAACGTGTGCCTCCGCGTGTATCAATTACGTGCACAGTTAGCGACCAACAACGTTCGTCGGTTTTAGACTCATCAGATCGGCGACTCGTAATAGTTCGACGGGGATCGGCTCGCCCGGTGTCGTTCGACGTGCGTTCCTCAGTGTCGGTGCTTCGTCTTTTCTCGTGCGTGCCACAACGTGTGCCTCCGCGTGTATCAATTGCGTGCACAGTTAGCGACCAACAACGTTCGTCGGTTTTAGACTCATCTGATCGGCGACTCGTAATAGTTCGACGGGGATCGGCTCGCCCGGTGTCGTTCGACGTGCGTTCCTCAGTGTCGGTGCTTCGTCTTTTGCTCGTGCGTGCCACAACGTGTGCCTCCGCGTGTATCAATTACGTGCACAGTTAGCGACCAACAACGTTCGTCGGTTTTAGACTCATCAGATCGGCGACTCGTAATAGTTCGACGGGGATCGGCTCGCCCGGTGTCGTTCGACGTGCGTTCCTCAGTGTCGGTGCTTCGTCTTTTCTCGTGCGCGCCACAACGTGTGCCTCCGCGTGTATCAATTACGTGCACAGTTAGCGACCAACAACGTTCGTCGGTTTTAAACTCATCTGATCGGCGACTCGTAATAGTTCGACGGGGATCGGCTCGCCCGGTGTCGTTCGACGTGCGTTCCTCAGTGTTGGTGCTTCGTCTTTTGCTCGTGCGTGCCACAACGTGTGCCTCCGCATGTTTCAATTACGTGCACAGTTAGCGACCAACAACGTTCGTCGGTTTTAGACTCATCAGATCGGCGACTCGTAATAGTTCGACGGGGATCGGCTCGCCCGGTGTCATTTGACGTGCGTTCCTCAGTGTCGGTGCTTCGTCTTTTGCTCGTGCGTGCCACAACGTGTGCCTCCGCATGTTTCAATTACGTGCACAGTTAGCGACCAACAACGTTCGTCGGTTTTAGACTCATCAGATCGGCGACTCGTAATAGTTCGACGGGGATCGGCTCGCCCGGTGTCGTTCGACGTGCGTTCCTCAGTGTCGGTGCTTCGTCTTTTCTCGTGCGTGCCACAACGTGTGCCTCCGCGTGTATCAATTACGTGCACAGTTAGCGACCAACAACGTTCGTCGGTTTTAGACTCATCTGATCGGCGACTCGTAATAGTTCGACGGGGATCGGCTCGCCCGGTGTCGTTCGACGCGCGTTCCTCAGTGTCGGTGCTTCGTCTTTTCTCGTGCGTGCCACAACGTGTGCCTCCGCGTGTATCAATTACGTGCACAGTTAGCGACCAACAACGTTCGTCGGTTTTAGACTCATCTGATCGGCGACTCGTAATAGTTCGACGGGGATCGGCTCGCCCGGTGTCGTTCGACGCGCGTTCCTCAGTGTCGGTGCTTCGTCTTTTCTCGCGCGTGCCACAACGTGTGCCTCCGCGTGTATCAATTACGTGCACAGTTAGCGACCAACAACGTTCGTCGGTTTTAGACTCATCTGATCGGCGACTCGTAATAGTTCGACGGGGATCGGCTCGCCCGGTGTCGTTCGACGTGCGTTCCTCAGTGTCGGTGCTTCGTCTTTTGCTCGTGCGTGCCACAACGTGTGCCTCCGCGTGTATCAATTACGTGCACAGTTAGCGACCAACAACGTTCGTCGGTTTTAGACTCATCTTATCGGCGACTGGTAATAGTTCGACGGGGATCGGCTCGCCCGGTGTCGTTCGACGTGCGTTCCTCAGTGTCGGTGCTTCGTCTTTTCTCGTACGTGCCACAACGTGTGCCTCCGCGTGTATCAATTACGTGCACAGTTAGCGACCAACAACGTTCGTCGGTTTTAGACTCATCTGATCGGCGACTCGTAATAGTTCGACGGGGATCGGCTCGCCCGGTGTCGTTCGACGTGCGTTCCTCAGTGTCGGTGCTTCGTCTTTTGCTCGTGCGTGCCACAACGTGTGCCTCCGCAGGTTTCAATTACGTGCACAGTTAGCGACCAACAACGTTCGTCGGTTTTAGACTCATCTGATCGGCGACTCGTAATAGTTCGACGGGGATCGGCTCGCCCGGTGTCGTTCGACGTGCGTTCCTCAGTGTCGGTGCTTCGTCTTTTCTCGCGCGTGCCACAACGTGTGCCTCCGCGTGTATCAATTACGTGCACAGTTAGCGACCAACAACGTTCGTCGGTTTTAGACTCATCTGATCGGCGACTCGTAATAGTTCGACGGGGATCGGCTCGCCCGGTGTCGTTCGACGTGCGTTCCTCAGTGTCGGTGCTTCGTCTTTTGCTCGTGCGTGCCACAACGTGTGCCTCCGCATGTTTCAATTACGTGCACAGTTAGCGACCAACAACGTTCGTCGGTTTTAGACTCATCTGATCGGCGACTCGTAATAGTTCGACGGGGATCGGCTCGCCCGGTGTCGTTCGACGTGCGTTCCTCAGTGTCGGTGCTTCGTCTTTTGCTCGTGCGTGCCACAACGTGTGCCTCCGCATGTTTCAATTACGTGCACAGTTAGCGACCAACAACGTTCGTCGGTTTTAGACTCATCTGATCGGCGACTCGTAATAGTTCGACTGGGATCGGCTCGCCCGGTGTCGTTCGACGTGCGTTCCTCAGTGTCGGTGCTTCGTCTTTTGCTCGTGCGTGCCACAACGTGTGCCTCCGCGTGTATCAATTACGTGCACAGTTAGCGACCAACAACGTTCGTCGGCTTTAGACTCATCTGATCGGCGACTTGTAATAGTTCGACGGGGATCGGCTCGCCCGGTGTCGTTCGACGCGCGTTCCTCAGTGTCGGTGCTTCGTCTTTTCTCGTGCGTGCCACAACGTGTGCCTCCGCGTGTATCAATTACGTGCACAGTTAGCGACCAACAACGTTTGTCGGTTTTAGACTCATCTGATCGGCGACTCGTAATAGTTCGATGGGGATCGGCTCGCCCGGTGTCGTTCGACGTGCGTTCCTCAGTGTCGGTGCTTCGTCTTTTGCTCGTGCGTGCCACAACGTGTGCCTCCGCATGTTTCAATTACGTGCACAGTTAGCGACCAACAACGTTCGTCGGTTTTAGACTCATCTGATCGGCGACTCGTAATAGTTCGACGGGGATCGGCTCGCCCGGTGTCGTTCGACGCGCGTTCCTCAGTGTCGGTGCTTCGTCTTTTCTCGTGCGTGCCACAACGCGTGCCTCCGCGTGTATCAATTACGTGCACAGTTAGCGACCAAAAACGTTCGTCGGTTTTAGACTCATCTGATCGGCGACTCGTAATAGTTCGACGGGGATCGGCTCGCCCGGTGTCGTTCGACGCGCGTTCCTCAGTGTCGGTGCTTCGTCTTTTCTCGTGCGTGCCACAACGTGTGCCTCCGCGTGTATCAATTACGTGCACAGTTAGCGACCAACAACGTTCGTCGGTTTTAGACTCATCAGATCGGCGACTCGTAATAGTTCGACGGGGATCGGCTCGCCCGGTGTCGTTCGACGTGCGTTCCTCAGTGTCGGTGCTTCGTCTTTTGCTCGTGCGTGCCACAACGTGTGCCTCCGCGTGTATCAATTACGTGCACAGTTAGCGACCAACAACGTTCGTCGGTTTTAGACTCATCAGATCGGCGACTCGTAATAGTTCGACGGGGATCGGCTCGCCCGGTGTCGTTCGACGTGCGTTCCTCAGTGTCGGTGCTTCGTCTTTTGCTCGTGCGTGCCACAACGTGTGCCTCCGCGTGTATCAATTACGTGCACAGTTAGCGACCAACAACGTTCGTCGGTTTTAGACTCATCTGATCGGCGACTCGTAATAGTTCGACGGGGATCGGCTCGCCCGGTGTCGTTCGACGTGCGTTCCTCAGTGTCGGTGCTTCGTCTTTTGCTCGTGCGTGCCACAACGTGTGCCTCCGCGTGTATCAATTACGTGCACAGTTAGCGACCAACAACGTTCGTCGGTTTTAGACTCATCTGATCGGCGACTCGTAATAGTTCGACGGGGATCGGCTCGCCCGGTGTCGTTCGACGTGCGTTCCTCAGTGTCGGTGCTTCGTCTTTTGCTCGTGCGTGCCACAACGTGTGCCTCCGCATGTTTCAATTACGTGCACAGTTAGCGACCAACAACGTTCGTCGGTTTTAGACTCATCAGATCGGCGACTCGTAATAGTTCGACGGGGATCGGCTCGCCCGGTGTCGTTCGACGTGCGTTCCTCAGTGTCGGTGCTTCGTCTTTTGCTCGTGCGTGCCACAACGTGTGCCTCCGCATGTTTCAATTACGTGCACAGTTAGCGACCAACAACGTTCGTCGGTTTTAGACTCATCAGATCGGCGACTCGTAATAGTTCGACGGGGATCGGCTCGCCCGGTGTCGTTCGACGTGCGTTCCTCAGTGTCGGTGCTTCGTCTTTTGCTCGTGCGTGCCACAACGTGTGCCTCCGCGTGTATCAATTACGTGCACAGTTAGCGACCAACAACGTTCGTCGGTTTTAGACTCATCTGATCGGCGACTCGTAATAGTTCGACGGGGATCGGCTCGCCCGGTGTCGTTCGACGTGCGTTCCTCAGTGTCGGTGCTTCGTCTTTTGCTCGTGCGTGCCACAACGTGTGCCTCCGCGTGTATCAATTACGTGCACAGTTAGCGACCAACAACGTTCGTCGGCTTTAGACTCATCTGATCGGCGACTTGTAATAGTTCGACGGGGATCGGCTCGCCCGGTGTCGTTCGACGCGCGTTCCTCAGTGTCGGTGCTTCGTCTTTTCTCGTGCGTGCCACAACGTGTGCCTCCGCGTGTATCAATTACGTGCACAGTTAGCGACCAACAACGTTTGTCGGTTTTAGACTCATCTGATCGGCGACTCGTAATAGTTCGATGGGGATCGGCTCGCCCGGTGTCGTTCGACGTGCGTTCCTCAGTGTCGGTGCTTCGTCTTTTGCTCGTGCGTGCCACAACGTGTGCCTCCGCATGTTTCAATTACGTGCACAGTTAGCGACCAACAACGTTCGTCGGTTTTAGACTCATCTGATCGGCGACTCGTAATAGTTCGACGGGGATCGGCTCGCCCGGTGTCGTTCGACGCGCGTTCCTCAGTGTCGGTGCTTCGTCTTTTCTCGTGCGTGCCACAACGCGTGCCTCCGCGTGTATCAATTACGTGCACAGTTAGCGACCAAAAACGTTCGTCGGTTTTAGACTCATCTGATCGGCGACTCGTAATAGTTCGACGGGGATCGGCTCGCCCGGTGTCGTTCGACGCGCGTTCCTCAGTGTCGGTGCTTCGTCTTTTCTCGTGCGTGCCACAACGTGTGCCTCCGCGTGTATCAATTACGTGCACAGTTAGCGACCAACAACGTTCGTCGGTTTTAGACTCATCAGATCGGCGACTCGTAATAGTTCGACGGGGATCGGCTCGCCCGGTGTCGTTCGACGTGCGTTCCTCAGTGTCGGTGCTTCGTCTTTTGCTCGTGCGTGCCACAACGTGTGCCTCCGCGTGTATCAATTACGTGCACAGTTAGCGACCAACAACGTTCGTCGGTTTTAGACTCATCAGATCGGCGACTCGTAATAGTTCGACGGGGATCGGCTCGCCCGGTGTCGTTCGACGTGCGTTCCTCAGTGTCGGTGCTTCGTCTTTTGCTCGTGCGTGCCACAACGTGTGCCTCCGCGTGTATCAATTACGTGCACAGTTAGCGACCAACAACGTTCGTCGGTTTTAGACTCATCTGATCGGCGACTCGTAATAGTTCGACGGGGATCGGCTCGCCCGGTGTCGTTCGACGTGCGTTCCTCAGTGTCGGTGCTTCGTCTTTTGCTCGTGCGTGCCACAACGTGTGCCTCCGCGTGTATCAATTACGTGCACAGTTAGCGACCAACAACGTTCGTCGGTTTTAGACTCATCTGATCGGCGACTCGTAATAGTTCGACGGGGATCGGCTCGCCCGGTGTCGTTCGACGTGCGTTCCTCAGTGTCGGTGCTTCGTCTTTTGCTCGTGCGTGCCACAACGTGTGCCTCCGCATGTTTCAATTACGTGCACAGTTAGCGACCAACAACGTTCGTCGGTTTTAGACTCATCAGATCGGCGACTCGTAATAGTTCGACGGGGATCGGCTCGCCCGGTGTCGTTCGACGTGCGTTCCTCAGTGTCGGTGCTTCGTCTTTTGCTCGTGCGTGCCACAACGTGTGCCTCCGCATGTTTCAATTACGTGCACAGTTAGCGACCAACAACGTTCGTCGGTTTTAGACTCATCAGATCGGCGACTCGTAATAGTTCGACGGGGATCGGCTCGCCCGGTGTCGTTCGACGTGCGTTCCTCAGTGTCGGTGCTTCGTCTTTTGCTCGTGCGTGCCACAACGTGTGCCTCCGCGTGTATCAATTACGTGCACAGTTAGCGACCAACAACGTTCGTCGGTTTTAGACTCATCAGATCGGCGACTCGTAATAGTTCGACGGGGATCGGCTCGCCCGGTGTCGTTTGACGTGCGTTCCTCAGTGTCGGTGCTTCGTCTTTTGCTCGTGCGTGCCACAACGTGTGCCTCCGCGTGTATCAATTACGTGCACAGTTAGCGACCAACAACGTTCGTCGGTTTTAGACTCATCTGATCGGCGACTCGTAATAGTTCGACGGGGATCGGCTCGCCCGGTGTCGTTCGACGTGCGTTCCTCAGTGTCGGTGCTTCGTCTTTTGCTCGTGCGTGCCACAACGTGTGCCTCCGCGTGTATCAATTACGTGCACAGTTAGCGACCAACAACGTTCGTCGGTTTTAGACTCATCAGATCGGCGACTCGTAATAGTTCGACGGGGATCGGCTCGCCCGGTGTCGTTCGACGTGCGTTCCTCAGTGTCGGTGCTTCGTCTTTTCTCGTGCGTGCCACAACGTGTGCCTCCGCGTGTATCAATTACGTGCACAGTTAGCGACCAACAACGTTCGTCGGTTTTAGACTCATCAGATCGGCAACTCGTAATAGTTCGACGGGGACCGGCTCGCCCGGTGTCGTTCGACATGCGTTCCTCAGTGTCGGTGCTTCGTCTTTTGCTCGTGAGTGCCACAACGTGTGCCTCCGCGTGTATCAACTACGTGCACAGTTAGCGACCAACAACGTTCGTCGGTTTTAGACTCATCTGATCGGCGACTCGTAATAGTTCGACGGGGACCGGCTCGCCCGGTGTCGTTCGACGTGCGTTCCTCAGTGTCGGTGCTTCGTCTTTTCTCGTGCGTGCCACAACGTGTGCCTCCGCGTGTATCAATTACGTGCACAGTTAGCGACCAACAACGTTCGTCGGTTTTAGACTCATCTGATCGGCGACTCGTAATAGTTCGACGGGGATCGGCTCGCCCGCTGTCGTTCGACGTGCGTTCCTCAGTGTCGGTGCTTCGTCTTTTGCTCGTGCGTGCCACAACGTGTGCCTCCGCATGTTTCAATTACGTGCACAGTTAGCGACCAACAACGTTCGTCGGTTTTAGACTCATCAGATCGGCGACTCGTAATAGTTCGACGGGGATCGGCTCGCCCGGTGTCGTTCGACGTGCGTTCCTCAGTGTCGGTGCTTCGTCTTTTGCTCGTGCGTGCCACAACGTGTGCCTCCGCATGTTTCAATTACGTGCACAGTTAGCGACCAACAACGTTCGTCGGTTTTAGACTCATCAGATCGGCGACTCGTAATAGTTCGACGGGGATCGGCTCGCCCGGTGTCGTTCGACGTGCGTTCCTCAGTGTCGGTGCTTCGTCTTTTGCTCGTGCGTGCCACAACGTGTGCCTCCGCGTGTATCAATTACGTGCACAGTTAGGGACCAACAACGTTCGTCGGTTTTAGACTCATCAGATCGGCGACTCGTAATAGTTCGACGGGGATCGGCTCGCCCGGTGTCGTTCGACGTGCGTTCCTCAGTGTCGGTGCTTCGTCTTTTCTCGTGCGTGCCACAACGTGTGCCTCCGCGTGTATCAATTACGTGCACAGTTAGCGACCAACAACGTTCGTCGGTTTTAGACTCATCAGATCGGCGACTCGTAATAGTTCGACGGGGATCGGCTCGCCCGGTGTCGTTCGACGTGCGTTCCTCAGTGTCGGTGCTTCGTCTTTTGCTCGTGCGTGCCACAACGTGTGCCTCCGCGTGTATCAATTACGTGCACAGTTAGCGACCAACAACGTTCGTCGGTTTTAGACTCATCAGATCGGCGACTCGTAATAGTTCGACGGGGATCGGCTCGCCCGGTGTCGTTCGACGTGCGTTCCTCAGTGTCGGTGCTTCGTCTTTTCTCGTGCGTGCCACAACGTGTGCCTCCGCGTGTATCAATTGCGTGCACAGTTAGCGACCAACAACGTTCGTCGGTTTTAGGCTCATCTGATCGGCGACTCGTAATAGTTCGACGGGGATCGGCTCGCCCGGTGTCGTTTGACGTGCGTTCCTCAGTGTCGGTGCTTCGTCTTTTGCTCGTGCGTGCCACAACGTGTGCCTCCGCATGTTTCAATTACGTGCACAGTTAGCGACCAACAACGTTCGTCGGTTTTAGACTCATCAGATCGGCGACTCGTAATAGTTCGACGGGGATCGGCTCGCCCGGTGTCGTTCGACGTGCGTTCCTCAGTGTCGGTGCTTCGTCTTTTCTCGTGCGTGCCACAACGTGTGCCTCCGCGTGTATCAATTACGTGCACAGTTAGCGACCAACAACGTTCGTCGGTTTTAGACTCATCTGATCGGCGACTCGTAATAGTTCGACGGGGATCGGCTCGCCCGGTGTCGTTCGACGCGCGTTCCTCAGTGTCGGTGCTTCGTCTTTTCTCGCGCGTGCCACAACGTGTGCCTCCGCGTGTATCAATTACGTGCACAGTTAGCGACCAAGAACGTTCGTCGGTTTTAGACTCATCTGATCGGCGACTCGTAATAGTTCGACGGGGATCGGCTCGCCCGGTGTCGTTCGACGTGCGTTCCTCAGTGTCGGTGCTTCGTCTTTTGCTCGTGCGTGCCACAACGTGTGCCTCCGCGTGTATCAATTACGTGCACAGTTAGCGACCAACAACGTTCGTCGGTTTTAGACTCATCTGATCGGCGACTCGTAATAGTTCGACGGGGATCGGCTCGCCCGGTGTCGTTCGACGTGCGTTCCTCAGTGTCGGTGCTTCGTCTTTTGCTCGCGCGTGCCACAACGTGTGCCTCCGCGTGTATCAATTACGTGCACAGTTAGCGACCAACAACGTTCGTCGGTTTTAGACTCATCTGATCGGCGACTGGTAATAGTTCGACGGGGATCGGCTCGCCCGGTGTCGTTCGACGTGCGTTCCTCAGTGTCGGTGCTTCGTCTTTTCTCGTGCGTGCCACAACGTGTGCCTCCGGGTGTATCAATTACGTGCACAGTTAGCGACCAACAACGTTCGTCGGTTTTAGACTCATCTGATCGGCGACTCGTAATAGTTCGACGGGGATCGGCTCGCCCGGTGTCGTTCGACGTGCGTTCCTCAGTGTCGGTGCTTCGTCTTTTGCTCGTGCGTGCCACAACGTGTGCCTCCGCATGTTTCAATTACGTGCACAGTTAGCGACCAACAACGTTCGTCGGTTTTAGACACATCTGATCGGCGACTCGTAATAGTTCGACGGGGATCGGCTCGCCCGGTGTCGTTCGACGTGCGTTCCTCAATGTCGGTGCTTCGTCTTTTGCTCGTGCGTGCCACAACGTGTGCCTCCGCATGTTTCAATTACGTGCACAGTTAGCGACCAACAACGTTCGTCGGTTTTAGACTCATCTGATCGGCGACTCGTAATAGTTCGACGGGATCGGCTCGCCCGGTGTCGTTCGACGTGCGTTCCTCAGTGTCGGTGCTTCGTCTTTTGCTCGTGCGTGCCACAACGTGTGCCTCCGCATGTTTCAATTACGTGCACAGTTAGCGACCAACAACGTTCGTCGGTTTTAGACTCATCTGATCGGCGACTCGTAATAGTTCGACGGGGATCGGCTCGCCCGGTGTCGTTCGACGTGCGTTCCTCAGTGTCGGTGCTTCGTCTTTTGCTCGTGCGTGCCACAACGTGTGCCTCCGCGTGTATCAATTACGTGCACAGTTAGCGACCAACAACGTTCGTCGGCTTTAGACTCATCTGATCGGCGACTTGTAATAGTTCGACGGGGATCGGCTCGCCCGGTGTCGTTCGACGCGCGTTCCTCAGTGTCGGTGCTTCGTCTTTTCTCGTGCGTGCCACAACGTGTGCCTCCGCGTGTATCAATTACGTGCACAGTTAGCGACCAACAACGTTCGTCGGTTTTAGACTTATCTGATCGGCGACTCGTAATAGTTCGACGGGGATCGGCTCGCCCGGTGTCGTTCGACGCGCGTTCCTCAGTGTCGGTGCTTCGTCTTTTCTCGTGCGTGCCACAACGCGTGCCTCCGCGTGTATCAATTACGTGCACAGTTAGCGACCAACAACGTTCGTCGGTTTTAGACTCATCTGATCGGCGACTCGTAATAGTTCGACGGGGATCGGCTCGCCCGGTGTCGTTCGACGCGCGTTCCTCAGTGTCGGTGCTTCGTCTTTTCTCGTGCGTGCCACAACGTGTGCCTCCGCGTGTATCAATTACGTGCACAGTTAGCGACCAACAACGTTCGTCGGTTTTAGACTCATCTGATCGGCGACTCGTAATAGTTCGACGGGGATCGGCTCACCCGGTGTCGTTCGACGTGCGTTCCTCAGTGTCGGTGCTTCGTCTTTTGCTCGTGCGTGCCACAACGTGTGCCTCCGCATGTTTCAATTACGTGCACAGTTAGCGACCAACAACGTTCGTCGGTTTTAGACTTATCTGATCGGCGACTCGTAATAGTTCGACGGGGATCGGCTCGCCCGGTGTCGTTCGACGTGCGTTCCTCAGTGTCGGTGCTTCGTCTTTTGCTCGGCGTGCCACAACGTGTGCCTCCGCATGTTTCAATTACGTGCACAGTTAGCGACCAACAACGTTCGTCGGTTTTAGACTCATCTGATCGGCGACTCGTAATAGTTCGACGGGGATCGGCTCGCCCGGTGTCGTTCGACGCGCGTTCCTCAGTGTCGGTGCTTCGTCTTTTCCCGTGCGTGCCACAACGTGTGCCTCCGCGTGTATCAATTACGTGCACAGTTAGCGACCAACAACGTTCGTCGGTTTTAGACTCATCTGATCGGCGACTCGTAATAGTTCGACGGGGATCGGCTCGCCCGGTGTCGTTCGACGCGCGTTCCTCAGTGTCGGTGCTTCGTCTTTTGCTCGTGCGTGCCACAACGTGTGCCTCCGCATGTTTCAATTACGTGCACAGTTAGCGACAAACAACGTTCGTCGGTTTTAGACTCATCTGATCGGCGACTCGTAATAGTTCGACGGGGATCGGCTCGCCCGGTGTCGTTCGACGCGCGTTCCTCAGTGTCGGTGCTTCGTCTTTTCTCGTGCGTGCCACAACATGTGGCTCCGCGTGTATCAATTACGTGCACAGTTAGCGACCAACAACGTTCGTCGGTTTTAGACTCATCTGATCGGCGACTCGTAATAGTTCGACGGGGATCGGCTCGCCCGGTGTCGTTCGACGCGCGTTCCTCAGTGTCGGTGCTTCGTCTTTTCTCGTGCGTGCCACAACGTGTGCCTCCGCGTGTATCAATTACGTGCACAGTTAGCGACCAACAACGTTCGTCGGTTTTAGACTCATCTGATCGGCGACTCGTAATAGTTCGACGGGGATCGGCTCGCCCGGTGTCGTTCGACGCGCGTTCCTCAGTGTCGGTGCTTCGTCTTTTCCCGTGCGTGCCACAACGTGTGCCTCCGCGTGTATCAATTACGTGCACAGTTAGCGACCAACAACGTTCGTCGCTTTTAGACTCATCTGATCGGCGACTCGTAATAGTTCGACGGGGATCGGCTCGCCCGGTGTCGTTCGACGCGCGTTCCTCAGTGTCGGTGCTTCGTCTTTTGCTCGTGCGTGCCACAACGTGTGCCTCCGCATGTTTCAATTACGTGCACAGTTAGCGACAAACAACGTTCGTCGGTTTTAGACTCATCTGATCGGCGACTCGTAATAGTTCGACGGGGATCGGCTCGCCCGGTGTCGTTCGACGCGCGTTCCTCAGTGTCGGTGCTTCGTCTTTTCTCGTGCGTGCCACAACGTGTGCCTCCGCGTGTATCAATTACGTGCACAGTTAGCGACCAACAACGTTCGTCGGTTTTAGACTCATCTGATCGGCGACTCGTAATAGTTCGACGGGGATCGGCTCGCCCGGTGTCGTTCGACGCGCGTTCCTCAGTGTCGGTGCTTCGTCTTTTGCTCGTGCGTGCCACAACGTGTGCCTCCGCATGTTTCAATTACGTGCACAGTTAGCGACCAACAACATTCGTCGGTTTTAGACTCATCTGATCGGCGACTCGTAATAGTTCGACGGGGATCGGCTCGCCCGGTGTCGTTCGACGCGCGTTCCTCAGTGTCGGTGCTTCGTCTTTTCTCGTGCGTGCCACAACGTGTGCCTCCGCGTGTATCAATTACGTGCACAGTTAGCGACCAACAACGTTCGTCGGCTTTAGACTCATCTGATCGGCGACTCGTAATAGTTCGACGGGGATCGGCTCGCCCGGTGTCGTTCGACGTGCGTTCCTCAGTGTCGGTGCTTCGTCTTTTCTCGTGCGTGCCACAACGTGTGCCTCCGCGTGTATCAATTACGTGCACAGTTAGCGACCAACAACGTTCGTCGGCTTTAGACTCATCTGATCGGCGACTCGTAATAGTTCGACGGGGATCGGCTCGCCCGGTGTCGTTCGACGTGCGTTCCTCAGTGTCGGTGCTTCGTCTTTTCTCGTGCGTGCCACAACGTGTGCCTCCGCGTGTATCAATTACGTGCACAGTTAGCGACCAACAACGTTCGTCGGCTTTAGACTCATCTGATCGGCGACTCGTAATAGTTCGACGGGGATCGGCTCGCCCGGTGTCGTTCGACGTGCGTTCCTCAGTGTCGGTGCTTCGTCTTTTCTCGTGCGTGCCACAACGTGTGCCTCCGCGTGTATCAATTACGTGCACAGTTAGCGACCAACAACGTTCGTCGGCTTTAGACTCATCTGATCGGCGACTCGTAATAGTTCGACGGGGATCGGCTCGCCCGGTGTCGTTCGACGTGCGTTCCTCAGTGTCGGTGCTTCGTCTTTTCTCGTGCGTGCCACAACGTGTGCCTCCGCGTGTATCAATTACGTGCACAGTTAGCGACCAACAACGTTCGTCAGTTTTAGACTCATCTGATCGGCGACTCGTAATAGTT
Organism: Ixodes scapularis; assembly: GCF_016920785.2. NCBI lineage: Eukaryota > Metazoa > Arthropoda > Arachnida > Ixodida > Ixodidae > Ixodes > Ixodes scapularis. The sequence goes on from NW_024609846.1 coordinate 153,437,905, forward strand.
CGACGGGGATCGGCTCGCCCGGTGTCGTTCGACGTGCGTTCCTCAGTGTCGGTGCTTCGTCTTTTGCTCGTGCGTGCCACAACGTGTGCCTCCGCATGTTTCAATTACGTGCACAGTTAGCGACCAACAACGTTCGTCGGTTTTAGACTCATCTGATCGGCGACTCGTAATAGTTCGACGGGGATCGGCTCGCCCGGTGTCGTTCGACGTGCGTTCCTCAGTGTCGGTGCTTCGTCTTTTGCTCGTGCGTGCCACAACGTGTGCCTCCGCATGTTTCAATTACGTGCACAGTTAGCGACCAACAACGTTCGTCGGTTTTAGACTCATCTGATCGGCGACTCGTAATAGTTCGACGGGGATCGGCTCGCCCGGTGTCGTTCGACGTGCGTTCCTCAGTGTCGGAGCTTCGTCTTTTGCTCGTGCGTGCCACAACGTGTGCCTCCGCGTGTATCAATTACGTGCACAGTTAGCGACCAACAACGTTCGTCGGCTTTAGACTCATCTGATCGGCGACTTGTAATAGTTCGACGGGGATCGGCTCGCCCGGTGTCGTTCGACGCGCGTTCCTCAGTGTCGGTGCTTCGTCTTTTCTCGTGCGTGCCACAACGTGTGCCTCCGCGTGTATCAATTACGTGCACAGTTAGCGACCAACAACGTTCGTCGGTTTTAGACTCATCTGATCGGCGACTCGTAATAGTTCGATGGGGATCGGCTCGCCCGGTGTCGTTCGACGTGCGTTCCTCAGTGTCGGTGCTTCGTCTTTTGCTCGTGCGTGCCACAACGTGTGCCTCCGCATGTTTCAATTACGTGCACAGTTAGCGACCAACAACGTTCGTCGGTTTTAGACTCATCTGATCGGCGACTCGTAATAGTTCGACGGGGATCGGCTCGCCCGGTGTCGTTCGACGCGCGTTCCTCAGTGTCGGTGCTTCGTCTTTTCTCGTGCGTGCCACAACGCGTGCCTCCGCGTGTATCAATTACGTGCACAGTTAGCGACCAACAACGTTCGTCGGTTTTAGACTCATCTGATCGGCGACTCGTAATAGTTCGACGGGGATCGGCTCGCCCGGTGTCGTTCGACGCGCGTTCCTCAGTGTCGGTGCTTCGTCTTTTCTCGTGCGTGCCACAACGTGTGCCTCCGCGTGTATCAATTACGTGCACAGTTAGCGACCAACAACGTTCGTCGGTTTTAGACTCATCTGATCGGCGACTCGTAATAGTTCGACGGGGATCGGCTCACCCGGTGTCGTTCGACGTGCGTTCCTCAGTGTCGGTGCTTCGTCTTTTGCTCGTGCGTGCCACAACGTGTGCCTCCGCATGTTTCAATTACGTGCACAGTTAGCGACCAACAACGTTCGTCGGGTTTAGACTTATCTGATCGGCGACTCGTAATAGTTCGACGGGGATCGGCTCGCCCGGTGTCGTTCGACGTGCGTTCCTCAGTGTCGGTGCTTCGTCTTTTGCTCGTGCGTGCCACAACGTGTGCCTCCGCATGTTTCAATTACGTGCACAGTTAGCGACCAACAACGTTCGTCGGTTTTAGACTCATCTGATCGGCGACTCGTAATAGTTCGACGGGGATCGGCTCGCCCGGTGTCGTTCGACGTGCGTTCCTCAGTGTCGGTGCTTCGTCTTTTGCTCGTGCGTGCCACAACGTGTGCCTCCGCGTGTATCAATTACGTGCACAGTTAGCGACCAACAACGTTCGTCGGTTTTAGACTCATCAGATCGGCGACTCGTAATAGTTCGACGGGGATCGGCTCGCCCGGTGTCGTTCGACGTGCGTTCCTCAGTGTCGGTGCTTCGTCTTTTCTCGTGCGTGCCACAACGTGTGCCTCCGCGTGTATCAATTACGTGCACAGTTAGCGACCAACAACGTTCGTCGGTTTTAGACTCATCAGATCGGCAACTCGTAATAGTTCGACGGGGACCGGCTCGCCCGGTGTCGTTCGACATGCGTTCCTCAGTGTCGGTGCTTCGTCTTTTGCTCGTGCGTGCCACAACGTGTGCCTCCGCGTGTATCAACTACGTGCACAGTTAGCGACCAACAACGTTCGTCGGTTTTAGACTCATCTGATCGGCGACTCGTAATAGTTCGACGGGGACCGGCTCGCCCGGTGTCGTTCGACGTGCGTTCCTCAGTGTCGGTGCTTCGTCTTTTCTCGTGCGTGCCACAACGTGTGCCTCCGCGTGTATCAATTACGTGCACAGTTAGCGACCAACAACGTTCGTCGGTTTTAGACTCATCTGATCGGCGACTCGTAATAGTTCGACGGGGATCGGCTCACCCGGTGTCGTTCGACGTGCGTTCCTCAGTGTCGGTGCTTCGTCTTTTGCTCGTGCGTGCCACAACGTGTGCCTCCGCATGTTTCAATTACGTGCACAGTTAGCGACCAACAACGTTCGTCGGTTTTAGACTTATCTGATCGGCGACTCGTAATAGTTCGACGGGGATCGGCTCGCCCGGTGTCGTTCGACGTGCGTTCCTCAGTGTCGGTGCTTCGTCTTTTGCTCGGCGTGCCACAACGTGTGCCTCCGCATGTTTCAATTACGTGCACAGTTAGCGACCAACAACGTTCGTCGGTTTTAGACTCATCTGATCGGCGACTCGTAATAGTTCGACGGGGATCGGCTCGCCCGGTGTCGTTCGACGCGCGTTCCTCAGTGTCGGTGCTTCGTCTTTTCCCGTGCGTGCCACAACGTGTGCCTCCGCGTGTATCAATTACGTGCACAGTTAGCGACCAACAACGTTCGTCGGTTTTAGACTCATCTGATCGGCGACTCGTAATAGTTCGACGGGGATCGGCTCGCCCGGTGTCGTTCGACGCGCGTTCCTCAGTGTCGGTGCTTCGTCTTTTGCTCGTGCGTGCCACAACGTGTGCCTCCGCATGTTTCAATTACGTGCACAGTTAGCGACAAACAACGTTCGTCGGTTTTAGACTCATCTGATCGGCGACTCGTAATAGTTCGACGGGGATCGGCTCGCCCGGTGTCGTTCGACGCGCGTTCCTCAGTGTCGGTGCTTCGTCTTTTCTCGTGCGTGCCACAACATGTGGCTCCGCGTGTATCAATTACGTGCACAGTTAGCGACCAACAACGTTCGTCGGTTTTAGACTCATCTGATCGGCGACTCGTAATAGTTCGACGGGGATCGGCTCGCCCGGTGTCGTTCGACGCGCGTTCCTCAGTGTCGGTGCTTCGTCTTTTCTCGTGCGTGCCACAACGTGTGCCTCCGCGTGTATCAATTACGTGCACAGTTAGCGACCAACAACGTTCGTCGGTTTTAGACTCATCTGATCGGCGACTCGTAATAGTTCGACGGGGATCGGCTCGCCCGGTGTCGTTCGACGCGCGTTCCTCAGTGTCGGTGCTTCGTCTTTTCCCGTGCGTGCCACAACGTGTGCCTCCGCGTGTATCAATTACGTGCACAGTTAGCGACCAACAACGTTCGTCGCTTTTAGACTCATCTGATCGGCGACTCGTAATAGTTCGACGGGGATCGGCTCGCCCGGTGTCGTTCGACGCGCGTTCCTCAGTGTCGGTGCTTCGTCTTTTGCTCGTGCGTGCCACAACGTGTGCCTCCGCATGTTTCAATTACGTGCACAGTTAGCGACAAACAACGTTCGTCGGTTTTAGACTCATCTGATCGGCGACTCGTAATAGTTCGACGGGGATCGGCTCGCCCGGTGTCGTTCGACGCGCGTTCCTCAGTGTCGGTGCTTCGTCTTTTCTCGTGCGTGCCACAACGTGTGCCTCCGCGTGTATCAATTACGTGCACAGTTAGCGACCAACAACGTTCGTCGGTTTTAGACTCATCTGATCGGCGACTCGTAATAGTTCGACGGGGATCGGCTCGCCCGGTGTCGTTCGACGCGCGTTCCTCAGTGTCGGTGCTTCGTCTTTTGCTCGTGCGTGCCACAACGTGTGCCTCCGCATGTTTCAATTACGTGCACAGTTAGCGACCAACAACATTCGTCGGTTTTAGACTCATCTGATCGGCGACTCGTAATAGTTCGACGGGGATCGGCTCGCCCGGTGTCGTTCGACGCGCGTTCCTCAGTGTCGGTGCTTCGTCTTTTCTCGTGCGTGCCACAACGTGTGCCTCCGCGTGTATCAATTACGTGCACAGTTAGCGACCAACAACGTTCGTCGGCTTTAGACTCATCTGATCGGCGACTCGTAATAGTTCGACGGGGATCGGCTCGCCCGGTGTCGTTCGACGTGCGTTCCTCAGTGTCGGTGCTTCGTCTTTTCTCGTGCGTGCCACAACGTGTGCCTCCGCGTGTATCAATTACGTGCACAGTTAGCGACCAACAACGTTCGTCGGCTTTAGACTCATCTGATCGGCGACTCGTAATAGTTCGACGGGGATCGGCTCGCCCGGTGTCGTTGGACGTGCGTTCCTCAGTGTCGGTGCTTCGTCTTTTCTCGTGCGTGCCACAACGTGTGCCTCCGCGTGTATCAATTACGTGCACAGTTAGCGACCAACAACGTTCGTCGGCTTTAGACTCATCTGATCGGCGACTCGTAATAGTTCGACGGGGATCGGCTCGCCCGGTGTCGTTCGACGTGCGTTCCTCAGTGTCGGTGCTTCGTCTTTTCTCGTGCGTGCCACAACGTGTGCCTCCGCGTGTATCAATTACGTGCACAGTTAGCGACCAACAACGTTCGTCAGTTTTAGACTCATCTGATCGGCGACTCGTAATAGTTCGACGGGGATCGGCTCGCCCGGTGTCGTTCGACGTGCGTTCCTCAGTGTCGGTGCTTCGTCTTTTGCTCGTGCGTGCCACAACGTGTGCCTCCGCATGTTTCAATTACGTGCACAGTTAGCGACCAACAACGTTCGTCGGTTTTAGACTCATCTGATCGGCGACTCGTAATAGTTCGACGGGGATCGGCTCGCCCGGTGTCGTTCGACGTGCGTTCCTCAGTGTCGGTGCTTCGTCTTTTGCTCGTGCGTGCCACAACGTGTGCCTCCGCATGTTTCAATTACGTGCACAGTTAGCGACCAACAACGTTCGTCGGTTTTAGACTCATCTGATCGGCGACTCGTAATAGTTCGACGGGGATCGGCTCGCCCGGTGTCGTTCGACGTGCGTTCCTCAGTGTCGGAGCTTCGTCTTTTGCTCGTGCGTGCCACAACGTGTGCCTCCGCGTGTATCAATTACGTGCACAGTTAGCGACCAACAACGTTCGTCGGCTTTAGACTCATCTGATCGGCGACTTGTAATAGTTCGACGGGGATCGGCTCGCCCGGTGTCGTTCGACGCGCGTTCCTCAGTGTCGGTGCTTCGTCTTTTCTCGTGCGTGCCACAACGTGTGCCTCCGCGTGTATCAATTACGTGCACAGTTAGCGACCAACAACGTTCGTCGGTTTTAGACTCATCTGATCGGCGACTCGTAATAGTTCGATGGGGATCGGCTCGCCCGGTGTCGTTCGACGTGCGTTCCTCAGTGTCGGTGCTTCGTCTTTTGCTCGTGCGTGCCACAACGTGTGCCTCCGCATGTTTCAATTACGTGCACAGTTAGCGACCAACAACGTTCGTCGGTTTTAGACTCATCTGATCGGCGACTCGTAATAGTTCGACGGGGATCGGCTCGCCCGGTGTCGTTCGACGCGCGTTCCTCAGTGTCGGTGCTTCGTCTTTTCTCGTGCGTGCCACAACGCGTGCCTCCGCGTGTATCAATTACGTGCACAGTTAGCGACCAACAACGTTCGTCGGTTTTAGACTCATCTGATCGGCGACTCGTAATAGTTCGACGGGGATCGGCTCGCCCGGTGTCGTTCGACGCGCGTTCCTCAGTGTCGGTGCTTCGTCTTTTCTCGTGCGTGCCACAACGTGTGCCTCCGCGTGTATCAATTACGTGCACAGTTAGCGACCAACAACGTTCGTCGGTTTTAGACTCATCTGATCGGCGACTCGTAATAGTTCGACGGGGATCGGCTCACCCGGTGTCGTTCGACGTGCGTTCCTCAGTGTCGGTGCTTCGTCTTTTGCTCGTGCGTGCCACAACGTGTGCCTCCGCATGTTTCAATTACGTGCACAGTTAGCGACCAACAACGTTCGTCGGGTTTAGACTTATCTGATCGGCGACTCGTAATAGTTCGACGGGGATCGGCTCGCCCGGTGTCGTTCGACGTGCGTTCCTCAGTGTCGGTGCTTCGTCTTTTGCTCGTGCGTGCCACAACGTGTGCCTCCGCATGTTTCAATTACGTGCACAGTTAGCGACCAACAACGTTCGTCGGTTTTAGACTCATCTGATCGGCGACTCGTAATAGTTCGACGGGGATCGGCTCGCCCGGTGTCGTTCGACGTGCGTTCCTCAGTGTCGGTGCTTCGTCTTTTGCTCGTGCGTGCCACAACGTGTGCCTCCGCGTGTATCAATTACGTGCACAGTTAGCGACCAACAACGTTCGTCGGTTTTAGACTCATCAGATCGGCGACTCGTAATAGTTCGACGGGGATCGGCTCGCCCGGTGTCGTTCGACGTGCGTTCCTCAGTGTCGGTGCTTCGTCTTTTCTCGTGTGTGCCACAACGTGTGCCTCCGCGTGTATCAATTACGTGCACAGTTAGCGACCAACAACGTTCGTCGGTTTTAGACTCATCAGATCGGCAACTCGTAATAGTTCGACGGGGACCGGCTCGCCCGGTGTCGTTCGACATGCGTTCCTCAGTGTCGGTGCTTCGTCTTTTGCTCGTGCGTGCCACAACGTGTGCCTCCGCGTGTATCAACTACGTGCACAGTTAGCGACCAACAACGTTCGTCGGTTTTAGACTCATCTGATCGGCGACTCGTAATAGTTCGACGGGGACCGGCTCGCCCGGTGTCGTTCGACGTGCGTTCCTCAGTGTCGGTGCTTCGTCTTTTCTCGTGCGTGCCACAACGTGTGCCTCCGCGTGTATCAATTACGTGCACAGTTAGCGACCAACAACGTTCGTCGGTTTTAGACTCATCTGATCGGCGACTCGTAATAGTTCGACGGGGATCGGCTCGCCCGGTGTCGTTCGACGTGCGTTCCTCAGTGTCGGTGCTTCGTCTTTTGCTCGTGCGTGCCACAACGTGTGCCTCCGCATGTTTCAATTACGTGCACAGTTAGCGACCAACAACGTTCGTCGGTTTTAGACTCATCAGATCGGCGACTCGTAATAGTTCGACGGGGATCGGCTCGCCCGGTGTCGTTCGACGTGCGTTCCTCAGTGTCGGTGCTTCGTCTTTTCTCGTGTGTGCCACAACGTGTGCCTCCGCGTGTATCAATTACGTGCACAGTTAGCGACCAACAACGTTCGTCGGTTTTAGACTCATCAGATCGGCAACTCGTAATAGTTCGACGGGGACCGGCTCGCCCGGTGTCGTTCGACATGCGTTCCTCAGTGTCGGTGCTTCGTCTTTTGCTCGTGCGTGCCACAACGTGTGCCTCCGCGTGTATCAACTACGTGCACAGTTAGCGACCAACAACGTTCGTCGGTTTTAGACTCATCTGATCGGCGACTCGTAATAGTTCGACGGGGACCGGCTCGCCCGGTGTCGTTCGACGTGCGTTCCTCAGTGTCGGTGCTTCGTCTTTTCTCGTGCGTGCCACAACGTGTGCCTCCGCGTGTATCAATTACGTGCACAGTTAGCGACCAACAACGTTCGTCGGTTTTAGACTCATCTGATCGGCGACTCGTAATAGTTCGACGGGGATCGGCTCGCCCGGTGGCGTTCGACGTGCGTTCCTCAGTGTCGGTGCTTCGTCTTTTGCTCGTGCGTGCCACAACGTGTGCCTCCGCATGTTTCAATTACGTGCACAGTTAGCGACCAACAACGTTCGTCGGTTTTAGACTCATCAGATCGGCGACTCGTAATAGTTCGACGGGGATCGGCTCGCCCGGTGTCGTTCGACGTGCGTTCCTCAGTGTCGGTGCTTCGTCTTTTGCTCGTGCGTGCCACAACGTGTGCCTCCGCATGTTTCAATTACGTGCACAGTTAGCGACCAACAACGTTCGTCGGTTTTAGACTCATCAGATCGGCGACTCGTAATAGTTCGACGGGGATCGGCTCGCCCGGTGTCGTTCGACGTGCGTTCCTCAGTGTCGGTGCTTCGTCTTTTGCTCGTGCGTGCCACAACGTGTGCCTCCGCGTGTATCAATTACGTGCACAGTTAGCGACCAACAACGTTCGTCGGTTTTAGACTCATCAGATCGGCGACTCGTAATAGTTCGACGGGGATCGGCTCGCCCGGTGTCGTTCGACGTGCGTTCCTCAGTGTCGGTGCTTCGTCTTTTCTCGTGCGTGCCACAACGTGTGCCTCCGCGTGTATCAATTACGTGCACAGTTAGCGACCAACAACGTTCGTCGGTTTTAGACTCATCAGATCGGCGACTCGTAATAGTTCGACGGGGATCGGCTCGCCCGGTGTCGTTCGACGTGCGTTCCTCAGTGTCGGTGCGTCGTCTTTTGCTCGTGCGTGCCACAACGTGTGCCTCCGCGTGTATCAATTACGTGCACAGTTAGCGACCAACAACGTTCGTCGGTTTTAGACTCATCTGATCGGCGACTCGTAATAGTTCGACGGGGATCGGCTCGCCCGGTGTCGTTCGACGTGCGTTCCTCAGTGTTGGTGCTTCGTCTTTTGCTCGTGCGTGCCACAACGTGTGCCTCCGCATGTTTCAATTACGTGCACAGTTAGCGACCAACAACGTTCGTCGGTTTTAGACTCATCAGATCGGCGACTCGTAATAGTTCGACGGGGATCGGCTCGCCCGGTGTCGTTTGACGTGCGTTCCTCAGTGTCGGTGCTTCGTCTTTTGCTCGTGCGTGCCACAACGTGTGCCTCCGCATGTTTCAATTACGTGCACAGTTAGCGACCAACAACGTTCGTCGGTTTTAGACTCATCAGATCGGCGACTCGTAATAGTTCGACGGGGATCGGCTCGCCCGGTGTCGTTCGACGTGCGTTCCTCAGTGTCGGTGCTTCGTCTTTTCTCGTGCGTGCCACAACGTGTGCCTCCGCGTGTATCAATTACGTGCACAGTTAGCGACCAACAACGTTCGTCGGTTTTAGACTCATCTGATCGGCGACTCGTAATAGTTCGACGGGGATCGGCTCGCCCGGTGTCGTTCGACGCGCGTTCCTCAGTGTCGGTGCTTCGTCTTTTCTCGCGCGTGCCACAACGTGTGCCTCCGCGTGTATCAATTACGTGCACAGTTAGCGACCAAGAACGTTCGTCGGTTTTAGACTCATCTGATCGGCGACTCGTAATAGTTCGACGGGGATCGGCTCGCCCGGTGTCGTTCGACGTGCGTTCCTCAGTGTCGGTGCTTCGTCTTTTGCTCGTGCGTGCCACAACGTGTGCCTCCGCGTGTATCAATTACGTGCACAGTTAGCGACCAACAACGTTCGTCGGTTTTAGACTCATCTGATCGGCGACTCGTAATAGTTCGACGGGGATCGGCTCGCCCGGTGTCGTTCGACGTGCGTTCCTCAGTGTCGGTGCTTCGTCTTTTGCTCGTGCGTGCCACAACGTGTGCCTCCGCGTGTATCAATTACGTGCACAGTTAGCGACCAACAACGTTCGTCGGTTTTAGACTCATCTGATCGGCGACTGGTAATAGTTCGACGGGGATCGGCTCGCCCGGTGTCGTTCGACGTGCGTTCCTCAGTGTCGGTGCTTCGTCTTTTCTCGTGCGTGCCACAACGTGTGCCTCCGCGTGTATCAATTACGTGCACAGTTAGCGACCAACAACGTTCGTCGGTTTTAGACTCATCTGATCGGCGACTCGTAATAGTTCGACGGGGATCGGCTCGCCCGGTGTCGTTCGACGTGCGTTCCTCAGTGTCGGTGCTTCGTCTTTTGCTCGTGCGTGCCACAACGTGTGCCTCCGCATGTTTCAATTACGTGCACAGTTAGCGACCAACAACGTTCGTCGGTTTTAGACTCATCTGATCGGCGACTCGTAATAGTTCGACGGGGATCGGCTCGCCCGGTGTCGTTCGACGTGCGTTCCTCAGTGTCGGTGCTTCGTCTTTTGCTCGTGCGTGCCACAACGTGTGCCTCCGCATGTTTCATTTACGTGCACAGTTAGCGACCAACAACGTTCGTCGGTTTTAGACTCATCTGATCGGCGACTCGTAATAGTTCGACGGGGATCGGCTCGCCCGGTGTCGTTCGACGTGCGTTCCTCAGTGTCGGTGCTTCGTCTTTTGCTCGTGCGTGCCACAACGTGTGCCTCCGCATGTTTCAATTACGTGCACAGTTAGCGACCAACAACGTTCGTCGGTTTTAGACTCATCTGATCGGCGACTCGTAATAGTTCGACGGGGATCGGCTCGCCCGGTGTCGTTCGACGTGCGTTCCTCAGTGTCGGTGCTTCGTCTTTTGCTCGTGCGTGCCACAACGTGTGCCTCCGCGTGTATCAATTACGTGCACAGTTAGCGACCAACAACCTTCGTCGGCTTTAGACTCATCTGATCGGCGACTTGTAATAGTTCGACGGGGATCGGCTCGCCCGGTGTCGTTCGACGCGCGTTCCTCAGTGTCGGTGCTTCGTCTTTTCTCGTGCGTGCCACAACGTGTGCCTCCGCGTGTATCAATTACGTGCACAGTTAGCGACCAACAACGTTCGTCGGTTTTAGACTCATCTGATCGGCGACTCGTAATAGTTCGATGGGGATCGGCTCGCCCGGTGTCGTTCGACGTGCGTTCCTCAGTGTCGGTGCTTCGTCTTTTGCTCGTGCGTGCCACAACGTGTGCCTCCGCATGTTTCAATTACGTGCACAGTTAGCGACCAACAACGTTCGTCGGTTTTAGACTCATCTGATCGGCGACTCGTAATAGTTCGACGGGGATCGGCTCGCCCGGTGTCGTTCGACGCGCGTTCCTCAGTGTCGGTGCTTCGTCTTTTCTCGTGCGTGCCACAACGCGTGCCTCCGCGTGTATCAATTACGTGCACAGTTAGCGACCAACAACGTTCGTCGGTTTTAGACTCATCTGATCGGCGACTCGTAATAGTTCGACGGGGATCGGCTCGCCCGGTGTCGTTCGACGCGCGTTCCTCAGTGTCGGTGCTTCGTCTTTTCTCGTGCGTGCCACAACGTGTGCCTCCGCGTGTATCAATTACGTGCACAGTTAGCGACCAACAACGTTCGTCGGTTTTAGACTCATCTGATCGGCGACTCGTAATAGTTCGACGGGGATCGGCTCGCCCGGTGTCGTTCGACGCGCGTTCCTCAGTGTCGGTGCTTCGTCTTTTGCTCGTGCGTGCCACAACGTGTGCCTCCGCATGTTTCAATTACGTGCACAGTTAGCGACAAACAACGTTCGTCGGTTTTAGACTCATCTGATCGGCGACTCGTAATAGTTCGACGGGGATCGGCTCGCCCGGTGTCGTTCGACGCGCGTTCCTCAGTGTCGGTGCTTCGTCTTTTCTCGTGCGTGCCACAACGTGTGGCTCCGCGTGTATCAATTACGTGCACAGTTAGCGACCAACAACGTTCGTCGGTTTTAGACTCATCTGATCGGCGACTCGTAATAGTTCGACGGGGATCGGCTCGCCCGGTGTCGTTCGACGCGCGTTCCTCAGTGTCGGTGCTTCGTCTTTTCTCGTGCGTGCCACAACGTGTGCCTCCGCGTGTATCAATTACGTGCACAGTTAGCGACCAACAACGTTCGTCGGCTTTAGACTCATCTGATCGGCGACTCGTACTAGTTCGACGGGGATCGGCTCGCCCGGTGTCGTTCGACGCGCGTTCCTCAGTGTCGGTGCTTCGTCTTTTGCTCGTGGGTGCCACAACGTGTGCCTCCGCATGTTTCAATTACGTGCAGAGTTAGCGACCAACAACGTTCGTCGGTTTTAGACTCATCTGATCGGCGACTCGTAATAGTTCGACGGGGATCGGCTCGCCCGGTGTCGTTCGACGCGCGTTCCTCAGTGTCGGTGCTTCGTCTTTTGCTCGTGCGTGCCACAACGTGTGCCTCCGCATGTTTCAATTACGTGCACAGTTAGCGACCAACAACATTCGTCGGTTTTAGACTCATCTGATCGGCGACTCGTAATAGTTCGACGGGGATCGGCTCGCCCGGTGTCGTTCGACGCGCGTTCCTCAGTGTCGGTGCTTCGTCTTTTCTCGTGCGTGCCACAACGTGTGCCTCCGCGTGTATCAATTACGTGCACAGTTAGCGACCAACAACGTTCGTCGGCTTTAGACTCATCTGATCGGCGACTCGCAATAGTTCGACGGGGATCGGCTCGCCCGGTGTCGTTCGACGTGCGTTCCTCAGTGTCGGTGCTTCGTCTTTTCTCGTGCGTGCCACAACGTGTGCCTCCGCGTGTATCAATTACGTGCACAGTTAGCGACCAACAACGTTCGTCGGCTTTAGACTCATCTGATCGGCGACTCGTAATAGTTCGACGGGGATCGGCTCGCCCGGTGTCGTTCGACGTGCGTTCCTCAGTGTCGGTGCTTCGTCTTTTCTCGTGCGTGCCACAACGTGTGCCTCCGCGTGTATCAATTACGTGCACAGTTAGCGACCAACAACGTTCGTCGGCTTTAGACTCATCTGATCGGCGACTCGTAATAGTTCGACGGGGATCGGCTCGCCCGGTGTCGTTCGACGTGCGTTCCTCAGTGTCGGTGCTTCGTCTTTTCTCGTGCGTGCCACAACGTGTGCCTCCGCGTGTATCAATTACGTGCACAGTTAGCGACCAACAACGTTCGTCGGCTTTAGACTCATCTGATCGGCGACTCGTAATAGTTCGACGGGGATCGGCTCGCCCGGTGTCGTTCGACGTGCGTTCCTCAGTGTCGGTGCTTCGTCTTTTCTCGTGCGTGCCACAACGTGTGCCTCCGCGTGTATCAATTACGTGCACAGTTAGCGACCAACAACGTTCGTCAGTTTTAGACTCATCTGATCGGCGACTCGTAATAGTTCGACGGGGATCGGCTCGCCCGGTGTCGTTCGACGTGCGTTCCTCAGTGTCGGTGCTTCGTCTTTTGCTCGTGCGTGCCACAACGTGTGCCTCCGCATGTTTCAATTACGTGCACAGTTAGCGACCAACAACGTTCGTCGGTTTTAGACTCATCTGATCGGCGACTCGTAATAGTTCGACGGGGATCGGCTCGCCCGGTGTCGTTCGACGTGCGTTCCCCAGTGTCGGTGCTTCGTCTTTTGCTCGTGCGTGCCACAACGTGTCCCTCCGCATGTTTCAATTACGTGCACAGTTAGCGACCAACAACGTTCGTCGGTTTTAGACTCATCTGATCGGCGACTCGTAATAGTTCGACGGGGATCGGCTCGCCCGGTGTCGTTCGACGTGCGTTCCTCAGTGTCGGTGCTTCGTCTTTTGCTCGTGCGTGCCACAACGTGTGCCTCCGCGTGTATCAATTACGTGCACAGTTAGCGACCAACAACGTTCGTCGGCTTTAGACTCATCTGATCGGCGACTTGTAATAGTTCGACGGGGATCGGCTCGCCCGGTGTCGTTCGACGCGCGTTCCTCAGTGTCGGTGCTTCGTCTTTTCTCGTGCGTGCCACAACGTGTGCCTCCGCGTGTATCAATTACGTGCACAGTTAGCGACCAACAACGTTCGTCGGTTTTAGACTCATCTGATCGGCGACTCGTAATAGTTCGATGGGGATCGGCTCGCCCGGTGTCGTTCGACGTGCGTTCCTCAGTGTCGGTGCTTCGTCTTTTGCTCGTGCGTGCCACAACGTGTGCCTCCGCATGTTTCAATTACGTGCACAGTTAGCGACCAACAACGTTCGTCGGTTTTAGACTCATCTGATCGGCGACTCGTAATAGTTCGACGGGGATCGGCTCGCCCGGTGTCGTTCGACGCGCGTTCCTCACTGCCGGTGCTTCGTCTTTTCTCGTGCGTGCCACAACGCGTGCCTCCGCGTGTATCAATTACGTGCACAGTTAGCGACCAACAACGTTCGTCGGTTTTAGACTCATCTGATCGGCGACTCGTAATAGTTCGACGGGGATCGGCTCGCCCGGTGTCGTTCGACGCGCGTTCCTCAGTGTCGGTGCTTCGTCTTTTCTCGTGCGTGCCACAACGTGTGCCTCCGCGTGTATCAATTACGTGCACAGTTAGCGACCAACAACGTTCGTCGGTTTTAGACTCATCTGATCGGCGACTCGTAATAGTTCGACGGGGATCGGCTCACCCGGTGTCGTTCGACGTGCGTTCCTCAGTGTCGGTGCTTCGTCTTTTGCTCGTGCGTGCCACAACGTGTGCCACCGCATGTTTCAATTACGTGCACAGTTAGCGACCAACAACGTTCGTCGGTTTAGACTTATCTGATCGGCGACTCGTAATAGTTCGACGGGGATCGGCTCGCCCGGTGTCGTTCGACGTGCGTTCCTCAGTGTCGGTGCTTCGTCTTTTGCTCGTGCGTGCCACAACGTGTGCCTCCGCATGTTTCAATTACGTGCACAGTTAGCGACCAACAACGTTCGTCGGTTTTAGACTCATCTGATCGGCGACTCGTAATAGTTCGACGGGGATCGGCTCGCCCGGTGTCGTTCGACGCGCGTTCCTCAGTGTCGGTGCTTCGTCTTTTCTCGTGCGTGCCACAACGTGTGCCTCCGCGTGTATCAATTACGTGCACAGTTAGCGACCAACAACGTTCGTCGGTTTTAGACTCATCTGATCGGCGACTCGCAATAGTTCGACGGGGATCGGCTCGCCCGGTGTCGTTCGACGCGCGTTCCTCAGTGTCGGTGCTTCGTCTTTTGCTCGTGCGTGCCACAACGTGTGCCTCCGCATGTTTCAATTACGTGCACAGTTAGCGACAAACAACGTTCGTCGGTTTTAGACTCATCTGATCGGCGACTCGTAATAGTTCGACGGGGATCGGCTCGCCCGGTGTCGTTCGACGCGCGTTCTTCAGTGTCGGTGCTTCGTCTTTTCTCGTGCGTGCCACAACGTGTGGGTCCGCGTGTATCAATTACGTGCACAGTTAGCGACCAACAACGTTCGTCGGTTTTAGACTCATCTGATCGGCGACTCGTAATAGTTCGACGGGGATCGGCTCGCCCGGTGTCGTTCGACGCGCGTTCCTCAGTGTCGGTGCTTCGTCTTTTCTCGTGCGTGCCACAACGTGTGCCTCCGCGTGTATCAATTACGTGCACAGTTAGCGACCAACAACGTTCGTCGGCTTTAGACTCATCTGATCGGCGACTCGTACTAGTTCGACGGGGATCGGCTCGCCCGGTGTCGTTCGACGCGCGTTCCTCAGTGTCGGTGCTTCGTCTTTTGCTCGTGGGTGCCACAACGTGTGCCTCCGCATGTTTCAATTACGTGCACAGTTAGCGACCAACAACGTTCGTCGGTTTTAGACTCATCTGATCGGCGACTCGTAATAGTTCGACGGGGATCGGCTCGCCCGGTGTCGTTCGACGCGCGTTCCTCAGTGTCGGTGCTTCGTCTTTTGCTCGTGCGTGCCACAACGTGTGCCTCCGCATGTTTCAATTACGTGCACAGTTAGCGACCAACAACATTCGTCGGTTTTAGACTCATCTGATCGGCGACTCGTAATAGTTCGACGGGGATCGGCTCGCCCGGTGTCGTTCGACGCGCGTTCCTCAGTGTCGGTGCTTCGTCTTTTCTCGTGCGTGCCACAACGTGTGCCTCCGCGTGTATCATTTACGTGCACAGTTAGCGACCAACAACGTTCGTCGGCTTTAGACTCATCTGATCGGCGACTCGTAATAGTTCGACGGGGATCGGCTCGCCCGGTGTCGTTCGACGTGCGTTCCTCAGTGTCGGTGCTTCGTCTTTTCTCGTGCGTGCCACAACGTGTGCCTCCGCGTGTATCAATTACGTGCACAGTTAGCGACCAACAACGTTCGTCGGCTTTAGACTCATCTGATCGGCGACTCGTAATAGTTCGACGGGGATCGGCTCGCGCGGTGTCGTTCGACGTGCGTTCCTCAGTGTCGGTGCTTCGTCTTTTCTCGTGCGTGCCACAACGTGTGCCTCCGCGTGTATCAATTACGTGCACAGTTAGCGACCAACAACGTTCGTCGGCTTTAGACTCATCTGATCGGCGACTCGTAATAGTTCGACGGGGATCGGCTCGCCCGGTGTCGTTCGACGTGCGTTCCTCAGTGTCGGTGCTTCGTCTTTTCTCGTGCGTGCCACAACGTGTGCCTCCGCGTGTATCAATTACGTGCACAGTTAGCGACCAACAACGTTCGTCGGCTTTAGACTCATCTGATCGGCGACTCGTAATAGTTCGACGGGGATCGGCTCGCCCGGTGTCGTTCGACGTGCGTTCCTCAGTGTCGGTGCTTCGTCTTTTCTCGTGCGTGCCACAACGTGTGCCTCCGCGTGTATCAATTACGTGCACAGTTAGCGACCAACAACGTTCGTCGGCTTTAGACTCATCTGATCGGCGACTCGTAATAGTTCGACGGGGATCGGCTCGCCCGGTGTCGTTCGACGTGCGTTCCTCAGTGTCGGTGCTTCGTCTTTTCTCGTGCGTGCCACAACGTGTGCCTCCGCGTGTATCAATTACGTGCACAGTTAGCGACCAACAACGTTCGTCGGCTTTAGACTCATCTGATCGGCGACTCGTAATAGTTCGACGGGGATCGGCTCGCCCGGTGTCGTTCGACGTGCGTTCCTCAGTGTCGGTGCTTCGTCTTTTCTCGTGCGTGCCACAACGTGTGCCTCCGCGTGTATCAATTACGTGCACAGTTAGCGACCAACAACGTTCGTCGGCTTTAGACTCATCTGATCGGCGACTCGTAATAGTTCGACGGGGATCGGCTCGCCCGGTTTCGTTCGACGCGCGTTCCTCAGTGTCGGTGCTTCGTCTTTTGCTCGTGCGTGCCACAACGTGTGCCTCCGCATGTTTCAATTACGTGCACAGTTAGCGACCAACAACGTTCGTCGGTTTTAGACTCATCTGATCGGCGACTCGTAATAGTTCGACGGGGATCGGCTCGCCCGGTGTCGTTCGACGTGCGTTCCTCAGTGTCGGTGCTTCGTCTTTTCTCGTGCGTGCCACAACGTGTGCCTCCGCGTGTATCAATTACGTGCACAGTTAGCGACCAACAACGTTCGTCGGCTTTAGACTCATCTGATCGGCGACTCGTAATAGTTCGACGGGGATCGGCTCGCCCGGTGTCGTTCGACGTGCGTTCCTCAGTGTCGGTGCTTCGTCTTTTGCTCGTGCGTGCCACAACGTGTGCCTCCGCATGTTTCAATTACGTGCACAGTTAACGACCAACAACGTTCGTCGGTTTTAGACTCATCTGATCGGCGACTCGTAATAGTTCGACGGGGATCGGCTCGCCCGGTGTCGTTCGACGTGCGTTCCTCAGTGTCGGTGCTTCGTCTTTTGCTCGTGCGTGCCACAACGTGTGCCTCCGCATGTTTCAATTACGTGCACAGTTAGCGACCAACAACGTTCGTCGGTTTTAGACTCATCTGATCGGCGACTCGTAATAGTTCGACGGGGATCGGCTCGCCCGGTGTCGTTCGACGTGCGTTCCTCAGTGTCGGTGCTTCGTCTTTTCTCGTGCGTGCCACAACGTGTGCCTCCGCGTGTATCAATTACGTGCACAGTTAGCGACCAACAACGTTCGTCGGCTTTAGACTCATCTGATCGGCGACTCGTAATAGTTCGACGGGGATCGGCTCGCCCGGTGTCGTTCGACGTGCGTTCCTCAGTGTCGGTGCTTCGTCTTTTGCTCGTGCGTGCCACAACGTGTGCCTCCGCATGTTTCAATTACGTGCACAGTTAGCGACCAACAACGTTCGTCGGTTTTAGACTCATCTGATCGGCGACTCGTAATAGTTCGACGGGGATCGGCTCGCCCGGTGTCGTTCGACGCGCGTTCCTCAGTGTCGGTGCTTCGTCTTTTCTCGTGCGTGCCACAACGTGTGCCTCCGCATGTTTCAATTACGTGCACAGTTAGCGACCAACAACGTTCGTCGGTTTTAGACTCATCTGATCGGCGACTCGTAATAGTTCGACGGGGATCGGCTCGCCCGGTGTCGTTCGACGTGCGTTCCTCAGTGTCGGTGCTTCGTCTTTTGCTCGTGCGTGCCACAACGTGTGCCTCCGCATGTTTCAATTACGTGCACAGTTAGCGACCAACAACGTTCGTCGGTTTTAGACTCATCTGATCGGCGACTCGTAATAGTTCGACGGGGATCGGCTCGCCCGGTGTCGTTCGACGCGCGTTCCTCAGTGTCGGTGCTTCGTCTTTTCTCGTGCGTGCCACAACGTGTGCCTCCGCGTGTATCAATTACGTGCACAGTTAGCGACGAACAACGTTCGTCCGCTTTAGACTCATCTGATCGGCGACTCGTAATAGTTCGACGGGGATCGGCTCGCCCGGTGTCGTTCGACGCGCGTTCCTCAGTGTCGGTGCTTCGTCTTTTCTCGTGCGTGCCACAACGTGTGCCTCCGCATGTTTCAATTACGTGCACAGTTAGCGACCAACAACGTTCGTCGGTTTTAGACTCATCTGATCGGCGACTCGTAATAGTTCGACGGGGATCGGCTCGCCCGGTGTCGTTCGACGCGCGTTCCTCAGTGTCGGTGCTTCGTCTTTTCTTGTGCGTGCCACAACGTGTGCCTCCGCGTGTATCAATTACGTGCACAGTTAGCGACCAACAACGTTCGTCGGCTTTAGACTCATCTGATCGGCGACTCGTAATAGTTCGACGGGGATCGGCTCGCCCGGTGTCGTTCGACGCGCGTTCCTCAGTGTCGGTGCTTCGTCTTTTCTCGTGCGTGCCACAACGTGTGCCTCCGCATGTTTCAATTACGTGCACAGTTAGCGACCAACAACGTTCGTCGGTTTTAGACTCATCTGATCGGCGACTTGTAATAGTTCGACGGGGATCGGCTCACCCGGTGTCGTTCGACGCGCGTTCCTCAGTGTCGGTGCTTCGTCTTTTCTCGTGCGTGCCACAACGTGTGCCTCCGCATGTTTCAATTACGTGCACAGTTAGCGACCAACAACGTTCGTCGGTTTTAGACTTATCTGATCGGCGACTCGTAATAGTTCGACGGGGATCGGCTCGCCCGGTGTCGTTCGACGCGCGTTCCTCAGTGTCGGTGCTTCGTCTTTTCTCGTGCGTGCCACAACGTGTGCCTCCGCGTGTATCAATTACGTGCACAGTTAGCGACCAACAACGTTCGTCGGCTTTAGACTCATCTGATCGGCGACTCGTAATAGTTCGACGGGGATCGGCTCGCCCGGTGTCGTTCGACGTGCGTTCCTCAGTGTCGGTGCTTCGTCTTTTGCTCGTGCGTGCCACAACGTGTGCCTCCGCATGTTTCAATTACGTGCACAGTTAGCGACCAACAACGTTCGTCGGTTTTAGACTCATCTGATCGGCGACTCGTAATAGTTCGACGGGGATCGGCTCGCCCGGTGTCGTTCGACGCGCGTTCCTCAGTGTCGGTGCTTCGTCTTTTCTCGTGCGTGCCACAACGTGTGCCTCCGCGTGTATCAATTACGTGCACAGTTAGCGACCAACAACGTTCGTCGGCTTTAGACTCATCTGATCGGCGACTCGTAATAGTTCGACGGGGATCGGCTCGCCCGGTGTCGTTCGATGTGTGTTCCTCAATGTGGGTGCTTCTTCTTGTGCATGCCCCAACGTGTAGACCTCTCACAAAATTACCCAAGCATCAAAGTGCATACAGGAACGTAGTTACACGCGCTGCACGTACCGGCGTTGGCAGCAAGTTTTTAACGCAAATATCTAAAGGCACCTCGCACCTGCGTCCGAGAAGGCCTTTTTATTGTTATGTATTTCGAATCATTAATACAGGTAACTCGAGCACGCGCAGCGCGTATAACTACGTTCCCTGCATGGCTCTTTGAGCGCAAGTTCTTCGTGTAGTTCCGTTCGTGCACAGACCTGCGTGTCAGTGTTTATCTGTGCCACTGTGTCGCCTTTTTAGAGCGCAGCTCTTAGGGGCCCGTTTCCGGCTTGAGCGCCGTCGCCGTCGGCGTAACCGCGCGGTGCATCATGGGAAATGTCCCATAATGCACCGCGCGAGCCCTCCACCGGGGTCACGTGACTGTGGGGGGGTACGTCACCCCCCCGAGGTCACGTGACCCCCGAGGTCACGTGACCCCCCGAAGTCACGTGACTCCCCTGAGGTCACGTGACCCCGCCGATGTCGCGTGACCCCCCGATGACGTCATCATCACTGATGACGTCACCGGCATCCACATCGTCATCGTCATCATCACTGATGACGTCACCGGCATCCACATCGTCATCGTCATCATCACTGATGACATCACCGGCATCCACATCGTCATCGTCATCATCACTGATGACGTCACCGGCATCCGCATCGTCATCATCACTGATCACGTTACCGACATCCGCATCGTCATCATCATTGATGACGTCATCAGTGACGTCACTGATGTCGTCACCGGCATCCGCATCGTCTCGTCATCATCACTGATGACGTCACCGGCATCCACATCGTCATCGTCATCATCACTGATGACGTCACCGGCATCCACATCGTCATCATCATCATCACTAATGACGTCATCAGTGACGTCACTGATGTCGTCACCGGCATCCACATCGTCATCATCATCACTGATGACGTCACCGGCATCCACATCGTCATCATGACTGATGACGTCACCGGCATCCATTGTCATCATCACTGATGACGTCACCGGCATCCACATCGTCATCGTCATCATCACTGATGACGTCACCGGCATCCGCATCGTCATCGTCATCATCACTGATGACGTTACCGACATCCGCATCGTCATCTTCACCATCACTGATGACGTCATCAGTGACGTCACTGATGTCGTCACCGTCATCGTCATCATCACTGATGACGTTACCGACATCCGCATCGTCATCATCACTGATGACGTCATCAGTGACGTCACTGATGTCGTCACCGGCATCCGCATCGTCATCGTCATCATCACTGATGAAGTCATCAGCGACGTCACTGATGACGTCACCGACATTCGCATCGTCATCGTCATCATCACTGGTGAAGTCATCAGTGACGTCACTAATGACATCATCGGTACCCGCATCGTCATCGTCACTGATGACGTCATCAGTGACGTCAGTGATGACAGCATCGGTATTGGGGGTCACGTGACCCCCCCCCCTGGTTAGTTTAACCCCCCAGTGCCCTTCCCTCCTCCTCAAGAGCTGCGCTCTAATTCGGCGTTACAGGGAGTTGTAAGCGGCTTTCACTTTTTTTTCTTGCTTGTTTCTAACCGTGCTCAGTGCTTAGTTTGTATTCGGCATGTCTTCCAAGATCTGCCTGCGTGCGTATTCGGTGCGTGTCTCAAGATGTGTTCTGGTGGAGTGCTGTCTCTATATTGAATGACTAGCACACAGTTTCGAAAGGTCAGTGGCCTGAACTCTCGTGCGTGCAAAGGTGCACTCACTTGCGAATGACAAACCAGGAAAGTGGGAGAAGCTGCACATGGAAACATATATTGCTTTTGGGACCATGACTGCCGAGTGGAGCAGATTTGCGGATGCCTATTCACGGTGCATATTAACAATGTAAGTCCTCTTACTGTGTTGCAGGAAAAAAAAAGCACACTTTCGACTTCTGAAAAAGCTCGAAACTAATGACTACAGAAGCACTCCCTGTGCATTTATTCCTACGTGTCAAGATTTTTTGTTACATTTAGTTACTTCAATTTCTTTTATAGTTTCCGAGGTTCCTGCTGCTCCTCACCCTTCATTCCTGTTAAAAAAAAGGTGTCTACAAATGTTTAATATCTGGTGAAAGTGCTGCGTGTCATCAACATTGCCAAACGTTTTAGCAGTGTAAAGCAGCTGGTCTACGCAGATCACTGCGGAGAGCCTACTTGAAATCACGTGTTCGGCAATGGTTTCTTGATGCAGCCAACAGAGAACAGGCTCATCAAACAAATTTGTGCCTTCAGTTCTCTCAGTAAATAGGCACAGCCATGTTTCTTTCTAAGCTTTTTCTTTATTTTCTATGTGACAAACCCTTAAATACAGTTAGGAGCAGTGACAATCCAGTTGCTTACTGACTCTTAAGTAGTTTGCATCTGTTACAGAGGCTTTTTTGACATCATAGCAATTTCCAAAGCAAAAACAGTAGTGTATCTTTAATTATTTACAGTGTATCTGGCAACATAAGCAGACATTGGGTTAACCGAGTTGCCTTTCAGCAAGTACTCTGGTCGGCGGTGTGCTTTACGACAGGTTGACTCCAGCGCAGGTCTTGCTAGAGCGCCCACTTGCATGTTTCTCAAGGCGAGCCTGTTTTAGGTGAATTTTCAGACGGAAGTGCAGGTACTTGTTAAGAAGCAGCCTCTCCACGTTGCCTTTGTGTGCAGAGCACGCTTTGGACACAAGTGAGCTGTTTTTCCTAAGAACAGCCGCAATGGTCTTGAATGGTGAAGCAAGGCTCAAGATTTCTGTCGTGTACGTGAGGCTTTTGAACTGCTCTGCACATGCATTAAGAAACTGCATGGCTGGGGTAGGTCAAGTTCTCCCTTCCTCGCACATACTCCTTCAGTATGATGAGGGTGCTGTATTCACCATTGAAATCAATGTGAGAGCTCCCTTGCAAGTGTCGCAGTTTATTGTTCTCATCACGGCACGGACGAGAAATCCGCCTACACAAGCCAAGATGTGACCTTCCTCCTTTGTCGTCATGACGAGGAAGTCGTCCATGATGTCCTCCTCCACAGCTGCAGGTTCTTGCAGTGGAGCTCTTCCACTTGTTGAAAACAGGTCTGCGAGATATTCCCCGTCATCTACTGTGTAGCCAGACGTTTTGGGCGTGTGGACGAACTGACTAACAGAAATCATGCGAAGAGCGCACTTAAACTCTAATGCAGTGGACACAGGTTTCTTCAGGCGAACGACAGAGAACACGTTCGCAAGGCAGTCCTGAGTCAGCCGACCCGTGAGCAGGTACGCATAGCCATGGTTCGTTGAGCAGATCTTCTTGGAGTTGATAGACAACTGTTGTTGATGATATGACCCCTGCTTGCGAAGGCTTGCAGTGGGGCGTAACACCCATCTTCATTTGCCTGAATGTCCGTGCAGTCAGATCAAGCGTGCGAATGGCAGTCTGGTGCTGCTGGAGGTCATGGTGACTGAAAGCCACAACAAGATGTCTTGACGACATCAAAGTAAACCACCTGGAAACCAACTCGCAGAACCAGGCGGTGCTTTCTGCCTCGGGTGGGGGCTGGCCTTGGTCCACCCTGTACCGAATGGCAGCTGGTGCGTCTCGGAAAAACTGGACAGCGATATTCACCTTCATTTTGGTGAAGTGCCCCTGACTTAGGTGAACATCCGATAAACCAGGGGCAACCTTCAGGTCGTTCTCTTTGTCCATATCCAGCGACGTTTCTATGTACTTGAGCTTGATGGTGTCGCTGGGAAGGCCGTTTTCTTTGACGATGTCCTCGCTAAGACAAAAAAAAAGACTAGAGCGCAAAAACTGGCATCGAATGTTCTTCAGCAAGTGAGCCGCATCCGCCACAAAATAAAGGCGGCGTCCTTCAATGGATGGGTGGGGAATGCTGACCACTGTATCCGCGTCTCTTGTGCTCAAAAGTTTTAGCTCTCGCCACATAGCCCGATTCGCCGCACCCATGTCACAAGTCACCACAAGTACGTTCAACCCCGCTTCAGAAGCCAACTGCACGAGCTCCAGAACGAAGACTTTGAGAAGCTCGCCATCAAGCGACCGCCCAGTGAAATGGTAGGCCACTACCTGCTTCCCCCGACTTGTTAATCCTCCCAACATGAACACCAAAGCTCGATTTGAGGCATCATTTTTTGGTGAAAGTGTGATGGACCCAAAGAAACAGTCCTGAGCTTGGTCGTGTCGAATGCCTTCGTCAATCTCCATTTCATCTAGGAAAAAGACGCAGTCTCGTTCACTTTTGTGCATTGTGTCAGCCTTCTTCGTCAAAACGTTGAAAACCTCTTGGAGAATCCCACGCAGAAAGACAAAACTCTGCATTCTTCTCATGAGAGTTCTGGTGCTGGGAAGTGGATAGCCGATGGTTCGGAGCAGCTCGTAGCCCGTCGTGCCACAGGCAAACTTGACTTGGAGAGCTTGCTTCACGGTCGACATAGACCATGGCATTCCCCTGCTGGTTTTTCTGGCGAGTACCTTTCTCTGGTCATCAGCCAGGAACTGCGGATCCTGTCCAAGCATGCGAAGTTGCTGCTGTACGCTCTTTAGTTCCTTCTTCAGGGCGCGGATTTCTTTCTTTGCAGCTTCATGATGTAGTTGGAGGTTTTTCTACTTCTTGGCAATATCACTCATGCTTTTCTTTAGCTGAAGGCAACAGAGGTTTCCTGCTTGCTCTGAGAAGCTCTCTGGTGTGGATTCTATGTCGGGTGGTAAGTCATGGTCAGGTGGTGACGTACTTTTGACTACACCTTTTGGTGCCAGATCCATGCGGTCACCTTCAGAGACCCCGTCATCTTCAGAAATGCAGTCATCCTCAGAGATGCGGTCACCTTCAGAGGTGCAATCATCTAGCAGGAACGTTGCCGAAGTGGTTGCTGACGGATGAAGTTGACGTCTTGCAAGCAAGCTTGAGGAATTTGTCGCTGGATCTTTGAGTGGTTTGTGAATTGATAAAGTAGTCAAACCCCTTGGCACCAGATCTACAGAATAATCTTCAGGGGTGAGGTCATCTTGCACAAATGCTGCTGAAGGAGCTGCTGACATATGATGTCCTGTGGTGCTGCATTCATTTGAAGTGTCATTCAAGATCTTTTTAGGAAATGTCCCGTCAGTCAAGGCCTGGATGGGTGATTCAGGAGAGGCTCCAAGCAGTCCATCGGTGCAACCTTTCTTGGAGGCAGTGCTTGGATTTAAGTTTCTCAAGAAAATTGTGTTGCTCGCAGTTGGGCTCTCCTGGTGTGGCTCCGTGGCTCCCGGCCCTCCAGGAAAATTCGATGAGTCCCCGGCTGGCTCGTGGGGTTGTTGCTCTGCAGCTTTCTTGGGGCTTCCGAGCTTGTACATTTTTGGAGAAGCTGGAAGAAATTGAATGGGAACATAGTAATTACAATAACTGTCGTGAAAAGTAAAACCTTCACAATAAAAACCACATGAAATGTCTGGTGAGGAAGAGGGGGAATATTGGTGGGCCCTAAATATTGTGACAGCTCAGATAAGAATAAAATTGTATAAACAGCTGAAACCTTTTCGTTTGTCATTGTTTTATTTGTATATATACCAAGGGACACTAAATAACACCGATCCGGTTAACTTAATTTCACACCAGAACAGGAGTGTTTGGGATAATCTGAAAACTTGCAAAACTGCAGCACATAGCGAAAGGACATACGTCTTGTCTTTCCGCAAACCGGTCTGCCTTGTTTCAGTGGGTTAAAATTGTCACTTCACTCACCTTGGGAGGAGAACAATGTTGGCACGGCAGTCAGTTTCAGACGCTGCCACCCATCTGCTCGCCTGTCCTCGAAGCAGGATTTTTCGAAGTGCTGCTGTAAAGGTATGCCAGGTTTTTAAAACACTGCACAGCATGAAAGAGTTCCTACGTCTGTTTAGACCTTATATGGATGGGTTTCATCTACAACATGCTGGATTAAATAGCAATTCGACGTTTCAGACGAATGCTGTATTTGTATAAAACAGTAAAACAGACAAGTGGTTTTTGACACAGTACTTTTATAATATGGCCTCACGGGAGCTGCGTATTTTTATTATATATTTCTCTGCGACACAACACAGTGAATACTTGTTCTCATGAGGCCGGTCCACTGTTATTAATGGTACATGTATCAGAGGGAGGCCTTTCTCTATCCCAGGTGGCACATTTTCTGTACATCGCTCCTGAGCTGCTGTTCACGAGCGAGGTACAGAAAACGCGGACGGTTTTTTGGGGGTAGATAAAGGACGGCGAAGATAGCGCGTCTATCGATTTCCCGAAATAGCGTTTATGAATGCGAGCGCACGGGCGTCTCGCCCGCGGAAAGCGGTCCCCGAATCTAGTCCCCGCCTCGACGGCCAAGATATGAAGCCGCGTTGTTAGATCTAGGGCACGATCTGGGGGCATTAAGGGACCCTATACTTTGTGTCACCTTAGCATGGACTAACCGCCAAGGCTGTGCCTGCGCGAGACGCTACCCTTGACTGCCCAAACTGGCGCTCGCGCCGCACGAGCGCTCGCGCAGCCGCCGAGACGCCGTCCAGGGAAATTCGCTCGCGATTTTAGCACGTCCGGCCAACAGTAGTCTGAGCTAAGCTGAGGCGAAGTAGATTTTCATTACTTCGCGACACTGCGCGCACTCGAGACCGACAATTGTTGTATCTACATTGCAGACTAGCGAGTTGCTCGTCATTTCCCAGAGAGGCCTCCTACTCCTGATCTGAGACATCCACGCCGTCCTCCGTTCCGGCTTCCTTGGGAATCGGTACAACTTCGCACCCATGTCTGGAACTTCCGCGACAAAACGGAATGCAGCACGCTGGCATCGCGCCTATAAAGCTCGCATAAGCGAGAATCGCATTTTGCTAAGATAGCCCTAACGGGGATAAGCCCGGTTACAAAATGGCTGACGAAAATCAGCGGGCTAACCAGTCTTACAACATTGGTTTGTCGGCAAGTGGTATTACAAAGGATGGCACCACTCTAGGCAAAGCGAACATGAAGGCACTCTAGCGTTAGAGTGCCGGAATTCAAAAAGGCGCTCAAAGAATTTAGTTGCGTGCTCTACATGGTCCAGGCGTGAGCTTCGTTTCCTGCAGGAGCGCAACATCCTCTCGTTCTTTGAGGAGGGTATTCAGGAGCCATTGTTTGCGCTTCTCCCTATTGGAAAAACCAGCATGAAAATCAAACTGGTCAAGCTGGTAATTAAGGTGGTCAAGCTGGTAATCAAGGTGGTCAAACTGGTCAATGTGGTAATTAAACTGGTTTAGCTGGCAATCAAGCTGGTTTAAGCTGGGCAAGCTGGAATTTAAGCTGGTCAGTCTGGTCTAAGTAAAAACCAGCATCGTCCAACTGGAATCTGGTTTTAGATTCAATCTGGTGTAGCTGGGAGCCAGTCTGGTCCTAACTGGTTAAGCTGGTGTTCCTGCGAGCCAAGGTGGTCAAGCTGGTTTTCCTGGGAGCCAATGTGGTCAAGCTGGTTTTCAGCAGGGAGCCAATGTGGTCAAGCTGGTTTTCCTGGAAGCCAATGTGGTCAAGCCGGTTTTCAGCTGGGAGCCAGTGTGGTCAAGCTGGTTGAATTGGGAACCAATGTGGTCAAGCTGGTTTTCAGCTGGGAGCCAATGTGGTCAAGGTGGTTAAACTGGTCTTCCTGGGAGGCAATGTGGTCAAGCCGGTTTTCAGCTGGGAGCCAGTGTGGTCAAGCTGGTTGAATTGGGAACCAATGTGGTCAAGCTGGTTTTCAGCTGGGAGCCAATGTGGTCAAGGTGGTTAAACTGGTCTTCCTGGGAGGCAATGTGGTCAAGCTGATTTTCAGCTGGGAGCCAATGTGGTCAAGGTGGTTAAACTGGTCTTACTGGGAGGCAATGTGGTCAAGGTGGTTAAACTAGTCCTCCTAGGAGTCAATGGGTCGGCTGGTTAAATTGGTCTTCCTGCGAGCCAGTGGGGTACGTCAAGCCAGTTAAACTGCTCTTCACGCCAGCTTACTTATCACTAAAACAGAGCTGCCTAGCTGGCAGTCCCACTGTCGGCCAACAAAACAAAATATATCCATTTGTAACCTTGCGCGTGTCTTCTTAAGTGACGCAAGCTGTTTTGCCATTTGGTGACTATATTGAAACGGAATAATGACTGCTAACAAGCTGCACTTTCCGTGTCTCTGAGAAGTGTTTTGGTTCGTGCTCTAGTGGGACGAGGCCATAATAGTTATGACCTATACCGACATCAAGCCGTTTAAGAGTCTGAATGAAAAGCAAGGTAGTTTTAATAGAGGAACAAAATATGTGAAGCAGAAACCTAGTGTTTGAAATATGGTGAAATTTTAGTTATATATCTCACACTGCATTTTTAGGGTGCCGGGGGGCGGGGGGTATATGCCTTTGTTGTAAAGCAATATGGTTCACCTGACATTAAAAAAAAACAAGCACCGACTGCAAAATGAAGAAAAGGTGTATTGTTTAAATGACAAAACCTTTTATTATGCCACTTATACACATTAAACGATCAAATATGAATTTAGGTCGACAACCAAATGTATATACGGCTGATTCCTCCTATAAGTATTGATTGACAAAGTACACGATCAGAAATTCACTATTTAAAACAATAAATGCGTGCACAGCTCTCCCTCAGTGGCGAGTGAAACCCGGTTGCAACTCCAAAACTTCACACGTGACCTTCCCATCGCCGGCAGTAGAAAAACCAAGCTGCTTTCCAGATTGATTGTTATTATCGCTTTCCACCCATCTCACGGTTGAGTACCACAAGGATCTGTATGAGACTAAGTGATTTATTTATTTGCATTAATGGAACCAATGACATGGTGATCTTTACACAAAGCACATTTATTGACCCCAAAAACCACAACAGACCAAAAACCACATAAACTTCTGCACACGCTCAATCATTTTAACTTGTATTAACAACTAATTGAACCCAATTCAAGTACTGAGCGTACAAGGCTACAGAACAGACACACTACAGATATTGGTGAAGTGAAAGAACTTGATAACCAAAGTGATCATTTCCAACTTCTTATCTCTAATCCAAGGATCTTAGAAACGTGTGCAGTGAATTTGTCAATATAGACGCCAAGGTCTCTTACTAGAGATACAGCATCTACCACATTTCCCTCAAGCACATAAGGGTAAAAGAAAACTTCCCACTTTCTCTATAAAGAAATCAATTTAGCTTTTAAGATTGAACGACAAGGCTTTTTTTCTACACCACTCTGAAATTGCACCAATATCAGTTTGCAATAAAGTACAATCAATATGGTCTTTAACATTTAAAAAGAGTTTCATGTCATCAGCAAAAAGAAGTACATTTGAGTGCTTGACGCATGATACTGTATTGTTTACAAACAAAATAAACAACAGTGGTCCCAGGTTTGAACCTTGGTGTACGCCAGAAGTTGATCTACAACACTTCCAAAAAGTTGCCAACATAAACAGTATTACTATGTAAACTCAGGTAGCTCCTGAACCATTCACAAAGCTTTGGGCACATGACATAAAAAGAAAGTTTGCAAAGGAGTAAAGTATGATCTACACAGTCAAAAGCCTTTGACATGTCAAAATATACAGCATCAATTTCGCCTCTGTGACTATCGGCACAAAGAAATCTAGAAAAGAGCACAAATCTCTTTCAACGGACTTTCCCTTTTAAAAACCATGCTGAAAAAGACTAAATTTTTTTACTGAGGTAATTTGAGATCCAGTTATGCATAACCATTTCGAAAACCTTCGGGAAACCACACAATAACAAAACGGGACGATAGTCACTAATAATGACAGATCACCAGCCTCGAATATGGGCACAACTATAGAAGACTTCCACAAATTAGAGAAAGTACCCCTCATGAGAGGTGCTTTGTATGTTTGAACAATGTTTGCTTCAATGATATAAAATGCCCTTCAAATTTGGAACAGAAATGCACTAGAAGGATATGTATGTTCTACCTAAGCTTCAAGAAAAGTACAAAAATGTTCTAACAAACCAAATACAGGGTTTAAAGGAAAGAAAAAATGAAAGCCAGTTTTTCGGCCCACATGATGAACAAACTGTGCATCGCAAAAAGCGGAAAGTCCACCAAAATGATGCTATCAGTAAGATAGGATGTGATGAGCACTTTCAACGTTAAAGGGATGCAGAAGCGAAATTTTGATTTCAGAAAACAATGCAGAAGCACTAGGCGGGAAGCTACAAACCCGAAAGCGTCACCCATAAATCATTATCTGCAATGGATGGTCGTATTTTTGCGAAAGAAGAGCTCGCTTGAACAAGGCCAAAAATGCCCACGACGTTGCGATTCTTGTTACCTCCTCTCTTCGGTTTGACTCCACGAGGACACAAAGAGGGAAGGAAGCGAGGCCGTTTCCCCTCCTCCTTAACTGTTCTGCAGGAAACAAGATGTCGCAATTCTCACTCAATCGCATCCTTATTTTACAAAAATATGGCCATCCGTTTCGGATATCTCTTTATGAGTGCTGTTTTGGGGTTTGCGGCGCCCCGTCGAACACTCCTGCTACATTATTTTGTGATATCCAAATTTCGCTTCAGCATCCCTTTAAAGGGATACTTCAACGAAATTTGAAATGTATCCGTCGTGTTCAAAAATAGGTTGAATATGATCCACAATATCCGTAAATGACAATCGCACGTTTGTATTTTGAGCCTGGTGGCTGTACTGCCCACTCTGGCAAGCGCTCGGAGAAGGCCCAGCGGAGACTAGTGACATCTAATGCAATCGTGACGTAGGTCGTCTCGGGACGAGCAAGGCTGATGTCGAGAGGATGGCCTAGTCGTTCCAGCAACCAAAGCAGCTGCTTTTGTATGAATTTTGAGTGACGGGTTAATCTTCTACAATCTTGTAGGGAGACAATAGCTACTTCTTGAACGTACAAAAGGGATTCTCGGGAAGAGGGGAGTTCCTCCGTACCCCCTTCTCTCATCGTGGCCGGAGGCGAGACACTGACCGTCACTAGCTGTCAAGGTTCCTAGACGTGCATTACAAACGAGGTGTTAGCGACTCCACCAGGTGCCTTTTGCTAATCATTTAATTTGTTTTAAAATTCCATTTCGTAACTTTTTTAACAAGATATTGGTGTGTTCGATGTGATACTGCTCCTTTGAACACATATAGACCTTAAAATAAGCACCGAAATTTCCTTGTAGTATCCCTTTAAAATCGTAGCACAGCTCCTTTAAATTTGAGCAGTCTTCACGACCACCAACAAAGAATTCGCACAGATTCCCAGCTTTCCGCATTGCCCAGCCCGTCTATGCAAAACACAAAAAAACTGGCATTCATTTTCTCTCACAGACCCTCTAGAGTCAAGGCTAATCACGCTCTATTGTGTTCGGCAAGTCGCAAATGAATGACTTGCTGTCTGTAGGAAAATCAACATAAACGCAACTGCTCTTGAGGTTAGCAGGTTCAATACAGCTCACAGTGTCAACTTCAGAAAGGAAACACTCCTTAATATGTTCTGGTAGATACTGTGATTGCCTCAGCACAACACTCCTGCAAAGAAGGATGCAGTGAGTGCCACTTGAGGACTTTAGTTCCAAGATTTTTAAAATCCTAAAGTAACTATGGTCGTACGTGCACACAAAAGTTGTGTCACTTTTAGTTGCCCTCGTGTAAGCAGTGCTGTGGTAGACTTGGTGGTTCACAACACACCTCTCATACTCCGTCATACAGTTAATCGAAGCTCTACAGTGCTGCTCCAGAGCAACCTTTTCGTCAGTGGTGACACTTGCTGCACGCCCACAGCCAAGCATGGTTGCTTCCTCCACGTGGGAGGCGTTCTGAATGGGCATATAGCCCAGAAAGCCGTGGCAGATTTTTTCTACCCTGTTGGGTAGATGATGGCTGGCAAGCAAGAGCTCCAGCTCCTGCGCCATCACGACCCGCTCCACGACCTGCTGGGGCAGTCCTTTAGCAGCAGATACCAGGTTCACCAGTGTGCCATTGCCACCCTCAAAAACGAAGGCCGAATGGGCCCAGAGTGGTCCAAGGTGGCGCACACAGCCGGCCAGATGGAGCAGCAGGTGCATATTGAAGGTCATGGCCCCTATCCCATAGAGGGCCTCGACGCGACACACGAACGCGTTTAGTAGTTCTTCTGTAAGAGCGGTTTAGACGAAAGGTCAGTGCCAAGCATACCTGGTTCAGATTGCCAATGTCATTTTAATAAGCTATAATGTGAATTCGCAGGTGGATTATCATACCTCTTCTACACATTCCATTAGAAGGCTGCACTAAACAAACACCTGCAGTTTACTGTTCGCAATTTTAAGTGCGCAACAAGGCAGTGGCGCTGCTGCGTGGCTCATAATGATATCTTCTTGCGTGATGCAGCAGCCGCCATCGTCGAGCCGAGCACACGTTGTAGGCAAAGTCCCAAATTATCAGGTCATCACCAGAGTGCCCACCATGAGTACTTCGCTGTGGTACTGCAGCCACAAAACCATGATGAAGCAGATTTGTTCAGTGAAAATTCAGAGAGTGCATGTTTAGAACAGCTGCACAATGCCGAGGGTACTCACTAAAGGCTCGTTCACATTCTTGCAACCGAGTACGACCGAGAGAGACCAGACCGGTTTTTAAGCCTCTTGAGACTTCTTAAGACCGGATGCACTGCAGCGGAGCTCGTCCTAAGAGATCGCAAGAGGCTTAAAAACCGGTCTGGTCTTTCTCGGTCGCAAGTGTGAATAGGCCTTAAGGCTCTCGTGCAGCTAGGAAAGAGGTCATTGTCGCTATGTACTCAGCAAAATACAGGCAAAAAATGGCAAGAAAATCTCAAGCTGAAGCAGTTCAAACCTTGCATGTGAATTTTTGATCCAGCTGTGCCGACCATTCAATTATACCACTTTTTCATCATGCATGTCTGACATTCAATTCACAACAATCAAAATTGGAATGTTATTTAAGCATACTAACAATCTGTATCAAGAGTCCTATAAAATTTGTGTTGCTCATGGCATGCTTGGAGATGGTGTGAGGAGGTTGTCTTACATAGTTTCAAATACTGTGAACGTAATAATTTTTGAGGAAACCTAATGTTCTGAAATCTCAAGATTTGAAAAGTATGACAAAAAAATTTATTGCATGTATACATACATCACCCCCCTCCCTTTCCCCATCAATACAAAATTTTCTGCCTGCACAATTTTTCCAGAAACCTACACTTTGCAAAATTTGTGAAACAAAGCCCTCGAAAATAAAGCTGTTTAGAAGTGTTGGCTAGATGGCAAGGCTTCAACTAAATGCTTGTTTTTGGGAGCTCACCTGCACGCTTGATGTCACGGAGCGTAAGGCTGTCATGCAGCAAAATGTGTACAGCCTCACAGAGCTTGGAGAGGTGCTTCCAGTAGAGTTGGGGAAGGACATCCAGCAAGCATGGCAGTGCATAAAAAAGGAGCCACTGCTTCCACTCTGACGCCTTCCAGAAGCCACGCTCCTCAATGGAACGAGGCAGCCTTGTTATACAGTGGGGAGGCTTGATGCTTCGTAGTCGCTTGTCTACCTTGACAACAGACGCACGTGTACCTGCAAACCACATTTAAACTCTTCAGTGATTAGAACACCTAGCTTCATAAAGGAGTTCTTAGAAAAATTGATTTCTTAGATCTAGACAGTAAATTTGAATAAAATATATTACGAAAGCACGTTTATGACAAATTTTGCAGCGTTCTATTGAAAATGAAATTCAGCATATCATTGTAGTGCAACAGGTACTGTAGTTCCTCCAGTATTTTATGCTGGGCAATCTAAGGAATTCTATGGTTTTTTACGGGCCTGAAAAAACCTCACAGGCAGCCACCGAACAAGGTAGGTTCTATGAGGAGCAAGTACGTCTGCTCCACAAACGGGGTACAGTGATGCCCTGGCGCCGAGCTCCGATTAAATGACAGGGGTACACATAAACGCTGCGTCGTCTCCTAATCGTACGAATGACTGTCATGTCCTTTTAGCAGCCGTCGAAACTCCATTGGTTCTTTGTGAACAAGGGCTCGTCCTTTGAAGGAGGGGGAGGAGATAGTTCGAAGGGTATACTCATTTTGTCGACTAAGAATGACCAGGTGCACCACAAGGACCACAAAACCCACGGATCAGATGTTTCTTTACCAACCAGATAGAATGCTGTCTAGTGGGCAGAGTTTCGTTGCAATTGTGATCACTCCCTCTTACTTTTTCGTGGCTTTGTAATGTTGAGAGAAGACTCCTTTAGGCTCGTTCACACACTTGTAACCAAGTATGACCGAGAGAGACGAGACCGGTTTTTAAGTCTCTTGCGACATCTTAGGACCGGATGCGCTGCTGCGGAGCTGGTCCAAAGACGTCAGAAAAGGCTTAGAAACCGGTCTGTCTTTCTCAGTCATACTCGGTTGCAAGTGTATGAACGATGTTTTACTATTCCATGCCTTCCCTCTCGCACGCAACGTGACACATTTTCGTTGAATTGCTTACTACACAGCAGATAAACACACTGGTGCTGCAGCAAAAATATTGGGTGAGATTGATGTTGCAACGATTCTCAAAGCCCTGTGTCGTTTAAAGGGATGCTGAACCGATATTTGAAATCTTATAATTAGTGCCCGAGCGGGCTTCACGGAATGGTACTGTACCTAAAAACGATATTGAATCCGACGGATGGGGCCCGAATTATTGTATTTCTTTGAATTAAGAGCGAATCCTCGGCCGGAAGCCGCCGGCGCGAGCGAGTCCTTCTGAGAGCAGGCGTAGCGGAACTGACGTGCGCATTCTCGGCGCCCCCAGCGCCCCTGGCGCCTCCGCGCATTCTCCTCGTTCGTTGGTGCTCGCCTTGATTCTTCGCTCGGCGGCTGTTCTCAAAGCGGCTGGGACTAGTACCACGCGGGCAGAGCAGACAGAGAGAGAGAGGAGGAGTTTGGAAAGGAAGAGATAGTCCTGTAGACTCACTCGAATGGGAGTCGTGCTAACTATCTTTGGGGGGAGGGGGAATGGGAGTGAAAGATGAGCAGAAAGAAATGAGATTAGATAGAGGTCGGGAAGCGGTCTTCCGGATGCGAGAGGGGGGGGAGGGGGGGCCGAGGACACAGAATTCACGGGCACACGCGGGCGGGCACGCGGATGGGGCTCCGGCGCGGGGTGCGCGGCGGAGGCACGCGGTCACTGCAGAGTCGGGGCAGAGACATCCGAGTCATTCTCAGGCTCGGCGGACGTCAGGGAGGGCGGCGGAGGTACGCGATCATTCCGGGAGTGGGAAGAGTCAGCCGAGTCGCTCACAGGCACAGCGCATGTCAAGGGGGTGCGGCGGAGGCACATGATCACTCCAGGAGCCCGCGTGGTACTAACAATAACAAACGCCACCCGACTTAGCGCCTGGCTTGGCTTGGCTCAGTCTGTCTTTTGAGGCGAATGAGAATGCGCACGTCACGAAGCGAGTTTTCCACGACGCTCACCAGGGGTCGCGTAAAATTGTATTTTTCGTGTTTATTCAATTTTATACGCCTCCTCGCTCAAAACAACGCCATTTAGAAGTAAAGGACATGCTATGTATGCCATTGCGACCAAGAATTTCCACCCAAAATTTCGGTTCAGCATCCCTTTAACAAAATTAAACATAAAAAAAAAGCCGCCTGGTAGCATTGTTTTCTCGGTTACCAAGCGGCGTCGGCAATGAGCAGTAGATCGACGGAAACCTTTCTTAAAGACCGCATTCATGTCTAGGGACACAAATGGACTGCTGATACTGCTAGATGACAGGTTAAATGGGAGTAAGCACGAATGACATTTGAGAAATCTTGAAATCAGCTCGCGATCCCAGTTTGGGGTGTCATGCTTGGCAGCGGCAGGCACTGGTTTGTCTATTATAAACTGTCATTCGGCACAATATTGCCGCGCTGAGGGCCGAGCAAACAACACTCTGTCACATAGTTCTAAAAGATTCCCGTGTATTCTACTCGAGGCGTAACTTTTACCGTTTCATCTTTGTTTCTCGTTCTAGAAAGTGCCTGTTCATTCTCGCCCTGAGCCCGCGACGCTCGAAGCGGCCCACAACCTTGTTGAATCAGTCTTACTTGGCATGTGAGTGGTACGAGGATAAGTACCCTGCACCTCCACCAGAAATGCCACGAATGAAGGTGACGAGAGGACTAACAGAAACGTTCTCAGGGCAAAGAATGCTCTGCCGGGGTGCATCTACTGCTCAACTTTCTCTACAAGTGCGCTCGTTGCCGCGGACGTCATTACTCAGAATTGAGCGATTGCTTCCAACTTTTCAAACACTCGGCGACCGTGCAAACTACACATCTTTACAAGTGCGCATTGCGCAGTTGCCGAGCGTTTGGAAAATTTCAAGCAATCACTCGATTCTCGGCAATGACGTCCGTGGCAACAAGCGCGCTTGGAGAGGAAGTTCGGCCATTCATTCATTGTGACAATATCATTTGGAATTCCCATGTGAATGAGCTAATAGATGAGGCAAGAATTAAATACCCGGGCATTAACAACCTTGCAAAAGGCTTGCACATCATCTATCAATTTTCCTAGCTGCCAGATGGTGACACATGATTGAATGCTGTTTGACAATGACAAACTCTAAGGTTTTTGTTTCGTGCATGCTATGGCATTGTAACAGACACGTTAAAACGGTTACCGATGTAGTATGCCTGTCGTGAGCTTGTCGATGAAAAGAGGAGCTCCGTGACTTGTCGCACCACCCCTTGCAGAACACAATGCATGTATTCCACGCTCATGCCAGCAACCAAGTCGAAACCTGAGCAAAAACGATGTCAGGTAGGTTTTGACATGACACATTCCACACACACAAATTACCTTCAAGGTTCATGAGAGGTGATGGACCCTTGATACCATTTACAGGGCTCCCCAGCCTCTGGGCGAGCTCCATGTCTCGAACAACAAGCTCCGATGTCCTCGGAATTGGGGCTTCATCGGCGACATAGCGCACGCATCCTGCAAAAAGAAAGCAAAGTATTTAACTGATCAACCATTGCGACCTGATCAATGATATCTTCCTTGATTAGCAGGCAAAAGTGTATATCTGCAAAAGAATGAAAATTATATGTACCTTCCTCGTGCTCGCCTTTCATCAAGCAATATGGGCAGCCGAAGAACCCATTGAAAGAGACCATGTTTTGCACGGCAGCACGGGCAGGGGTATCAACGCTGCAGCACAGTACAAAGGCTTTTGAAGTGAGCTGCTGATCTCCATGGATCCATGTCACAGGGGCCATAGTGTTGACTTCCTCCACAAACTTGGTCAGAAAAACCGACATGTCTGGATGGCGCTTCCCAAACCAGAGTCCAGCCAATGTAGGGTGGTGCAAGCGCACTGCAGGGGGTAGTTCATTTACTGTAAATTGAATCGGCCACACTGACGTCTTCGAGGATTTGAAGATGGGGCTCCCATCAGTGTTGAACGTGATTGTTAGGTCACTCGGACCTAAGGCAAGCTCTTGGCGCAAGTGCTTGCAAGCTTCGGCTGTTGTAATGTCCGTAATCAAATCAGAGTCATTGAGTGCTAGCATTGACAGCGAATGATGAAGCTCGACACTTGTTTTTCCAATTAGGTGCTTGAGCTGCTTGTGGAGGTCGAGCATCAAGAAATATGACCCACCATGTCTTAGCTTCTCAGTGGACTCCTCAAAATTGCACACATCGCATCGTGCAATCGAATCGCTTGAGTTGAGGACCGTGTCACAGCATGGGCACAGATAAAGGTACTTCACCAAGTTTTCCTTTTTTTTCGTCCACAGCTTCCTCAGCTTGTAGATACTTGTCGGCAGAACTGCGCTGCCAAACAAGGCATTCACAAGTGTCAATAGCTTGCCGAGCCCGGCCCACGTCGATCTCTCCGAAACGGCATACGATATAACCATCGCGATGGCGCCAGCTTTCGACGTTGGTGAATGCGGCAGCATACTAGCACCAAACTCTTCCACGCACAGGGTCAAGAGATCTTCGATGGACCCAGGTCCCATCTCCTCGTCGTCGTCGTCTTCAGAGATCACGGCTTCTTCGAGAGACTTCTCTCTCGACACCTCGCCGTCAGGGTGTTCATCATCAGTGCTGTCCCCTCCGTCATCAGCTTGGTCTTGCGATGCATGCTCACTGTCGGTGGAGACATCTCCGACGTCGACTCCATGGCAGTCTTGGGCGTCATCTTCGTCAGTATCTACAGGGTCATCACGGTAGGCTCCGTGGCAGTCTTCGGCGTCATCTTCGTCAGTATCTACAGGGTCATCACGGTAGGCTCCGTGGCAGTCTTGGATGTCGTCTTCGTCAGTACCTAGAGGGTCACTACGGTAACCTCCGTTCTCTCTACCTTCGTCCCCGTCAAGCGGTTCCGTAACTACAGAGGTGCCAGCGTTAGCCCCCTGACCCACAAGCGTCTTCTGGAAACGTAAGGTTGATACCGGGATGAGGTAAGGCTGGTCTGCGTCTAGGTACCGCTTTCGTCGTTTGCCAGGAGTAGCCATGTCATAAATATTTCGGTCGCCAAACGTAGAATACGAAGGATATCAGTCAAGAAGTCTGCCGGACTTACACACAAGCCCACAAGCACAAGGATTGGCTAGATGTTTGATGACCGCTAAATAAAAAAAAATCCCTCCGCCGCAAAGAACGTCGCGACTCGCGAACACCCAATGATTTGAAGTAGTCTTCCGGAGTTCCGGATTTCAGAGAAAAGAGTCAACTACAGTCACCTCCTTCGTTCAAAAAACGCCACCAAAAGATTTCTGTGAGTGCTGACACGTTTAGGAGAAGGGTGACTGGAGGTTACGGTCACGTGCCTTCCCGAAGAGCGCATTGCATTTGTTTTCTTCCTTCGCGACTCGAATGCGTCCCGTTTATTGTTGTCTTGTTCCGCCTTTCTGAAGCACTACGGCCGTCATTAGTAGAAATAAATATTATTTATTGCTATTACTGTCACACTGCTAACAACTTTTTTTTCCTCATTGCTTTTTTTTTTCTTTTTTTTTTTATGTGGGTTGTTTGGCTTTTACACCTGACGTCAGATTCGATTCGTAGCCTCGTCGGCATGGCCGTGTGCCGTGTTCCAAAATTTACTCGACCTTACTCCAGGCCCCAGGATAAGTGCTTGGTACCTTGGCGTTCCCAAACTTACCCGCATTCAGCGCTTTACAATCTGTGTTGTCACGTGACATGACCCGCCTAAGTAATGCGGATCCAAGACATTGAACGCAGCCCATGTTGGCGCGTCGTCTGCTACGCCGTGTATGCGCGGAGGCAGTGTTTCTCGAGCTCATTCGATTTAGGGTGCCTACATGTGCCCGCCGCACCGGAAACATGTAGGCACCCTTGTGACCCTGAGTTGCAGCCTCATAGAGGATAAGAGCGCAAAAGAAGAACAGGACAGGACAGAGCCTGTCCTGTCCTGTTCTTCTACTTGTCCGTATCTT
The DNA here is from genome assembly GCF_016920785.2 of Ixodes scapularis. Classification (NCBI taxonomy): domain Eukaryota; kingdom Metazoa; phylum Arthropoda; class Arachnida; order Ixodida; family Ixodidae; genus Ixodes; species Ixodes scapularis. Next base: position 153,476,993 of record NW_024609846.1, read on the forward strand.
TTTGCGTTCTTGCAGCCCAGCAGTTAATTCTGTTGCAGCCTTCCTGGCTTCGATCTGCCAGCTTTCGGCCAAGGCAGCGGCTACACCCGAATAACACTTAGGCGTTGGGCTCCGTGTAGCAGCGTCCGAGCAACGCCCGAGTCCACGACCGCTCAAACTCCGGCGCTTTACCAAGACAACGCCGCCACACCAAAACGAAAGCCGCAGGCGCAAGGTGCGTTCGAAAAGTACGTAGCGATGGCGGAACGGCGCTGTGTTGTGACGTCGGTGCAGGGACCCCACCCACTCCGTTCGGATAATGCCAACATCTTTTGTGAGTGTGAGTGGCGGTGCGGGCGGGCGTGACTCAGGAGGGGGTGACTGAGAGTTGCTTTCACGTGCCCTTACTGAGAACGATTACATATGTCTTTCGGCACAAACCGAACGCATCACGTTCGCTGGTTCTGCTTCTGTGTCGTGTATCGATCTCTGCTGCTCTGCTTGCTCTTTCTTCAACGTGTTTCGGTGGTTTGTGTTCTTTTTCTAAGATAGGAGGCTGTAGAGTAGATGCACGCATATGTAAAATTTACGGACGGTTGGCAGCTGATATTGCCAACGTCTTTGATCAGAAGCTTCTCGCCCCGAAATGACGAAGACTTCGACGCCACCCGGATATACGAGGCCTACTGGGTGTCGGACTGCGGCGATGAAGAGGATTATTACGATGCTCACGTGCTCCTTCTGGGCGGTAAGTTTTTTTGTTGTTTTTTTTTCCTAGGGAATGGAGGCATCTTTTGGGGTGCGAGCTTGGTCAGATATGCTTGATCCGCACAACTAAGAGACCCGTTTCGTCACTCGGCTAAGCTACGCCTGTCGGGCCGCGACTGCCAAAAAGCGAAAAAAAAAAAAAGGCTTACCAGAGTTAGAATTTTTATTGTTTTTTTTTGTCCACTCGTATGACAAGTAAAGTTCTCGCGCTCGGTCCTGCCGCGCTCACGCACAGATCATAGCTTTCCTGGTATTTTGCGACATGTCAACTAAACTGATATTTACAAAATTCGGTTCATATTTATTTTATCTTTTTGGAAAAAAGCATGTTTAAAAAATCTGATTTATGTTTAATATATGTATATATATTCCGCAGAGTCTGTGGATGACCTCCTGAAGAAAATGCAGACAAAACGGTACCCCATTCCAAGGATTGTCGGTGGAACAGCAAAGCTCGTAGGACCAGTAGGAAAGGCAAGTTTTGCCTTGCTGTGCCACTTTTCCTTGAACCAATTGTAAAAATTCATTATCCGATAGAGATAATCCAACACATCCACTCGAAAAACAGTTCAAGCCTTAAAAAAAAGCAATCGCATTTTTAGAGTGCTGTTTTACGGCGCTCCAACCAAGTGTTCAAGTGCTGCCCGACAAGTACTGCTATGGAGCGTTCAAGTGCCTTCGTTTAGCGATTAACATCATATTTTAGTGTAGTTCAGCCGAAATTAGCACGCTTACATGATCTCTTTCTTTCCTGATAAATTAACCATAGTTATTTCGGATTTTATTTTCGTGCATTGAAAATGATATCAGAAACCCCCAAAAATGACATATTTAGCTCGCTGTGGCGGTGCAGTGGTTAGCAGGCTGAGCAAGCAATGTGTTTTACTTTATGGAAGTCCAGGTTCAATATTGCATATCACAAGTAGATTTTTATTTTCAAAAGGATTTTTTTATTTTTGTCTCCAACTTCTGCGGCCCTGCATCGCAATACAAAGAATAATATACCTCACTACCGCAACATTGCTTGATCTGCACCTAATGGTAAGATAAAGCAGTGGTAAGCCTCTGATAGGTCATATATTGCAATAGAAGTGTGGTTTGTGTTGGAAAGCGTTCTGACCTTGCCCCTAAATTTCCGCTCATCAGAGCTCTCCGACTGCTAGTGCTTGGAATGTTGACAAAATTTGAATCAGCGAAGTTCAGTCTACAGAGGCAGTGGCCTCTGCAATTCGCAGAATGTGACGGCGCACTGCCCCTGTAAAGACTTTGGGTGCCACTTGAACTATCCTGTGGAGAGCCGTTAGACGGCACTCTAGGCACTGCAAAGAAAGGGGTCAAACTTAACAATTTTATTTATGAATAATTACTATTACACTTTTTTTTAATATTTGCTCATAGTAGCTTGTTGTAGTCAGCATTTTTTTTAACAGTAAAAAACAAATGGCACCTTTTTAATGAAATCAGCTCGGTTTATTATTTTTTGAAGTGGATTATCCTGCGGTCTGCCGGCATAATAACTAGGGGGAAAAAAATACCGGCAGCTGCCCCCTATTGGGTCTCGTATAAAACAAATTATGAAGACTATTTGAAGCTGTAAAGTAGCTCACTGATAAGGTGTCTGTCTCGTACGCAGCAGGACCCTGAGTCAATTGTCAATGAGGGATTATATGATGCTTTTTTTTAGGCATTTGACGATATCTGCAGCATTTCTTTTTTACAATTAACACTGAAAAATCTAATGTTGTCGACGAAACTTCGCTGAGTTAAATGGAATGGGACTGCCTTTCCTGGGGTGAATGGAGGACAGCGATACTTGTACTGCCGGTGGACAGGTGGGCCAATAGTGTTAATATTTTTCTAATGAGCAGCTGCAGACTGTGATACATGCGCCGTTCGAGTGATAAACACGCCGTCCGCTCCCCAGTGATACACGCGCCGTCCGAAACTGGCGGCATTTTTTTTTCCCCGGGCTGTTTTTCATTTACCCCCGGGAAGGGTGCAGTGCTATACCATTTAATTCAGCGAAGTTTCATTTGCAACATTACATTTTTCCTGTGTTAATAAAAAGAAAAGAAAAAAAATGCGGTAAATATTGCAAAAGCCCCCCCCCCCCCCACCAAAAAAAAAAAGTTTGAGAAAAAGAAAAAATAAGCCCACACTGCAATTGAACCAGGGTCCCGATATGTGTGAGATAGACACCTTACCAGTAAGCTACTCCACAGCTTCAAATAGCCGTTTTCTCAATTAGTTTTATATGAGACCCAATAGGGGACAACTGCCGGCATTCTTTTCCCAGGTTATTGTGTCCCCTGCCGGCAGAATATCCACTTCCTTTTTTTTTAGCGATTACAAACCTTACTTCCTTACTGAGCGAGCCTTGATATTTTGTCTGGGGCCTTTAGCGGTGTAGTTGTATAAATTTTAGATTCCTTCTCTTTGCATTCAGAAAGTCCAAGACCTCGGTCACAAGGAGAAGAGAAAACAAAAGGAAATCGGAAAGAAAACAAGGCTGCATGACATTGCCGCTGATTTCAGGAAAAAGCAGAAGGTATGAAATTGCGCCAATATAAGTTGGAAGTGTCTAGAGTTCCTTCCAGATGGAACAATAGTCGCCACTGAAGTTCTGTCTGCACTGAAGGAATGATAGCAAACAGTGTAGAGTTCCGTCGAAGCGGAACTATAAACTGAGCAACGGGGGTACTGCTGCCGCAAAGCGGCGTGTAAGGTGGGTCAGGGGAGTTACATTTTTGTAATGAGCCGCCACATACTGTTGCAGCGAAGCAGCGTAAAGAGGTGGACCGGTTAGGTTGACACGCACGTTTCATCGACACTGAATAAAAAGCCCTACGAAGATCACTTCGGAGACTGGACATTGGCAGTTTAGACGGAACTCTAGCGGTGACTATCGTTTTGTCTGGACGGAATTCTAGCCACAGCCATACAGGTTTCATTATTTAGGCAGTTGATTAAAGTCAGCAAACACACACGTTTTTGCCCAGATCAAGCAGACGGAGACACCCAGCCGCTACCAGAGTGACATGGTACCCATCACTGTCCTCAGGGAAAAAGAGGAAGTTATAAAAGAACTAAAAAAAGAACTGGCCAAAGAAAGGAGCCACAGTCGGCAGCTGGCTCAGGCCCTGGCCACAAAAATTGGTGTGTATGTTTCCCCCTCTCATAGTTAACGAAAACTTTGAAAGGAATATAGTTTTTACTGCTTGCCTTCTGGTTCAATTCAAACTTCATTTTTCAGTAGTTGCCGCAGGAGAGAGTAGAGACACAGCCACTACCTCCGATGAGGGGCTTCCCTTTTATGAGTCACCATTCCTTGAGTGGGGTGAGTTGCTTGGTAATGTTGATAGGCCACTCCATTTTTTCTTACATCCATCTGTGCATCTCCTTCTATTTAGAGAATGCACCCTATCCAATGAAGGATGTTCACTGCGGCCCAGTTTCAGTGCCTTCAACTTCTGGCACAGGCAAGTTTTAACTGCTTTTCTTTATTTTGTTTTTGTTTGCCTTGTTCATTGCTAGCCATGGATGGCTCTGAGGAGTGAGAGAAAGAAATGCTCTGCAAAATGTCAGTCTACTGTAGGATAAGTGAAACACATAGATTGCATTCACGGCAGTTTGCAGCCGTGACAAGCTTTTAGCAAGATCAGAAGACTGATGTTGCTACTCAAATTACACCATATAAGCATCTCTGGGAAACGGAGGCTCCCAGAAAGGCTCCTGCAATCGGCACAATTCTCCCCAAATAAAAAAATGGCAGTTGCGTTCGCCAAGCAGGGTGCCTTTCCAGCAGGTCTCTACTTGAGCATAACCCTCCAGTATGCTCAAAGAAAATATACCATGGTTATTCACATAATTATCATCTTTATTTTGCCCGAAAATGAAGCTGCTTCCTGGGGTGCGTGACAGCTATGTGTGGCAACTTTGAAAGATAAACACAGAAATTAGGTATGGTTTGTGAAAGTTCCTGTTACTACCCTTTATGGTAAGGAAAATGAAGCTAAGATTTTTCTTACTGTGCTGGGTTCCTAAGTAGCGTCAAACCATTAACAAAGAAGATGTGGACTGAAAATGCAACCGAAACTGCATAAATTTGAAGAACCCCTTGCCTGATGTCATGGCTGTTTGCCGAGATCTTGGGTGTATCCAGAATATTATTTCTTTCCCTTTCTGACTCTGCTGATCACGTATCTGTAACATGACAGCCTGCTTCAGCTACCCTAATCACTTGGGCCGGCTCTGTGAAGCACGTGATTAAAAAGTATGCAGAATGTCTAAATACGGAACACGCCCAGTCACTTTCACGGCTTGGTTGTTCCGCGAGGCATGCCATTGAAGCACATGCTCTCATAGTTGTGCATCTCGGCAACGAGCGAACCTTTGCTCTGTGCATGCTTTCCCCTTCACCCGTGCGTCCTCTGCCTTGCATTGTCTGCTTGTTGTCGGCGACTCTGGGCTTTTGCGTGCCGTGTTCTTGGTAATTTTGAGTCAACGTCTTCTTGCCCAAGCCGACTGGGCACTTTGTCTCGTACTGCTTTCTCTCTAACTTCTTTTTGCTTCCTTTGCATATTCCGGATGCAATAAATACACAGGGAAACAAAAATCAATTCTTTTATATACTCAATTTGAGAGTGCATTCAATACTTCGGTGCATTATAAAAAGGAAGTATTTTACAATATTTGCCTGGCCAGATTATTTCTTTTCAATCTTCTAAATTGAAAAGTGGGTCTCACGTCTCTCAAATACTACCCTACAAGGCAGCGATTGATCATTGTGCTCGCCTGTAACATATCTTTCTTTTATGTCTCCAGGGTGCCCATCTACACAGCGTGCGTTGCCTGCTAAAGTACTAGTGGATCAAGCTCTGGTACCGCCAGTTGACCAAGTACTGGGTGAGTGCCACAAATACAGAAAATAAACTGACTTGCAGGGTAGGAGAGGGGCAGTGAAGGATTCTACAGTAAGCATCATTGGATATTGATGAATGGCAGGGAGGTTAAGCCTTTTTATTTGGTGCTGGCATTCTAAAATATGGTGCCTTGTCCCACATACTGTCATTGCAAGTTCCTTGTTTTGTCCATTGCCAGCAAACCAAGTGCCAACATGTCCTGCTGAGAGAGTGCAGACTGTGCCGACTCCTCCCGCAGCTCTCTTGCCAGTGGCTGACGTCCCGCCAGTCGGTCAACAACAAGGTGAGTGCACAAATGAAGAAAGGATGACCTGACTTCTAGGGGGGGGGGGGGGGAGGAGGGTAAAGGGTATATCAAAATGCATTTGTGAATACTATAGGAAGACAGTTAACCATTGCACCAAACTACTCCAAGGGGCTAACCTTGCTCCATCCCGCTACATTTTGCCAAAATATGGGTAATCTACACTATGCTTGTACCAAGAAACCAATTTCGGTTGCCTCTCAATACCGAAACTAAACCGAGTACTGTAATTGAGCATGCATGTGTTATATGGCGCAAGCAGATGCCCGACACAAAGCCCCCTGCATCAATTGTCCATCCGGTCTTGCATGGTTTTCCTGCCGTCTCGCGCTCTCGTGGTCTTGTTGGTCTCGTCTCGCCTCTTTTTTTTATAAATATTTTCACGATAGACGCAGGTGTATGCGGACGCTCTGACACTAGCGTGCGTGCTGGGTAGCAGCCATGCCACATGCTGTAAAACAAAACATTTTATTTTTTTGCGGCGGGAGTTATTTTGTGAGCTGGAGCACTCGTTTATCAAAGCAAGGGTCGTGGGAAAACTATATTTTTCTAACTGCCTTTCAGTCACCGCGGCCGTGCGACGTCGGGTGTTGCCGTCCCCACCTCGCTGCAGATATGACAGCTTCTAAAATGAAATTAAGTGCCGACACATGTTCATCAACATTCCTGTCCTTGTTTAAATATCCGTTACTACTGCTGTGTCAAAGTATTGATTACCTAGGTTTCTGTCGGTGGGCTTTCTTTCGTATAAAATGTACCGCAAAAGAAAGTGGGTGAAGAGAAGTGAGCTAAAGCAAAGAAGGCAAAGTGTGCACGCTGAACCCTCATAGCGCGCTTGTTTGTCGCGAGTTCAGTCGTTGCACAAAACGCTCCGTCTTGACCCTGGCTTGCGAAGTATTGCATCTATGCGCTCAGGTTCTTTTTTTGTGTGTGTGTGTGTGCTTAGCTTGTATTTTGTTTGCAGGCCTGGCAAGCACGTGGCACCTCATTTGCCGGCTCGGCAAGCACGGGCTGCTGGACTGTTCTTTGTCGTATGCTCGACAATTAGATTTTGCATGCAATTTTTGGAATCAGTTGGCGACGGAGTGGAGTGGCATGGTTTCGGTTTCGGATCTTGAGCTCCAGGTGTTGGCAGCTGCGCGGTTCCGTAAACTTTTTGTGGGTCACGGCACTCTTGAAGATCAGATTCCACCCTCTCCTCCACCAAATCACACCTGCTCTGTCCAGTTTGAAGTGTTCAGCAGTGTCATGATTTCCACTATCCTCCGCATAAGAAATAACCGTTTGCTTCAACTTCATCGTGTATAAAATTCTCTTCACACTGATGGTGGAGGATTTCCGCAAACCACAAATGCGCAGTGAACAGAGTATGATTGCGAGACGAACGCCGACAAACACTGCCATCCATTAAGTGATGTTGAAACCAAGCGCTAGCGACCGTTCGCGACTCCGGCGCTCGAGCTTAATGGATAACAAGATGATACCGGCATCGCCGCTCTCAAATTTCTTGCATGGGATGGGGGTGCTTACATTCGCATACAAACTTTTTTTCAGGCGTCTCGTTTGGAAAAGGTGGGGGGGGGTGGGGGGGGGGGTGCTTAGAATCGCGAAAATATGGTATTTGGTAAATATGGTAAACCTTCAGTTGAGAGTGCTTCATCTATGTCAAATTCGTCCTTATTTATTTTGTGCTTTCCTACTAACAGTATAGTTCAACCCATTTTTTGTCAAAAAAGGAATGGGCATTTCCTTGGTATATTACGATACATATAAAAGTAAGCGCTTGTTAATTATATATCTTATTACTTGAATGGGTGCTCTAATGCAATTGGGGACATTACATAGTGTACTCGGTTATCAAGTGTATCCCACGGTAATGCTGTTCCGTCTTACTTAAGATAACATCTGTGTTACAGGACTTCAGCTGCCAGTGCCTGTTTTGGACAGGGAAGATCCCACACCACCGGCTTTTTCTGAGGAAGATGGCATGGTAGGCAACCACATTGTTCTATTGTTAGCATTTTGTGTTGCATCATTGTAAACTTTTTATGCCTTTAGAAGCTTCTTGCTGTTACAAAGTACTAAGTTAATGCTATAAAATATTCTCATTCACAGTCACGTTCGAAAGTAAACTGAATGCTCATCAATTGGAGTCGCTGCAAGTGGGTTCACTAGTCACACTGGTCGAGAGTGTTAAGAGCCGTTCACACATTTGCAACCGAGTACGACCGAGAGAGACCAGACCGGTCTTTAATCCTCTTGCGACATCTTAGGACCAGCTCCGCTGTAGCGTATCCTGTTCTAAGACGTCTTACTGGGTCTTACTCGGTCGCAAGAGTGTGAACGGGCCTTTAGGAGTCTCGGGAGGACTAGTGGCATCCGAGAAGAGTGTGTTTACTACGAAATCTGGATTTCGGCTATTCGAACCTGCTGTTGTGTGTACAGTGAAGTCTAGCGGTCTGGTTTGGTGCATATGTGACGTCGGTACGCTCGACTGAATGAGCCTGTTGTGGACCGACAACTCTCCGAAGACAAGCTTCATGGGGATTCACTCCTGCCATTGGCGTACCACTGTCAACATTGAGAAGGAATTTTTTTTTTTTTTTTTAATTTTAGTTTGCCAATATTTTTTTTAAATATTGTGATTTTCGGGAAAATTTTGGTTTATCTTGGTTCCTATGTTTTGTGAGGTCAGTTTTAGTGAAACTTCAATCTTGATCAAGATTTATTGCAAGGCTCCATTAATGCATTCACAATATATATGGAGGAAACAATGAGAAGCTGCAGTGGATAGGTTAAGCATGCCGAAAAAGCTTAAATATAAAAAATATGCTGTACGCGGCAAAGTGCTCAGGTGGCTAAGTTGTCATTATCCAGAATCCCAGAATGACCGAACCGAGCGTGAGCAGATGATGTGCGGGCAAGGAGGGAAGCACGCACAAAACCTTTGAAAGTCGTTAGACTTTCATGACTAAGCGAATGATTTTTCATTGCAGGTACACCTCGGTGGCAAGATAAAGCTTTCGAAGCTAAAGATTGATGATTTAGTAGACAGACTCCCTCCCAAACGATATGTGAAAGATTTGTGCAGGTGTATTTATACTCACGAAGAGATGTGCGCGAGAAGTGTGACCGGTGCCCCCTGCCGGAGTCAATTGAAGGATGGGGCAAAGGGGAAGCTGCCGGTAACCCCAATGAAACTGCTGGCCCTTGCAAGTAAGTGAGAAAGCTTGTCCTTGAACAGCTCATGCAAAGGCGACTGAAGATGCTCCGCAAGATTTGAAATTTGTTTAAAATATTTTTTTGAAATAATTAAGTACAAGCATGACACTGCTAATGCAAGCAACAGATTACCATATTTTAATTTTTTTTCCTAGGAATTGGGGCTTTGCCCATCATTCTGCTAACGCAAAAAAAGAAAAAAGGATTGCCATAATTTTTTTTAATGAATTTGTGATTTGTGATTGTCATACTGGCATGGTAAAAGGAGCTAATTTGGAGAACTAACCTAAGTGGTAAAGTTTTCTGCCCATCATTCTGCTTTTAACGTAATGGAAAAAGCTGCTGATTCGGTGTTCTCGCTAACAGGGTCATGCAATGTAGTGCATGCACGGTAGTAGATGATTTACAGAAATGGAAGGATTATTTCCATGTCTTGATTATTACGGTATCTCTACTTCCTGGAGATTTCTTATAATTTTAATTTTATACCATTTTTGGTATCCTTTTGAGTTACTTTGCAATTTAAGCGAGTTCAATGAAATACAGTAGAATTGGTTGACGAGATTTTTTAGGGAAAAGTGACAGCCAATTAAGCGTTGGGAGGCTTATAAATGAGAGGAAGCAATTATGACTGCAGCTGCTTTCAGATAGAATTTCACAGCCTTGGTGAAGTTTATGGTTATTGCAATATTTGCCGAGTGTTTGTTTTTCAGAAATGTTATTTAAAGTTAGCAATTAATTTTCAGTTGCAACTTACACATGGCAGCTTTTAATAGTGAGCAAAACTTTAGAGACCATTGAGCTGACCCAGATGTTGACCCCCGTCAAGTACTGCTCCTGGCACATGAGTGCAGAGTAGTGAAGCTCCACATGCATGCTAGTATGAGGGGAACTGTACACTGTGCTTCTGCTTGGTTAAAAAGTTGGGATCACAAGAAAAGTTAAACCAGTAATAGGATGGGAAAGCAAGCAAAACTGAGCGCAGCAGTAAAAAGCTTGCATCGAGCGTCATGGCATAGTCAGTGCAAAGAGGTGAGAAAAGGGGCAGCAGAGCAGAATAAGGGGCAGCAATGATCCAACACATCAAATCGACCGCATAATATTGTACATTTTACTTTAGGGAAAGCAAACAGATTAAATAGAAATTGATACACCTATCACTACGGGAGTTTGGGATCAGTGTTAATTAACATAAAACTGAAACAATGTGTCAATCACTTCCACTATTGCACTTGTGCGATAGGGGAGGGAAGCAGGTAGTGTTTTGACATTGGCCTTTTCACCGACCTCTCTGAAATTTTATTATGTTATGACCTCACCCACAGCTCACTGTCCTTGCCCTTTTGTTTGTATAAGTTATATTTCTGTCGCTCTTGGATCATACTTCCTGAAAAGTAAAACACAAAGTTCTTAATAATTTTGGTAGTTTGAAACACTTGTATGCAGAAAAACTGTACGGTGAACGTGACATACGCACTGTCTTCAGAAACGTTTGATGAGCCAACAAGAGGAAATCTTGGAGCTTACTTTATTTGACTAAAGCACCTCAAAAAGCAGGTGAAAGGGATGGACAGGACCAAGCGCTAACTTATAACAACACAAACATGTTCAATTGTAAGGTAGCACTCCGTGCTGTCCATCCTTCTCTTGTGTCCACGCTTTTTAGGCGCTTTTCCATTCAAATCATGCACTACTTAACTAGCCCACCTAGCCATTTTATTGCTTGTTTTATTGCCCATCTAACACACATCTATTTAAAATTTCCCCAGATGGTCTCATGTACTACGAGGGAGCCAAACCCACCGAAGCTCGGCACACGGGCCCCGAACTTCAGAAGATTGTGCGGGAGGTTTTAAAGGAGTTCCTGCCCGACAACGCAAGACAAGGCACAAGAAGGAGGGAACCACCGGCACCCAAAGAATAAATGTGCATGCTTGGGTGAAACAGCACACAAGATTTACACCCAAGCCTCCATCCTCTCAATAAATGTTCCTCGAGGCATTTAGGCATAACTTGTTTACCTGTGTATTTATTTCAGCTGGTTGAATGGCTAAACTGGTTTGTTCAGCCAATTCCCTCAGCATGACAAATCATTGAACCATCTGGTCATGCTAGGTGATCTACCCAGTGTGACCAGATCACCCACCATGACCAGATCAACCAGCATGACCAGCATGCCAAGCTGGGACCAGCTTGCCAAGCTGGGACCAGCTTGCCAAGCTGGGACCAGCTTGCCAAGCTGGTCCCAGCATGACCAGATTAACCATCATGCCAAGCTGGGCATGCTGGGGCAATAACCCAGCTTGAAGCTGGGACCAGCTTAACCAGCTTAAGCTGGTTTTTTCAATAGGGTGGACAATCAAGCTGACGCAATTTAGCGTTACAACTTTAAGCTTATACATCGTTGAGAAATATTGTGAGCGTTAAAAAGGACTGAGGTGATCAAGAATACAACCTACAGTGAGATGGGCTAACATCGGTCATCTGATGGTCCTCGGACTTTGATGATACGACTTTTTCTGGCTTTTACCGGTTGCCATGGCGGACGCTGGAGTGGCGCGTCTGAGTGCTCCTCGTCCTCGGTGCATTCACACTCTGCCAGGTCCAGGGGTCGCTTTCCAGTGGTTCCCTCTATAACGTCCATAGTAGTTTCGTAGGTCTTTCCGTTGTCCCCGCCGCGCTTCGTCAGCGACGACCTGGGATCCTCCGCTGCCTGCATCAGGTGGAAATCGATGGTTTTGCTTTCCTTCGTCACCCCTGCCGAGGCTGCTTCCGTTAAAGGCACGGTGAGTGGCGGATACATGTCGCTTGATTCCGCGTTGCTTGAGGCTGGCCACTGAGTGGGTGCAGCGTCCGTAGACTTTATTTCTCCCACAGTCGCCTTGGCCTCAACCTCGTCCTTCAAAAGTTCAGAGTTGGGATCCTCGGGCTCCACGTTGGTGGCTGTTGCGTAGGTTTGCACGCAGTCCTCTTTGAGGTGGCCAAATCGCCGACACGAATCACAGCGCGGCGCCCGACAGTCTCGATGAAGCACATATGGGCCCTACCTAAGACGATGACAAGCGTGTTGGCGTAGAGAATCCGCAGCTGGTGGGGCAGTTGTTCCGTCGTCACGCCGTCCTTGAGTTTGAGGCGCACTCTCCTTGTGGTCGTTTCAACGCCACTGAAGCCTTCTTCGCGCCAGGTCTCCCCTTCCACACCTTCCACCTTTCCGAAAGGCTTGAGTGCCTTCCGAACGAGGTCATCTGGGACATCAGTGGGCAGCCAATGAAACTTCAGTCGCACTTCGGCTCTGTTTGGATCCAGAACAAGGCAACGCCTACCCTTAACTTGGAGCTCCTCTGCCTCCAGTAGCATGTGCTTCGAGGCCAAGGAGCGGAATGTGACCGCCCAGACGTGGTTCACCTGGTACGGTCAACATGCCTTCAGGTCTTGCAGCACACCTGTGGTCTCGAGTCCTGTCTTGAAGTCTGCAATCCTATACGGCCGTCCGCCGATATCACAGTGAAGGAACAGGGTGTTTGAAAAAGCAACGCCCCTTGGTAGGGCAGGCATCACAATCTGATAATCCTGGGACACGTCGTCAGAAACAAAACCGCGGCCCGAGAGGGCCGTTATCTCCGCTCCATCGGAGCGAGCCATCCTTGCGTCCGTACTCGCTGAGTGCCGGACGCAGAATGCCACACTGGAACCCCACCCCTCTCTACGTACACTAAGTTCGTACTACCTCTATATATGGCAGTCTAATCTTTGAGTCCGACTTCGCCGGTGACTGCCGTCATTTGTCCCATAAACACGGAGAGGCGGAGCAAATATTACTCGTACTTAATACATTATTTGAATTGTGTCTCGGAATAGCCACCACCTCTTAATTCTACACCCTGAAAAAAGCTAATGTAGATTATTAGGCTAATTAACTAAAATCTAATATTTTTTTTAATAAGTTTGATGAATCATGTTGGCAAATCAGTGATGAAATGCAGTACATTGGTGCAGAAGATTGCATTCAAGCTATTGCTTCATTACAGAGCTCGGATACCAGTGTAATCTATTTTCATTTTTGGGAGTAATAATTAATTTTAATAGTTGCACACGTATTTCAATGTATCTTTCAAACAAACTATATTACTGATTTTCACAACTCGTTGCAACAGCAGAGAACATTTCTTGGGTCCTGCTTTGTCACCGGTAATACAGAAATTTAGTGTTGCTTTAATTTTCTAACCTGGAGCGTTTTTCCTAAAAAGATAAGCGCCGGGGATTTTTATTGGCGTGTAAAGAAAATTTATTGGTTCCTAGCCTTTAGACGTTGGGCCATACATTTTTCTATAGACGGGTAAATACAATTTATTGGTTCAGAGTCTTTAGACTCGGGGCCATAAAATTTTTTATAGGCGGGTAAAGAACAATATTCGGTTCCCTGTCTTTAGACTCCGCGCCATAAAATATTCTATAGGCGGGTAAAAACAATTTGTTGGTTCCCAGTCTTCAGACAAACGGCAATAGATTATTCTATAGCTGGCTGTAACCGTATCTATGGATTTCTATGGCCGACCAAAGAGGGCCATAGGGGGTGATAGCCTTCCATATAATTTTCCATACACGACCATAGACCATTCTTGCATGGCCTGAACGAGCGCTGTCGGCCAGGGCACGTCTTTATCAGAGACGCGCTGGCGTGTCTGCCACCTCATTCCTTCCATCATCCCACCCTGGCCCTTGCGGCGTTGGCATCGACAACCTTCGGAAGTTCATTCAGAATGTGGTTCGAGAAGAACTGTAACGGTTGCTATATTCTCCAGAACGACCAGCCGCTGTTTCGATCCCGGAGGCTGTTCGTGAGGAGGTACACCAGGTGCTTTTGCCAGAGGTCCCGGTCGCAGTGGCTCCTCCACAGCCGGCGCTGACCTACGCCGTCGCCGCCAAGAGAGCACCTCCCGTCACAGGAAACTTCCAGCCAGATCCCCGACGTGAGGCACCGGCGCCGAAGTATGCTCCACGCCCGAAGCAGCACGCTGCGAGGAAGACCGCCGTTTGGAGGAGGCCCGACCGACGCCCTCTGTGCTTACACTGCGGGGAAGCAAACCACACCTACCGCCGATGCCCATACCGACGACTCGGGCTGCGCGGGTTCCACCCGAATGACCCGCGCCCCCGTTATGATGAACGTCCTAGGGAGATCAACGAGTACCTGCGAAGACCTGAGTCCCCCGAGCCTGCGTCCCGGCGAGAGTCCCGGTCGCCGTCGTCACGAAGCCCAGCTTCGGCGATGCACCGACCCCGACGTGAAAGCCTGTTGCCCCTCGCCCCTCACCGAGGAAACTAAGGGCGGCAAACCTTTGACGTTGAGTTACCAAAGGTGACCGACGCCATGATCCGCCACGAACGTCGGAGGGCCCTCACTCGAACGCCCCCAGAGACGGAAGCGACGCTCCTACAACGGTAAAAGTAACGTAAACGCGGTTATCAACGGCCACGACGCGTCGGCTCTCGTCGACACCGGAGCAGACGACTCCGTCCTGAGTGAGAGGCTCTCCCAACGCCTTCGGAAAGTGACGACGCCGTGGGATGGCCCACACATACGCACCGCCGGGGGACACCTTATCCCGCCAGTCGGAAGATGCACTGCTCGCGTCCAGATTCACGGCGAGACGTGTACGGTAAAGTTCGTCGTTCTACGAGACTGAGCGAGAGACGTTATACTCGGAATGGAGTTGTGCAAATACGCTGCCGTCATCGACCTTTAAGCCAACGAGTTGAGGCAGCGGAAACTTGTCGTAATGCCCGAGGATCATAAAACTACGCCAACCACCTCAACTACAGCGCGTGTATTTTCCTACTGCGTGAACTTGCCGCCACGCTCGAGTGCACTTGTGTCTGTCGAGACAGGGAAAGGCATCTACGGAGAAAGTCTGCTGGAAGGTAGCGCCAAACCGCTCCTAGGAAGAGGGATCGGCCTCGCAAAAGGCATCGCGGAGCTCCAATGCGGACACATCGTTGCACTCGTAACGAACTTCCAACAGGAGTGATTGAAGTGAGGCGCCAAAACAACGAGGACACAAGGAGAGAAGCAGACTGGACGAGGCGCTCTTACAACTGAACTTTATTTTAGAAAAACACAGAAACGCAAGCTATACCCAATGTACACGTGCGCATGGGTAAGAAAAAAAAAGATAGAACGAAGCCTAGCGCGTTTTCCTACGTGACACGTTCACTTTGAAGGAACGTATACTCCCTATCAGATAGAGATAAAGATGGGGCGCTGACACAGACATCGGTGCCACGAGATCCTATGGTGAAGGCCTCCAAGATTTCGCGAGCGATTTTTGTTGCGCCGCTTCCAACAATTCTTGTTTCGTCAAACTTTGGGTCACACTCGCATCGATCACAGTGTACTGCCAAGTGGCCAGACGGGGATTGCCTAGTTGACGCAGAGTGCTCCCTGATTCTATCATTAATGCACCTCCCCGTCTGGCCAACATTCTCTCTCCCGCATGATAGGGGTATCTCATAGACGACTTCAGTGACGCAATCGCGGTACTGCGTCACGTGTCTCTCTTTGCAATCCCTTTCCGTCGCAGTGGCGTCACCTGAGCTCCTATTGATCGTATTGCACAATGCAGAAAGTTTATTTGGCGCAGAAAAGGCAACTGGAATGCCAAACCTATCGGCTGCCTTCCTCAGGTTGTGGGATAGTCTGTGTATGTAGGGTAAGACCGCAGGTTTAGCCGCCCTCCTTATGTTACCCTCACAATCCTCCCTGCTGTGCTTTTTTATCTTTTTTAACAAGGTCTCCGACACATCGCGAAGCACATTGGGACGGAAACCCGCCGCCTCCGCTCTGCTGAGGTGCGCGTGAAAGCTGGCGCTCATTCTATGCTTGCGCGATTTTTTCAGCGAGGCCGCCAAGCGGGTGGAAGCTATCCCTCTCTTCACAAGCTTGGAGTGAGCAGAATCGTACGGCAGCATCCCTTTCTTTGAACGAGGCTCGTACGCCCAGCACACATGATCTTCGCCGAATGACAACCTTAGGTCCAAAAATTGTAATCGACCTGAGCATGCAGTTTCATGTGTGAAGCTCAAGCCGAAGGTACAGCTCGTGAACAGCTTCAGCATCCCAGAAATCACCTCATCACTCAACCCCACCGGTTCAGATGTCAGCACCAAAAAATCATCTACATATCTAAAAATCTTCACTTGTTCTTTATGATCCAATTCATCTGCGATCGCCCTGTCGCAGAAGGCAAGAAACATGTCGCACAAGACCGGAGCCACTCTCGAGCCAGTGCAGATTCCGCGTTTTTGAACGAATATTTCCCCTTCGAAAGAACCCATAGTGGAGCCCAAGTAATGTGTTGATAACTCCAGGAAGCCTTCTACCGTGAGGCCACTCGAATTGCGGAAAGAAATCTCCCCATACTCTTCAATGCAAAGCTTAACAGCTGTCAGCAGGTGGTCATGCGGGACCGAGTAAAACAAATCTGCGACATCAATAGAGAACCCCTTATTTCCCCGCCAGGTCTCGCCCATCCAAAAACTTTATTATTTCTTCTGAGTTCCTAACCAGGAAAGGGTCACCCAGCTCTAGCTCCGAAAGGTGTTTGCAAAGGAAAGCACCCACATCGAGCTGCCACGAGTCCCACGAGTCCCACAAGTTAGGATGCCCTAAAAGGGCATCCTAACTTGTGGGGTTTTGCCGTAAAAAAGACCTGTAAACAGAGTTTCTTTGACGCCTGCACTTTTTTACCTAGGCTGGTCAGTTCAAGTTTGTTGCATAGAGCCGTTGCCTGTGATCTTACCTTGACCAGCGAAACATGCTGTACTCGCCTAAAATGCTTTTCCTTCCCCCGCTACGACAAAACCGCCTTCCTTCTCTGCAGTCAGCAGGCGAAGGTTATTGTCCTTGAAATAGTTTACAACGTGCTTCGTATTCACACCTCGCTGTCCATCTCCCACAGTGCGCATCAAAACATCCACACCTTCTGAGATACAACTTTCTTTTTCCTGTTGCCCCGCCTTCTCCGCCAAAGTTCTCACTAAGCAAAGCTTTTCTACGTGCTTTGGCCTAGGCGCTAAGCTAAACTTGGGTTCTTTTTGCAAGATGTTGGTGACGTTCGCTGGTGCGGACGCGTCTCCGAGAAACGTGACATTAATCGGTGCAACTTCTCTTCTTGGCCTCTTCGGCAGCGGCGCTCGAAGTTAATTCCAAAGAAGATCCGTGACTTGCGAGGCCAGTCTGAGGTGCTCACCAAATTTCTTGCTCGCCTCCCGTTCAGTGGTTGCCGACACTGAACAGACCCCGGGACCCACAGGTAGTCCCGGTGTCTGCTGACTTGTTTCCACCACTCCAACCGAAGAATCTTGCATAGCCGTTTTCCATGTCAAGCCGAAGGTGCAACACCCCCGAAGAAGCTCAGCACCTCAGGCAGGGTAAGGCCTCGGCGTGCAGCATACGAGTAGTATCTGGCTTGGTAAGTCGCGGCGGCAATCAGGTTGATGTAAGTGAAATGATCCGAAGGGAGAGCAAAGTTAGAACGAAGAAAAGGGCCCGTTGTAGAAGAAATAAACTGAATTAGAACGGCGAGTTGGGCTAGTTGGTTGTACATGCTTGAAGTGAGGCGCCTTTATCTCTATCTGATAGGGAGTATACGTTCCTCCAAAATGAACGTGTCACGTAGGAAAACGCGCTAGGCTTCGTTATATCTTTTTTCTTACCCATGCGCACGTGTACATTGGGCATAGCTTGCGTTTCTGGGTTTTTCTAAAATAAAGTTCAGTTGAAAGAGCGCCTCGTCCTGTGTGCTTCTCTCCTTGTGGCCTCGTTGTTTTGGCGCCTCACTTCAAGCATGTACAACCAACTAGCCCAACTCGCCGTTCTAATTCCGACAGGAGGCTCAGCTCCTTACGAAACGCGCCGCCGTGAGTTCCGCACTCAGACGCAATCGCCGGAATATCAGAAGACCTCTCTTCGTGGCCACACGAGACAACGCCGCCTTTGCAGTTTCACATCAATCCAACACTGCCTACCTCACAACGGCAACAGCTCAGTGACCTTCTCGCCGAGTTCAATAAGTGCTTCTTTACGTCGTCAAAGGTACGCCAAAAGACGGTTGCGAAACATCGAATTTTTACTGATGACGGCGCGCTTCCTGTTTACCGGTCGCCGTACCGTGTCTCGGCGAAATAAAGGTAAGTCATTCAGATCCAGGTTCAATAAATGCTCGACGACGACATCATCCAGCCCTATAACAGTCCGCGGGCTACACCGGTAGTCCTCGTGAAAAAGAAAGACGGGACTCTTCGGTTCTGTGTGGACTGTCGTCGACTGAAAGTCGTAACAACAAAGGCTCGAGGTAAACCTAAGCACTTATGAGCTGTGCATGCGAAATCACACGCGCCACTCTTATGCTCCCTTCTTTCGTCTGTGGCGCACTTGTGTGGACGATCGAGCGCGCGCGCTGCCCTCGGCGCTCTGCCTTTGGGCGTGGACCGGTGAAGACGTTGCCTCGCGGACAAGCAGCGTCATGCGGTGGCGGTCGTCGAAACTGACACGCAGCGGCCTATGGGAGCCTCGTCGACGCACGCCAGCCAATGGCACCGAAGCAGAAATCCATAAGCTTTACTCCGCTCTTTCGGATCGGGGAAACTAGGTGCCGTTTGGCTAGGCTTTCCGCGTGGTTCACTCAGTATTCACTCAGTGCCGGTAACCTCTCACTTTCGTATCGCTGTCTCAATCTGTGGTCGGCACCGTACTTGGCTCGCGTAGACTCCCCCGCTCTGCTTACACCCTTTTTGTTTCTTCTTCTTCTTCTGCCGTTCCTTCATTACTCCCCCATGCCTCTAAACAGCGATGCCTGCGTCAAAACATGATCATAATGAAAAATAGCGAACAAAAATACAATGATGAACGAGGAAGGAACACAGAACACAGACAGGCGCGTACACGCAACTCTGGTATATTAGGTGAAGAAAGGAAAGATGATGCAAGGTTCATTCATGACAGGAGATACCGGCATCAGGGGGAATGCAGTTCAGTCACAGCCAAATGTTCGGAAAAAGGTAACTTCTTTTTCGCTCAAAGCAACCGACGGCTGACTAACGCAGCGATCGGCCAGACTCAAGACGGTAAATGCCTGGAGCACCTCCCGCGTTTGTTTTTATTTAAAGCGCCCAATGATTCAGTTTGTTTTCTGAAAATGGTCTGCACGTACAGGCCTAACAATGCGCCGAAACGTGACCTCCTACAGTTGATGTTAAAGAAAGATTATGCTCTCCTAGCCAGGTAATTCAGACACCGTCCAGACTGTCCGACATAGCATCTTCCACGAGGAACAGGAATGCTAATGGGCAGGAGACTGAATTATAGGGGGCGCTTTATCGAGCTTGTTGTCCCACAGCCCGGTGTTTACTTACACAACATAACAATGAAATTGAACGTTTCCTTGCACGGCCAGGGCACGAGCGCTTCGCTTTGACCAGCGCTTTGGTCGCACGAGAAACTGCATTCGAAACGTCATCTTGGATTTTTCTGAACAAAAACAAACAATAAGGTTTGGTTTGTTGTCCCCGCAGCTGAAGTGCACCGCTAAAGGCGTGACTGTTCGATCTCGTCCCCAATATAGAGCTCCCGAAGAACAGGAATCAAAGAGCCGTACATGTTTTTGTAGCACCTGTTTTTTTAATTATTTTTCCGCTTTGGCGCGAACCTTTAAACAAATGTGTCGCATTTGTTCTACTATACTTGCCTCTTCGTTTTGATTATGCGATATTTTGTGTCGATATGGCATAACTAGCAGCAGGTTTTTGTCATCAAGGCGCCTAGTCTTTCCACCCCATTTTACAATTTTTACCAGCGTTGCTATCACTTATATTAAAACCTAATCGGGGAACCCAGACGATTTTATTCTAGTAATTTTACCCAAGAATCTCCAATTTATGGCATCGAAATGTAACTTTTTTAGGGCTGAAGTGAGAAAAGAAATAGCTATGCCTGTCTTCACTACATTGGAGTGTCAGGATGTGTAGTGAAGGATACCTATTGTGGAACGTGGTGAGAATGACCAGCACAAGTGATCGGTGTGCAATTAGAGGGAGAAGTCTAAGAATTGTAACACCCCTGACTTAGGCTTCTGAAATATAAAAGTAAGCCGAACCGCATGTATGAAAAATGTCCATAATCGTTCTGACTACATCTTGATAGGCAGTCTCTTGGACAGTAAACGAAAGTCATCTACGTATCTGAACACGTTTGTAAGTGGCGTGGACGATCGATTCTCAGAAGAAAAATATCAGTAAAAACTGGCGCCACAAAAGACCAATTACACTCCCTGATCTTTGTAAAAGTGCCCCGTTTTTTTCATACGACAAATATGGAATCTAAATCAAATTGCAGCAGCTGAAGATAACTGTCCGTAGTGAGCCCACTTGAGCCCTGGAAAAAATTTTGGTTTTAGGATTCAATGCAAGTCCTTGACTCAAAGTCATGAGAAAGGAAATAGAAGGGGACTTGTACATCTATGCTGAATACACTGTGATTGGAAAATACATTTGTCACTAAGGTTTTAACAGCAGTTTCGTAACTCTTAACCATAACGAGTTTCTCGATCCGGAAACCCAAGATGTGTTTTTGGAGTAAGGACACCTGCCGTTGCCACGTGCCTCTCTCAGTGACTATAGCTCGGAAAGGACAAGCTATCTTCTAAGCAGTGATATAATGCAGGCGAGCTGGTAATTAATCGACATCTTGTAGACCGTGAGATGGGGAACAATAAAAAAACGAACAAACACAACAAAAACAGGGTTTACAAAAAGTAGGCTACCTTGTGCGTTTTGGCAGTAAAAAGACGTCTAGGTGCTGTCTTTCGGCTTTTGGTATGTTGACAGCCCAACTGACACAACGACAAACTCCCTCAAAAACCTAGACTGCTTCCTAACCTCTCTCGTGTCTACCACAGGCGGTCGGAAGTTCTTCTGCATAGCTGTACAACTTTTTTTCATTATAAATGCCTTCTGCTTTATAAAAAAAGCCTTCTTTATCGGATTTCAAAACAGGTAGTTGATTGTCCACCAGAGTTAACCAGCGCTCTAGGAACTGGGGACTGGACTCGTCTCGAGGCAGTAAGACTCTCAACACATTCGGACACACAACATGGTCTCACCTCTTCATCGGTCTTGCACGGCACTTTACTTGGAAAGGTTAGCAGCTCTGGAGGACGTAGGTCAGGTTGAATGCTAAACCTGAGCCAAGACCAAGGGGTTTTTTGAAGTTTGGAACCTTAATCTCTCCAAGGATTTGGCATTACCCAGGCGTTGTAGCAACTTTTTGCATCCGCAGTCGCGAAACTGAATACAAATATTACCAGATATTTCTTGACTGGTGTTTTTTTTTTGTTTTTTTTTATTTTGTTTTTTTAAAGATTTCCCTTAAAATAGACGCACTTCGTTGTTGGAAAGTATCAAGCACCGAGCGATTCATAACGCGAATTAACTATGACGTGTCGACTAATCCTTTGAAGAATTCATAACGCTCGTATTTCTACATTCGATCGAGGGCTGATTTTTCGTATTTCCCTTTTAAAATATGCGGGCTTTAATATATAAGCTTTAGAAACTTATTTATATATGCGCAATGTGCATTTCTAATCGAGCTACACGGCCGACCGCCCAGCTTCCACTTTTCTTTTTTTTTCCCGGTAATTATTTTGTCGCTTGTTCAAAACTACCCTAACCCTAAACGTAACTGCAAGTTTTACATCACAGGGTGTTTTCCTTTCAAATTTCTGCGCTCTGCATTGTGACGTCATTTTTGAGTGATCTTTTGGCGCGCGGAAGCTTTCAAACCCTCAAGGGTCGCGTTAAAACGTTCATACCCATTGTTTTGCTTCTTCATTTCGCAGTACCTTGATGTATTATAAAAAAAATGTATTAGGCCCTACAAAGCTGCAAAGAAAACATAAATTTATTTTAATATTATATCCGCGTCTAGTACTATGTAAGGGACATTGAAAGAAAAAAAAAACAGTTTTTCTTAGTGGACAGAGATGAGACACGAATATTCAAGTGTTCAATTTTTCCACAGAAAAAAGCGCGCAATACTTACGCCGTTAGACGGAAGTTAGGCGGAGGTCATGGCATGCTCTTGTCCTTGCCAAAAATCAGTGCTCCACCCATTACTACTGGATTGGCTTGGCTGCTCGACGGAACACGCTCGCAAGCCCAGTGTCTCCCTTTCGCAACATCCGGTGCATCTAGTATGGTGCCTGCAACGCATCTCCGTCTTGTGTGTTTACCGCATCCAAAAAAGTGGTCCCTCGATTTTCTCCCGATGACGTCATAGAACTCTCATGCTGTCGCCGGTCGCGATCCTGGCGGTGTCCCAACAGCTGTGGTGTATATCGCAGACGCCTGTTCTGCTGGAGGTCGCTCTCCACTGTGACAGTCCACGGAAGCTACAGCAGCCGGAAGCTGGGACGCCGTGACGACAGCGACACTCGCGTTCTCTCGTGCTTTTCGCCAGCATTTCTACGGCCAACCGCCGGGATCGGGACATCCGACAGCGTGACACCCCGGCTTCTGTGACGTCATTTGTTGCCATTTCGGGACCATTTTTGATGTATGAGCGGGATAGGACACAAAACACACCGGTCGGAGACGCGATCCAGGCACCATAAACCTAGTGCAGCGTCTGACACCGCCTGCTAGTCGCGCGAGCAGACCCGCAGCAAACCCTAGCATCGTCTGCTATTTGAACACCGCTTATCTTCGTCAGTAATGCTTGTAAGACGTGGATATGAAAGCAGTACGTCTGCGCGTCCGTTTTCGCCTTCGTCCCCCTGCTATTCCGCTTACTGATATACATTTCTGCAACTTAACAAGACTAGATCATGAGAGCGGCGTTCTAGCGATCTTACATGGAGGAGCCACGGTTCAATACAAGCGTCTGTCAGCATCTTTTCGATATGCGGTAAACAAAGCAACAAAATAAATATGCAGTGATTTCAACTTCTCTGCTTTTGGTTTTTCTTTTATTTTCATGGCATCCGCGAGCAAGGTGAGTGAGCGTCATGACGCAAAATTAGCTCTGCCTGAATATTTTTGCTTTGGCAGACCAAGCACACTGTAAAAAAAGATGCTTGCGTTTCAAAGAAAAATGACGGGAACGTACCTAAACAAACTGGATGTGAGCCGAACGTCCGATTTACTACAGCCAAAATACTCGCACAATCTTACGTGTGTAGGTGTCTTCTCGATATTCAATTCACGGTTGCAATCACGGCGGTAACACAATACACAGTGGAGCGGCACCACGCACTCACACGCAAACGAGCAAATCAAGCACGACCGAGCAACATAGTTAACGTGGAACGCTAGTCTTAGGCCATTCCCGCTACGAAAAGAAGCACCCGCACAGCGCTTCAGAAAGCGCGTAATTGTGAAATTTGTTTGTTGCAAACTACGTCAGTCCAGGATATCTTTCTTTAAACACCTCGGTGGAAGCAAAGCGACTCGCACTCATAACAATAGACGAGCTCGGCGAGCTGCGGTCGTTGAGCACTCAGTATATTCCGGCAACCATATGTTTGTTATCGCTTCACACCAACGCAGAAACGGCGATCTTGGAATACTTTTGAAAACGATAAGAGCACTATATAGATTATTTCTGTCTCAAATGTAAAAAAATAAAAAATGTCGATAAAAATACTATTACGGCACGAAGAAACAATTTGACAACAAGCAATCCACACCTCAATAATCTCTCCAATCACTGAGAGCCGAGAAATGGAACGTAGTTAGCTACGTTCCAGGGCTGGCTAACTCCACCGAAATTGCATCTAACGGCTTAAATATTGGGCAAAATATTTTTCCCAGTTGAAAAGAGCAAGAAAAAAAAAAAAAAAGTGTACCCATAAAGCTCTTCAAAGCTTTTTTTCTTTTTGTGTGTGTGTGAGTTCTTTTAAAGGAATGGTGTCCATCTGTTCGCCGCAAGTATACAGGGTCGCATTCTTTAACAGAAATAAGTGTTCGCAAACACATCTCTAGAAATATGCTATCGCATGCTTGCGCCATATCTTAGCGCATTACGGCAACGCTCCTATAAAAGCCCAGATATATATATATATATATATATATATATATATATATATATATATATATATATATATATATATATATATATATATATATATATATAAGCAAATACGGCCATAACCTCAAAACGTTACGCTCTAACTAATTCGCCATGTTACTAGTCCATTTTATCAAATACCGTTATTCTCCCGCCAAAATTTCAAGATAATGAGATGTAAACTGCAGGTTCCTCAGTCGAATAAACTTTTTACTGCATTGCTGCTACGGATAGTATGAGAGTTAGTCGATGTCTGCAGTTTATTCTTACGTATCAACAACTCGTTAGGATTGTTTAAATTAAATAGGATACCTCCCCAATATTTTGGCGAATTCTGTTCAGTCTAAATTGTGTATTACATCTGTAGAACAAACATTAGAACGTCTGCAATAATCTGTAATGCGAAATTAGAGCGCAGTTCTTGAGGAGGAGGAGGGGAGTGTACGGAGCGGAGGGTTACCCGCCAGCAAAAAAGCCTATATCAAATTAAATTTTAACTGCATTTATAACAAGTATTTTTTTCGTATTGTTTTGTCCGCATTCGAAGTGCATTTTCTGAAATACATTTTAATACCTTTCCATGTGCAATAAAGGTATGGCTGAAAATATATTCTAAATGATTTAAAATGTATTCCTAAATGCACTAAGTGCAATTGTGGCGCGTTCAAATAAAATTTTTCCCACTTGCATTAAAATGCAATTTAGCGTACTTTATTAATACGTTCTATATATTTCTTAAATGATCCTATTGAATATCCTTCCCCACCTCAAAACAGCAAAGCATCTAGCACAGCAAATGCACAAAATAGTGCTCACTCATTGAAAGTAAACCAGAAACCCTCCCAGGATGTTAGTCACACAAAAGCAAACTCTAAAACGCATTGAGCACCTCACACACATTGCAATTAGAAACTTGTTTATTTTGTACTACCGGTACAGACCGCGACACTGTTAGCGCGAACAAGCGATCGCCGGTTTTTCCAGTTTTTCTCTTTGAAACCAAGGGATGTCATCCAAGTTATTATTGCTACGGAAAGAGCTCATTTAGTTCTATAATATAATCGAAAACATTTCGTGGTCGCTAATACTATTTCGAAGTAAAATGCGAAAATACGCCGATGCCGTCTTCGCGCTAACAGTGTCGCGATGTGTACAATGGTAAACCCTATCCCCGCAGTCTTCTCGCGTTCTTTTATACTAAGCCTTATATTTATACAACGTTTTTTTGTTTTTTTTTTCATTTTACTACAGAATGCACTTTTACGCTCAACAAAAGACAAGCACTTGCTACAAACACTCACACGTGCGACAAAGAAAGAGAACGAAAAGAGAAACAACAGAGGAAACAGATATTGTGACTGATATCCTTAAAATTAGAGAGACTAAATAGTTTCCTCTTGCACAATCTCTGGGACCCGAACGTCGCCAACGCACATGTAAGCAAACATTAAAAACAAACTCGATTACTACATACGCTCTTCGAGAAAAAATAACGCTTGCCGTGTGCTGTCATCCGTCCATTTCTGTCGGCGGCCGATGCCTGGGAATTTAAACCGATGGAGAGGGATTAGTGTTCGGCACTGGCAATGGCCGCGAACAAAGGTGGTCGGTCTCCGCACTAGGAGTTTCGCCTTGTAATCGACTGGTCGTCCTCCTGTCATCACGCGAAGGCCGGTAGATTCGCGATGGCGTCCGGCACACCCGCTGACCTTCAGAGAGCACCGCAAAGTTCCACGAGAGGTGCCGCCAAGGTTAGACAGGCGGGCAGGAAGATGGGCGCCATGTTGATTTAACAGTCGCATCATGATGAAAATCGCCTCTTCGGCGCTTGAAAAGGCGCGCAAACGGCCGGGAAACGTTCCGTGCACCTTACTCATACATCCATGAAGACGTTTGGGAACTTTTCGGCTATGAGTAGGCTCTTTTCCTGCCGAAAGGCTCGGCTACAGCTGGCCGCGAGTGGCGGGATGGCAGCCATGTTAAATTGGCCGTCACTTTACGATAGAAATGTGCCCCTCGGATGTTGAAAAGTTACATGAACGATCGAAAAACGTATTGTATGCTCTTCTTGAACAGTCATGGAGACTTCCAGGAGCTTTTCAGCAAGGACTCACTTTTCAGCAAACGTGGAAACTCACGGAGTCGACAGTAGACAGCAGAAACCAGTTGGACTTCTACTACAGTGTTGCCAACCGTCATTAAAAAAAAAAAATAAAACGTGAATTTTTTTTTTAAATTTGGGAATTCACCCCGTAGGTGATGACGTCACAGCATGGCGTCGGGGTCCAAACAAACCGTTGCTAGGGACGTTGCTATGGACTAATGCATGGAGACTCCACACGCGGCTAGATTTTTGCTTATAAGTACCTTTGTAAGCAACCTAACTTTATGATATCTAATTATGAAGATGTTCTTGCCATCTCAGCGTCGTATTGCAACGATGAAAGCCATTTCTGAAGTATTCCACTCCGCTTTGCTTTGGTAGCAGACGACACGATAGATTTGCTGGCCTCTGTTGCAGCGGGCGCCTTCATTTAATTGCGTCGGTAAACGAGCAACACAAGCAAGTGCATCGCCATGGCCGCAAAGGCCTCCGCATTGTGCGTTTTTTTTTTTTTTTTTTGTGAAGAACCCAGTTTAGATTAGAGGGGCGAAAATTCCGTAAAATCAAACCACGTCATGCAGGTCAGTTACGACGACGACCTGAAGTACATTACCGGCATAGTGTGGCCAGCATGAGAAACAAATCGTACGCCGTCGAGGTAAGTCGTTTCTTATTATTATTATTGAGGTTGTCAGGTTATTAAAACATTGCATGTCTATCGCAATTTCGCAATTTTTTTTTTTTTTGTATACATTAAATTTAGTGGATGTGCTCTTTCGGTGAAGATCTCCATCGAACTCGCGATGAGAGCGCAATCTGTAATAAACTCACCTTATGTTTCTTATCCAGTTCTTTCGCGCTTTGGGGTTTTGCGGAAATCTGAAGAAACTGCAAGAATCTTTCTCCACGCGATGGTTACAACCAGGTGCGAAGCACCCTCCCATAGCTCGAGTCCGTAAACAAAATTTGGGATCTCTACCGGTCGCCTGAAGTGCTTTTCTCACGGGTGCACTGCGATCTTTTAGCAGATGATCATCTTGATCGACGCCCGGACTTCCGATAAACCAATATTTTGCATCGCACCCCATTACGAATTCTCATAAATGTCTGAAACTCATTATATTTCAAACAAATGGAATATTGGAATATCGTCTTTATTCACCCGATTCAGACGCCAGCGCCGGAGCCGGCTTGGCCGGCGGGCGTGTGGCAGACGACATTCTTCTTGCATTCGTCGTCTGCCGCAGGCATCTTGAGGACCGGGAGTTGCAGTCGTAAATATTTCAGAAACAAGCGATTAACGACACACTTCTGTCGAAATATATAGGACATTTAAGCTTTCTATATCTGTGATTTTTAGAAGTTTAAATCCTACTCCCGATTTTCGAACGGTCGGGCTTTCGTAGCAAATCCTAGCCAGATGTATTTGTCCATAACAACGACCCTAGCAACGGTTTGTTTGGACCCATGACATCACACTTAAGGAGTCAATAGAGATTAAAATGGGTACATAAAAGAAAAACTACTTGCTCTAAATTTAGCCTGACTTGAGAAGTAGGTTTTGTCGTACTATTTGTCTCTTTACGCGCCTGACAAACAATATATTTTAATACTGAGCAAATTTAATTCATATTAACAAAAATGTATTTAAATGCAATTCGATTAAACTATCAAAGTAGTTATGCATTTCAATGTATTTGAGGTGTACGTAATGTAATCATTTTAATACACATAGTTTCGCGTATTTCAAAAATACATTTTTAATAGGAAGCGATAAACTGAAGAATGGATTTTAGTGTACTTCAATGCATTAAAAATTATAAAAATTGTTTTAAAGTACATTAAAATACATTTAGACATATTTCAAACGCATTAGTTTTCGCTAAGAAATAGATACCCCTCCTCCCCCTCCTCTTCTCGTTCTCTGCTCTTATTTAGCGAAAAAGTTTCGGTAAATTTCCCTCTTAGTTTAGCGAACATTTCCGCGCTAAATTTAGCGGGAACATTTCCCCCCTAAATTTAGTGGGACATTTAGCAAACATTTTCCCCGCTAAAAATAGCGGGTTAAGTTAGTAGCCACCCTGGTGGCTGCCCAGCCCAGTTGCCCGACTACGGGGCACAGGTGGCTAACATTCCCGCGTGGAAGAGTGAAGTCGGCCACGCGCGCATCGCGCGTTCCGCCTTGATAAACAGAATCAGAGGCGGCGCACAGGCAGTCGCTACCCCGACTTAAGCGCCGCCGGTAACGATGTTAGTGAAAGGATCCTCTTGTCCATGTCCAATTATATGTAGTTTCTTGTTGTTGGAACCGTTTGCTGCGGGTAATTCCTCCCAGTAGGGTATGCAGCAAGGCAAACCGACTACAAGTCCCCACGCTATAATTAGCGGAAAGTTGACGTTAAGTGACCTGAACACCAATTCAGTTTCCCCGCTAAATTTAGAAAGAAAACTGAATTGGTGCTGAGATCACTTGACGTCAATTTCCCCGCTAAATTTAGGTGGTTAAGTTTACTCGCTATATTTAGTGGGGAAATTGACGTCACGAGGCCTCAACACGAATTCAGTTTCCCTGCTAAGTTTAGCATGAAAATTGTGACGTTCCATAACGCAACACGCGAGGTTACACCGACGGCGACGGCGACGGCGACACCGCTCGACCCAGAAGCGGGCGCTTAAGAATCGGGATCTAAAACATATTTCGGAGACACCGTACACACGTTTTTGAGAAACAGCGATGTTCAAATGAGCATAATATAAAATATACAGCATATTATACAAGATTTTCCATTTGACTGCATTAATCCAGAATGATCGATGATACGCTGAATTCATTTTGTTTTCTCTCAAAGATATTTTACTTGGTCTTGAGACCAATTTGCTAAATAAGGTGGGTTCATTTTTGTTTAGACGTTTACGACCACTTCAACTATTATGCTATTAACATCGGTAAACTAGCAAACAATAACAATTGTTTGCGTTACGGGAACCTACAATTAGTAAAAAAATATTTCAAAATATTCTCGCTAATTATTTACGTTATGTTATTAAAACGGTGATTTTTACCGTAAGAAATGGGAGCATGCGGTGAATAAAGAATTCTGAGAGGGTGATTGTTGTTGTGAAATTAACATTCACATGAAAAAATATTAATTAGGCACGTACTGAATCCTAACATGAAATCAATTATTCCAAACGCCCTGCACACAAACAACTTAGAAAAATCTCTAAAAGGGCGTATTGAAATGTTCCACTTCATATCGTATTCTTCAAAGGGAGCTGAAGCGCAAGATTTTGTTATAGCACCCGCCTTAAGGTTTGTATTTTGTCATCAGTTAAGAATTCAGCAGACTTCAAAATGTTCCTGGCTGAGGCGCGGGTGCCTGATATTGAAGTGATGACCGAATCCCTTAAGATAGTCGAACCATGTGCAATTTGAGTGAAGTTTATACAAAGATGACTCATTCAAAAAGAATTTACCATAGCACAAGTTTATAGTCGAGGGCCATCATTTTTGTATTCACCACAAAGTAGGTTCTTGGCTGGCCTCAAAAGTTTGTTGATGAGGCGCCCGTGCCCGAACTTAAGAAGAACGGAATGCGTATAAACTGCCGAACCAACCCCATTTTGAGACTTTTCCTTCTCTAAAAAAGATAAATTTTCGAGTCTTTGCCATAGTACCAGGATGGGCTCTAAGGATCTGCATTTTATTTCTGCCTTTAGTTCGGAACTGGGTGGTCATCAAAAAGTTCCCTGCCTAAGCGTGGGCGCCCATATTTCAAAAGATGAAAGAATTCGTAAAAGCAGCCTAACCATCCCCACTTTCAGACTGGTTGTCTCAACAATGATTCATTTTAGAGTATTTGCCACAATACCGGGATGGGCTCGAGTGCTTTACATTTTATACTCTGCCTTTATTTGGGAACCGTGTTGTCTTCAAGACGTTACTTGGCGGGGTACGAGCGCCCAAATTTTAAAAGATGAACGACTGCGTAAAAGCAGCGAACCATCTTCAGTTTGAGACCGATTTTCTCAAAAAGGACTTTTTTCTGAGTATTTGCCATAGTACAAAGATGGGTTCAAGGGAACTGCATTTTATATTCCGCCTTTAGTTAGGAACCCGGTGGTTCAGAAATGTTCCCAGCCCAGGCGCGTGTGCCCCTTTTTCAAAAGATGAGCGAACGCGTATAAACGGCCGAACCATACCCCGTTTTGAGACAATCATATTCGGTATGCGTTAATGTCTAATGATTTGGCATTATGGACGCGAATGATAACTATCATCCGCATTTTCGCACTGCCAGCCTTGCGCCTCTTGCATGAGTTGTAACTCTAGCGCCCCAAGGCATTTCCCACGTGCTGCGATTCTTTCTAAAATTTACTGGTTTAGTGTTTTTTATGACGCTCAGAATTCTCTAATTTGGACAATGTGTTTATTTTCACTGAAATGATTCTTCTAATATTAGTTAATTATTCAACTTATCTTAACGATTAGCCCCATATATATTGTCCCCTTGAGACTATAAGTTACGGGATTTTACCAGATTAGCGTAGCCTTAATAGATTTTTAAGAAACAATGTGAAAAGCCACAAATGCGCATCCTGTATAAATTATATGCATGTAATAAATTTAATGTAGAACATTCGGACGGTGGCATAAACGCCCCATAAGCGATAGCTTCTATACTTATTTTCTTGCTTAAATCCAGGGCAGCGGACGCTACGAGCTAATGGACCAATATAACAAAGTCAAAAATGCAATTCACTAGACTTTTTTATGTTTATAATTGTATCAGCTATGTTAAAGCGCGTACAGAAACATGACGAACATAATGATGGTTCCCTTTTACGTTGTCTGGTTCGTCCCATCAGCTTGTGGCGTCGGCTGCATCTGGACTTCAAGGTAAAACGAAGCATAGGCGATAACGCCGCGTTCGTCGCGGTGTGCTGTGTACATACGCCACGGCTAAGGTGGAGAAACGTTTACTATTCTTGAGCACCTTGAAATGTATGTTTGAACTAATTGACTTATTATTTTTTGGTGCGATTTTAACCGTGTTTGTACAGGGCATGACAGAGCGATTGGGGCGCGAAAAAAAAGAAGCTAGTACCGAGTGGTTTAATAATATGGTCGAGCGCAGTGAGTTGGAAGATGGTCCACTTTGCGCGTCAAGCGGACGAGGTGTACAGTACACGCACTTTCAAGTTGCAAGGTAGCGCACGCTTGGATAGAGAGTACATCCCTCCCGACGTTGTCAGACGGTGCAAGCAGTATGACTAGGTTGATCACATGTCCTTTAGTAATCACACCATTGTGTGCTTCATGCTGTATTTTAGAAGGGTATGCACATGGGCTAGTTGGTGATCCATGTATGTGAGGGTAAAAGCGCTAAAAAGAACGGACGAGTAAAAGAAACGAACAACACAGAGGGCTACTTGCAACAGTTGCAAGTAGCGCTCTGTGTTGTTCGTTTCCTTTACTCATCCGTTGTTTTTAGCGCTTTTACCCTCACAAACATACTGCATTTCTTTAAAGGAACGCCGAAGAAGTGCTTGGTATTTATGGAAGTATAATGCAAAACTTCTAAATGATGAATGTTTTCTCAAAACAGTTCGCAGATGCACGTACCAGAGCTCGTTACTTACAGTACAGTTCGCACTGAAAAAATAAAAACACTGAAATGAACGAGGGACACACACTCACAATTCTTTCACCGAGCTATTACACACGTGACATTCTGTCTGTGTGTGTGACGGCGACGACGGCGGCGGCGTCGGCGTCGGCGTAACCGCGCGGTGCATTATGGAAAATGTCCCATAATGCACCGCGCGAGATCCTCGTGACGTCACTCGTGTCGTCACACATGACGTCACGAGGGTCCCGCGCGGTGCATTATGGGACATTTCCCATGATGCAACGTGCGGGCAAGAGGAACGAGGAGGAAGGGGAGGAAAACGAGGGGGGAGGAGGAGGGGGAGGGGAGGAGGAGAAGAGGAGGGGGAGGATAAGGGGAGGGGGAGGATAAGGGGAGGGAAGGTGGAGGGAGGAGGAGAAGGGAAGAGGGGAGGAGGATGAATGAGGAGGACGAGGGAGGAGGGGAGGAGTAGCAGAGAGGATGAGGAGAAGGGAGGAGGGATATACCCTCTCCTCAGTACCCTTCCCTACTCCTCCTCGAGAATTGCGCTCTAATTCGGTGTTACAGGGTGTTGTAAACGTCTTACATTTTTTTTTGTTTTGTAAAAGAAAACAAGGTAGATATGAATTCTAGCGTCATTTTATCTTGTGAATTTAAATATCACAACTACCTGACCCGAACATATCGCGAGATGCGAAAAAGATGCATAAAACCAACCGCTGGGATTAACGTAATGCATACCCAGTGCCTTAAACTGCCTTGCGCGTGCGGCTCGTGAGGGAACGCGTGTAAGTGGCAAGCCTGCAAATATTTACTTCACAACCGTGTTTCAAATGGGTTTTATTTATGACACAAGTCCTGCGCATGACGTCACTCGCGCTCGTCTTCGCACACAAGGTTGGTGTGTCGAAGCCACCACCATGAAAGTTGGCTAAGGCTCTAAAATTACACCACATCCCCAGACGACTGAGAGATTAAGCGCAAAAACGAACTAACACAAAAAAAGACGCGAGCCAATAACCGTAGCAAAACGGCGTAACATTACTTCTTTTTGATGTCTTAAGTATTTAAGGCTTGCGTGAGGAATGTAAATGCTGAGATTGCTGCATAACACACCACGATTCCCTCCTCGCGTCGCACGCGCAGGAAGAAGGAATTTCAGTATGTCATTGAATGCGCGGTAATGGCTACTTGGTACATCAATTTAAAAAAAAAGAAAATATATTATATTCGGAATCATGAAGTTAAAAAAAAATGATTCAAGATGTTTTTTTTTTGTTTTTTTTTACGGTAAGAATAGTTTTTGTTTTTGTTTTTTGGGGAGCATCATTATAAATTTACGGATTATGGTTCTCTTGGTTGTGTGACTAAACCGTGTGTGCGAATGTTTGCTTAGATTTAACTACATTCAATGACATTTTTGTGAAAAATGTAAATAAATATTTATAGTTGCAAGGTTTCAGCCCTTTCTCTTTCTTGAAATTAATTATCAACGGTTTTGTTTTGTACATTGCGGTGTACTATATCACGTTGCATGAAAAAGTAAAACTTTAAAACTCCGCCAATTGGTTCACCACCCCTCTAGCGCCGCCGACTCAAAGCAATTCAAACTTGGGAACGGGTATCAACAAAAGACAAGGTGCAATCCTTAGTTAGAATGGCATTTTTTGATTTCAGTCTTTTTTGAGAACATCCCACTCTACAAAGCGAAAACATCTGGCGCCTTTTATCCTGAAGGACGCAGCAGCTTCAGAAATGAGTCGAAGAACAGGCCCCTGAATGCAAATGGCTCAACTTAGTTTATAAATGTTTCCCGGCGTCTGCTTTTGCTTGCTTAGAAGAAAGACTGCAATATTAGTATGAAAGAACTAATACATTTCAATGCACCTCTAGTTCTTTTGTTAATATAATATTAAAGAAAAAACGCTTTGTCGACAGACGCGGGCGCGCAGTACATATTGATATTCTTGTTTTTTTGTGAAGCCATAAGTGCATAATTTATTGTTGCATTCTCTTACTGAATATTAAAGTTTCTTAGTGCGTACAGTAGCAAACACGAGGGCTGTGCGTTTCATGTGCGCCAACGCTATGCTCCAGTCAAAGACCGCAGCCTGGGATTTGCGCACGCGTAGTCGTTAACCTAGCGTGCGTGCACGCGCACGCACGCAAAGGTAACGCAAACGCAAGCAAATTTCGTTTTCTAAAATACGCAATATTTAAAACTCACTGAACTTTCATTTTCACTCCGCCACGGTACACGTTAATCGTGAACCGTTAAACACGTAACGTGAAAAAACGTTAATTGTTCCACCTCTTCTCAGGCTCAATTAATTTTACTAAAGTCAAAGTATATCTAACACATGTAAAGTATGTTTTGTTTGTTGGACATGCTTTGATACCTTCTATGAAAATTTAATTGAAACGAAAAAAAATATATGCACGACCCCCCTGTGACCACTATTCTAGCAGCCTCTTACATAAGCCCTCGTGCAGTGCACCCTGGAGGCTTGGTGGCACGTGGTGCCCCAAAAGGTACTGTAGAAGGTGGGTGGCCGGCAAAAGCTGCGCGTTGAGTTCACTAATTAATGTTATACTATACTACTTAATGTTACCCATTTGAATATGAAACCCAATTTTATTCTTCCCAGATGATTTGTTTTATTATATTGGTATAAAATATCGTAATTATTTTCAGAATTTATCACAAAAACCTCGTATTGCATTTTAATGACCGCGCTGCCAATACAAATGTGATACACATATCTCGCATTTCGCAGTGTTCCAGAATATTATTAGGTTTCTTTTGTATAGCTAGAAACATTTATTAGCAAAATATAAATATTCCAAGTTATTTAAAATTATTATATGTGCTCTTACTCAAATATTCTGAGCAAGCTTTTTCGTCATTGATTTCTTGTCTTGAGGCCTCCGCATCGCATCCTCTTGTGTGTCGCGATCTTATTTTTAAGCATTTTAAACTGTTATGTGGTACATATGAACAGATGACGCGTTATTTTCATATAATAAATAGCAAGTACGTTTTGAGTACCTTGCCATCTAAATGAATATCCTATTGTTATTACTTTCTTAGACAAACTATAGGGGTGTTGATGTACTTTAAATTAAGTTTACACTCAAGCAGTACTGAAACAGAGTTACTCTTCAAATGCACAGGGTATGGAAAAATAAGCTGATCCAACGAAAAGTAAAAATTACGCGAAGTAAAAATTACGCGCGTTGAGCTAGCCATTGGAAGTGAGGTTGGGACCGCCAACAAGTTACGCAGTCTTATAACTTAAATGAACTAGGCAATATGTAGTGTCAGGTAGCACACACAGGAATAGCTCCAATGTTTGTGGTAAGACACTCCTTCAGTTCCTCGCAGAATGCTGACCTTGAAGCACTCCGCTCAAATAATGGCAGATCAAACTTTGAACAATAAATACATCTAGGAACAAAAAAAAAAAAAAAGAGGAAATAGACCATGCAACCTCCACCATGTAAGAACACCATAATCATATAACATTCTTTCATCTTCGAATTTCACGAGTGAAAATGAAACACAGCACCCAATTTGTTTTTATGTCATACTTCGTACCGTTAGTGCCTGCCCCCTCTACTAAGCAAACTAATGTGCTAGCCCCTTTCGAAAGACGGGGACAAGAGCTTCCTCTTTCCAGGACACTCGTTAATCTTGATGATATATGCCACACTCTACACGCCTTATATGAAGCTGCTGCCGGCAATCAAACCATAAATTGCATCACAGGGAGCATCTTCGTTTTCGTATTTATGTCTGTTTTCTTCTTTGTGAGTTATTGCGGCTTCCCGCTTTCCTTTAGCAAAATACAAAATATGCATGGATGAATCGCCTTGAAAAAGAACTGTTAAACATGACTGTATTTTCTGCCTGGAATCGCCGCACGCAGCAGTCGTGTTTCCGCTTGGTCCTTTATGATTTTTACAAGTGACACAGAGTTTCTTCATTATTTTGGTTTTATAAAAATACTGGGTCTCATTAAAATTATATATATAAATTGTAGTTTCGTGGAGATTTGCTACTAGAGAAAAAACGAGAAATGGTAACCGAAAACCGCGGAAAGCACATGCTGGCACAAAATTTCGTAGGACGGCTATATCGATCCAGAACAAAAGAAGAGCAAGCACAAATCGCGAACCTTTATTGTATATATAAGATGAATGATCTTCATAGGTTACATCACGAATTAGGCATTATACAACAGCTTGACGTACAACCCTAGTTATGATCCGAACAGATCGTGTAGCAAAACGATGTGGTGAATCTACAGAACTCGATATATTTGCGGTGTTTTTTTCCGGCCTTCAACGGTCTGTGGAATCAGTTTGTTGTAGTTATTGTTTTGTGACTAGAAATTTTTTTAAACAAACGCCTCTACTTGGTAAAATATACACTTGATATGAGACACTATACACCCTATAACGTTCTGCGTGCTCAGTCTCAAGGGAATGAACGGAGTGAATTTGTTGACTTAGTGCAACCAGCCTCTGCTGCGTCTCGCGATGACACCGCAGCAGAGGCTCGTTGCACTATCTCTCCACGGGGCGCGGTGCCGCCGGGGCTGAGATGCGCTCCGAGAGCAAACCGAAACTTAAAAACCCGTCGATTTTGTGGTTTTTCAGAAAGCCGTAAAATGCGATCGCGTGCCTTCTATCGTTCAGCAATTTGTTGATTTAGTGTTTTTCGATGATGCTGAGCAATTTTCTAATTTAAACCATGCCCTTAAACACAATATTAAAAAGTTAAATACGCAAAAATAATTAACAACTTGATTATCCCGCACTTTAGTAAGTTTCCTAAATGGGCTCCTGGCCCAGGACCGAACGCCACACGCCTTTTTTTTTTTTTTTTTGTTGCGATGAGTAGTTTTCACAGCGGCGATTTGGCCTGCGTTCTCTGAAACACCCTATACATATATATATATATATAGAGAGAGAGAGAGAGAGACGGACGCACGGACGCACGGACGAACAGGTGGATAGATAGATTGATAGATAGATAAATAGAAACAACGCGTGAGTGCACATTTTTATATAAGCAATATTTTGTATGACGCAAACAAACTACCCTGTTGGAAAATATCGATGATGGAAAGATGATGGAAAAGGCTCATACAAGCGTAACCGTAATATGGGACATCCTATACAAGCGAAAAGGCAGTTCCAGTATAGTGGATTACAGCGGAACGATACAGGTAGGCGGAACCATACAAGCGTGTCGTATTATGGGACATCCTATACCGGCGTAGTCGATTATGGCGGAACCATGTAGGCGGACGGAACCATACATGGATAACGTAATATGGGACATCCTATACCAGCGAAAAGGCGATACCGGCATGTTGGAGCCATATGGCTGCAACATGGTGGTTTCGTCTTTTCACTGTTGTACACGGCAATTTAGTTTTAAGCTTTACATATATGTTTAGAAAGGTCGTGAAAGCTAAATTAATGCGATTTATGCAGGCGAGTTATATGGCCAGGCGTACGTAGTATAGGGACATAGTCGTAACGATCAGTCAGATAATTAAATACAATTTGTTAATTAACTTTTTAATTAGTGAAAATGAAACTATGGTTTCTATTGGAAACTTGCTGAGTCACTGAAAACCACAAAATCAACTCTTTTTAGAAGGATATAATGCAGGGGTAGCATTTTACGCGTTCTGTAAAAATGCTTTATTTGGACGAGTTTCTAGGTTTCAGTTTCTTACCAGAGCTCATCTTTGCGCCCATGGTCCTGTTCCCCAGGGGCTTAGACGCGCAACACACGTGCGCCTTGCTTCCCTCCCTCCTACGAGGGAGGCGAGGGGACGGCTTCGCACTGCGGCCACCGGGCAGCAGGACCGTAGGTGCAAAGATGCGCTCTGGTAAGAAACCGAAGTCTGGAAACGCGTCCAAATTGACCATTTTTTTAGAACACCATAAAATGCTGCTCTTGTCTTATATCTTCACAAAGAAAATTGATTTAGTGTGTTTTGATGATGCTTAGAAGTTTCTAATTGGAACCATGGGTCTATTTTCACTGATTAAAAATTTCAGGAACATACTATACTTAGAGAGAGGCTGAAGCGGTTTTGTATTTGAGAAAACACTTTTAAATCTTCTTCATTTGACCTCCAGAATCTCAAATATCAAAATTATTTGCTAATTTAATTAATCGAGGCTGCATAGAGTCATTTTTAAAGCGCTTTGAAAGCACTTCCCTAGAGAGCGACGTCACAAGAGCAGCTTTCAAAATCTTTGTTCACGCATCTTCAGCGCCTATGAAAGCTATACACGCACATGCTATTTTTTAAAGGGGCAGAAAAATGTGTCACGACTGGTGCCAACGCGGGAGAATATACCTAGAAAACTTGCGACTGGACGCGCGGCCCTTAAGCGACACACACTTGGCGGCTGAAAGGTCTTCTTACGATGTCACTATTGGTAGGATGTTTTTTTTTGTGTTTTCTCACGTTTAGTTATATCTTTGTGGAAAACGAACGGGATATTCAGATTCGCGGGATAAAACCACGCGAGAATGAACCTCCATCTAGTTTTCTGAAAGAAGTCTGGCACATCTCTGTAATAAGCCGACTGATCATTACAAATTAGCGTTTTATACTATGCCGCCCTGGCCATATAACTCACGTCTACAGACTGCGTAAATGTAGCTTTTACGGCTTTTTTTTTTAAAAATCTGTAAAATATACAAAAAAACACTCTGTAGAATGTCCCCCAATACAATATGATTGTATGCTTCCTTTCTCGCTTGCATTGTTCAAGAAAGACTTGTGGATATCCAGCGTTTCATTGGAATGCTGGATGTCAATGAGTCTCTACATCAGTGAGTGGTTTCAAACAATTTGATGTTTGCACACCAGTAAGCTCTTATCTGAGGCTCACCAGGAGCACTAAGAGCAGAGGCAAAATGTCGTGACCTGGTAAATTTGGTTGCAGGTATTTATTTTTAGAAGAACTGCATGCAGCAAAGCTTAACTTTGCTCAAAAGAAGATAATGAAAAATTCAATACTGAACAATGGTGTCCCTTGAGCTGTCAGACCAAACTCCCACTCTTGTCACTCAGGAGTTCCTAACTTGTGCGTAGAGGATCAGCACAACCCAGATGTGTGCTGCAAGCGCACCTGCAATATAAAAGTTGAAAAAAACATGAGATGAAATATGAGACGTTTACAATTCTCTGTAATGAGAAAATACAGTACAGCTCTCGAAGAGGAAGATGGGAGGGTATGCCCCTCCTTCCCCTCCCCTCCTCCTTTTCTGCTCCCTCCGATTTAGGGGGAAATTTCCCCACTAAATTTAGCGGGTTAAGTTTCCCAATAAATTTAGCGCGGAAATTGATGTCACATGACCTCAACACAAATGCAGTTTTTCCGCTAAAAGTAGCGGGGAAAATGACGTCGCATGACCGTGTCACGTCATCCATAAAAACATTCAGTTTCTCAGCTAGACTTAGCGGAAATATTAACGTCGCATGACAACAACATTAATTCAATTTCCTGCCAAGTTTAGTTAA
Source organism: Ixodes scapularis (assembly GCF_016920785.2). Lineage (NCBI taxonomy): Eukaryota > Metazoa > Arthropoda > Arachnida > Ixodida > Ixodidae > Ixodes > Ixodes scapularis. The sequence continues at coordinate 153,516,608 of NW_024609846.1, forward strand.
ACGGTTACGCCGACAGCGACGCCGCGAAACGCGGAAACGGGTGCTAACAGCTGCGCTAAAAACAAAATGCATCAGGTGAAATAAAGTGAACATTAGATATACTGTAAGAAAAAGAAGAGAATCTAAGATACCGTTCTCAGATCCTTCCTTTTGTCCGTTCTCAAATGTTTTGATATCAGGAAATGTTTATCTCTTTATTCATACCCAGAGAACCCCTCCCAGTTTCAGCATGAATGCAATAAATCAATGCAGACTAGACCTAGTAAACTATAATGCACATAAAAATGAATGTTTGCCACATAGTCATGTATCAGTCAGTGGCTCAGATCTCAAAATACATTTGTATTGAGGAACATTCTTGAATAAAACTTCTGGGCTTCGAATTCAACGGTTTGTACTTCCATAAGGAACACTGTATGGCACTGATTTTTTTTGTTTTTTGTGACACATCAGAAACAGCACAACACTGTCATCCTTGCATACCTAACAAGAATTTGTATTTTTTTTTTAGCATGGCATGTGCTATTATAATGCCCATACAGCCTCCTTTAACAAAATTTCCTTTGTATAGCTTTTTATTGGTTCTTATTTAGCTCGCACGACAGATTCGGTACCTTGAATTCTCACTCGGCATCAACAGTTTTATATATTCATGTAATAGCGAAAGACAAGATGTATGGACTTGAGTATGGTTCAACAAGCACAGATGTTGAGAAAAGTACTGAGGAAAACTCAAATGTCAAAATAAAAATAAGCTGGAATGTGGATACAATTATGGACATGGTCATGAATACAGTTAGCAGATTCAATATAAAGAATATGTGTTAGACGCACGCTCAAAGAAACCTGTTGCATCATTATTCATTCAAATTACTTTGCAGAACCCAGCGCTGCAGTTTCAGGTGGAAGTTCGCTGGATGAGTCTACTGAAAATGAGTGTAGACGGAAAAAGCAGTTTGATCTGCGATAAGGAGCATTACATAAGTGACATGTCATTATTACTGTTACAGTGCCGAATGTTCCAAACTGTCAGTCGCATCATTCTGTGAATTCCCTCCGTACATTACAGGGTTTGGCTCTTTCGAATGCTTTGCGAGAAAAATGATGAACTGGAAATATCTAGAGTAGTTCTAGAAAAACTATTTCCAGAATCTTATCTCAGCATCGCAAAGAATATAAAAAGTTTCTAAAGACAAGGTTAGTGCAGGAGTTGAATAAACTAAATACTTTGTTTTTCGAAACCATCTTGCCGTAGTAAACGTATGAAGTTCCCCTAGGTAGAGCTAGTCATTACGGAAGATTGTGCCCATTGCATACCATGAAAATTTAATTTGCGACCTACAATATTTACAAACTCAATTAACTCTGAATAAGTGGACCACTTGGCATTAAAGATTGGCCTCACCATGACTGTCTGCCAACATCTACATAATAATTTTCATGAACCTATGTATTTCAAGAGAATATTTGGTGCGAGCTGCTTAAAACACAATAGCACTTTTTAACAAGTGCTGATTGTTGGGCAAGTTGGTACAGTACGTTAGAAAACATAATTGCGCTTTGAAGACGGGGACATAGGAAGGACAGACACCACCGAGTGCTAACTTTCAACTGATTTAATTCAAGAACCTCAGCGTAAAAACACACTGCGTCACCGCACCACATCTCAACCAATCCGTGGCCCCGCCACGGACCGCAAGTACGCCAACTCCTTATCCGCCAAGTCAATTGACGCCACACTGACACAACACGTGCCAGAACTATTTATAGCATCAGCCTCCATAATCTCTCTAACAGTCATATCTTTGTGCCTAGCAATAACAGTAGACAAAGCAAATAATGGTTTGCACTCGCAGTGATGATCTGTCGTGTCACTGTCATGACTGCGGGTGCAAACAATTATTTGCTTCGTCTACTGTTCTTGAGAGGCACAAAGATAGGACTGTTAGCGAGATTATGGAGGCTGACACTATAAATAGTTCCGGCACATGTTGTGTCAGTATGGCGTCAATTGACTTGGCGGATAAGGAGTTGCCGTACTTGCGGTCCGTGGCAGAACGGATTGGTTGAGATGTGGTGCGGTGACAAAGTCCGTTTCTACGCTGAGGTTCTTGAATTAAATCAGTTGAATGTTAGCGCTCTGTTGTGTCTGTCCTTCCTATGTCCCCGTCTTCCAAGCGCAATCATGTTTTCTATCACACTTTTTAACACTAATAGAAAGCCTGTAGTGGGCCACAACTTAAGCAGTTTTCACTTCATTATGAAGAGCAATTACACATATGTGAACCATGAATATAGGCCTGCACTGAATTTTTTTCTTAAGCTGAACGTGCAAGTTCCTGTTTTTTTATATTTCACATGTCCCGACTGCTGGGTGTGGTAGGGACATAAGATTGATGACACCAACGAAACACAATGATTATTTTAAGAATTTGTTTGGGTAAAGCACGAAAAAGGCGATCTGCGGGAAGTTATTTCTGTGACACCGTCGAACCTACATCCGCGGGCTTTAAGTTCACAAGTTAATCATGTCTGCAGACTCCTTTTTGTAATTGGAACTCCATCCAACCCAATATTTGAATATGTTTTTTTGCATGTTAGGCTTAGTAGTGCTTTTGCTGTTCTAGTAATAGGTAAGAAAAATGCTTATTTCAAGTGGCATACCTAACACTTGGTGGCACGAGGACTCCCCTGTCGTGACGCTGATCGAAAGTCATAGGCAGGGAGATACTGCGATGCTCTTGTTGCTGGGATTATCTCCCCCATGGTCCTGGCCAGACCACAGAAAAAGATTGAGTCCAAGCTTGTGGCCACTAGGATCTCCAGATCTTGAGGCACCCAAGTAGCTGAAAATAAAAACAAATCACAATCAAGTACTTGGCAGAGCTACATTAGAATGGCTAGCATATTCTTTCGTGATCAGCACATAGATCCTCTTATTTTAGTCACAGTCACCCCCCAGGACAAGGCCACGTAGGCGTTAAAATGATGGGCACCGAATTAAGGCGAATGATCAAATGCATTCATTTAACCCTCTTTCGCCCCAACCTGAGAGACTTCTGTCATATATTCACATTCAACTGTAAAGACTACAAATAAAACTACTACTGCAATGCAGAGCCGTATAGCCTGTTCTCAAATGTTTTGATTTTAAGAAATGTTTATATCTTTATTCATACCCAGAGAACCCCTCCCAGTTTCAGCATGAATGCAATAAATCAATGCAGACTAGACCTTGTAAACTATAATGCACATGAAAATGAATGTTTGCCACATAGTCATGTATGAGTCAGTGGCTCAGATCTCTAAATACATTTGTATTGAGGAACATTCTTGAATAAAACTTCTGGGCTTTGAATTCGACAGTTTGTACTTCCATAAGGAACACTGTATGGCACTGATTTTTTTTGTGACACATCAGAAACAGCACAGCAGTGTCATCCTTGCATACCTAACAAGAATTTGTATTTTTTTTTTAGCATGGCATGTGCTATTCTAATGCTTATACAGCCTCCTTTAACAAAATTTCCTTTGTAGAGCTTTCTATTGGTTCTTATTTAACTCGCACGACAGATTCGGTACCTTGAATTCTCACTCGGCATCAACAGTTTTATATATTAATGTAATAGGGAAAGACAAGATGTATGGTCTTGAGTACGGCTCAACAAGCACAGATGTTGAGAAAAGTACTGAAGAAAACTCAAACGTCAAAATAAAAATAAGCTGGAATGTGGATACATTTAAGGACACGGTCATAAATACAGTAGCAGATTCAATGTGAAGAATATGTGTTAGACGCACACTCAAAGAAACCTGTTGCATCTATATTCATTCAAATTACTTCGCAGAACCCAGCGCTGCAGTCTCGGATGCGAGTTCGCTGAATGAGTCCACTGAAAATGAGTGCAGACGGAAAAAGCAGTTTGATCTGCGAAAATGAGCATTACATAGGCAAGTGACATGGCATTATTACTGTTACAGTGCCGAATGTTTCAAACTGCCAGTCGCATCATTCTGGAATTCCATCCGTATATTACAGGGTTTGGCTCTCTCGAATGCTTTGCGAGAAAAATTATCAACTGGAAATGTCTAGCGTAGTTCTAGAAAAACTACTTCCAGAATCCTAACTCAGCATCGTAAAGAATATAAAAAGTTTCTAGAGATAAGGTAAGTGCAGGAGTTGAATAAACTAAATACTTAGTTTTGCGAAACCATCTTGCCGTAGTAAACGTATGAAGTTCCCCTAGGTAGAGCTAGTCATTATGGATGATTGTGCCCATTGCATACCATAAAAATTTAATTTGCGACCTACAATATTTACAGACTCAACCAACTCTGAATAAGTGGAACACTTGGCACTAAAGATTGGTCTCACCATGACTGTCTGCAAACATCCACATAATAATTTCCATAAACCTATGCATTTCTAGAAAATATTTGGAGCGAGCTGTTTAAACTGCCATAACACTTTTAACACTAATAGAAAGCCTGTAGTGGGCCACAACTTCAGCAGTTTTTACTTCATTATGAAGGGCAGTAACAAATATGTGAACCTTAAAACTAGGCCTGCACTGAATTGCTTTCTTAAGTTGAACGTGCTATGCTCGGTTCAATATATTATCTTTGCAGAGCTGACAATGTGCAAGTTCCCATTTTTTTATATTTCAAATCTCCCGACTGCTGGGTGGGGTAGGTACATAAGATTGATGACTCCAACGTAACACAATGATTATTTTAAGAATTTGTTTGGGTATAGCACTAGCAAAGCCATCTGCGGGAAGTTATTTCTGTGACTCCGTCGAACCTACATCCGTGGGCTTTAAGTTCACATGTGAATCATGTCTGCAGACGCCTTTTTGTAATTGGAACTCCATCCAACCCGAGATTTGAATGTTTTTTGCATTTTAGGCTTAGCAGTGCTTTTGCTGTTTCACTTCAAGAATAGGTAAGAATGCTTATTTCGAGTAGCATACCTAACACTTGGTGGCATGAGCACGCCCTTGTCGTGATGCTAATCGAAAGTCACAGGCAGGGAGATACTGTGATGCTCTTGTTGCTGGGATTACCTCCCCCATGGTCCTGGCCGGACCACAGAAGAAGATTGAGTCCAAGCTTGTGGCCACTAGGATCCCCAGATCTTGAGGCAACCAAGTAGCTGGAAATAAAAACAAATCACAATCAAGTACTTGGCAGAGCTACATTAGAATGGCTAGCATATTCTTTCGTGATCAGCACATAGATCCTTTTGCTTTTATACTTTGTACTTGTACCTATTAAAAAACTGCTCCTTCACAGCCACAGTCATAGACACACCCCAGGACAAGGCCACACAGGCCTTGAAATGATGGGTACTGAATTAAGGCGAATGATCAAATGCATTCATTTAACCCTCTTTCACCCCAACCTGGGAGATTTCTGTCAAATATTCACATTTAACTCTAAAGACTATAAAAAAAACTACTATTGCAATGCAGAGCCGTATAGTGGGAGAGTTTAGCCAGTGGGTGTGGTGACAAAGGTGGCGGAAAGGAGGAAAGGGAGGAGAGCGCCGAAGGAGGGAGAGAGAAGGCAGCAAAAAGGAGACGACCACTATTTGACGCAACGCTGTTGGCGCGGAGCACTGTTGAGGCTATGTGTCGTCTGCTACTGGCTTAATTCATTTTTGCCTTTATAAAACTTTGCGTTTAAACATAGAGAAACTTCTTTCTTTGGGTTTTTAAGCCACCGAGGAATAACACTATATTATTTTATTGCCAGAGCCTGCCAAATAAAAGCAATTGGCAGGTGTCTGGATAGAAAGAGTTTAGTTGGCGCACCAAGAGGCTAACCAATAAAAATGGGTACCACTCTGCGCAAAATGCCTAAAAAGCGTGCATCTCTACTTGACACTAACAGCGGCATACACTATCTATTTTACTGACTAAAGGGTACTAGATCATTATTTCCAGCTAACTAGTCAAACTAGATATTCTTGCCGACTTGCTTTTTAGGAAAATTTTTAAATTTACAAGAACTATTAAGACAACAGCTAAAAAAAAGCAATGGCAAAACCAACAATCGAATTCGCCTGCTCTCCAGTAGCACGATATCTATAGAAGGCAGACCTGCAGAATGAGCAAGCAGTCTAAAAAAGAGTATGTCCCATGTATAATTTGTTTCCATGCTGCAAAGCAAGTGCTGGAAAGAGGTTTCACGACATTAACTAAATTTCTTGCAATCAGTTGAGAACAAGTTAGAGCAGTGAACTTGTCCTTGCCCTTGGCATAACGTCTTAGTGTTGCCCATAGAAACTCAAATAAATTTGTAAATACAAACAAAAAACTAACCTTTATAAAAATATCTAGCTTTCGCAAAGAAAAGTTATCTTGAACAAAATATGCGGGATACGGTTGTACAGCATCCATTTCTGTGCTGAACCAATTTTGAGGCAAATCTGCGACAATGAAAAAAAAACGCCCGAGTACATTAGGGAAAGACAGAAAGGATGCATACCTACAAGAAAAAAATTTAGAACGACCACGGGCAGGAACCTCTGGTGAGGCTCTCGGAGTGACTCCCTGCAATGGGCCTGCGCAGACCAGAGAACAAGATCGGTCAGAGCTTGCAGCCATAAGGTGCTTCATACCATGAAGTTCCAGAAGTAGCTGCAATCGGAAGCAAAGTGCATTTCATTTCTCTGCAGAATGGAGAGTTTAATAGCTAGTATGCATTCATAAGGTGATACAGTCACGAATGCAGATTTTTCAATGCAGCACTATATCACCAAATTGTTAACCGTGCCGGGCAACACTAAAAACCGAGAGCATTATTCCAAACTATCTCAGTTTAAAGTTAACCACGGCAGAAGCTGCAAGCCATGTGACCTTCAAGTTGGACGCCATGGTACGTCGAGCTTATAATCATGTGTCACACTGTTTTTGCTGCAATGGCTTGTAGTGTCAAAAGTGGTCCAGCTTAAAGAGATGCAAAGTATAGGCGTTTGTGAGTGGGGCCCTGACCTAGTCTTGAGCTACATTGCGAGGAAGGACGTTTCAACCGGGATGTTTGCTGCCTGAATCCACACAACCAGCTTGTGGACAGCGATTGCTCGAGCCGAGTACATGTCCTCGACAGTGCCATTATTTGACAAGCAGTTTTATGAATGTTAAACATGACTGACTTACAGAGAGACTGCATCTCAACGACTAATGACTTGGGATACCTAACTGAATACTGATATATTAACTGAATGCAAAACAAATTACCTGGCAGGCATTAAATTTATCAACAAGGTGGGTCGACTCCGCATTAAGTTGGAGTCGATGCGTCAGGCACGTAGCCAGGATTTTGTTTCAGGGGGGGCCCACTCATAACAAAATGCTGTATGAGGGGGAGGGGGGAGAGGAGGACCCATGCAAAATGGAAGATATTGGGGGGGGGCCGGGCCTCATAAGCCTCCCCCTGGCTACGTGCCTGCGATACGTAATAGGACAATACAAACAAAGATATGCCTTACAATTCCTCTTGCACCCCCAAAATGATGTGTTTTTGAAGGTAAGATACACAATGTTCTTGATTCAGAAAGTGCCTCAGCTGTACAAATGCATATGCAGTAAGGGCACTCGCCAAGCCTATTCTCCTCAGCTCTGTGCAGGTTAAGCTAAGTTAGAGTATAGAGGCACACGCTCACTGACAGCATGAGGAAGGCAGGGAGAAGTCTCCGTTGTTCCACCACCAGCCCGTCTGCTACCTTCGATGACGTTTCAGCGCCTCATGAGCCTGGAGTGAGCACATCTGTCCAAAGTGGGGTAAAAAGCACAAGCACGTGCTGGAGGACGCCCAGCCATTCTCTTTTTGTCATCGGCTATTCTACATATTTTAGTATGACATATTTTTAAGTGAGAAAAAGTATTGCAAATATGCAGTCCAACTTTGACCATAATACAGAAGTCTGATAAAGATAACAGTTGCCATTCACCATTTTCCAAATAAGTGGTCCCATGTATTGGAACATCTACACATGTGGTGCGTGAGTGGGTTCAGAACTGAGACGCTAGAAAACGAAGCGCTCACAAGGCTTGTCTGGCCCTTCCAACCATGCGGGTACATTCATCGCAAATCCCCGATTTTTAGACAAAATGATTTAGAATGAGCAAATCTTGTCTACGCCCGAGGTAGAACATTGAATTGTGATTCCCCCATATTGTGCCAACCATCCTTCAACCTGCGGTACCACCTGCAAATGAACTATGTTGCGCTGCAGCACGCGTCCATGCTGCCTACTTCAGGGAAAACCACTGCTCGTGTTGAAGACGACATCCCACAGTGTACGGGCAACAATGTTTAACGAACTAAAACAAAATTGATATCATTCAATAGACACAGATAGGCTCACAAAGTGTCGACACCATGATTGTTGTTGTTGGTTTTACTCTTGCATACAAACAAAAGTGACTTCCTCTTTCCTCCGATGTACAGTAAAACCCCCTTATCTTCGTGGCCCCTATTTCTTCTCGAATCGGTCACAGAGCACATAATCGCAGCCACTGAATTCTGCAAAATTAAAGGCCGCGAAAATTAAAGGTTCGCCAACATTAAAGAGTTTACTGTTCTTCCGTGTGTCACATGATGTTAACATTTCAAGGAGGCTGAAGGTATTGGTTTAAGAATAAATTGACCTATAAAAAAAATGTCCTTCTCCAGGTTAGGCACGCGAGATTCTTTTGCATTACCTATAAGGCGGCAAGTTTGTTTCGGCAGAGCTTTTGGTTAAACGGAGTCACAAAAGTAGCTATACTTGGAGTCAACTATTTTGTGCTGCATTATAAAGCTAGAGTAAATTCCACTGTGCTTCTGCACAGCACTGTTTGTTGCGAGAGCATATGTGGTTTAGTGTTGCATCCCATTTGCATGATCTAGAGAAACTAGCACTAGCAGAGTTGGAGCACTCAAAAAAAAAAAAAAAACACAGCCGACTGTGGAAACATTGAGAGATGCACACATGCGAACTGTGCATTTCTTAAAAGTGGATTCCAGCAAAGGTAAACACAATATGTATACTTACGGCGGCCATACTTGCCTTTCCCAAGCATGACCACTTTTCCCTCGGTAGCACCATCCAGTAAGCAACAGCAACACGCCCATGAGACGCCGCCGACTCATGGATTGAATGACGACCCGCCTGAGGTCTTGGAACGAGATCCGGAACACTGCTTTAGGCCAGATGTGGTATCTGGAGGGGGCAGGGACTAAAAGTAAAAATTAACAAATTTATCTGAAGCGCTACATTCCTATAGCATAAACTCTAGGATAGCAGTATCTTTTTTTTTTTTTTTTTGAGGTCAATGATGCATTTTAATTAAACACAAATGGTTGGTTTATATGATGAACCAGCAGCCCCTATTTTCCTTAAGTGTAACGGAGTGTCTAACGTTACGTCCGACGGAACCCAAAATAAAAATTAAAGTTACGCCCAACGTAACTGTCAAGCATTGGAGTTGCGTCCGACGTAAACCAAAATAAAAATTAGAGTTACCGTATTTACTCGAAAATAGGTCGAACCCTATTTACTGGGTCCATAGAGAATAAAAAAAAGTAATTCAAATATAGGTCGACTTTTTTTTATTTTTAAGAACAGGGGAAATTTTGGACAAAAGAAAGAAACAAACCTTTATTTACATCACTCTCAGCTAAATCACGGGGCGATGCCAAAAACTTCATCACCGTCAGAACTTCTGGACATGTCATCGTCGTCCGAAGCTTCTTCAGCTGGGTAGACATCCTCGCGTATTCGCAGCAATACTTCGCTGACACCGTTGTAAAATGACGACAGGAAACGAAAGAAGGTGCGAAGCGACGGAAGACAAACTACAAAGACGCAAGCAAAGCCGCCGTGTCGCCATGAGCAACACGCGAGCCGAGCCGCCTCAAGCAACTAACAAAAGTAACTTTTTTTTTTTTTTTTTTTTTTTGTGTGCGCGTTTGCAAGGATGGAGGGTAAAGTGCGTGGCGCATCGCGTTCCCCTCCTTCCCCGTTGCCCAGCAAGGGGAACGCTAGAGGCGCGATGTCGAAATCCGACGCCCGAGGAGCGGCACGGGCCACCGCGGGCGGCGAGCCATTTCGGTTACCAAAAGCTTTTTGAAACAAGAAGCGGCGCGGCTCTACGGCAACGCCGGCTCGGTGACTCGATAGCTTCATGCCTCCGGTAGGGTCGCAAAATTTGGTCGCGAATACAGGTGTCGAAATTCTTTAGTCACAATTTCCGAAAAAAAAAAGAAAAAAAAAAGGTCGACTTATATTCGAATAAACACGGCCGCGCGACGACACACACATTATGAAAGCGATTGGTGCGAGCGACCAAGGCGATGAGCGACGTTTTCTAGAAGCCCAAGAACCGAGCGGCGCAAGCAGCGGGAGTGAGAAATCTTCGTCGCTCGGCGCCGGCACTCGTAGCTTCTCGCCGTCGCTCGTCTCGTTGATCGCTATATTGCTTACATGCCGTTCAGAAAGGCGCTCTAAGTGCTTAACATTGCATTGGGACCAGCCTCGCATCCAACCGTAACCAGTCTTGACTTTCTTTAAAGCCGCACAGGTAGAAGTTAACATCGTACATACATCGTTTTCAAGCATGGCTCCTCGTTCATTGCTCGATTTACTCCTCGTTCATTGCTCGATTTACATTTGCGGTAAATGACAAACCGCAATGAAGCACGATTATTCTAGTTCAAAATTGTCACGAACACTTGGCACGCATGCTTACACAGTGGCGCACCAAACGTAATTTAAAAGTAGAACGAAAACGGGACGAGATTCGCTTACCGTTTCACGGAGACAGACGCCTTCGGATCCCAGGCCTAAAGAACTCGGAAGTCGCCGGCGGTCCGGAGATCGGACGAGGCGAGCCGACCGCGCTGACCCAGGCCGACCACACCTGGTTGAACTATGAGAGGCGCCGTCGAGTTTAGAACCAGAGACGCAGTAGAAACGGACCGCAAAACATCGGTCCCGTAACCGTAAACGAGCCAACGAACCACATCGCGCTATCTTCGCCATTGTTCGCCATCTCCGCGACGACCGGAAGTGGAAGCCGCGAACTTAGAAAAGCCGCGGCAGCGGAAGCACCGAAGCCACTGGGCGGAAGCCTTAAGTTTCGGTTTCGGTTTTCTCCAACGCCGGCTACGGTCGCTACGGTTGCGGGCTGGTGAGTTTGTGGCTGGTTGCGAGGACGCGAGGGGCCACGAAAAGACGCCGAGTTTGCCGAGTACGAGTAACGGGCCGTTTGCCGCTGTCGACCGGCGATGCGGTATCCGCGGCTTGGTGTTACGATCGGTTTCTTGCCGTGCACGTTAACTCAAAGCTCGAAGTTCCGCAGTTCCGTTCCGGCACCAGCCGCACCACGTTTTCCGGTGCATCGCACGTGGAACCTTTCGACGCATTCAGTGAAAGTAAAGATCGTGTCCGCTGTCTTCGGTGCTGTGGAAGAAGTTGCGAGACGGAAGAAGCATCAAAACCAAGGCGTTTCGGACTCCAGGCCGGGCCGCCGGTTCACTCTGAACGAGAGGCGACGTGTGTGCGCACGCTTTGAGGAAGCCTCCGCGTTTCGCCGCGCCAGACCTCGCCGATCGCGACAGGACCAACCGGACCCCGAGTCCGAGAGGCTCTTGCGCAGCCGGGAACGGCACCGAAGTAGGAGCTGCTCGTTCTGCGCTACCATGCAGTGCTCTACAGTGCTCGGAGCTCTCGCTGTCATTCGTGCTTGCACTGAAGCCATTGTGACCCCTTCGGACGCGTAAGTCGTACTTCGCAAAGGTTTGGACGGGGCCGCCCTCACCGAGCAGCTCCGCTATATTCCGCTTACTTATGATCGCAACAAAAGCTTGCGTTTGTTCTCGGGAAAAAAAATTGCGGGACCGCTCTCCGCGCCGCCGACGAGGTTGGCCGCCGCCATGTTCTCAGCTGTTCACTCGCTCCCGCAGCGAGCGCCTTGCGATTATCCTTCCCGTTCCAAAATGCGATGCGCTTTGCGCATTATGCCGTTTACATGACCATATATTGAATGCGGCAACTGGATTCAATGCGACTAAGTCGCATTCATGTAAACGCGGCTTATGTTCTTTTTCGACATACATGGTGTATGTACGATACCGGTGGTGAACGATGGACGTTTTTGGTGGAAGATGGCGGTCGTCTTTCTGCATGTATGATTTAGTTATACCGGTGGTCCTGTGGTGTAAGCGTTTTTGTTGGAAAGAAGGCGGTCGCCTACGTCATCGGACGCAAAATCATACCAGCCACACGGAATCATATCGGCAAGCAAACTGGCTGCCAGTATAGACAGACCCGGAGCCTAGCGGTGCCGGTATCTCCAGTTATGCAGAACGCCAAACCAAACGAGCTGCATACATAATACCAAGAAATTATGGTGGTGTCATACCAGAATTGTAAAAGCGGCAGGTTTGTTTCTTGTACGTTTTTCCAATAGGGATATACAGATAAAAACACATAATAAATAAAGCATAGAACTATGGTATCAGATAACGCAATTTGCTGCACAGCACAAACATCAACGTGATACAGAACCAGATCGTGCTGCAAAGCAAACTAATATGAGTCACATTGAAAGTATAAAAATCAATATAATCTTTATGGGATAGTGTATCTACTTTGATCCTTTTTTACCTCAGCTATTCAGCAATGTACACAGATTGAAATGAAGAGATTCATTATGGTAGTTATCTCTCGATTGGTGCATCATACCTGGCTGATTATGTCTTCGGCAATGCAATATGGTGCAATGTTTTAGGTTAGTTAACGGGATGAAAGATCAATGTGGTGTAGGAGGGCTCGTCAGCACGTCGACGAAATCTTGAAAATATACATTTGCTGGACGGTTTTTATATTAAGTAACCTAAATATGAACTCAGTGGGATGAAGAAAAATAACACACCCAATGGCACGAACCGACCCATTTTGTAAAATATTTAATTTGGATAGATTTGTTTTTGTTGTGCCACCCTATTCAAGGTTACAGTAATGAAGATGCGAACATATTAAAGAATTATATATTGTTCATTTGATTTGAATAGTAAATGTAGGTTTAAGTATTTATATTAGGCCGATATTGTTTGCTAGCTTTTTTTTGCCAATACTGTACACGACTAAATTTTCGCGAGGACCTAATTTTCGCGAATTTCGCGAACCGCTTACGATTCGCGAAAAATACGTCCCGTGAACAATTGGGGCAATATGTGAGCGCTACGTAAGCTACACTCGATTCGCGAAAATTAGAACCCGCGAAGAATTTCAAATTTTTTGATTTGGCCAGATTCGCGAAAATTTGAGCCCGCGAAAATTAAGTCGTTTACAGTAGTCGATATTATAATTTTAGCTCATATCGCATTTGAAAAACACACCCAATAGTTGAATCTGATCTAGAAACTCAATTTTCCCCGTTGTTTAGAACGAGACAAGGAACGATATTCATTAGTTTATTGCGAGATCTAAACAACATAGCTTTGGTTTTATTAGTATATATCGTGCAAGAAAATCAATGACGTATATTGTACGCGCCATTCGCATGTTATTGACAGCCATGTTTTTGCTAATTTTAAGTCGCATGACGTTTGTATATAGTTCTAGATCGTCAGTCCGAAGTAAAAAAAAATATATTTACTTGTGACAGTGGCATCAACCCTAGCGCGTTACATATGGAGGAGGATGATGCGCAGAACGATGCACAAACATTTACGAAGAAACTATTAAACACACTATAGTAAGTCACAGGTCAAGAAGGTAGCGCCAAATGCCCCGCAAAGAGATTCATATAGCCTACCGTCACCTCCGCATCCAATAGCGTCCCATCAATTCCGTGACGTCGTGGCCAACGCGGGAGGGGTCTTGCCTTTCCGTAAATATTTGCCTTATCTTTCAACTTTGACTTAACGTTGTGGAAGCCACGAATGGAGATTAGAGTTTTCCCCTTCCGATGCAAACAAATACGGCTTTCGGGGGGTAGGTTCCCCCTCCGATGGATACAAAGGCTCCTTTCAAGAGCTCGGTTCCATCTCCAATGAATACAAAGGTCGCTTTCTTAAAAAGTGGGGGTCGGAGACGAGTTGTCATCCCTCTGCAGCCAATATCTATCCATTGAAGCGGTACAAGGGACGTTTTCAGTGAACTATTCTTTCGACTGCGGAGGGATTCGAAACGGGTGCATCGCGCTTGTGCGAGGAGCTTCGCTTACCTTCTTGACTTGTAACCGACTGTAGCCATGTTTACTTTGGTTAACCTATCATTATTCTTATACTATTTCTTGGGGTACATTTATAGAGGCTTATTCTTCAGTACTGAACGTATTCTCTTACAAATAATATCAAGCTTCATCGACTCCAAATGATTGAAAATTTTGTTGACAAAATCACGCTTAGCAATCCTTAGAAATATAGCTCGTGGAATGCAATAATTTATTTTAAAGTCACTGCCGGCTCGGGATTGAACTAGTTTCGCGGCTTTTTGGAGTGTACTAAGGAAGGGAATAATGTAAAGTACCAATTGCCTCCACCAGGACACACGATGACAGCCGAGCACGTCCAAGAACTTTCCAGAATAGCAAATATTGATAAAAGAAAGTGCTAGCCTAAACATCTGTGATAATAGAACTAAACTTACTAAGTACGTTTATCCTGACCAGAAAAGAAGCTGCATTGGTTGAGTGGTGAGCTGTGAGAAAAAAGTGCTCTCCTTCGGTGTTTCGATGCCTCCCGTGTACGAACCACAAGAAAACGGACGTCGGACCACTTTTCAGGCATTGAGCTGCCACGCCTATGCTTCGTGAGACTCCCAGGTTTACGCCAGGACAATATATAATGCAGCACAAAATTATCTAGCAAGGCATGGCAACTACCAGCTTCAAATCAGCTGTTCGGTGCGCCGCACAACCAGTGTGAACCTCCGATTATTTGAACGAAGCGGCACCACGACTGCACACTGCCAAGCAGGACTCACGCAATTTCTGTAGCTAATCGGTGTATCCAAATGCAGCGCACACGCCTTGCTGCAGACTTCGAGGATTTTGATGGTTAAGAAGAGCAATAAAATGTCGCGTTCAAATTTATTCTAGCGATATCCGAATCAACCCGAGGTTCGAGCAACGCAGGGCCAATTCTGTCTATTTCCCGGCAATATCTCCGCCGATCGCCAGCAAAATGCGCACCGTTACTCCGTATTTCAAGTTATATCTATCTGAGAGACCCCGCTGAACTTTGAAGTCGCTTTCGACCGGCTTCAGGTCGCGGCTCTTAGATATGAAATCAACTCAATTGAAGTAACAACGACCAACGTATCCGACAAGCTTCGGCCCAGCATTGGCAAGCAGTGCCTGGGCGCTGAAATCTTGCCTTTGACGTCACTTATTTGTTTGTATCACATGAGGAGTAGTCACAGTTACGTACTTTGACGGCGGCCTGCGAAGGGAAGGGCGGGGGGGCACTTTCGTGTGCGGACCGGAAACCCGGTTTATTGCTCTCAAACTCTCTACCTCGTTAAGGAGAACAATCAAAAAGTTGCTAAATAAAAAACAGGACATGTCGCCCGCCGAACCAGGGGTATCTCAGCCTCGCTGCCGGCTGTCACTAGGTACCGCACCGGCGTTGCCGCGAATACTTTACAAATTAATATTTGTCGTTGTTTGGGTTACTAACTCAGTCCCAGGACGCTTCGGCTGACACCCTTATCACCTCGTCTTGCGCTGAACCGTGCAGGAGGATCTCCCGGAGAGCGCGCGCCAAACTTTACAACTTTGGCTTCACCCTGTTTACACAGTGTAGGTTACAGTAAGGACCTTTATGGAAAGCGCATCGCTGGGCCGCAGCTGTAACAGTGCATAAATGCAAACACCGTATAGCTCCTGTGTAAACAGACGCGACCCAGCTACGGAGGGAAGCTGGATGCTCGGCTAACCCGCGGATGTTTCTCTTTCCCTTCCCTCCCTGAACCGACTCGGTCCGCTGCGACTGAGCAGCCGTCGTCTGGAATGAGCGTTTATTTGTGCAAGCACGACTGACCTGAACCATAAAATACGAGTAGAGGCTTGGGATGAACTTCAGTCTAACTGTTCTTTTTTCGTTATAATTGTATATTTTCTAAGAACATATTATTACGAGTTTTATAGTGATAACAGAAATGAGGTATATAGACGTGCACAAAAATAACGTTGTGTTCAATATTCCGCAGTGTGTTGCGAATAAACGTTGCTTTAGCAAGTTGATGCCCTTCTCGAACCCATGGTATTAGGGTGGCTTCAGCAGGAAACTGTAAAGTCAGCCCTCAACGGCACTTGATGCCGCAACAAAGACGTTTTTGCGGCTGTAAACGAAGAGAGAAGTGGAGGTTCATGCTTTTATCTTGAGGAGTGAGTACCATGCGTAAAAAAGCAATCCACAAAATTATACTTATTGTGTGCATGGTGCAGGAGTGACAACATATTTGTTCGTACTTTTGGACTATAAGTATACTTATAGTATACTATGCTCCTTTTCACCCCAAGAAACAACGAAGTTTTGCGCATTGTTCATACGCCGCGCGAAGTATCTAATAAAATATTTTGTTGTCGGAGTAAGAATAGATGCTTTTGGCGTTACACACATGTACGTCTTGATAAGATAACATATATATATATATTCTAAAATGCACCAAGATACACCTTAATTATTTATATACAAGAACAAATTAGAAACGCTCCACGAGGAACTGAACATTTTTTAGTACGCAAACCAACATAGAAACATATACGCTTTTATAGTAAACGAAAAACACGCATTTAGTAGATTTGGTTGTACCAATAACATATTTATAAAAAACTTAAAGTCTGCTAAGTTGACTATTTCAGGTGTACTCAAGGTACACTGAAATCGTACTTTAGGCGCCGTAATCTACTCGGCTGGACCAAGCGGGGCCAAGGGGCTGCGGCATCGCCCCCTGCTGCGATTGTTCAACGGTGCCGAGCGGACCAATCGCAACAGGCGGCGATTTCCTTGTCCCCACGTTCCGCTTGGTCCCGCCGTGTAGACAAGGGTCCCAGGTGCACTCTTCCTACCCTTCATGTCTCGCGTTTGGACGGGCCAACCACCTCATCCCTGAGTCGGGTCGCATCTTGACTGTCCATGCGATGTTAACGTTCAGAAATAAACAGCCCGGTGTGCCTTCTGTACAGCCTACCCCGTATACATATTCGTATACCGGAAAGTGAGAATATACACTTTCCGGTATACGAATACAAAATAACGCTGGAAATATACCTTTATGATGAAACAGTAAAGAAATGAGTGCGCGTGCAAAAATCTGATGCGCACGAAGATAACTATCTGTCGTTAAGCGGTAAAATCTGCGGGCGCCCATGCACCTAACGTATAATTTTTTTTTTTAGTACGGCTCTGAGAAAGCTGCTGCAGCGAGCGTGTGTTTGCATTTATCATTTCATATGCACGACCTCGAGGCAGTAGCGTTGACAGCGCTGTACACCAAGTGTGAAACGGAGTATAGTTCACTTATACTCTCGATTCAGATCGGATCGAGCTATGCACGCGCACCTTTCACTTCAAAACTGCAGCAGGCGTCTGTAAGTAGGACTGGGTATACGGCTTGCGATTACGAATGCTTGGCACTCGTGCCACAAGCTCCCCAAAAGTAAATAAAAGCGTTTTGAAGTAATCTCAAGAACCGTTGTAGAAAGCAACGAGCCCGCGCTTGCAGCTTTTCCGCTCTGTCAAGGCGAGAACCAGAATGAAATCGCAACGATGACTTAAACTCTTTGATGGCATACCTCTGATAACAGCATTACTGTATTTTACATCGACATTTAAAGCTTCAGTTTTAGATATCTTCACCACGCTAAAAGTTCCAATGTGCCACATTAATTTGTCCATACAACCCGAACAGGCAAAGAGAAACGGTCAGAATGAAAATAAATTTAAAGAGTAGAACTTTATTAAAATATTATAGGGGTACGTAAGTACAGAGAACATCTGCGCGAAGTCAAAATGCAGTCTGATCGAAAAGTACATTAGCCTCATCCGAAGGGAGCGACAATACTGCTTGGTGGACGGGAGCAGACGAGCCTTAAGCTCGATGTAAATAATTAACCTTAGGTTTTGAAGCCGGAAAAACACTCCGAAGCGCGCTTGTTTTCTTACCGGAAGGCTTTTGCTCAGTGGGTGTCCTCACAATAAAACTGATCAAACTCCAACGGCGAAATTCGCTATCCAGTTCACGACATGGAAATGGAACAAGAAGGGTAATCGGGTAGAAAGTGTAACCTGGAAAAACGAGCTTGACGACACAACGTAACCCCCACGCCGCACCAACCAAACGACTGGCACACGAAGTTTCATTGCAATGTACTTTTTTGTTGTTGATAGGCTCTAACTTTATTTAAACCCTATTGAAAATTCCATCAAGATACGTAATTTGAGACACTGACTGCCAGTCAGCAGCCTTGTTGGAACGTGATGGTCCATCAGATGACGTCTGACTGCCACTGCCAAGGGAATTTCATCAACAAGGGCAGAATTTATATAAGAGTAAAGCTATATGCACTCATAGATATCGCCAAATGCCTCGATAAAACAAAATTTCGAAAAAAAAGAAAAAGGACCACCGCGGATCGAACCCGCTACCACTTGGGTACAAATCGGACACCTTAACCCCTAAGCTATGCCACCGGTTAGGAAGCTCGATTTGACAATTCGCTTTATACGAGATGCTTCGGCTGCAAATGCAGTTAAGCCTTCAGCATGTTATGCAAAGCACTCGTACATCACTCGCCGTACTTCAGTTCTACTCACCTGCCATGTAGAGTACTTTCGCGCCGTAGAACGATCCTTTTGTTCGCGCGTCTTCGGCCCAGTAGACCTGGTACACCTTGTCTTCAACTACACCGCTAAAGTCCCTTACATCGTCGGAACTCACAACAGGCTGGGTCTTGTCGAGTAGAAATTCTACTAAAACATAAGACATTGTAGAGCCCGGGCAGGATCGACAGGTTGGAGCAACCGGGCAAAGAAAACGAGTCGAGAGCGATCGTTCATGAAAGCTCGGCGAAGCCTCTATGGGCGAAGCGAAGTCAGCGAAGTGGCGTGTTCAGCGGGCTTCTGATCAAGGTTGTCGGTCGGCTGCGTGTCATATCTCTAACATCAGCGGTTTCTCGTTTTCTTGTGCATAGATTATTTTTCGTATTCATAGATCCGACGAAATAGTGGTATCCGAACGAACTTTACGTCCTTTGACCGTACGTCTGTCTGCACTTCAAAGCTTTTTGACGTACAGTCAGAGCCAATCGATGTACAATCAGAATCGCCATCAAGACATCTGATGGAATTTCGCGGCGGCCGACTGTCACTAGGAAACCATCAGAAAGCCGACAAGTGGAGTCTGACTGGAGTTTGACTGTCGGCCAGAGTAACTTGTTGGCCAATCAGACATGCTTGACGTACAGTCAGGCACAGTCAGCGGTCCACTAGAAAACATTGACTGCCAAACAGGGTTACATTGATGGATTTTTCCTTCGGGAAGAAAACAAGTTCAAAGAGTGTTTTTTTTTTGTCTTTTTGTTTTTCTGAATGTACATAATCAGCTCAAGCCATACGTAGTTCTCATATGGAAATGAACAAAAAAAGTAAAGCTTTCGCGATCGCTACCGCCGTGGTCGGCTCCTCGCAACACCACCTAGCTCCTTGGCGCAAAGATGGCGGACATAGTACACTTTAAGAAAAACATGACTACCCTAGGTAGTCAAAATGACGTTTTGGAGGTCTTGACTACCCCAAAAGGCGAGTACTAGCCTTGTGGCAAAGTGAAGACCCCAACTCGCTGTGGAATGACCACTTTTCTGCAGGAGACGACAAAGGGTCGTCACTTTCGATTTTGATATTCACGTGCAGGCAGAATTCTAAGTGGAGAGTCAAAACAAAATTGAAAAATAAAGTTCTCTCGTACCTGTACCACACGAGGTATAACAGGTTTAAGCCAATGAATAAAACAAGTTTTTGTTTTTTAAATAAATGCCAATTGAAGGAAGGGAGAAGCGCGACCACCACCCGTAACGAGCCTGTAGTATCCGCGGTGCATATATATATATATATTTTTTTTTTACTTTGTAACATTCATCTATACACATATACACATATACATACTTTTCTGTTAACTCTTGCTCCTTCTTTCTTAAACTGTTGTCCTTTTGCTTCTTTTTGCAGGTTTGCTGGATCTTGAGTGGATGTTCTTAGCTGCATTATATCTATATGATAGGATAAACAATTACTAACTATATATAAATACATGCTTGGATGTTTATATTTCTAAATATGTTTATGTAGAAAGGTTTTTACTGGTTATCTTGAACGAGCTAGTACTTTTTTTTACCTAATTAGTTTGTAATGTTTTGTGTGTATGTATTTATGATCAAATTTTTGATTGAAAGTTCCAGTTAAGATATCTTATTATATTAAAGCTTAGTGATATTGTTTAATAGATTGGCATTTATTTGTAGCTTGGAAATATAATTATCAAGATGTGGGATACAGGACAGTCGTAGATGATATTAGTCACTGAGATAACTACAAGAAGACTATAAAATATGTTCGTGCTTAACATTCGTGATCTTTCAAGATCCGCCAAGATTACATCTGTTGTGCATTTCGCGTGAACTGGTGGAATACAAATTCTGTCAGCGCGAGCAACAAAACTGGTTTTTAATAACAAGCGACGAACGACCGCTTGGTTTGACGTGAGTGTTTGCCGAAATGAGGTAACGATATTCCCTTTGCCGTATTTTATTGTGAAGCTAATTTACAAATTATATATATATATATATATATATATATATATATCGTAAGTCTTATATCTTATCGTATTACACCATTGAACACTAAGACCAAGTATCCGCAGGGTAACCATGCTCGAAGATATGTGGCCATGTTTCCTGTACGGTTTTCCTTAAAGAAGCTGTGCAACAATTCCAGGGCTTTGCTTAAATAATTGTAGAAGTTGATGCGTGACACTTCTGCAGTGAATTACAGAAAACAGATTTTTCCTGGATACCCTAGTTTTTATTTTAAAAAATGAAAAAGATCCAGGTTTTTCCGCCTCTCAACTCGTGCATCGTCTTCCGGGTCACGTGCACAGTGACGCCACTTGAGTAGGCGCGCAGTTCCGGAAAAGTTATCTCTTTAGAGCCATCAGCGAGCAGCGAGAACTCATCCGCTCGCGACCGCGTGACCACCCGTCCTTGCCCGTCCGGCGCTGTCCCCCCCCCCCCCCCCTCTCCCCCCCCCCCCCCCCCCCCCCCCTGCGGCTTCTGGCGGCTGTTCGAGGTTTTGTGGACCTAGGATAGATGGCGCCACTAAAACTCCGTATAATGAAAGTTTTGTCGATGATACCAGGGTTTTGACGCATTTATATATATATTTTGGAACAAGATTTATAAAAAAGTTACCTTTTATCGAGCAGGTATTCGCACATCTTGCTATCTTTTTCACAACTACCCAAGTGACGTCACGCCGCTCGTAGCTGCAGGTCGGGAAATACTCTAAGTTTTGCCTCGCTATTACGCGGCGGAATCGCAACATTTCGATGAAAGGAGGTGTGTTTTCTGCAATTTGTGACACAGTGAACAATATCAAAAGCAGGGAATGCCAATTCTTTCAACGTTAAAATCGTTGCACAGCTTCTTTAATCTAGGACTTTTTTTGGTTGAATTTTTCAGCTTTGTTGTGATCTCCCGGTTATACGTACGTAGCGCGTCAACTTTTCAATTCAGTAGCGGGTTCCAGTTCAGGGGCTGCGTAGTAATTGGATTTTAATACATCGTTGTGTCGTCACGGTTTCTATTTGTGCTGTTACAAGCGCCGGCTCGAGCCCGAACTCGCGCCTCTTTCGCTGTCTGTGTTCTTCAGCTTTGATGATCTGTTCTATGAGACATTTAACCTAAACGTATAAGTCTATCCTCTATGCCTTGTCTCCCGCCTGGGCAGCCCATAGCCCGGCCGCTCCCTTCCTGGATGTATCCTGCTGCCTAGTAGCAACCTGATCGTCGAACCACCAACATCGTCGCCTCACCATCAGGGAATCACTACATTTTGGTGCGTCATCTACCACTACATTTCGGTGCTCTCGCCGCTACTACGTTTCGGTGCGTCGGCCGAGCTTGTCGGCCCACCCCATTTTCTCGACTGTTTAACTCTTTCCAGCGCAGAAAATGAGCCGTGGTTTTCACGACATTTTTGCGCTCGTGCTCGTTCAGTCTTTATACGTCAGTTTATAAGCTTCTAACGTTCTTAGTAGTGTTCCAACGCTTGTGTTCCTTCAGTTCTTTCAGTAAATACGCCCCTCAGTTCTTACAGTGTTACAACGCTCGTGACCGATCAGCTTACCTGTCTGCCTGGCAAGACGTGCCCTTTCATACCGTCTGGTCTTTTTTCTTTTGGCCGGTCGTTCTGCTTTACCCGGTTTTGAAGTTTACGAAATTTCATTGCATTTATACATGCTGCTTGATACTCCGTTCACCCATAAGCTGAGACTGCAGTGGGAAATGCGTGTTCGACCGACCAATCAGCCGCCTCCCTTTCATCACCTGACTCAGTGCGCAAGATGGCCGCCCAGTTACGGTCTCCCAAGAAGTTGGTGTTTACGAAACGGCCACTGTCTTCATTAGCCTCCAAACTCGAGACCCTCTGGCGAAGAACAAACGCGCACCAGCCCGCGCCACGAAGCTTCACCGACGGCTGCCCGTACGCGCACGAGCTGGCATCTCGTCCGTTCAAGACGGGTGCTTTGGGCGAATCGGAGTGCTGTGAAATTAATTGTTTCTCTTTCGGTGTTTTCTTCTAAGAAAACGTTTTCATCATAACGCCTTTGATCTCGACAGCAGCCGTTGAGCCGACATTTTCCTCCGACTTCGACTATCTCAAATAGGACTAACTTTCCCCGAATATGAATTTTTGTTTAATATCACTTCTCGTTGAGTGCTTGTGTGTTTCGGAAGATAAGTGTCGTGTATTGATGTTTTTTATCATTGTAGTTTCCCTGTAGCTATTCGTAAAAAAGATATTTAGAATGAGAGAACAGTAGCTTTTATGTTCTGGCTTAAAGAAGTACGGGAGCAAAATTTTTAGTGCCTATTTCTTTGTGCAGACGTGGTCTCCCTTATGACAGCGGCTCGCAAAGAGCAGTCTTTCTGTAAACGCAAAAAAAACAATTTCGAAACGAATAAAACGATTTCCCAATACCACCCGGTAATTGGGGAGCTGAGCTTTGTGGGATGTCTCACGTCACGAGCCCATCAGGAGGAACGCTACGGCGCGGCCTGTCCTATGGAGGCGCACAGTAGTGAGCAGCGCTCGGCGCACCTCGCAGTTGTTGTACAGCATAGCTGTGGTATTCCCACTGGGCGGCATTGCAACGCGTTGATAATAAAACTTGCGCCACCTAGTGACGACGACCGTAATTACAGTACCCTTGCTCGTGTATGGGCCCGTGAATTTGCGAGCGTAACGTCACGGTCAAATATCCCGAGATGTGTAACGCCGACTCGATGGCTTATTTTGAAACTCTCACGAGAATCCGTCGGTTGGAGCGAAAAATATAGCCATCTGGTGAAAATTCAAGCGTTTGATTATCATTTATGGATATCATGAATCGTATTTCACCCATTTCGAAGTGTTCCGGGGATATTTGAAGTTTCGATTCTCTACCGCTTTAATGTCTTTCTTAAGGGTTTGTTAAAAAGAAAGAAGGAACGGAGAATGTAATAATTGGCTTTCACTAGTTTGTTGCACGTCGTCACGGACACTATTACTTCTAGTATGAGCGCAAGCTTGAGCCCGAGCTCGCGCCTTGTTTGCCGTTCTTACTCTTGAGTTCAGATGGTGTGCTCTATATTTAAATAAATCTAAACCTAAAACTCAATTATCTCTGCTGTGTCGCAGGCAGGGTATGCGCTGACCGTGAACCACGGCCACTACTCGCCTCCCGTCAGGGCACCCCATCACCTGGCTGCTCTACAGGCACGTTTTGGATGTCTCCTGCTGCCAAGGAGCAGCCGGATCTTTGTTGACTCTCTATCAAAATATTATTACAGGCAGGCCAGTTCACTAATGAGGAAGACGTGTCCAGAACTGATCTATATGCTGTTGGTGCAATTCTCTTGGGGTTGCGCACTGTTGTTATTCGTACGCCATCAAGTGAACAGACGACTTCAGGAATTCACCATAGTCGGAAACTGTGCACCCAGACAGTCTGTCCCGCACAAAAATGATGGTTGTTTCTTTCGTGCGGGGACGTGTCCAAATGCATATAGGCAAAAATTTGTTTGGGATGAAATGCGGTAGCGAATAAAAATTCACAGGAGTACTTCCTATCTTTTTCTGAAGTTCTGCAGCCGCAAAACTTCAACAACAGTAAGGAAGTGCTTGCAAGCCTGGTTCCAAGGTTGTGAGGCTGAACCTCATTTATGCCCCCCTTTATTCCACATATCGCATGCTTGGCTAACCCATTGAACTCCGGGTGATACAAAGTGTTGTTGAGGTGCTGTACATGACACTTGTAAAAACTGTTTGAAGGCAGTACTATTCAACTGGGGGTTTGTTGTTGACCAGCAGTGTCCTTGCCTGTTCAAATCGACCAAGGATGCCGCACTGGGCTTCCACTGTGGTCTCGGCCGACGTTTGCATCCGCCTGGTGTCCGAGTAGACCACTATCAGTATTATGTAACCCTCCAGCGGTATGGCATAATATGAGAAACCGTTGTTCAGCGTTTCTTAATATCCAACGAGCTGATCCGAACTTGCACCAAACGTATTTACCAGGTATGGACACATGTCTTGCACCTTCTTCCATTGTCTTAAACGTCTTGGTCAACACCGGGGTAAAAGAAGATGGTGTGTGCCAAGTTCTTTATTACTGATATGCCTGTATATTGATAATGCCTGCTAAATTATCAGTTGCGAGGTGTTTCCACAATGGTGCGCCGCTTTACCATAAAAGGCAAAAAATGTGAGCACGAGGTGAATAAGCCTCTCTCGTGCGTTCTTGTATTTTTGGTGCTGTTTTTGACAATTTTCGCGGTACTGGTGGGCAAGAATTTGCCGGGGCTGACATTTTACGAGGCCCCAAGCAACACCCGTTACCATGGAAAGTGACTGAAGCTCATTTCGACGAAAGACTGCGTCCCAATTTCTATCTCCTACTACTTAATATTATGCGGTAGCAACATGTTTGCGAAGGACATCAAGGAAGGCCTGTCTGCTCACCCAATGTGCATTCTGCCGATGCTTCATTTGAGTCCCAGCTTGGCTTGGGCCTCTCCCGTGTCAAAGCTGGATTCGCCTATATTCCCTTCCAGGTCCTGTTTTGGTACCGCTTGACTGGCTCTCAGTGATTATCTACTTACGTCTCTCTTGCGCGCCTCGAGGTATACATCTAGTAGTGGGCGCCTGACGACAGGCACAGTGCATCGATACGAAACGTAATCCCTGGCACAGCTAACAACTTTTACACTGCTTAGGTTACTTTGTAGTGGTTGTCACCTCGGGGGCCCTGGCCGTCGCAACTCCTCTTCACCTCTAAACTTTGAAGCCAAACCAATTATGTGGCCAAACCAAAGCATCCACTGTCTTCCAGCATTTTAGCACCACTTTTCGGCATCATTGTAGTTGTTTGCAATGGTGCTTTTTTTTTTTTGTAGTTGAGATGGTGATATCACATTTTCCTTGTCACTCTGGGGCTCGCGGTAACTTCGCAAAACCTGAGAAGCAACAAACTACATACAGCAGACAATGCAGTGGAATTACCAAAATATGCTATCGCCATTTCTGCTTGCGTCGGCCAGCTCACCACGATGCGAATTTGGACGCCAGCTATACGATTGGTGTGGGAACCATCGTAAAATGCCCGTCTTTATCGTGCATCTATTCACGTTTACTTTGGCAAGTGGTGCAATGAAAATAGTTTTTGGTGGAAGCTATCGCGCCGGCACGTTACGACCGCCTGAGCATTCAGCTAATTGGTGATTTCACTTGGCTACTTCTTTCAATGGACTGTCTAATCTTGATTCTGCTTGTCCATAATCTATTCATTGGCTACTCTGTTCGAAAGTAACTCTGTCGGTCTATCTAAGGAAGCCTCAAGAAAAAGCTTTGCTAAAGCGGCAGTATACTCCGCTTCACAATTGCTTGGCGAACTGCGGAGGCTGCGGACCCCACAACCTAATAAGGGCACCAGAGCAAGGCACGTGATAATACTCGATGGTTGAGGCCACCGGCGCCCCGTTACCGCCACAGTAACTTATAACTTTCCGGGACAACATGTAGTTTTAGGCTTCATTTTTTCTTAAAGACAATTGAACTCGCGCGATTCCATCTATAACGAGGATATATGAAAAATAAGGAATAAATTATCGTAAATTTATTATTTTAAATTATAATTAAACCAAGAACGTGACGCCACATCAGTTTCCGCTAAATTTGTTTCGCCTTGTAGCGCCGTGGCCGCTGTCAATCGCCGGCGATCGCAGCCGTGTAATCGGCCGTTTGCGCTCAAAACGTCCCCCGCAGGGGGCACCTGTGTAAACAGGTGTTTGATGAGTGGCGTCACCACGGACCCGAGCCAGGCGGGTTCGCCCGTTCACGTCTGGCTGTGCGTGGCTTTCCCGTGTCCGAGGAAAAGGGCGTCCTTGTGGTTGAGCCAAGCTCGGGGTAGGTTTGGACCCTTTGTGAAGAGCCAATACACCACTTCGGCCTTCGCTTCTCGTAGACGGGAGTCCTGGTAAGGCCTGGCCAGGATGATTCAGTTTAGTCGCCTTTTCTCCTACTATCCCCTCCAATATTTCAGTTTCACCTTTCCTGTTTCTTTTACCTCTCTCTCACTTATCTTACTCTTTTTTCACCCCTCTTTAGCGGCAAAGGCTAACCCTGGGTGGCAATAGACCTCTGTCTTGACCCACACTTGGGTATAGTTTCTCGGCAGCACTGTTAGCGCAACGTTACCTAACCCCTTGTTGGGCTCGGTGGTGGGTGGTGCACCGCGGATTCTGAACACACTTTGCCCTCCTATGGCGCCCCATCCGTCCAAACCCCGTGCAGGGCACGCTTTTGAAAGGCGTTGCCTTGAACACAAAACCATTGAAAAAGAATCCAAGAAGAAACCTTTACAAAGTTTTCTGTCATTCATTTGCTGGATGAACAGAAATCAGTTACAAAGCTCTCACCCTTTGTTGTAGCTAAAGTTCTTGAGCACCTAGTAGGGTTCTTCTATAAGGTTAGCTCCACTGTGGAGACCTCTCTGTGGAGGTAGAAAGAAAGAAACAAAGTGAAGCACTCTCCAAGATGACCAACATTGTTGACTTGAAAGTGTTGGCGAGCCCTCACCGTACACTTAACACCCTTCGTGGTGTCCTCTCTGAGGATGACTTCCATTATACCAGTGAGGATGAACTTCATCAGGGCCTCGAAGGCTCTGGTGTCGTCGCCGTCATACGAATAATGTTTAAAAAGAATGGTGAAGAAATTCCCTCCAAGCATGTTATTTTGACTTTCGAGAGGCACACTCTACCAGAGACAATAAAAGCAGGGTACCTTAATTGCCGCATCTGCCCTTAAGTCCCCCACGTACAGCGGTGCTTCCGTTGTCAGCGTTTTGGCCACGGATCACGCAGCTGTCACGGAAGGGAGATGTGTGCAAAGTGTGGAAGTCAAGGCCACGTGTCCAACTTTTGCGAGACCGTGACCCATTGCGCTATCTGCGGTGGACCACACCCCGCTTGCTACCGCAGCTGTCCTTTCTTTTAGCAAGAAAAGTATATCCTTGCTTTTAAAGTCAAAGAAAATATGACATACATAGAAGCAAAAAAGCGTTTTTTTTCTTCTTCTTTTTGACAAAGCAGAGGTATGCTGAGGCGGTGCGCAGGGGCCCTGCACCGCGCTCGGAGTCAAGGGCCACCCAGGTCTCTCCCGAGATCTTGGCTGCCGACCTTAGGGCCTTGGCTCCCCGACCGGGGCAGCAGCAGCTTCCTCCAGCCCCTGGTGGTAGCACGCAGGCTACCCCTCCCTCTAAGGACAGGTTTGCAGCAGTCGCGCCTGCACCCTCCCCTAGGTCTCCTCCTAGGGAGAGGGAGCGAGTTTCTCACTCCTGCTCGCTGGAGAGGGCCCCCCTACCGAAGGAGCAGCATGCTACCCATGCAGTTCCTGTGAAAGGAGGTGTCAAGACGAGCCTGGGTGACCCCTCGCCCCGTTTGTCCGCCACTTCCTCATCCGGTCGTGGCCGGGGTTTTCCCCCGCGCATGCCAGGCCGGACCAGCTCCGTCATACTCCATCCATCAGACACGTCCCAGGACATGAAGATCCCAACTGATGCTGACAGTCAGTCTATTCCTGGGTCCCACCAGGGTGGTAAGGAGTGGGAGACGGCCTCTCGTAAATTTAAAAAGAAGCAACCTGTAGTAGCGCCCAAGTGATGGCCCCGATAGCTGCCGTATTATGGTCACATCTTACACCTAGCTCGAGTTGGCTCTCCATAGTTTTATTTATTTTGCCAGGTTTTATCCTCTTGTATTTACATATTTACACACTTTTTAAGAGATGATTAAGTTACATTTTATGCGATGGAACTGTCGCGGTATTTTAAGAAATATTGATGATGTCAATCATTTCATGGATGTGCTTTGGCCCATCGCTCTTGCCTTGCAAGAAACCCATCTTCACTCTACTTCATTTAAACTTTTAACACGTCATCAGATTTTCAGTAAAGAACGTCCCGCTTCCACTCCTTCAGGTGGCGTTGCAGTAGTTGTGCAGAGTGCAGTCGCTTTCTCTCAAGTCCCAATCCGCACACCTCTGGAGGCTGTTGCAGTACGTCTCCTCGTGAACCTCCCTGTAGCGCTCGTTTCTTTATACCAGTGTGTCGAACCGAAAAAAATACGGGTTCGGTTACGGTTCAGGTTCAGGTAAATTTATTTTGTTCCGGTTCAGTTCCGGTTCGATTAATTCGATCCGCGAACCAGTTCGCGAACCGGTTCGGAACTTATAAACGACAAATTGCAAGATCAAAATAAATTACAAATAAAACATCTGAAATCAGCACATACGAAACGGGATACATCGTAGTGTAAGGCTCAGGAATTTCTACCAGGAATGGTTTCTTTATGTGCACTCAAAGGTTACCTCACCGACGTTTACGCATTCGGACTTCATCTAATTGGGTCCGACGCAGTAGCTGTAAAATCCGCGACCGCCTTACAAACCCACTTACAAGTAGAACTCGCTAACTATCCCGCCACCTCGGTGTGTAAGCAATTGAAGGAACAGTGGGGAGAAAATACAGCTTTCTTTATTTCAACTAGCCTTCGGTAACTCAAATTAGACCCTTAAAGAAGTTTTCATTAAACAAGACACGGAATATGAAAAACACTTCACCGAACGCAACGCCAGAAGGGCGTAATAGGACAAATATTAAAATAGAAGAGTTCGCTGTCTCACAAATATGTTAGCTTCTAAGTGCCTATACGAAACCGGATGCATTATTATCAAACTCCACAGCCTTTTCTTTTTTCATTCCGATGGAAGCAAGCTTAAAGAACTCGCGCGTTCTAGTAACGTGTTATGAAATGAGCACACAGCAGCATTTAGAATTTACGAGATTGTAGGAAAATAAAATCCCGTGACGCGATTTTTTTTTTTTTTTTTTGCACAGCTTTCCAATTCTTTTTCTTCCGTGCAAGCCGCGACCAGCGCAATACTGGTTCCTATGTCAAGATTCATGAATGCAGCGTTTGTCAAGATTCATGGATGCCGCGTTTATATTCCTAAGACTGAGTGGAGAAGAAAAATATGTAAGCGAGGTGTGTGTCAGTTGACGGCACTTAAAAAACAAATGACATTGATAGCACATTCATTGTCAACAGCGCGTGGCCGAGCCGTTTTGACATGAGCGGTAACCGTGATTTTTTTTCCGGTTCAGTTCCGGTTCGGGGGTTCATCGCGATAACAATATAACGGTTCGGGTTCGGGTTCAGTTCCGGAAAAAATACCGATTCGGTTCCGGTTTTCGGTTCGGTTCGGATTCGGTTCGACACCCTGCTTTATACTTACCACCCAAATGTTTCTTTGAATCTTGAAATGCAGCAGGGACTTGTAGGACAGCTTCTAGCAGCACTCGTACCGAGCGAGTTTGCCGAACGGCATTGCCTGTTATAAATATTTTTTCCAAACATTTCAAAATCATTCCTCGTTTTCTTTTTTTAATATTTGATATGAAGGGACATCATGCGGCCGTGAAATTTTGTATCCTCTTAGGGAAAACGGCGGCGGAAACTCTTGTAATGCTTCAGAGAGCTTACAAAGAAGATGCTAAATCGCCAGTCTCCGAGTGCTTTTCTCACTTTAAGGCTGGCGAATTATTAATCGACGACACACCTCGTTCAGTGCGACCCTCAACCTCCTCAACTGATGAGAACATAAAACAATTCGGGCATTGTTCACACCGAGTTTGTAACTCTTGATGTTACTTCTGTTGTCCCCCAAAGATCAGTGCTAGGACCGCATTTGTTTTGTATTTTATTATTATTCACGATATAGTGGAAAACCTTTCCACTAAAAGAGGATTAAATGCCGATGACTCTGTTTTATAGAGAGACGTCGCTTATAACATTGACATGTTTGCTTTCAAAGCGACATAGATAAAATTGAGGTTTGGTGTTTTAAATGAAGCATGTTTTAAAATCTATCGGAATGAATTCAAATCAGGCTTAATGGCAACACTAATTTTTTTCCGCGTCATACTCCATTGGTGGGTCGCCAGTTAAATATCTAGGAGTATCTTTTCGTCAGTTCTAACTTGGAACAATCATGTCGACTACATCACTGCAAAGGCTAGTCGGTCACTAGTTTTTCATTAAACGTAACTTTAGGTTGGCTTCATCATCGCTAAAAGAAATCTTGTATTTTTCACATGTACGATTCATTGTTGATTTTGCGCGGATAATCCGGAACCCCTATTGGCTACATTTGGAAAATCAGACTGAAAAAAATTCAGGATCGCGCTGCCAGGTTTGTTACGGGAAATTATGATTTCAGAATATTAATGAGCAGAAGGTAAGGGCGCAAGAGTGCTAATGTATATCAAACATTTTAGTGAAAAAAAAGAGACGTACTCCTTTTCCTTTTTGTCGTCGTCTGTGAATACCTCAGTCTCGTGTTTTTCGCTAAAATAATTTCAGAGTAAGTGTTACTGAACTTAAGTCAACTCTGGGTTGGAGGCCTCTAAGTCAAAGACGTCAATGCCTCCGTTTGAAACTTTTATTTAACATTTTTCATAAAAATACATCTATCTCTAAATCAACATATCTTGTACAGCCTGCTTACGTGGCTCTCAGAAAATGTAACATATAAATGTAGAACTGACGTTTTTAAATGTCCTTTTTTTTCCGCTGTCAATTGATGTCTGGACTACATTAACTAATGAGGTTGTAGAAATGTCAATGCCTAAGTTGTTTTTTTCTAGGAACTCCAGTTGTTTGTTTAAATCTCATATTCAAGTGCCTCTAAAATTTGAATTTTTTGTGTTTTGTTTTGTGTATAACGAGCTTTCATATTTGGTATAATTTTTTGGTCATGTATACTGTTTTTGGTGTGCCCCCCTACTGTAATGCTTTCTTAGGCGATGTAGGTATTCAGATAAATAAACTGTTAATCAGGTGTTTTACCTGGGAATTTTGCGAAGATTGTAAAGCTCACTAAGGCAGAAAGCCCCAATACGAAAGAAAGGGGCAATGTCAGTTACATCACTACAATGACTCGGAAATCACTGCCCTGTCAGTGCAACAATTTTTGAAGAAAAATGGCCCCCCCGTGACACCGCTTCTCCACATTCCGTATTTTCAGAACGCCGCTCTGTGTGACTTTTTGTTGCTCGCCCATACGAAAAAGGTCTTGAAAAATAATTGTTTTGTGAATGTGGAAGGTCCTTAAAGGGGCACTGACACATCAAAATCATATATATATTTTTTTATTATCCGAAACGATTGAAAACGATGCCGGGACATTATCCTCAAAATTTGAAATTTGGGAATTCAGTATTTGTGAAGTAAAAAAACAATTTCCGAATGCAGAATTCGAAGTTCCCGCGCGATCGGCGCCGGTGCCTTGACGTCAAATATTGCGGAGTCCTGAGAGTCCACTTTCTTTCACCACTCCCTGCTGTTGCCATGGCGACCCAAAGCGAGGAGGAAAGGAGCGAGCGCCGGCGTTGCGGCGGACCGGTTTTGAGCGGTGTCGCCTTTTTTCCGTTGGAGGACACAAATCCAGGAGATGGCACCACAACGAACTCCCGATTTTTGGTATTTCAAAAAGAAGGGCCGTAGTGCGTTCGCAATTGCGTTAAAAAACATGTATTAGGATTGCCGTTATTAAATGTTATAGAGATGTCGCCTACAAAGCTTCTAAATTTCATGATTCTTGACGTCACGAATCAAAAGAAGCGAGGAGGCGAGAGGCGGGAAAATCAAACGCCAAAAATAAAAAGGCGCGCGCGCGGGAAAATGTTTTTTCGCGATGCGTTTTTTTTTGCGTGTCTATGACTGCAACTTGCATCGTTTTAGACAATAAAAATAAATGCGACCTTTGGGGTGTCAGTGCCCCTTTAAAATGAGACATTGCCGAAAAAGAGGAATGATTTTGGAGAGCTTGGGGAAAAAATGCACAACATACCACTAGATCCTTAGAAGACGACGTCGGTCGGCAACTTGACTCGGAAAGGGTGTCCCTAAGCGCTGCTAGAGGCCGAAGCTGGTACTATGAAAAAATTCCTCCTCAGATTCATTCCGGTTAATTTTAAGTCCCCCCTCATAAACATTTTTTATCTTGAAACTTTGGTTCTATGGCCCTGTATCTTGATTGGTGTAAATCATATTCCTTTTTGTGTTATACATAGTTTTAGATATATTTTTAGAATGGTGGAATGACGTCAGTGTTGCATGTTTTGATTATTTTATATGTTTGTAATGCGTACATAACGTTTTTTTTTTTTTTTTTTTGGGGGGGGTGTAAATCTTTTTGGTGTTCACGTAAATTTATTTCTTTGTTTCACATCTAAATGTGCTAATAAGAAGGCTGCAAGGTTGTTTCTGCCTTCATAAATTATCACTACCATAATTATTATAGCTTGATAGACCAGTGCGCGAAAGAGACTCCTTTTCAAATTTCCATTTCTAGTATGATTCAAAAGTACTTAAAAGGTTGTTTTAAAATGTTTAATTATTTTTAATTAAAATATTTTATATTTAAAATTGAATATCAGGCTCGAAAAATGAAAAAAAAAAATACAAACAATCGCCACCTGAAAACTTTTGTCTTCATTATACTCACTTTTCTTATATAGAGTATAGTTTTGGTTTAATGCCCTAATGTTTTGAGCTTAATACACTTCTTATATGAAGTGTCCCCATGCTTGGAAAGTGCCAGCCTTTTGTTGCCAACAGAAAACTGACCAATTTAAAATAATCTGATGGGGTGTATGCGTTTTCCGAACGCAGTAGATAAAAATAACCTATTCTATACTAGTTTTGTTTTATTTATTTGCAACCCAATATTTTTTTACATATGTGCTTGATATTTAGTCGAGGAAATATTAAGTGGAGCGAAGAGGGCGACTCATCGGTCACTCGACCAACACAGCAAAGCAATCCGCTAGTGTTTGTCCGCTACAGTTGACAGTCACCTATTCTCAAGCACTGAATTTAGAAGTGAGAAGCACTAGACTAAGAATTATGTTACTTTAGCCTATTTCTGACTATTAAAATAGAGGTTGTTTTACATTGTGTTGCTATTACACGTGCGGAACGAGCTTGGGGCAACATGGCTTCAGGAAGCTTATCGCTGCGTGAATCTCAAACCGAAACTGATCGGGAGCATGCCGTGCGTGTTACTTTAGCCGATTGCTTTCACATCATGTTGCCCTTCGAAGCGTTAGAGTAAGGCAGGTGTATAGCCGGCCTATTTAAACACATGTAGCACTTGTATACCGATAATACCCGCAAATATTCTTTGCATTCATCTAGTAAACAGTGGCTCTCACTTGCCTAATTATTGTCAGAAAATTGTAGGGCACATATACGAATCGGGTCGTTAGGGGAATAGAGTAGAGAGTCGCGGAGGTGTGATGGAGTTGTTTGTGCCTCGTACTGCTGGCATGATTGTATACATGTATGCATGTGCCTTTAGCAGTGTTCGGTGTGTTGGTTGCTGATGTGCTGGTGTATGAGTGGTTGTACCGTGGAATTCAATATAAGAATAAGACATTTCTTCTTTTTTTATTATTTAGCGGTTACTACTACACTTTATAGACGGCGCAAGCTGCAGCCTGATTCGAGAAGTAATGTGTTGAGTAGTCATGTATCTATACATTAGCAAACAGCTGACCGCTGACCTGCGGTCCACTGGCACGCCGGGCCTCTCTATACGTCGCTATCTATTAGTTCGATGACAATCGTAATAATTGTGCCACCCAGTCACCTAAATCCTCGTTCTGTGTCCAAGAGCTGCGAAATCCCGGCACACACGCACACGAATGGATAACCACGTCGGAAGAGACAAACGCAAACAAAAACAGATAAAAAAACAGCGGTAGCGTTGGTGCGAGCTGAACGCGTCTCGTCGGTGTCGACAAAGGTGCCCAGCGATTCATCGCCGCATACGACAAGCATACGTTGCGTTCAATAAAATCAGCTCGTCCGTTCCCCGAGTAACGAATTTGTTTTACAGCGCTCTCCGCTGGCGGTAAATATACAGTCAATCTAACGAGATGCCATCGGGGGCAATCGCGACGATTTCGGTACACACACTGTCGCCCTTACAGGATATCGGTACGGTACCGGTGTCGGGGGACGGATGTTTAGGGTGTATGATGGCGCTTGGAGGACGTCGACTAGGCGTATGCGATCTATTCACTCACTCGGCTGAAGGGCCGTGCTCTTCGCTAGGCCTCAGCGAGATATTCGAGCTCCGCTGACCGGCCGCCATGTTGCTTTAGGGACTACTCAAATTTGACAACCTGCTTTTTGACTACATGTCGGGTCGTCATTTTTACCCTAGGGGTCGTTATATTTGGAAGAACGTTTTACCACCCCAAAGGTAGTCAGTCACATATGACTACCTTTTCTGTTCGAGTGTAGTCGGCACGGTGATGAACGTCGCTGTACATTTTGCAGATCGTCTATTACTTTAAATAAATCAGAGTTCAAGCTCTGCATCATTCGTTTTGAATACACGAGTTAACGCTTCAATAGAAAAACAACAACAGCACAAATGTTAAACTAGTTTCCCAGCTTGCTGTTCATAAATTGTTTCATTAATTCGTGCTCAAATCGCCGTATTCTGGAGGTGAGCATAAAGGAATCATTTATCGTGGCAAGGACGAGTGACAGCTCACACATAATTATGGGAATTTTTTTCTTAATCTAACACTTAGTGTTTTTACTTTCCAAGCTCATCAGTCTGATGATACCAAGTCTTTTACTGAAATTACATTTCATTTTTATTTTTAGGCTTTCTGTAAAGCTTAAAAAGAAAACACCCGACTTTATTATGCCAACCTCTTGATTGCGGTAGTTATAATTTGTAATTATTTCACATGATCTGTATATTGCCGCGCGCGCAGCTGGCCAAGTAGGCAACGCACGCGTGGCCTAACGGTTATCGCGCTTGCTTTCCAAGCCGAAAGCCAGGGTTCGATTCCTGGCCGCGGAGGCACATTTTTTGTTGAATCTGTAAAGTAATGTTCTGGTAAATTCGAGAACCGTGTTGCTTGTTCGAGGTTGGAATGTTCTACACGCCGAACCTTCCACGCCGATTATTCCAGAAGCCCACACGTGTACATAAGGGGCTCCGCGTGGCGATCTGCAGTCAGTCTCGCCCCAGAGCTCGATCCTGCGGTTTCGCCGACTTCGACGCCCGCGACGCTTTGTTATTATCTTTTGTACTCTTTTATTTTTTTGGCACAAGTTCGCCACATTAAACGTTTATTTCTTCCTGTTCATCTATTGTTTTTGGTCACCACCTGTGACATATTGGTGGAGGTGCGGGGTAACGCATGCCCGTGCAGCGTTCCCCTCCGAGGGTTCGCAGTGCTAGTCCGACGCCAAGCCCACGAAGAACCGACGAAGGCACTACCGATATCCGGTTCAGTCGTCGCACCCAAGGCCTACACCCGGAATTCGGACTTCTGCCGCCCAGGACCAAGCAGCCAACGAAGCCGACGATGGCCGACCAGTCGCCGACCCCCGCCGCTCCTGCCGTCGTCTACCTGCCCGCCGCTCCCCGTACGCCGACTCCCTTCCACGGCGAGATCCATGAGGATGTCGAAGACTGGATCAAGCACTACGAGCGTGTGGCGCGGCACAATGGATGGACTGCGGAGCAGTGCCTCCAGATTCTCTACTTTTCGCTGGAGCGTACTGCGAGGCATTGGTTCGAGAATCACGAGGCTTCGCTTACGTCGTGGGACATCTGTGTGGCCGAGTTGGAGCGGACGTTCGCCACCCTACACCGACGGGAGAAGGCAGAAGATCTCCTCCGAATTCGAACGCAGGGCCCCGACGAAAGCGTCACAAGCTTCGTAGAAGATGTCCTCCGCCTGAGCGCCCGTGCCGACCCACGAGCCACAGACGACAAGAAGCTGCGGGTCCTCATGCGCGGGTGAGAGACGACATCTTTGGAGGCCTCGTGCGCAACCCGCCGGGCACCATCGAAGCCTTCGTCACCGAGGCGACAAACATCGAGCGCGCTCTCCAAGCGCGCGCTTCCAACTACCAGCGACATCCAAGTGTCGCTGCAACCGCGCTGCTTGGCGGCGAGAACGCTCCTGGTACGGACATCCGCGAAATTATCCGGGAGGTCGTCCGGGAGGAACTCCGCCAGTTGCTGCCAGCCGCAAGTCGTCCAGCGACACTCTCCATTGCCGAGGCTGTGCGCGAGGAAGTACAACGGGCGCTCCAACCAGAGGTTCCCGTCACCACGGTGGCACCGGAGGAACCGATGTTGAGCTACGCTGCCATAGCCCGACGACCGCCCCAAGCTCCCCGCCAAGCCGCGGCGCCACCCCGAAGAGACGCCCCAAAGCCGCAGTATACCCGACGACAGGAAGATCAGGCGCACGTTCACCCAGACCGACCTGCGCCGAGGAAGACAGACGTCTGGAGGACGGCCGACCGACGCCCGCTGTGTTAGCACTGCGGGGAAGCTGACCATGTGTACCGCCGATGCCCATACCGACGACTCGGGGCTGCGCGGATTCCACCCAAGCGACCCGCGCCCCAGGTATGGTGAACGCCCTCGGGAGATCTACGAGTACTTGCGACGACCCCAGTCCCCCGAGCCTGCGTCCTGCCGAGAGTTCCGATCGCCTTCACCACGACGTCCAGCTTCGCCGATGCACCGACCCCGACGTGAAAGCCTGTCGCCCC
The DNA here is from genome assembly GCF_016920785.2 of Ixodes scapularis. Lineage (NCBI taxonomy): Eukaryota > Metazoa > Arthropoda > Arachnida > Ixodida > Ixodidae > Ixodes > Ixodes scapularis. The sequence continues at coordinate 153,554,086 of NW_024609846.1, forward strand.
TCGCTCCTCGCCGGGGAAACTAGGCGCGGCAACCCCTGGAGGTGGAGTTGTCGAAGACGACCGACGCCAAGATCCTCCACGAACGTCGGAGGGCTCCCACTCGAACGCTACCGGAGACCGAAACGACGCTCCTGAAACGGTGTCCAACAACCTAAACGTTATCATTGACGGCCACGACGCATCGGCACTCGTGGACACCGGAGCAGACTACTCAGTCTTGAGTGGGAGGCTCTCCCGCCGCCTTCGAAAAGTCACGACGCCGTGGGATGGACCTCAAATACGAACCGCCGGAGGGCACCTCATCACACCACTCGGGAGGTGCACTGCTCGCGTCGAGATCCATGGTGAGACATGCCCTGTGAAGTTCGTCGTTCTGCAAGACTGTTCGAGGGACGTTATCTTCGGAATGGACTTTCTCTGCGAGTATGGCGCCGTCATCGACCTCGCTGCAAACCAGTTGACGCTTCGAAAGCCCGTCGTGCCGCCGGTGGAGATCAACATGACGTCAACCGCGATCCGTGTTATCACCGACCATGTGAACTTACCGCCGCGGTCGAGTGTTTTCGTCACCGTTATAACCAACGCAGCCATGCACGATGAAGCTCTTCTGGAAGGCAGCGTCCAACTGCTCCTCGAAAAAGGAATTGGTGTCGCAAGAGGCGTGACGGATCTCCAAGAAAGACGTACAACTGTTCTGGTGACGAACTTTCGAGAGGAGCCGCAGCACCTAACGAAGGGTACCACCGTGGGCCACATCGAGGACCTTCAGGCGCCAGCCGTGGTCACCGCAATCTCCGAGGAAACCTCGTCGCCACAGCAGAAGAGTACGACGCCGCCGCCGCTAGACATCGACCCCGAGCTCCCAGCTCCTAAGCGCCGGCAACTGGTTGACCTCCTCGCCGAATACAGTGACTGTTTTGCCACGACATCGAAAGTTCGCCAAACACCAATGGCGAAACATCGCATTATTACTGACGACGACGCACTCCCTGTCCACCAGTCGCCATATCGAGTCTCCTTAAAGGAAAGGAAAGTGATTCAAGATCAAGTTCAGGAGATGCTCGACGACGACGTCATTCAACCCTCAAGAAGTCCATGGGCGTCCCCAGTCGTCCTTGTAAAGAAGAAGGATGGGACCCTGCGGTTCTGCGTGGACTATCGTCGACTGAACGCTGTGACGAAGAAGGACGTCTATCCGCTCCCCCACATCGACGATACGTTAGACCGACTGCGCCACTCCCAATATTTTTCGTCGATGGACCTGAAGAGTGGTTACTGGCAGATTGAAGTCGACGAACGTGACCGAGAGAAAACTGCCTTCGTCACCCCCGACGGACTGTACGAATTCAAAGTGATGCCGTTCGAACTTTGTACACCACCAGCCACCTTTCAGCGCGTCATGGACACCGTGCTGGCAGGTCTGAAATGGCAAAGCTGCCTCTTCTACCTGGACGATGTCGTGGTATTCTCACCAGATTTCGACGAACACCTCAGACGACTTCGAGCCTTGCTTCAAGCCATCAAGACCGCCGTCCTGTCACTCAAGCCAACAAAGTGTCGGTTCGCCTATCGGGAACTAAAGTTTCTCGGCCACGTCGTGAACCACAAAGGTGTTCTACCTGACCCCGAGAAAACCCGCGCCGTAGCTGCATTCGCGCCGCCGTCTGCCAAAAGGCAGTAAGAAGATTTCTCGGACTCTGTGCCTACTACAGGCGCTTTGTTCGAGACTTCGCCAAACTATCCGCACCGCTGACACAACTCACGAAGGACGCCGTAAAGTTCGAGTGGACAGAAGAACACCAAAGGTCATTCGACGAGCTCAAACGAAGACTCCAGACGCCCCCGATTCTTGGCCATTTCGACCAGTTTGCTGAAACCGAGATCCACACCGACGCCAGTAACACCGGACTGGGTGTGGTACTAGTCCAAGTGCAGGACGGTACAGAGCGAGTTATCGCATACGCAAGTCGGACGCTGTCTAACGCGGAGACGAACTATTCAACGACCGAAAAGGAGTGCCTTGCTGTCGTCTGGGCAATAACAAAGTTTCGCCCATATTTGTATGGAAGTCCTTTTCGCGTGGTCACAGACCACCACTCGCTCTGCTGGCTGGCGAATCTGAAAGACCCTTCCGGACGCCTCGCTCGGTGGAGCCTACGACTGCAGGAGTTCGACATGACCGTGGTGTACAAGTCCGGCCGGAAGCACAATGATGCCGACTGCCTGTCGAGGGCCCCAGTCGAGGCTGGTCCTTCCTGCACCAAAGAGGACGACGATGAGTGTTTCCTCGGCGCTCTGGATGTCAACGACATGGCAGCACTCCAGCGAGACGACCCTGAGCTGCGAGCACTCATCGAGCACCTAGAGGGACAAGGAAGCGCCGTTCCGCGCGGTTTTGTACGAACACTGCCAACCTTCTCCATCCGACAAGGTGTGCTCTACAAGGAGAACTTCAGCGACAACAGCACGGCGTGGCTGTTGGTGGTCCCTTCCAGTCTTCAAGAAGAAATTTTTCAAGCCTGCCACGATGACCCGACGGCGGGACACCTTGGTTACAGCAGGACTCTTGCCAGGATACGCGAAAAGTACTACTGGCCCAAGCTTGCGAAGACTGTGCACCACTACACCCGATCTTGCCACGAGTGTCAACGACGGAAGAAGCCACCGACGAGACCGGCAGGACTTCTTCAGCCTATTGCACCACCATCTGCCCCATTCCAGCAAATCGGTATGGATTTACTCGGACCTTTCCCACCGTCGACGCAAGGAAACCGATGGATCATCGTCGCAACGGATTATCTCACGCGGTACGCCGAGACCAAGGCCCTTCCATCAGGAACGGCTGTTGAAGTCGCGAAGTTTTTCATCGAGTCCATCGTCCTCCGGCACGGCGCTTCCGAAGTACTGATCTCAGACCGTGGATCATCATTCATGGCCCAGCTGACGCAGGAAGTCCTTCGTCTCAGCCACACCAGCCATCGTCGCACCACGGCGTACCACCCGCAGACCAACGGGCTAACGGAGAGACTCAACAAGACCATCGCCGACATGATCTCCATGTACGCCGACGTGGAGCACAAGACATGGGACGAGGTGTTGCCGTACTTCACATTTGCCTATAACACGGCCGTACAAGAGACCACCGGAGTGACACCCTTTCAACTGGTGCATGGGCGCAAGGTAACGACAATGCTGGACGCTATGTTACCCCACGAACCGGCAGTCGACGCAAGCGACGACGCCCAGGTGGTTGCCCAAAGGGCAGAAGAAGTCCGTCAGCTCGCCAGACTCCGGATTAAGGCTCAACAACGTGTCGACACTGGCCGCTACAACCTTCGCCGTCGGAACGTCCACTTCCAGCCCGGAGAGAGGGTGTGGGTATGGACACCGATCCGCCGCCGTGGTCTCAGCGAGAAACGCCTGAAGCGCTACTTTGGACCCTACAAAGTGCTTCTTCGACTCGGGGATCTGAACTACGAGGTAATGCCCGACGGAACACGGACTTCCTCACGCCGCCCTCCACGACCGGAAGTCGTCCACGTCGTGCGACTGAAGCCGTACTACGCTCGATAGGACTGTGGACCCTAGGTGTTCCAAATGACTCTTTAGTTTACCGTCCTTTTTATTTGCTTTGTTTGCATCGGGACGATGCACTTTTTTAAAGGGGGGAGTAATGCCGCGCGCGCAGCTGGCCAAGTAGGCAGCGCGCGCGTGGCCTAACTGTTATCGCGCTTGCTTTTCGCCACGACCGACGCTCTCGCCTTCCGCCGCTCTCGTCGGGACAGCCTGTCGCCCCTATCTCGTCGGGAAAACTAAGTGCGGCAACGCCTGGAGGTGGCGTTGCCGAAGACGACCAAAGTAAAGATCCTCCAAGAACGCCGGAGCACTCTCACTCTCCCGACGCCACGTATCGCAATGAAGCTCCTGCAACGGTGTCCAACAACCTAAGTGTTGTTATCGACGGCTGCGACGCATCGGCGCTCGCGGACACCGGAGCAGACTACTCAGTCATGAGTGGGAGGCCCTCTCGCCGCTTGCGAAAAGCTACGACGCCCTGGGGAGGACCACAAATTCTAACCGCCGAAGGACACCTTATCACGCCTGTCGGAAATTGCACTGCTCGCGTCGAAATTCACGGCGAAACGTGCCCTCTGAAATTCGTCGTTCTACAAGACTGTTCCAGAGATATCATTCTCGGCATGGACTTTCTGTGCAAATACGGCGCCGTCATCGACCTGGGTGAGAACAGATTGACGATGCGGAAGCCTGTTCCGCCTTCAGAGGAACCCCAAACAGCATCACCCGCCCTCCGAGTCGCCGCCGACCACGTGAACCTGCCTCCGCGATCAAGTGTTGTCGTACCCGTCGCGGCCGATACAACTTCCTGCGGCGGAGTTTTTCTCGCGGGAAGCCTCCAGTGGCTCCTGGGAAGAGGAATAGGCGTTGCAAGGGGAGTAGCTACACTTCAGGATGGGCGGACTGTGGCCCTCGTGACGAACTTTCGTAACGAAACGCAACACCTCACTTAAGGTGCAGCCGTGGGTCACGTCGAGGAACTCCGAAACCCCACCGAAATCACCGCGATTACTGACGAATCCTTGCCGTCTCAGCCGGACAGTACGTTGCCCGTGCAGCTCGACATTGACCCTAAGCTTGCGGGCCGGAAACGACGGCAGCTGTTTAACCTCCTCGCCGAATACCGCGACTGCTTTGCGACGTTGTCGAAGGTACGCCAAAACGCCGTTGCGAAGCACGCCCTGTGCATCGATCGCCGTACCGAGTCTCCGTGAAAGTAAGGGAGGTAATCCAGGAGCAAGTTCAAGAGATGCTGAGAGACGACATAATCCAACCTTCAAATAGTCCGTGGGCCTCTCCAGTCGTGCTGGATAAGAAGAAGGACGGAACGCTTAGGTTCTGCCTGGACTACCGGCAGCTGAACGCTGTGACGAAGAAAGACGTCTACCCACTCCCCCGCATCGACGACACTCTTGACCGGCTGCGCCACTCTCAATATTTCTCATCGATGGACCTGAAGAGCGGCTACTGGCAGATCGAAGTCCACGAACGGGACCGAGAAAAGACAGCCTTCGTCACGCCGGATGGACTGTACGAGTTCAAAGTGATGCCCTTCGGACTGTGCACGGCGCCTGCAACTTTCCAGCGTCTCATGGACACCGTACTGGCAGGACTGAAGTGGCAGAGCTGTCTCGTCTACCTCGACGACGTCGTTGTGTTTTCCAGCGACTTCGACGAGCACTTGCGACTACTCCAAGCAGTTCTCCAAGCCATACGGAGCGCCGGACTCACCCTGAGCCCGTCAAAGTATCGGTTCGCCTATGACGAACTGAAGTTCCCACGCCACGTGGTTAGTAACGAAGGCGTCCGCCCGGACCCCGACCCCGCAGGGGGCACCTGTGAAAGCAGGTGTTTGGAGAGTGGCGTCTCCACGGACCCCGAGCCCCGCAGGGGGCGCCTGCACCTTAGGTGCTAGGTGCTTGGTGAGTAGCGTCACCACGGACCCCAGCCACGTGGGCCACCATACCCGCACGCAGGGGGCACCTGCCTTGGTAGATGCTTGGTGAGTGGCGCCACCGCGAACCCCGAGCTATGTGGGTTTACCCACCCACGCCTGGCTGTGCGTGGCTTAACCCGTGTCCGGGGAAAAGGGGACCCTGGTGGTTGAGCTGAGCCCGGGGTATGTTTGGACCCTTCAGGGCCCCCCGGGCGAGGCAATACACCACTTCGACCTCTGCTTCTCGTAGACGGGTGTCCTGGCTTGGCCCGACCAGGATGATTCAGTCAGTCGCCTCCTCTACCCTCTTCTTCCTTCTTTCACTTTTCCTCCCACCTCTTTCTCTTTTCTTCTACACTCTCTTCCTTCCTTTTTCACCTTCTTAGGCGGCAAGGGCCAACCTTCAGTGGAAACAGGTCCTGTCCCTGCAACCACACTAGGGTATAGTGCCCGGGCAGCACTGGTAGAGTAATTGTGTCAGCCAAGCCCATCTTGCTATGGCACATTACCTACCCCCTTGTTGGGCTCCGTGGTGGGCGGTGCACCCGGGCACTGAAACTTCCTCCCCATGTTATGGGTTCTCGCGCTAAAACCTCCCTCGATCGGCCCCTGAAAAGGGTCCGCACCGAAGTCCAAGCCACAAAGACGACACCACCTACCCCTACCAGATTCCCGAAGTTCTTGGTTCTTCACTCTGAAAGTGAGAAACAGCTGTCTAAATTATCTCCATTCCTTGCCGCAAAAACACTCGAAGGTGTTGTCGGAAAGGAATTTAAAGCCAAGAAAATGCCATCGGGTGACCTACTCGTCGAAATCGAATCAAGTGAGCAGAGTGCTGCTCTCCTTGCCTTGAGAACTGTAGCTGATCACGAAGTAACGGTCACATTTCACCGCACCTTAAACTCCATCCAAGGAGTTATCTCCGATGATGACCTTCTTGAGACCAGTGACACCGAAATAGTTGAGGGCCTTTCTGATCAAGGAGTTATTGCTGCAAGGCGCATCTCTTTGCGTCGTGATGGCCAAGAACGTAAAACCAAGCACATAGTTCTAACTTTCCAATCCACCACACTTCCTGACGCGGTGAAGGCTGGGTACCTGCACTGCAGGGTTCGGCCTTATATTCCAAACCCTCGGAGATGTTTCAACTAATTATAATGCAATTAAATGCAAAGGTGCAAGCGAGCTGGACAAGAATGACGAAAGTAATCCCTGGAGAAGGGGGACAAGAGGGACAAAGGACAAACATAAATCTCCAAACACAGCTAGGTGACTGGTGAGCGACCGAAAAAATCCGCCTGGTCCGGGTATCGAACCCGGGACCTCTCCATTACAAGTGGAGCGCTGTACCAACTGAGCTAACCACTGGTTAGACGTCAGTAGAGCAAACGGGTTTTATCAGCTGCCACCAGTCGAACACCAACAAGGGTGAAGCTTGCAATTTAAGGTTATAATTATAATGCAATTAAATGCAAAGGTGCAAGCGAGCTGGACAAGAATGACGAAAGTAATCCCTGGAGAAGGGGGACAAGAGGGACAAAGGACAAACATAAATCTCCAAACACAGCTAGGTGACTGGTGAGCGACCGAAAAAATCCGCCTGGTCCGGGTATCGAACCCGGGACCTCTCCATTACAAGTGGAGCGCTCTACCAACTGAGCTAACCACTGGTTAGACGTCAGTAGAGCAAACGGGCTTTATCAGCTGCCACCAGTCGAACACCAACAAGGGTGAAGCTTGCAATTTAAGGTTATAATTATAATGCAATTAAATGCAAAGGTGCAAGCGAGATGGACAAGAATGACGAAAGTAATCCCTGGAGAAGGGGGACAAGAGGGACAAAGGACAAACATAAATCTCCAAACACAGCTAGGTGACTGGTGAGCGACCGAAAAAATCCGCCTGGTCCGGGTATCGAACCCGGGACCTCTCCATTACAAGTGGAGCGCTCTACCAACTGAGCTAACCACTGGTGGTTGTTGGTGTTCGACTGGTGGCAGCTGATAAAACCCGTTTGCTCTACTGACGTCTAACCAGTGGTTAGCTCAGTTGGTAGAGCGCTCCACTTGTAATGGAGAGGTCCCGGGTTCGATACCCGGACCAGGCGGATTTTTTCGGTCGCTCACCAGTCACCTAGCTGTGTTTGGAGATTTATGTTTGTCCTTTGTCCCTCTTGTCCCCCTTCTCCAGGGATTACTTTCGTCATGTTTCAACTGCCAGCGGTTTGGCCACGGCTCTCAGAACTGCCGTGGTAAGGCCACTTGTGCCAAGTGTGGGAAAAATGACCACGCTGCAGATACTTGCTCTAATGAAGCCCATTGTGTAAACTGTAATGACCCACACCCCGCGTATTCTAGATCTTGCAAGACATGGAAAGAAGAAAAAGACTTACTTACCTTGAAGGTCAAAGAAAACCTCTCCTACCCGGAAGCGCGCCGTCGCTTTGCGTTCTTGCGCAAAGGCGGCTATGCACAGGTGGTGCAGCGGGGACCTGCACCAGTGAAGGTTGCAGTGGCAACCCAGACGTCCTTTCTGGACTATGGGAAGCCACGGCAGTCCCCCACGCCCCAGCTGAAGATTCATCTTCCAGGGCGTGCAATCTCGGCTGGTGGGTCTGCTGGCCCTCTCAGCCAGAGCGCAAACACTCGCGCTCCTGTGGGGAAGCAGCCTCAGCCCTCTCACGTAGAGGGTACGCAGGCTGCTTCCCAAGCTCAGGATGGGCCGGCGGCTGCGGCAACCGTCCCTCCTCTGCGATCTCCTTCCAGGGAGAAGGGTCGACACTCTCGCCCACACTCCCTGGAGAGAGCATCATCGAGGGAGCGGCATGGCTCTCGTGCCGCTCCTGCAGCACCTAAGGGGCAGGAACGGGTGCACTTGGGCGACTCCCCGCCCAGCACCTCCACCGCCCATTTGACTGGGGCTGGTCGTGGACGGGGCATGGCGCCCCATCCTCCGAGCCTGCCCAAACCAGCAGCAAAGGCCTCGCCTGAAGAAGTAGAGGCAATGGATGAGGGCACGGAAGTCTCTATTCATGCGTCTGACCAAGACGACATGAACTGGCAGACTCCTGAGAGTAAACAGAAAAACAAAAAACCTGTCATCCCACCAAAGTAATGATGTTGGTCTATTGTTGCCATGAGCGGCAGATTTGTAAGTTTTTATGTATTCCCTTCTAGTATTACAAGGTCAACAACGTTTTAGCGTTTTAATTTAATTTTTTTTAATTATTATTTTGTTTTAGAGGCATGACTAAATTTCATTTTATGCAGTGGAACTGCCGCGGTCTTTTACGTAATATTGACGATGTTAATTTTTTTATGGACAATTTACGTCCTATTGCTCTCTCTTTACAAAAGACACACCTCAATGATCATCATAAGTCAATATTGCGCCGCCATCAAGTTTTTAGAAAAGATCGCCCCACATCTAATTTATCTGGTGGAGTAGCTGTGGTTGTCCAGAATGGAGTTGCCTGCTCTCAGGTTCCTCTGGCTACGCCTCTTGAGGCTGTGGCTGTACGACTTCTTTTGGACCGCCTTATTACTGTCGTCTCTATTTATATTCCACCTAACACTTCACTGCATCTTCATGATCTTCAACGGCTGGTTACACAGCTTCCTCATCTATTTTTACTGTTAGGAGATTTGAATGCTCACCACCCCCTGTGGGGTAGCGCCCGTCAGGACTCGCGTGGTGGGGTAATTGAGCGTTTTTTATTATCTTCTGGGCTGTGCCTTATGAATACGAAAGATCCAACCTTTTTTAGCGTTGCTCACAACTCATTTACATCTATTGACCTTTCAATTTCATCCCCCTCACTGTTTTCTATGTTTACTTGGAAAGTTTTAAATAACCCCTTTGGGAGCGACCACTTTCCAGTCGTTTCGGAAAGTCAGGTATCTATTCCAAGCCTCATGAAACGCAATCCACGTTGGAAACTGGAAAAGGCAGACTGGGGTCTTTTTAGCCTAAACTCGGAACTCAAACCTTGCATGTTCTTGCCATTAACACATGATGAAGCCACCATATACATTACAGATCAGATCATAAATGCTGCCTTTCGCTCCATCCCTCAGACTTCATGTAACATTGCAAAAAAATGTAAGCCATGGTGGAGTAAAGAATGTTCCGCCACTAAGAAAAAACAAGATAAGGCTTGGAGTATATTTCGGAGATATCCAACATCTGTGAATTTGTTAGAGTTTCAGAGAAATAGAGCTCAAGCTCGTTCAACCAGGAAGCAGGCAAAGAGGAAGTCTTGGAAATGTTATCTGACCTCTATCAGCAGCTACGTCCCAGCAAAGGAAGTGTGGGAACGACTTCACAAGGTCGAAGGCAGATACCGTTGCTTTACAGTTCCTCTTTTTCCTTCAGTGGATTCGTTGCATGACCAGGCTAATCTGTTGGGCGAACATTTTGCAGCAATTTCCAACTCCTCCCATTACTCTTCAGCGTTTTTGAAGTTTAAGACAGATGCAGAAAAAATGAAAGTCAGCTTGGCAGGAGGAGCTTCTGCACCCTACAATCAACCGTTTACGATGGTCGAGCTCCAAATGGCACTTAATGTCCGGAAAAACTCGTCTCCTGGTCCTGACCGAATACATTATGAGATGATCCGACACTTGTCGAAGGAATCACTCGCTGCCCTTCTCGTTTACTTCAATGGTCTGTGGAAAGACTCACATTTCCCTTCCGAATGGAAGCGGGCAGAGGTTATTCCACTGCTGAAGCCCGGGAAAGACCCTTCCTTTCCTGCCAGCTACGGGCCAATAGCACTGACGAGTTGCTTGGGGAAAACTTTTGAAAGGTTAGTTAATAAACGGCTTGTTTATTTCCTCGAACAACACAACATTTTGGACATAAATCAGTGCGGCTGTCGACCTGGACGTTCCACGACCGACCATTTAGCTCGGCTGGAGACAGTTGTACGTGAGGCATTCGTAAATAAGCAGCATTGTGTTTCTGTCTTTTTTGACTTGGAAAAGGCTTATGATACAACTTGGAAACATGGCATCCTGCGTGACCTATTTATGTATGGAGTACGTGGCCGATTGCTTCATTGCATAAAAAACGTCCTGTGTGGACGCACTTTCCGTGTCCGGCTAGGCACTACATTATCTGATTCGTATGTTCAAGAAAACGGTGTTCCCCAGGGCGGAGTCCTGAGTGTCACTCTCTTCGCCGTAAAAATTAATTCTCTCTGTCAGGTCATACCTTCTTCCGTGTCGTACTCCCTGTATGTGGATGATATTCAGATTTCTGTGGCATCTTGTAATATGTCTAGCTGTGAAAGGCAGCTACAGCTAACCATAAATAAAATGACTAAATGGGCAAATGAAAATGGTTTTAAGTTCTCTTCAGAAAAAACAATCTGTGTCCCCTTTTCTCTGCGACGTGGGCTTCGGTTAGATCCGATTCTCAATTTAAATGGAAATAGCATTGCAGTAAGAACAGAGCATAAGTTCCTAGGAGTGATTTTCGACCGTAAACTTAGCTTTGTACCTCACCTCAAGTGGCTGAAGCAAAAATGTATGCAGACTATGAATATCCTAAAAGTTCTTTCTCACAAGTCTTGGGGCTCCGATAAAAGGTGTCTGCTTCGTCTCTATTCCTCTCTCGTACGATCACGTCTTGATTATGGCGCTATTGTGTATGGATCTGCTCGGCCATCTGCATTGAAGATGCTTGATCCAGTGCAATATCTTGGGTTGCGTATAGCAAGTGGCGCTTTTCGAACATCCCCTATCCCAAGCTTGTATGTTGACTCTAATGAAATGTCACTCGAGAAAAGGCGGCAGCTCCTTAGTCTAGTCTATGTTTACAAAGTTTTATCGGATTCTAGTCATCCAGCTCACACTTATATTCGAGAGTCGAGATTTTGGCGTACCTTTGACCACAAGCCAACTGTTGTTCGACCCCTGAGTCTTCGTTAGAGGACCTTCGTCTCTCTCTCGGCCTGCCTCGTGAAAATGTCTACCTTATAGAAAGTGCATGTCATATTGCCCCATGGGATATCAAACCTATAACTTTTGATTGGTACTTCACAAAATTTAATAAACATAATACCTCTTCACTCATTTTACAACAGGAATTTCTTGCACTGCAAGAAAAGTACAAGGATTATCATCAATTTTACACTGACGGAACCAAGTCCTCAACGTATGTAGGCTCTGCTGTTCACTCTAATTCGTTTACACATGTGACACGGCTAAATAATGTTGCTAGCGTTTTTACTGCCGAGCTATATGACGTGCTGTCAGCACTTGACTATATTATCCGGAGCAAAGTAATGAAAGCAGTTCTTTTTGTGGACTCTCGGAGCGTTGTTACTGCAGCGTGCTCACTTAATTTAACCAAGAACAAGCTGACTCAACTTGTACGGGCTAAAGTTCAACTGGGCCTTGGAGATGGGAAGGATATTAGGTTTTGTTGGATTCCGAGCCATGTGGGCATTACAGGCAACGAGGCTGCAGATAGGCTGGCCGCCTCGTCGCGTAACCTCTTACCATCACGCGCACGCATACCATACCAAGACCTAACAAGGCCCATACGGCTTTCACTTTTAAAACTGTGGCAGTCCGAGTGGGATTTGGCCGATAACAACAAACTTCATATCATCAAGCCAAACATCGGTACCTGGGTAAGCTCATATAACCGGAGCCGTTTCCGTGAGGTTCTTCTGTGCCGGCTAAGGATCGGCCAAACCTTCCTAACCCATCGTTACCTACTTGTTGATGACGAACCACCAGTGTGCGACCACTGTGGAGACACCTTGTCTGTTCTACATGTTTTTCTTTGCCCTGGTCTTCTACAACAACACAAGTTCTTTTTTCCTGAGCTTTTCAACTATTGTATTCCCTTCCATCCTACTCTGTTCCTAGGAGAACAGCCTCTAATATCAATCGACCGTCTTTTAGCTTTTCTAGAAAATATAGCGATTTTACACAAACTATAGCCGAAATACTCTCTTAGTACATTGTTTCTAGTCAATTTTAGTTTACCTAGTTTGGCGCAGTATGGCCATCGTAGCTCTTGCGCCATAAAACTCGCAAACAACAACAACAACGCCCGGACCCCGAGAAGACTCGCGCCGTCGTGGCATTCCCAGCGCCGAAAGACACGAAGGCCGTGCGAAGATTCCTCGGACTTTGTGCCGACTATTGACGCTTCGTTCGAAATTTCGCAAGGATTTCCGCACCGCTCACGAACCTCCCGAAGGACGCCGAGAAGTTCGAATGGGCCGAGGAGCAGCAGCAGGCATTCGACGAGCTGAAGCGAAGACTCCAGACTCCTCTGTCTTAGGACACTTTGATCAGGATGCGGAAACCGAGATTCACACGGATGCTAGTAATGCGTCCGTGTGAACTTGACTTGGAGCGGTACTGGTTCAAGTGCAAGAAGGCACCCAGCGAGTCATCGCCTACGCAAGTCGGACGCTGTCCAAATCGGAGAGAAATTACTCCACGGCTGAAAAGGAGTGTCTTGCGGTCTTCTGGGCAATCACGAAGTTCCACCCGTAGTTGTACGGGGGCCCGTTCCGCGTAGTCACAGACCACCAGTCGCTCTGCTGGCTTGCGAACCTCAAGGACCATTCAGGACGCCTCGCTCGACAGACTGTAGTCTACAAGTCAGGCCGCAAGCACAGCGACGCCGACTGCTTGTCCAGGGCCCCTGTCGATACACCTTCCGGCAGCAGCGACGACAATGACGACGAGTGCTTCCTAGGAGCAGTTACCAACGACGACCTCGCACGACGTCAACGAAACGATCCTGAGGTGCGCGCATTAATTTAGCACCTGGAAGGGCGCGAGAGTACCGTGCCCCGTGTTTTCTCACGAACCCTGCCGACCTTCGCCATTCGACAAGGTGTACACTGCAATGAGAACTTTGGGGACAGCAACTCGTCGTGGCTGCTGGTAATCGCGGCCGACCTTCGAGAGGAGGTCTTTCAAGCATGTCACGACGACCCTACGTCCGGACACCGTGGTTACAGCCGGACACTGGCCCGTATTCGCGAAAAATATTACTGGCCCAATCTCCCCAAAACCGTCCACCTCTACACCCGATCCTGCCACGAGTGCCAGCGACGCAAGAAACCGCCAACGAAGCCGGCAGGTCTCCTGCAGCCAATTCCTCCGCCAGCCGCACCGTTCCAGCAGATTGGAATGGATCTACTTGGTCCTTTTCCGCCGTCGACCCCTGGGAAACTGGTGGATAATCGTCGCCACAGATTATCTCACGCGGTACGCAGAAACGAATGCCCTTCCTTCAGGTACTGCTGTAGAAGTCGCCAAGGTCTTCATCGAGTCCATCGTCCTCCGGCACGGCGCTCCCGAACTTTTGATTACAGATCGCGGATCATTGTTCATGGCACAGCTGACCCAAGAAATCCTTCGTCTCAGCCACACCAGCCATCGTCCCACCACGGCGTACCACCCGCAGACCAACGGGCTGACGGAAAGACTCAACAAGACACTCCCCGACATGATTTACATGTACGTCGACGTGGAGCACAAGACATTGGACGAGGTGTTGCCGTACGTCACCTTTGCCTACAATACGGCGGTTGAAGAGACCACTGGATTCACCCCTTTCCAGTTGGTACATGGTCGGAAGGTAATGACTATGCTGGACGAAACGCTGCCCCATGAGCCATCTGACAATGAGAGCGACGACGCCTAGGCGGTTACTCAGCGCGCCGAAGAAGTCCGCAAGCTCGCCCGACCCACGATCCAAGACCAGCAACGCGTCGACGCGGGCCGCTACAACCTTCGTCGCAGGGACGTTCACTTCCAGCCCGGAGACAGGGTGTGGTTATGGACGCCCATCCGTCGCCGCGGCCTGAATGAGAAACTGCTGAAACGGTACTTTGGACCTTACAAGGTACTTCGTCGCCTCGGCGAGCTGAACTACGAGGTGATGCCCGGCGGAACACGAAGATCGTCACGCCGCCCACCACGGCCTGAGGTCGTGCACGTCATGCGCCTGAAGCCGTACTACGCTTGATAGGACTGTGGACCTTATGTGCTCCAAAGAACTCTTTAGTTTATCGTTCTTTTATTTTGTTTTGTTTTGCGTTGCATCGGGGCGATGCACTTTTTAAAGGGAGGAGTAATGCCGCGCGCGCAACTGGCCAAGTAGGCAGCGCGCGAGTGGCCTAGCGGTTATCGTACTTGGCTCCCACGCAAAATGCCAGGGTTCGATTCTTGGGAGCGGCGCATCTTTTTGTTTATTCCTGCAGACTATACTTCGTCTAACCCTATGATGGACTAGAGGCAAATGCTACGGACGACCAGATCCAATCACGAGCCACTTAGAAATTGTACGGTATTTCGTTTCGATGCACGTATCGGTGCCCGCGTCTCGGATTACTGATAAGGGAACAGGTGGACAGTGGTTCGAATCGAAAAGCACTGAGTAACTCAACAATTTCACATCGCAAAGAAAGCCATGACATAGGGGCTTTTTGCAGCATCGAAGCTAAAGAAATGATGCAGCGTTTTTGGGTTCGGCGCATTATTCGTGCACCACTAATGAATGCTAGGATATGTCATAGCTTAGCGTGGAACATGATTGTACCTGGCGACCCGTGGCTTCGGGCTTTAGTTCATCGTAGGATGAGACAGAGTATAGTATTCTGATAAATTCGAGAATCCTGTTGCTTGTTCGAAGACCGAATGTTCTACGCGTCGAACTTTCTACGCCGATCATTCCAGAATCCCACGCAAGTACATAAGGGGCTCCGCGTGGCGAGCCACAGTCAGTTTCGCCCAAGCGTTCGACTCTGCTGTCACGCCGACTTCGACGCCCGCGACGCTGTGTTATCTTCTGTTTCCCCTTTCTTTTTATTTTAGGCACAAGTTCGCCCCATTTAACGTTTTGTTTTTTCAGTTATTATCGCCTCATGACTTGTTATTCGTGACAATATTATCTACTCACAACTAGTTAAATTTTTAGAATCTAACCTTTTCTTCAGCACCGCTCAGCATATGACTTTCGTAAATCCTTCTCTTGCGAAACGCAACTTTTGTCATTCACCCATGATTTGCACCTAGCGCTTGACCGAGGGTCCCAGGTAGAATGCATTTTTTTTTTGCTTTTCCAAAGCATTTGATAAAGTTTCTCACAAGCTGCTGATATTAAAGCTTAACAGTCTTAACATTGACGCAAATGTTCTGTCCTGGATATCTTGTTTTCTCACTAATCGTTCCCGGTTAGTAACCGCTAACGATGAAACATCGCCCCTCGCCTCCGTCAATTCTGGAGTACCACAAGGTTCTGTATTAGGTCCGATACTGTTCCTTATTTATATTAACAATTTGTCGAATTCGATTTCTTCTTCAATTAGTTCATTCGCTGATGACTGTGTTATTTACAGAGAAGTTACTAACGCCTCGAATGTTCTGAATTTACAAACTGACATTAACCATGTTTCAAGATGGCGTCAATTATGGGGGATGGAAATTAACACGATTACATACAAGGCCACGAAAGTATCGCGTGAATGTAATATTCATTCCTATTTTTCGAAGATGTCCTTTTACTTTCTGTCTCTTCTTATAAATACTTAGGTGTGTATATAACCTCAGATATGTCCTGGCAAATGCATGTTGAGCATGTTATTAATAACGCTAATCGAATGCTGGGTTATTTAAAACGAAACTTTTCACTTGCCCCTTCATCTTTGAAACTAACTCTGTACGAAACGCTTGTAAGCTCTAAATTACAATATGCTTCTTCTATCTGGGACCCCGGTCATTCCAAACTAACTGACGCCCTGGAATCAGTTCAGAATCGCTCTGCTCGTTTTATTCTTAATAACTTTCATCGCACCGCAAGCGTGAGCTCCATGAAAACTATCCCATCGTTGCCTAACCTCAATTTACGTAGCTCGGTAATGTCTCTTTCATATTATATATCATACAAACTCATTACTTCAAAACCGACTGCTGATTCATCCGTCTTATATTTTGTCACGCATTGATCATATGTATAAAGTAGACGTTCTAAAATGTAACACTAACGCACTCCGAGAGTCATTCCTTCCGAAAACTTCAGTGGATTGGAACCACCTTTCCAAATCTATCTTAACAATTGTTCCTGACCACTTATTCATAACTGCCATTAATAATCTATACTGCTGACATTGAGCTGCAAAGTGCACTACTGCCACTAACCCCCGCCCCCCTCCCTCCCTTTTGTAATGCTGATGGCCTTGAGGGTATTTTAAATATATAAATATTAGAAAGAATATAAAGTTTAATGCTTGAGAAAATTTGCTAGCGAGCTTGTCTCAAATTTGTCAAGAAACAGTTCTTGTCATAGCAGCTATATTAGCCCATTTGCGCTCAGAAATAAAGAATATTTTTATTCGCACGTCTGTAATGTGCATTCGCGTGGATATTCCACAACTTCGTATAAAACTTCGAAAAAGTCTAGTTGTCCCAGATGAGCGGCAGCGACGTAGGGAAGCCATCCAGCTAAGTAAGACACAGTCGCAAAACTTGTTGAAGAGAAAAAGATATTTCGCCGCAGCGATTGCTCTCGGGGTGACACGAACATTTATATGGAGGGAGCGTAAACACGGACAAGGATTCAATGGCGTGGGCGGGCGAGAGATTCCGTCCCACCCCTGCCAAATGGCACTATCATTTCCGGAGCCATTTCCAGCACAGCCCGAGCTTCGGCCTCTGCACGCCCGATACGGTTTGCTCGTAAAAGGGTAGTTTTCTCCACACGCCCAGAACGTTCTTTCTTCCGATTTCGCCGCCTCCATACTGTAATTCGCGCCTGTGCCGAGGTTTGTTTTTTATATGGTCGTTTTAGTCAGACTGTTCGTCTTCCAAATGACCAATGAAGCGACAAAAG
Organism: Ixodes scapularis; assembly: GCF_016920785.2. Classification (NCBI taxonomy): domain Eukaryota; kingdom Metazoa; phylum Arthropoda; class Arachnida; order Ixodida; family Ixodidae; genus Ixodes; species Ixodes scapularis. The sequence goes on from NW_024609846.1 coordinate 153,571,466, forward strand.
AACGAGATGTTTGTCATTGATGTGGTTTTGTTGCCGCGTGGACTGTGACCTACATGATTATGGGATGATAAATGCTATTAAGGGTGATGGTTCGCTGCCTTGCAAACATGTGCGGGGTCAATAAGTCAGTGAAGAAGGAGTATAATCGTTATTTTGACAGGCATTTATTGGCTCTCGGCTAGAGACCAGTCAATAATTTCTAGCTTGTTGATATTCTTTGCTCAGTCTTGGACAGGGTTTTTCTCAGGCTTGAATGTCAGCCCTTCGCATTCAAAAAGAAAGCTCGATTTGCGGTCATCACTTACCTGCACGATTCCGCTCAGTGGTTAAAATCTAATAGGGAGTTTTAGTAGACCGTGTTTCCCGCTCCGCCAGCCCTCCACTATGGAGAAACCGCCACTGCGCCTGCGTGCCGATGGCCTTGACTGTAGAGTTCCGGGTAGCGGAGGGGCCTAGCGGAGCGGAAAACACGGTCTACTAGAACTCGCTATTGTATCCCGGTTCGACACGATCGTCGTGTTTTTTTGCAATATGCGCCTCCAGAAACTTTGAAATGAAATTAACAATAACCGTACTGCGAGATCCTCCACCGTCCAACATGGAAACAAGTCCATGCCATGCAAAGAAAAATTAAACATACACTCAAAACTGCTTACGCGTGGGCATGCGAAAGCATTTCGACACGCAGCTCATTATTACAAGCAGCGCCGCCACGTCTTTCTTTTTCACACGGCGCTCCGACGTGCGAATTGGAGATCAATTTCCTAAAAAGCCTACCTTTTCTTTTGGTTAATTATTCTTCTCTACCTACCTATTCCACTGCTTTATAAAGTAAAGTAAACAAAAAATGTGATATTTTGCTTTTATGGCGTCTATAAAAGCTCATGTTTCGGTTTTTCTTCACTTGTCGCCCAGTAATACAAGTGCCTCACAAAAATACACTTACTCATAATTAACGCCTCTGAAATATTTAATAACGACCTCTAAATCCTTTAATAAAAGAAGATGCAAACGGCGAGTTATGCTAATAAAGCGTCTAGGTCATAATATGTTGAATGTTTCCTTCTTAATTGTCCAACCGCCTCTCTGCTACAATATTTGACGAAGTTCAGCAAGCTGTGCTGTGTGACGTAATCAATATATTTTTATGATCTTTAAATCACCGAAAATCTTCAATTAAGCTCTTTCTTTCAAATATAATTTGAATATTTTGCGCTAAACATATAAAACGGAACATTGGCCTGAAAAACGAATATTTAGAAAGACTTGCAAGTATGAAGTCAATTTTCTAAAAAAAAAAAAAACACCTTTCATTTCTTCCATTTTTTATTTACTCTTAAGTAATATAGTAGTCTGTCAGGAACCACCAACAGAAGTTGTAATATATTGTTTCCATGGCCGCTATTAGGACTCGAATCTCGTGCTGTGAGAGTTTTGAACGGGAATTTGTTTAGACTGCATTAAGGTAGCAACTTGGGCCAGTTGGATCATGATTTCCTAAACAAGCGCAAAAAAATATAAGGACAAGGAAGTAGATACGGCAGCGCTCTTGACTGTCTAGTTCATCGACCTTGTATTTTTAGCGCTTCTTTAGGTGTTCGCATAGACGCTCAGCTGAGCAGAATATTGACCTATGTAAGTTTTTTTATTTAATGTTAGTAATTACCTCAATACCTGAGCGTAAAAGCCAGCGAAGCAACAATATTTATCCTAACAATATTTATTTACTTGGCACTGGTGTGATTTTCAAGGTGTGTGAGCTTGGCCCAATGTATTGACGGAGGATATACGTATAGCATCTTGACTCCCGGACAAACCTAAGTCAAGAGGAAAACGTCTAAATAACCCGGCCATGAATCACTGAAAATAGAAATGAAACCTAAGCACATGACTAACACATTTGAAGCCTCACACACGACGAAATGCTCGTTATTTTACGAATCGTCCGTACGTGCACAAAATAAAGCGTACTTCCTAAGCGTCAGATACAAAATCCTACACATGTATATGCACTGCATATCTTTTCGACATAAGAAAATATGACAATTACATATCAAGTAGGGTATTTCAAACTCAAAGCCGAAAGCAAAAGGCCCCAGAGGAATTCTCTAACGATCTGCATTTTCCCGTATTGAGAGGAAGTAAGCGCTGGTGCCCGCACTTATGGATACGGTCTTCTAAGTAAAGTTTTTAAGTACACTACTCCAAATTTTATCAATGTTTATGCTTGGATATTGAGGTAACTGCTAACGATAAGTTGAAAACCTTACATAGGCCAAAATTTTGCTCAGCGGAGCGCCTGTACGAAGTCCCGTTTCAGGCACATGTAGAGCATTATATATTTAGTGCACAATATTGAAATTATACAAAAAAAAGAATTGGAGCTTTACGGTGATGTAAAGATCATAAAATATGTTGATTAGGTCATACTGCACAGCTTGCTGAACTTCGTCAAATATCGTCGCAGATAGGCGGTATGACAAATACAAAAAAGTGAAAGCCGTTTACAACTCCCTGTAACGCCGAATTGGAGCGCAGCTCTTGAGGAGGAGGAGGGAAGGGTACTGAGGGAAGGGTAGACCCCTCGTGCTCCTCCTTCTCCTTCTCCTCCCCTCACTCTTTAATATGCTCCGGGAGGTCACCTGACCTCGGGGGGAGGGGGTCACGTGACCTCGGGGGGTGTCACGTGACTTCGAGGGGGGGGGGGTCACGCAACCTAAGGGATGAAGGCCACGTGACCTCGGGGGGTCACGTGACCTTGGGAGTCACGTGGGGGTCACCTTGGAACCTTCGACGGTCGCGTGACCTTGAGGTGACCTTGGGGGTCACGTGACCTGGGGGTGACCTTGGTTTCGCCGACGGCGACGCCAACGGCGACGGCGACTCCGACGCCGCTCAAGCCGGAAACGGGCGCCTAAGAGCTGAGCTCTAAAAAGAATACATTAAGAATGTTACAACCTAGACGCTTAATTATCATAAAAAAACATATGTCGAAAGTGTTCCCAATGAGTTATATTGATGAGGTGTCAAAAGTAAGGAAATGGGATGGAGTGAAATATGGCACCCCCGATAAGCTGGAAAAACGTCAGTTTCCACCTTGGCCGCATCAACGGTTCATAACTTGCGGGCTTCTTCCAGCTCCGATTCCCACAAACCCTGTTCCCGGATGAATAGGACACTGCAATACTTCGCTCTCGGCAAAAAGGTTTATTCACTCACTCATTGCCTTGGGGGGGTTTCGGGATCGGGGGACGGTCATCAGCGAGGCCGCTGGAGAGTGCGCTGACAAAGCAGCTTCTCCGAGTCCCAGCGGTGGTCGTCCACACCGCGTCAAGGGGACGTCGTCGTCCAGAGTCGCTGTCCGGTCCGTTTGTCGAGTCCGCCACTCGACGTAGTGCCCGCACCCCCCGCCAGCATCCCCCGCCGTCCGAGCTCGCCTCCGTGACTTGTTGATCCCCAAGTCGGCAGCAAGAGAGACGGCAGCCAGAGCGAGCCTTCCTTTGTCTCTGTTTCCCTTTTAAGACTTTCTTGGCTTTGTCCCACCAACGGTCAAATCGGGAACCTTGCCGCGAGCCGACCCTCCGACGTCAGCGCTGGGTGGGGGGCGCTTAAGAAATTAAAAATTCGACCCAAAATTCGTGCCTCAGTTCAGATAAAATCACCCATATATATAAATACATACATATATGGCTGATTTCATCTCAACTCAGGCACGAACTTTGGGTTTTTAATTAATTTTAATTAACTCTCCGTTCTGCAGAGAAATAAAATACACTTTACTTCCAGTTGCAGCTGCTTCTGGAACTTCACGGTATGAAACACCTTATGGCTGCAAGCTCTGACCGGATCTTGTTCTGTGGTCTGCGCAGGCCCATTGCAGGGAGTCACTCCGAGAGCCTCACCAGAGTTTCCTGCCCGTGGTCCTTCTTAAAGGGGCAGTGCAACGGTTTTAATGTTGAAAGAATTGCCAGTTTGCATTTTTTATATTGTTCATACAAGCCCAAGTGACCAAAAACGCGTCACCTTTCCCCAAAAAACGGCTATTCTGCTGCGTAATCGCAAGGCAAAAAACGAATTATTTGCCGATCTGCAGCCGCCGGTGGCGGCTACGAGAACTAAAATGACGGCGTCTCTGGGGGATACGCGGAAGTCAACAAACCCTGTCCCCCTCCGCTGCTACACTCGCTGTCAGCCCCATAGAGAACCGTCCTTTGTGTCCATCGCTCGCCGCGACCTTCGACGAGGCTAATCCTTTGAAAGTCCACAATCGCGGAGGAAGCGGCTGGGGTCTCTGAAGACAGGGCCCAAGGCGAAACCACGTGAACCCCCAGAGACGTCACCCGAAAGTCGGCGTGGAGAGTTGAGAGGCACTTCGACCTTCGATTTGTTTCATTTTTTTAAATAAGAACTAGCGCTCGCAAGAAAATGCGGCTTTCGGTTTTTCGTTCCATAGGTGACGCAGATTAACTTCCGCACTTAAATGGCCAAAGTCTGAAAATCGTTGCACTGCCCCTTTAATTTTTCGGTTGTAGGTATGCATCCTTCCTGTCTTTCCCTTAATGGAACTCGGGCGTTTTCTTTTTATTGTCGCCGATTGGCCTCAAAATTGTAAAGCACACAAATAGACGCTGCACAACTGTATCACACAACATTTTTGCCCAAGTTGCAGATTTTTTTGTAAAGGTTGGTCTTTGTTGTTGTTATTTACTGATTTATTTGTGTCTCCCCGGGCAGCACTAATACGTTATGCCAGTGGGGATGACAAGCTCACTGCTCGAACTTGTTCTCAACAGATTGCAAGAAATTGGGCTGTGAAAAATGAATGCCGTGAAAAGAGAGTGCCTTCCAGTACTTGCTCTGCACCACGAAAAAAAATATATATAGGACATGCCCTGGAGGGTATGTCCTATATATTCGATTGTGGTTTTTGCCATTGCTTTTTTTAGCAGTTTTCTTAATAGTTGCTGTAGATTTAGAGATTATCCTAAAACGCAACCCGGAAAGAATATTTAGTTTGATACTCATTTTAGTATCATTTAGTTTGACACGCATTTTACTCAAAGTAGTACCCATTTCTATCGGTAACGCTCTTGGTGCGCCAACTAAAATCTTTCTATGTAGACACCTGCCTCCTGTTGATACACTCTACCCTCATGCTCAGTGAGTGCATGAACTGGAGTTGTATCCCCAGTCGACACTCGTTGAACATGAGGGTTGAAAAATCTTTCCATTGCAGTAGCAGTTTTTTTTATAGTCTTCACAATTGAATATGAATATTCGACAGAAATCTCTCAGATTGGGACGAAGGAGGGTTAAACGGACGCGTTTAATCATTTGTCTTAACAAGGTACCTATCATTTCAAGGACTGCGTGGCCTTGTGCTCGGGGGGTGACTATGGCTGTGGCAGTAAAGGAGCATTTTTGATAAGTGCAAGTACGAAGTATAAAAATGAAAGGATCTATGTGCAGAGCAGAAAATAAAATTCTGGCCATTGTAATGTTTCTCTGCCAAGTACCTTAATGTGATTTGTTTTTATTTTCAGCTACTTGAGTGGCCTCAAGATCTGGAGAACCAAGTGGCCACAAGCTTGGACTCAATCTTCTTCTGTGGTCCGGCCAGGATCATGGGGGAGGTAATCCCAGCACCATGAGCATCGGAGTATCTCCCTGCCTGTGACTTTTGATTAGCGTCACGACAGTGCAGTCCTCGGGCCACCAGGTGCTTGTTATGCCTCTCAGAATAAGCATTCTTCTTACCTATTCCTTAAGTGAAGCAGCAAAAGCACTACTCAGCTTAAAATGCAAAAGACATATTCAAATCTTCGGTTGGATAGAGTTCCAACTACAAAAAGTAGTCTGCAGACATGATTAACATGTGAACTTAAAGCCCGCGGATGTAGGTTTGACGGTGTCACAGAAATAACTTCCCGCATATGGCTTCGCGTGTGCTATACCCCAAAAAAATCATTAAATAATCACTGTGTTACGTTGGTGTCGTTAATCGTATGTACCTATCGCGCCAAGCAGTAGGGAGATGTGAAAAATAAAAAAAACAGGAACTTGCACATTATCAGCTCCGCGAATATTTTTATAGTGAACAGAGGATAGCACGTTCAAATTAATAAAACAATTCGGTGCACGCCTATATTCAAGGGTCACATATGGGAAATTAATCTTCATAATGAGGTGAAAGCTGCTTGAGTTGTGACCCATTATATTTTTTCTATTAGTGTATAAAAGTGTTATGGTGTTTCAAACAGCTTGCACCAAATATTTTTTTTTAAATAAATAGGTTCGTGAAAATTATGTGGATGCTTGCAGACAGTCATGGTGAGACGAATCTTTAGTGTTAAGTGTTCCACTTATTCAGAGTTGGTTGAGCCTCGAAATAGTGTAGATCGCAAATTAAGTTTTTATGCTATGCAATGAACACAATCATCCGTAATGACTAGCTCTGCAGAGGGGAACCTTATACCTTTATTACGGCAGGAGGGTTTCGCAAAACTAAGTATTTATTTTATTGAACTCCTGCACTAACCTTGTCTCTGGAAAGTTTTCATATTCTTTAGAATGCTGAGATAAGATTCTGGAAATAGTTTTTCTAGAACTACTCTAGATATTTCCAGTTCTTCAACATTCCCGCGAAGCATTCGAGAGAGCCAAACCCTGTAATGTACGGAGAGAACTCACCGAATGACGCGGCTGACAGTTTGTTTAAATTCGTAAGAAACAGACGGCACTGTAACAGTAATAATGATATGTCACTTGCTTTTGTATTCTCATTTTCGCAGATCAAACTGCCTTTCTCGTCTAAACTCATTTTTGGGAGACTCATTCACCGAACTCCCTCCCGAGACTGCAGCGCTTGGTTCTCCGAAGAAATTTGCATGAATATAGATGCAAAAGGTTTCTTTGAGTGCGCGTCTAATACATATTCTTCGTATTGAATGTGCTAACTGTATTCATGACCGTATCCATAATTTTATTCATAATCTACCTAATAATTTTTATTTTGATATTTGAGTTTTTGACAGTACTTTCCTCAACATCTGGGCTCGTTGAGCCGTACTCAAGCCCATACATCTTGTCTTTCATTATTACCTCAATATATAAAAGTGTTGATGCCGAGTGAGAGTTCAAGGTAGCGAACCCGTCGTGCGAGTTGAGTAAGAACAAATAAAAGCTCTACAAAGTAAATTTTGTTAAAGGGACCATGCTAAACATGCCATGCTAAACAAATGCAAACTCCTGTTAGGTATGCAAGGATGACACTGCCGTGCCGTTCCTGATATGGCAAAAAAAAAAAAAATCGGTGGCAGGCAGTGTTTCTTATGGATGTTTAAATTGTCAAATTCAAATCTTAGAAGTTTTATTCAAGAAGGTTCCTCACTATAAATGTATGTAGAAATCTGAGCCACCGACTCATGCATGACCATGTGGCCAATATTCATGTTCATCTACATTACGGTTTACACGATCTAGCTGCACTGATTTATTGCATTCATGCTGAAACTGGAAGGACTTCTCTGGGTATAAATGACAAGATAAACATTTTTTGAAATCGAAATATTTGAGGACGCACAGAAGGAATGATATTAAAGCAGTATCTTAGCTTTTTATTTTCTTTGTCTTATCTGTAATTTTCACTTTATTTCATGTGAGCCAATTAGTATTTTAGAACGCAGCTCTTAGGCGCCCGTTTCCGCGTTTTGCGGTGTCGCCGTTGGCGTAATTGCCCCGCTAAACTTGGCAGGAAATTGAATTAATGTTGAGGCTGATGTGACGTTAATTTTTCCATCAAATTTAGTGGAGAAACTGAATTTGTTTGTGGGTGACGTGATACGGTCATGTGACGTCATTTTTCCCACTAAATATAGCGGGCAAACTGAATTGGTGTTCAGGTCGGATGACATCAGTTTCCCCGCCAAATTTAGGGAAAATTTCCCGCTAAATGGCAGAGAGCAGGAGAGGAAGAGGGGTGGGGGAGGGGGGCATTCCCTCCCATCCTCTTTTTCAAAAGCTGCGTTCTAATTTCGCATTACAGAGAATTGTAAACGTCTTTCATTTTTCATCTCATGTTTATTCAATTTTTATATCGCAGGTGCGCTCGCAGCACACATTTGGGTTGTGGTGGTCCTCCACGCACAAGTTAAGAACTCCTGAGCGGCAAGACTGGGAGTTTGGTCTGACAGCTCAAGGGACACCCTTGTTCAGTATTGAATTTATAATTATCATTCTTTGAGCAAAGCTAAGCTTTGCTGCATGCAATTCTTCTAGAAATAAATACTTGCTACCAAATTTACCACGTCACTACATTTCGCCACTGCTATTAGTGCTCCTCGAGCACCTCAAACAAGAGCTTATCGGTGTGCAAACATCACGCTTGTTTGAAACCACTCGCTGATGTAGAGACTTGCTGACATCCAGCATTCTAATGGAATGCTGGATGTCCACGAGTCTCTCCCGAACGATGCAAGCGGGGAAGGAACCATACAATCATATCGTATAAAGGGACATTCTACAGGGTGTTTTTTTTGTGTGTATTAGATGTTTTGAAAAAGCGCCGTAAAAGCTGTACTTACCACGGTCTGTGCACGTGAGTTATATGGCCAGTGGGGCATGGTATAAATGGCTAATTGTAATGATGAGCCGGCTTATTAAAGAGAAGTGCAAGGCTTCTTTCAGAAAACTAGATTGAGGTTGATTCTAGCGTAGATTCATCGCGTCAATCTGAATATCACATTCATATTATACAACGATATACCTGAACGTAAGAAAACACAAAAAAACATCCGACCAGTAGTGACGTCGTAAGGGATCTTTCAGCTGCCAAGCGTGTGTCGCTTGAGGCCGCGCGTCAAATCGCAAGCTTTCTAGGTATATTCTCCCGCACTGGCACCAGTCGTGACGTCTTTTTCTCCCCTTTTTAAAAATAGCGTGTGCGTGCATAGCTTTGATAGGCGGTGAAAATACTTGAGCGGAGATTTCGAGAGCTCCTTTTGTGACGTCACTCTTCGGGAAAGAGTGCCTTCAGCGGTACTTTAAAAATAATTCTATGCAGCCTCGATTAACCAAATTAAGAAATCATTTTTCATATTTGAGATTCTGGAGGTCAAGTGATGGATATTTAAATGTGTTTCCTCAAATACGAAACCGCTTCAGATTACCTTTAAGATTGCTGCTTAAATTTTTAATTAGTGAAAATATACCCATGATTTCAATTAGAAACTTGCTAAGCATTATCGAAGAACACTAAATCAAATCGTTTTTTTGAACTTAAAAAAACAGTTTGTTATAAAAATTAAATGGCGCAAAGGTTAGACAAAGCACAAAGAACAGAACATGTAGACAGAACTTTGTCTAACTTTTGCACTATTTAATTTTCATAACCTGCATATTCAACTAACCTACCTCATTATCTTCGTAGAAAAACAGCATTTTACGGCGTTATAAAAAAATGCTAAATTTGAACGCGTTTCCAGACTTTGGTTTCTTATCTCAGCGCATCTTTGCGCCCGCAATCCTGCTGTTTGGTGGCCGCAGTGCGAAGCCACCACCTCGCCTCCCTCGTAGGATGGAGCGAAGCAAGGCGCACATGTGTTGCGCGTATAAGTCCTTGGGGAACAGGACCGTGGGTGCAGAGATGCACTCGGACAAGAAACCAATATCTAGAAACGCATCCAAATAAAGCATTATTAGAACGCGTAAAATGATACCCCTGCGTTATATCTTTCTGAAACGAGAGGATTTAGTGGTTTTCGATGACTCTCGGCAAGTTTCTAATTGAAACTACGTGTTTATTTTCACTAATTAAAAAGTTAATTAACAAATTGTATTTAATTATCTGACTGATCGTTACGATTTGGGCCCCATACTACGTCCCCCTGACCGTAAACTAACCTGCACAAACCACATAAGTGTAGCTTTCACGACCTTTTTTAAACAAATATGTGCCGCTTAAAAAAATCGCCCCGCGTAACAGTGAAAAGGCGATACCATCATGGTGGAGCGATTGTGGTATCGCATTTTCGCTGGTATAGGATGTCCCATAATACGACATGCTTATATGGTTCCGTCCGCCTACATGGTTCCGCCTTAATTCATCATGTTGAAGCCGCCTTCTTGCTGGTATAGGATGTCCCATATACGGTTACGTTTGTATGTGTTTTTTTCCGTCGTCTTTCCGTCATCAACATTTTCCAACAGGGTACCACTCGTATTATATCAAACCTTAAGAAAATAAACATATTGTTATGAAGATTGACGTTCATACTTCGTCACCGTCTTCATTCACAACCACCGTGATCGTCATCGACTCACGCGGCGCACGCTGGCCGAATCAGTTGGAACCTAGTCCTCCACCCACTCGGTTATTCATTAAAAGCAACCTTCCATTATCCATCTAAGAAGTGGTGGAGGTGCGGGCTTTCCACGTCCTCAAGCATCTTCGGCTCCGGTAACCAGATACCACCCTGGAACTCCGCAACTGCGTCCTAACCACTAGCATGGCGACCGGTTCAACGACCTCCGTCGGATATTCCAGCTCCGACCAACCACCCGTCACCCCCACAACCATCGTCTGCGCAGGAGCACTCCGGCAACGCGACCCGAAATGGTTCTCTGGTGCGGGCGACGATGACGTAGAGGACTGGTTAGACTCCTACGACCGAGCCAGTCGACACAACAAATGGGATCCAGCTACCAAGTTAAACAACGCTGTCTTCTACCTTTCGGACGTTGCTAACCTCTGGTTCAAGAACCACGAGGCCGTGCTCACCACCTGGGAGGAGTTTACGGCAAAAATCAAAGAGGTATTTGGAAGACCCACCGTTCGAAAGCTCACCGCCGAAAGAAAACTCAACATCCGGGTCCAGCAACCAGAAGAAACCTTCACAGCATACATCGAAGAAGTTCTCCAGCTCTGCCGACGATCCAACCCGGACATGACCGAAAAACAAAAAGTAAACCATATCTTGAAGGGAATTGCTGAGGATGCATTCCAACTCCTCGCCACCCAAAGCGACCTCACGGTGAGCAAGCTTGTCGAGGCATGTCAGAATTATCAAGAAATTCGCCAACAACGCCTGACTGTCCCGCGCTCAACTACCGCAGTTCACACAATTGCGAGCCTTGCTCAAGCACCAGATGATCCGCCGTTTTCTCGCGAAAGACTTCGCGGTTTTATCCGCGAGGCCGTTCGCGAAGAAGTCACGCGACTTCTGGGCACGAGCACATCCTCCCGTGTACCCCACGTACCATCCCCTCCGGTCGCGCCACCGGGCATCCGCAGTCTGATCCAAGAAGAAGTCGTCGCCGCCTTGGGGCCTGTGTCACCTACCCCTCCCCCTCCGATAACACCCACATACGCCGAAGTTGTGGCGCGACCAGTACTGCTGTCCCCGCACGTTCCCTCTCCGCGTGCCTCACTTCAGCCTCCAGTCAGCGCCCAGCCAGGGTACTGGAGGGCTCAGGACGGTCGTCCGATTTGCTTCAACTGTGGCATTGCTGGACATATCGCCCGATATTGCCGCCGCCATTCTCCAGGATACCGTCCTTTGCACGTGAACTCAACAAGATATGAAGAACCCTACAACGGCCGATACCCTTCGATGGAACCCGAACGTCGCGACAACTACGAGATGTCCGCCCCTCGACACGAAAGAAACGATCGTCCCAGGATGACAAGCCGCTCCCCCTCACCGCGCCGTCGATCTCCATCTCCCATGATCTCTCGCGGCAGCAATCCCACGCATGGGGGAAACTGCTAACTGCAACTCATGAGGCAAGAGTGGCAGCTGCATCACATCTCGAAAGCCCTCATAACCCGCGAAATCTGATTGATGTTAATGTGGAAGGTATATCGGTCAAGGCGTTGGCAGACACAGGAGCTGCAGTTTCAGTAGTACGGTCTGATCTCTGTCGACGGCTAAGGAAAGTGACAACACCATTTTCGGGATATACCATTCTTACAGCTGGTAAGCAGAATTTAATTTCGACAGCAAAATGTACTGCGCGTAATTGTATAGATCAGATAATTCATATGGTTGAACTCGTCGTGCTTCCTTCCTGTTCACACGAAATTATACTTGGATGGGATTTTTTGACCCTTGCTGATGCGTGTATAGATTGCTCGTATGGCGAGGTTGAACTATCGGAAGTAGGTCCATCCGATGTTTGTGAGCTCCCTCCAGATGCAAAACTCTCCCTTTTTGAGGATACCGTAATCCCCCCATGCTCCTCCGTCATAATGAGTGTCACATCTCCCGACTGTGTTAATTGTACTGCCCTCATTAGTCCGTCGCAAGCAAACTTTCTCAAAAGTGGTATCGTGGTACCGCATTGTGTAACGACGTTCGTCAACGGGTTTGCTTCTCTTGTTGGGACTAACCCATCTTCTACCTCTTTGATTCTCCCTCAAGGCTCCACCCTAGGAATAGTCTCAGTATATGACGAATGTGAGCTTATGTCCCTCGATACGCCGAGCCCTAACCCCACTCAAATCATGTGCCGATCTCCTGGTCAGTCCCTTCACCCTCTCCTCGCTGACTCGCTCGATGCTAACCTCGAGGTATCAAAGAAAGAAAGCCTGTTGGCTCTACTCCAACACTACGCACACTGTTTTGATGTTAATTCCCCGTCACTCGGTCGCGTGACATCTACAGAGCACAACATAAATGTTGGTGACTCTCTCCCTCTACGGCAACGACCTTACAGGGTGTCTTCAGCTGAACGAAATTTAATTGATGAGCAGGTAAATGAAATGCTTGAGAAAGGTGTTATACGTCCCTCTTGTAGCTCATGGGCTTCGCCAGTGGAGTTAGTAAAAAAGAAAGATGGCACAGTACGTTTCTGTATAGATTTTCGTCGCCTAAACAAAATAACACAGAAAGATGTCTATCCAATGCCGCGTATCGACGATGCATTGGACTGTCTTCAGGGCTCGAACTACTTTTCCTCCATCGACCTTCGATCCCGGTACTGGCAGGTTCCCATGGCCGAATCTTCCAAAGATAAAACAGCATTTGCTACGCCAGACGGATTGTTTGAATATAATGTCATGCCTTTCGGATTATGCGATGCCCCCGCTACCTTCGAGCGCATGATGGATAATGTACTTCGTGGACTAAAATGGAAAGTTTGTTTGTGCTATCTAGATGATGTCGTAGTATTTTCTCAAACGTTTGAAGAACACCTCCGCCGTCTAGATAACATTCTTTCAGCTATGTCTAAAGCGGGATTGCAACTAAACACAAAGAAATGCCGCTTTGCGAGCGGATCCATTCGAGTTCTTGGTCACATCGTCTCCAAGGAAGGAATCCAACCAGATCCGAATAAAATCCGAGCAGTCTCACATTTCCCACATCCACAAAGTGTTAAAGACGTTCGTAGCTTTCTAGGACTTTGTTCATATTTTCAGAGGTTTGTTCGCGGATTTGCCTGCCTCGCCGAACCCCTTTACCGCCTCCTTAACAAGAACACTACCTTTAGCTGGTCTTCAGAGTGCGAGCAATCTTTCGACAAACTAAAACATTTATTAACTTCTGACCCCATACTACGCCACTTCGATAGTTCCGCACCCATAGAGCTCCACACCGACGCTAGTGGATTCGGTTTGGGAGCTGTTCTCACTCAAAAGAAAGGATACACCAGCTACGTCGTTGCATACGCCAGTCGTACGCTCACAAAAGCAGAAAGAAACTACTCCACAACAGAAAAAGAAGGTCTCGCCATCGCGTGGGCCATCGGGAAATTTAGACCATACTTGTACGGCCGCCATTTTGTCGTGGTCACCGATCACCATGCTCTTTGTTGGCTAGCATCACTGAAAGACCCATCTGGCCGTCTTGGACGGTGGACGCTACGTCTCCAAGAGTTCGACTACACAGTTCGCTACAAGTCCGGCAAGAAGCATGGTGACGCGGACGGCTTATCCCGTTGTCCTCTTCCCGAAGAGTCCCCAAACACCTTATTTGATGAGGATCCTCTTTGTCTTCAATCGTTAAGCCTAACAAATATGGCCCGCGATCAAGCGTCAGATCCCCGTATCACTCAAATTATCAATCATCTGAACGGATCTCAAATATCTACGGACCGCGCGTTTTCAAGAAAAGTTCGGCATTTTTGTCTACGGGACAGTCTTGTATACCGACGCAGTTACCTGCCTCATGGCCAACGTTGGTTACTTTACATACCCCAACACCTTTGCGGCGAAGTACTGAATTCCATGCATTCAGACGCAACATGTGGACATGCCGGCTTCGCAAAAACCTACACTCGAATCTCCCAGCGATACTTCTGGCCCGGACTCTATCGCAGCGTGCAGCGCTACGTGCAAGCATGCGCTGAGTGCCAAAGACAAAAGCGTCCCACGCAAGCGCCATCAGGACTATTACAGCCCTTACCCTGTCCCTCGCGACCCTTCGAACGAGTTGGAATTGACCTGATCGGACCTTTGCACACTTCATCTTCTGGAAATCGCTGGGTTGTAGTTGCAATCGACCATCTCACCCGATATGCTGAGACATCCGCCCTCCCAACTGCGACCGCAGAAGATGTGGCAACCTTCTTTCTAACCAATATACTGCTCCGCCATGGCGCACCACACACACTGCTCAGCGATCGCGGTCGGGTATTTCTTTCCGCTCTAGTTCAAGGACTTCTCGCAGCTTGCAATACCATTCATTCTACAACCACTGCATATCATCCACAGACAAACGGGTTAACTGAAAGACTCAATAGAGCCCTTCTCGAGATGCTCGCCATGTATACCGACGCCAACCAAACCAATTGGGACAAGGTTCTGCCATTCATAACTTTCGCCTACAATACTAGCATCCAAGCCACCACCAACTTTTCACCATTTTTCCTCTTGTTCGGCAGGGAAGCCTCTGTTACCCTGGACACAATCTTACCATACCGTTCAGACGCAACTGAAAATCAGACACTTTCAGAAATGGCTTCCTATGCAGAAGAGTGCCGGCAAATCGCGCGTCTGCGAACCATCAACTCCCAGGCTGAACAAAAGCGCCGTTATGATTCTCGTCATCAGCCAAACAGATTTAATCCCGGAGACTTAGTGTGGCTCTGGATCCCACAACGCCAAGTAGGCCTTTCTGAAAAGCTCCTGTATAAATATGACGGACCTTATCGGGTGATATCCCAAACATCCCTAGTGAACTACGTCATAGAAGCTCTTGAGGTTCCCGTGGACCACCGCCATCGTTACCGTGACACCGTTCACGTCGCCAGACTCAAAAAGTACTACCCCCCAATCGCAGCTCTGTGATACCCCTATGACGCCAATCTGCCGTCCTTCATATAGAGGGGGAAAATGTTAAGAAGATTGACGTTCATACTTCGTCATCGTCTTCATTCACAACCACCGTGATCGTCATCGACTCACGCGGCGCACGCTGGCCGAATCAGTTGGAACCTACACACACAGCGAAAAAGTACACCCCTAGACGTGTAAACCGTTGTCCCAGGGCGGACTCCCCAAATGGTGTTCGTTTTACACGCGAGGCTCGGTGTATTTCGTTTGCACCCGAGGTCTCGTGTAAAATGAACATCTTTGAACGTGTACTTCGTTCTCCGATCACACGTCTAGGGGTGTTTTTTTACAATGGCGGCCGTTTGACGCAAGACGGGTTCTACGAGCGAGGCCCAGCGCTTTACACGGCTTTTCGCCGCAGCGAAAGCGTAGTTTGCACGTGTCCGCTCGTAATCATCCATACGTGCTGAACTACCGCAAGCATTCACCCCCAAGCGCCGACGCCGTATCCATTACGGCGACTACGCGACAGTGGGAGCGACCATCGACTGCATCCAGCAGCGTGCTTCCCCATCGAGCAGGTCTCGTTCGCGTGGCGGTTCAGCCGATCGCCGAGGCCTCAAGCCGGTTGCATTGTCACCGACGCCGGGTAATTTCCACAGCAGTTATCTTTTCGCGACCACAGACATGAACTTTATTGAAAAAGCCCGTTTGCCGCGAGCGACGACGAATAGCTCCGACACCGACCCTACCCGACCGGCGTTACCGACGTCCCGCTCACGTCTTTACCGCGAGCAAAGTTGTACGCTACGTTTCGACGTATCCACTCATATCTCGTGTGTACGCAAATTTTGCGGCTTTCCGGGTACGAATCGGCTACCGAAACGGCCAGCGAACGAAGACGAACTGAACGCCGGCGCTATGCGCCATTTAAACACGCGGTTACTTTTCTACTAGACTGCAGCTATGTGGTGTGGTTCCTTACACATAAATGGACTACGTACAAACAAAGCTAAAATAAAATTGGGCGGCTGCTTGCGCCACCTAGTGAGTATGCGGAAAACTACAAAAATGAAGGACATTTCGGCATTTGAGGAAGTGACACGCTCGAACACGGACGGCAGCATACCAACACATACATCCCATACATCACAGCACATACCACAAGATCAACACATACAAGCATCTACATACACAAACAACGTACAGAGGCACTCACAACCCGACACTCCTACTCAGTTGTAACAGAACCTCGCTCGGTATATATAGCAGACTTTTTGTTTCAGCCGAAGGTCCGGTGACACCCCCCGTATTTTGTATGAACGTAACGATATTACACAATTATTACTTATATAGTACGGCGACATAAATATAATTTGGGAAGTTACACATTTCTCTTAGTCTAGATTATAGCTAAAAGACACCCTATATTTTAAAAAAAATGTTTCGAGCTAGCCAAAATGTAGCAAAATCTGGTTTCGTTTTCGGAAGTTCGAGCGCTCAAGGCTGGAATGCGCTAGCGAAGTGTGTGCTTGCTTCTGTCAAACTATAATCCATTGTATGACGCTCTCAAAGCTGCTGGCTGCAGCCCCCGTCTTGGTTTAGGGTTTGATTTACACGCGCTCCCGTGGAAATGAAATTATGCGCGCTCGAGTCGATATTATTGACAGCGTGAAGTATAAACCGAATGTAAACGATTTTGCGAGCGACGAGAACAGCGACGGCGACCCGCTTCGCTGACGCTCGGTCACTCGCGCGACGACGCAAGCCGCATGAAAGCGGAACGATGTTTTCTAGAAGTCCAAAAACCGAGTGACGCGACGAGCGATAGTAAGAAATCTTCGTAATACGTCGCTGACTCGTCGCTGTCGCCGTCGCTCGCTAAATCGCTTTATGCAGTTCAGCCTTTATACTCACGCTAGTGCCGACCTGCATTACCCGCTGAGCCCAAGCAAGCGATAAGGATATTCAAATATGTCACAACAGTGGCGCGCATTCGCTAAGAAAACATATATCTCAAATTCCTGCAGTTTGACGTCGGGATCCGTTACTTGTTCTGCTGTCACCTTGGCGAAACGGTCACTAAAGAGAAACTAGTCAGTTTGTTTTATCAGAAATTATAAAAACCTTATCTAGCCACTGTTATGCACAAAAGCACTCTGGAATTTCATATAAATAGTTTAGAATAAACTGAACACAATCGGTAACTTAATTTTCCAAGAATAATAATAAAAAAAAATCTTAGAAAACAATGTATTTTTAAGGTGTTTCAAATAAAAAAAAACTGAAAAAGGAGCCTTATTTCAGCTGCACTATCACGTAAATACTTTGGGGAAAAAATATCTATTGAGAAGTAGGTTTTGCAATCTCTAATTTGCTTCTTTCAACTTTCCAGTTACTTTATGCGTACTTGCAGATTGTATCCTGACAAATCTAGACAAAATTGTATAAAAAGTAACAGTCTATATAAAATTTATAGCTTTATTAAATTCACATTTGTTTGATAATGTTCAATCTTAAATATGAGTTTTAAATTTCACATCTATTATTACAAATGATTGAATTACATGCTGCTTGATGCATGCTGTGCCGCCCCCCCCCCCCCCCCATATATATCCTGTATATTTGCTGGTTAGTTGTTGTAAACCTCTTAATGTCGTGTTATTTGTTTGTTCTTGTAGGTGTGTGAATGCATATGTTGTACGCCACTCCTACTTGGGCCTTCAATGGCCAGTAGTATCCTCAAAATAAAATTAAAAAAACAAGTGAGCAGTAAAAATCTGGAAGACAAAAGTAAACACAGAGCCGTGCAAAAAGGCACTCAGTATATGAAACAGATACAGATATGGGCCTCTGGCGGTCCATCGGTTCAGCCTCCACACCGCCTAAAGACGGCAGTGTTGCAATATTACGAACCAGCGCACAGGTAGACAGTTACCAAAAATCCAAACACAAAAAACTCACATCAGCGCTGTGCGAGTGTATATTTTTGTGTATTTGGGTTTTGAGTAACTGGTCTACCTGTGCGCTGGTTCGTAATTATGCCGTACCAACTCGCCCAATCTGCCGTATTAATAGTGTTGCAAAATACTTAGATCAACTATAATGCTAATGACTGCAGTGTATAAAAGCAAGCTACTCGTCGGAACGAGCTTGACGGTACGAGAATAAAGAGAATGTTTTCACAGTTAAACTCAGAGTCTGTTGCACCGTCTCTTCCGTCCTCAAGATCGAAAGTGCTACAGATTGGTGACCTGGACATGATGATTGACTCCGAGCACCTGCTATCCAGGGGAATGTTCTTCGTGGCCAAGGGCACGGCAATGGCTCTGCCTTTTCGGACGAAAATGCAGTAGGCACATATTCAACTTTCTCAGCCTCCACATCTGCAGCGCCTCCGCAACCACCTCTGCTCTGTCGCATCTAGCACCGGCATCTCCCAGCAATGGGCTGCGACCACCTTGCTTGCCCCACCGGCTTGGCAAGTGAATATTCATCGACATCTTCACACTGTTCACAAGGCATGTTGCTAGCCGACCAGGGTCTCCTCATCGTTGCCATGTCAGGCATTCGCTCTCAGTTCGGTTCCTCATCTTAGGGGATGTTGCATCGGCCCCGCAGTTGGCCGGCATCCCCCTTTCAGTCCGAGGCTGTACACTCCAAACTGATTGAGCCGGACTGAAAGCACGACAGGGTCGATTTCCCCCGTCTGCTGCCTCATTTCCGGACCTCGGCGTCAACTACCATGCACGGCTTCCAAACGCTCTCTTTCCTACTCTCTAGTATGTCATCCTGCTTGCGGTACATGTCAACAGCAACGACACCTCTCTGGAGCCGCAATCACTTCTACATGCAAAATCGTGCCATTCCTCGCAGTGCAGAGCTGAGGGCGATAGCTCTGCGGCAGTCTATCGGTTCAGCCTCGGCATCGCCAAAGATGACAGTGCTACTCATACTCGTCACCACGAGCTCAACGACATGAGAATAAACAGAATGTTTTTATTGCTCGGAGTCGGTCGCAGCATCTTTTCCGTCCACAACATCGTATACTCTATAGGTAGTAAGCAAGAGACACACTTCAGATGAAAAGAACAAATGCTCAGATCACACATGCCACGGGTGTCCAAAATTATCCATCATGTTGAATATTGTTTTGGTTTTTTTAATTCTAACAGAAGACAAACATCATTATCGCGGAATCAAAATGAATACTTACGAAACACCTAAGTCGCAGTGTAAGTGCTCATCGCTGAGCTGCGGCTGTGGCATATATGTATTTATTTAAAAGTGCACCGATGATAAAACCTTCAGGTTTGGCAACAATACCAAGATTACAACGGCTGTTGTCCATTATAAAATACAAAAGAAATAAAAAATACCGGAAACAATGCAAGGTACAAATCTGCACAACAGGCTTCCGAATTCAACTACTTCGTCGTACTGGAGTTTGTTACAGTAATAACAGCTTTGGATGGGCTGTGAGGACAGCATTCACACTGAACTGGGTGCCTTGGTGACTATCACCAGTGTTGAGGAGTTGCCACTCCAGAGTTGGAACGATTCCGCACCTCCACAACCCTGGAATCAAATGCAAATAAATGGTGGCAGCACTGGAATGGAATGGGAATAAAATTAGTAGTTACATTTTGCCCAGAATAGAGTAGGAATGGAATAGGCTTTGTTCTAATGCAAGCTGCTTAGATGCCGTCAAAGGGGCTTTCGAAACGGCATTATTGCACTTAGGTAACTGACGGTTTGGTTATCTGACTGCTTATGTTCTTTCGAGGATGAAAGTGGCAACCCCAGTGAAGCAACCCAAACTGTAGAGTTGTAGGCTGACAAGGGCAATTTAGTCGATCTTAATGCAGGGTAAGGGTTTTGCACCTCAGCGATCCAAAAACTACCCGTGCCCAGCACTTTTCAATCTGTGTTGTCACGTGACACGACCCACCGGAGTAACTCGGATCTATTTGGGCAAGATTTGGAACACAGCCAAAGTGTCGTTCCTGGTGCTGCGAGATGCAACCATAAGGCTGTTGGGACCATGTGTGATTACAGCACCAGTTGCAGGCCACCAGGCAGGGACAATGTCACACCGCCCGCACTTCGTTAATACACATGACTCCTCACTTATTATGTATCTCGTAAAAGTGGAGGACATATACGGTTCTTTTGTGGAAAAGATGGGCGACTTAGTTTTCCTCTCTGTTACGAGGCTTTTACACCTGGTGGTGCGATCAATATCTGCAGTGCCCCCATACCAATTGCCACTAGTGCTATGTGCGACCAAAGCTCAACTTAGTAAAATCAATGATTGCGGGTAGGGTTTTGAATTTTGCAGTTGTCTACGCATTTCACAACGCCAGCTTTACGCCGACGTTATTTTCCGGTAACTTAGTACTAGCTGTCAAGCTGTCAAGTGCCATTTTCACAATTGGGAGGGATTGAGAGGAATGGAATGCAGCAGTTCAGCCATTCCAGGAGTAGGAATGGGCCCAGTTTTTCCTTTCCAGGAGCTCAAAGGAATGGAATTAGTATTAGAAAATTCCAATTCTCTGCAATGGAGTTGGGTGGAATGGGGAATCTTTTGTTTGTTTGCACACCTAGAATGTTTGAGATGACTCGAGAATCTTGTTTGTTCGAGCTCGGAACCTTCTAGATACCTATGGGCTTACAAAAAGAGCTTCGCATGGCTGCTCGAGTCAGTCGTCCTTTTGTCGCTGTCAAAGTATGTGCGGTCTTTGTTACTTTATGTTTCTCGGCCCAAGTTCGCTGCATTTAACATTGATCTGAAGTTTTATTAATCAAGTTTGTTTTTGTTCATAACATATTGGTGGATGTGCAGGGTAACGCAGTCTATGCCCATAAAGCGTACCATTTGTGAACACGATAACTCTGAAGACGACAATCGTGAAGGCGACGTCCTTGAAATCATCCGAGGACGACTCCAACTCTGACACCAACGACGACCTCAACTATGGCCTCGGAAGCGACCCGGACAATGAACTTGACAAAGCCCCTGGCTACCACACTTAGACGAAAACATCATGACGACTTCTACGCTGATGATGAAACGGACGACAACTCCAAAGACCAAACCCGGCTACAATGTCAACAACCAACCTGACAACGGCCTCGATGACAAACAGTCTTCAACCGTGGTGACGAGACTGATGACGACACTGATGATGACCCAGGCGAAGACTCAAACAATTTCATGGAAGACGATCCCGACTACGGCTTTGACAGTTATCCAAGGACAATCCGGACGATGACTTTAAAGGGCAACTCCGGCCAAAACTCGAAATTAAAGAAATTACTGGTACTATCGCTGTAGTGACACAAAATACGACCCCAGCCAAAATATTACGTCCGTGGGATGCCGCATTCTCAACTAATGCCGATAATAAAAATGTGACCCGCCGCGAGCCGCTGCACCTTAGCGGTCGGCTAGCGGGTTGGCGATCACTAAAGCAACATTGGGCCGTGACGTCAGTATCATTCTTTTCTTCCTCCAAGCATTACGCGGAGTGCGCTTTTTTGAGCCGCTACCACCGCTACTTGGACTTGTGATTGTCATGTTTAGCCATTGCTTTTATCTGTAGCCCGTGTAGCTTCGGTATAGCCTTTTGTTTATTTGCTTGTGAGGACTCAAAGACTGGTTTTAGCGAGCAACTCGTAGCGCCCAAGACGGCCCAGCTGTTCCTCGAAGGATGCCGAGTAGAACTTGTAGTGCTGTGGGCTGCTCAAACAACCCGCTGCACAACCCGGAGGTGCTTTTTCACAAGTTTCCAATGTACCAGAAATTGAAGAAGGTGTGGGTAAACGCTGTTCGACGAGTGGACTTTGGCTTTTACGCGCCCAAGGAAAAAAGAATGCAAAAACAGACATGTACAGCCCTAACGCAGCAGCCCGTGCCGGAAAGCCTCAAAGCTTCGTGTCTGTTACTGACTCGCAGCGCGAAAGCGAGAGGGCCCCCAGTACTGTACTTCACTGGCAGCGCGTCGTAGAGCAACGCCGCTCCATCCACGGAGCCCCGATGACAATTTAGGCCTAGCGACAAAGTACGGAAGACTGCACACACGGCAACAGCCGCTGAGTACGGTACTGAACGAGTTCACTCGTTTTCCAGTCGCTACCTTTTGGGTATACTAGCGACAAGTACGGCATGGCACACGCACGGCGGCAGCGGCCGCCGAGTACGGCACTGTACGAGTTTACGGGTTTTCCAGTCACTAGCTTTTGGGTATACGCACTAACTCTTCCTACATGTGCTGGATAACTACCACATATACAGAATTAAAATAAAATCAGCTTACCTCCTACCTTTAGACGGCTAGCGCAACAGAAGTAGCTGCTGATCAACCTCCATACTCGTTGAACGAGAACGATCCTGACGTCACGTTCACATAGCGGCTGATTTCTAGTGCTGACAGGGCCTCGAGCGGCTAGTTTCGGTTTTGTTGGCCGTGCCCCAAACAAAACTTTGAGGCGTCCATATCTTTAAAATTACGCACAATAACGAGAAAAAAATTACACCTTGCAATTCAGGGACGCTGACTGCACTAAAAACAGTCATAATCCCAAAATTGAAAGTATGGTCCGGAGTTGCCCTTTAACGACAACCACGACTACAAACTTGACGGCGACCTTGATGATGAACCCGATGACAATACCTACGGCAAGTGTGGTATCTGTCACGAAGACGAACAGGACGACGACGCCTGGTATGTCACTCAACGAACGGAGGAACTTTGCCAGCTTGGTCGCATTTTGATGAAAGCCACAGCTTTCTGACGATGACTGCTACAATCTTTGTCACCACGACGCCCAGTTTCAGCCTGGCTACCCACTGTGAATCTAAACACCAATTCATCGTCGCAGCAAGGAACTGTTAAAGTGGTGCTTCGACCTCAAGGTTATTCGCTACATGAGACCTAAGTTGTAAGTCGTTGGCCAATGGCACATCAACATTGTCACGCTGCCCTCTGCGACCCGTAGGCGATTCACATCTTCCGACTCAACTGAACTAGGTATGCTCGGTAGGACTGTGAAAATCTGCGATTTACGAGACTCTATTTTGACCTAGTCTTGTTCAAGCTGTTAATTTAATTTTGTGTTGCATAAAGACGATGAGTCTTTCACAAGAGGGGAGTAATGCCACGTGCAAATAGCCGAGTCAGCAGCGTGATCGACTCACATGCCGCTGACCCTGCCAGCGCATGTCCTTCTTTCTATTGTTTGCGTGACTGGAATGATGAGACGACTCTAAATTTTTTTTGTTCGAGCTCAGAAACTTCTAGATACCCACGCGCTTACAAAAGTACCTTCGCTTGGCTGCGTGAGGCAGTTGTCCTTTCGACACCATCAAAAGTCTTTGTTAATTTATGTTTCTCAGCACAAGTTTGGCGCATTACACACTGATTTTAAGTTTAATAAAGAAGTATGTTTTTATTCGTGACAATATTTAGATGAATTTTGATAATTCAATCTTCTGATATTTCAAACTAAAGAGTGTGGTTTCCAGGGCCCGTTTGCTCAAGCGCTAACCGCGGCTAAAGTTAACCACAGTACCTAGGAGAGGGATTTTGAAATCACGTGACTGGCTCGGCAGGAATGCAGGGAAACATGGCGGTGGCCCGGTGAGTGAGCGCCGCTCGCTTTGAAACTAATATGTCGTTGTAGCTGCAATATTGGGCGCGTTAGTCAGCAATGAATGGTGCCAGAGGCTTTTGCTTTGCCTTACCCCATTTAAATCGCAAAGCATGAGCATATGACCTCGCCGCATTTTTTAGATAGTCTTTCGATTCTGGCCATTCCTAAGCCTAAATGAACGCGATAAATGTTAGCATGGCAATGTCTTTGGAAAGTGGATTGCCTTGACTCAATCGGCCGGGTATTAATAGCACACAAAAGCAGACAGCGTCCCAATAGACCATATTAGACCTTTCTCTAAATTTCCCAAGCACCGAGGTGCACGCTACAAGTGTAGTTACACGCGTTGCACGTGCTGGCGTCTGAAGTAGTAACTGTTCTAAAGCAAAAAGTCTAAAACAAATTTTGTCTTGCACGTGCGTTCGTCAAATATTTATTATGATTATTTACTTCGAATCTTTTATAAGAGGAAGGCCAGTGCGCGCAGACTGCAGAATTATACTTCCAGCGTTCTTCTCGATGCTTGGGTAATTTAGAAAAAGGTCTATAGGGATGCTGTTTGCTTTTGTGTGCAATCAATACCCGACCGATAGAGTCAAGACAATCCGCTTTCCAAAGATGTCGCTAAGCCGACAATTACCACATTCATTTAGGCTTAGGAATGGCCAGAGTCAAAAGGCTATCTAAAAAATGCGGCAAGAGCCTTGCTCATGCTTTGTGATGAAGTGAGGTAAGGCAAAGCGAAAGCCTCCTGCACCATTCCTTGCTGACTAACGCGCCTGGTATTGCAGCTACAACGACATATTAGTTCCAAAGCGTGCGGCGCTCACTCACCGGGGCACCGCCACGCTTCCCCGCATCCCTACCGAGCCAGTCACGTGATTTGAAAATCCCTCTCCTAGGTACTGCGGCTAACTTCAGCCGCGGTTAGCGCTTCGAGCAAACGGGCCCTGGAGTTTGAAATAATGAGAGTCGACTGTAAAACACCATTTTTGCTACCCCAAGTAGCAATTTATTTTAGTGTAATTTCTGGAATCTTTTATTCAGACCGAACACTTCTTTTTCAATAAGCTTGTCGGCATAAAATTTAGACTATTTTTTATAGCCTAAACGTAGCAAGCGTTCAAAACAAATACAACCTAGTGCATCAGATACACAGAAAACACAATATTAGCAAATGCTACTTTTATTGAACACATCTGGAGTTTCTGTTGGATACATACAGTGCTGTGAAGAAGTACACCATTCTTATATGAAAATAAGCTTCCCACCAGTGAAATTTCTCAAGTTGGACAGCCTTGTTGTAAGTCAGGCACGTTAAAGAAAACCCTGCCCAAGTTTTCATAGACACTCATACAAAGTTGTTTCATCCGTACAATAGCGACTTCAAGGTATATGTGTAGAAACTTCCCAAAGTGCAAACATTATGTGAAGAAACTGCATTTCAAAGTTGACGTCCTCGCAACCCCCCCTATCGGTAGCTGCTCTACCGGCAACAATGAAAAGAACTATAGAAAGACCGCTGAGGCTACATAACATAAGACATGGTGTCCAAGATTCGCCATGGACAGCATTGTTGGTAGTTGGACTTGTTTGTGCTCACTCTTTTACCCAGTCTGTCAATTGACAGCTATTTAGAGTGCATGATAGGAACTATTTGTGCTGTAGACATAAAAACATGTACATGTTGCCCTCCCCTTTGAATCTGGCAGGCGAGACCACTCGAAAATGTTTGAGAGTAGCTGTGTAGAACTGACATGTTCTAACATTCTGATGACACAATTATTCATATTAAAAGGTATGCTTAACCGAAATTCGAAGCTTGCAAAACAACACTGGGGCGGTAGGCGGGACGCTGCAAAACCCCCAAAACATCACACATAGAGCATTATTTCTAACGGATGGCCGTATTTTTGGAAACATGTGGGATTCAACAAGGCCGACGAGACATGTGATGTCGCGATTCTCATTCCCTCTCCTCTAGGCTTCATCCCCTTAAGCAGGTGAACCGAAGCGGGAATGAGAGAAGCGAGGCCGCTTCCCCTCATTCTAAAGTGTACCAGGAGAAGTATGATGTCACATTTCTTGTTTGATTGTGCCCTTTCCTTTCTAAGAATACGGCCATCCGTTTGAGATATTATTGTATGAGTGATGTTTCGGAGTTTGTAGAGCTCCCATTTAAAGCTTCCGCGGCCTTATTTTATGAAATCCAAATTTTGGTCCAGCATCCTTTTAAACAAGCTTTTTCAAATATTAGCATAATGAACATACTAACATAATGAACATAGCATCCTCCCGATGATGCCGTACAAAGGTTCTGTCACACGCACCAACCAAGGGGATTGCTGCAAGTCCATCCACCCTCAACTTTTAGTCACCTTTGAGACTGAAGAACTGCTGTATGAGGCCCGTCCAGCCACTGCGCACAAAAAGAAAAACACGGGAAATAACACTCAGTGACGAGCAAAGTCTCTGGGCGGAAAGCCCTCCATGACAAATGAGCACTGTTGGGTTACGGCAACGGCGTAATACACAGGTTCTGCTTCTTGGATGCCTTCACCGCTGCGGTGGGTGGTCGTAGCTAGTCGTAGCAGATAGTGTCAC
Source organism: Ixodes scapularis (assembly GCF_016920785.2). Classification (NCBI taxonomy): domain Eukaryota; kingdom Metazoa; phylum Arthropoda; class Arachnida; order Ixodida; family Ixodidae; genus Ixodes; species Ixodes scapularis. The sequence continues at coordinate 153,597,996 of NW_024609846.1, forward strand.
GTTTGTTGCTCGTACCAAAACACCAAAGCCGTGTAGTATTCTTGTTGCCGAAGTTCATAAGCCTACGTTCCCGGTCTACACACACTACACAAAGCCAGCCACGAGCAAAGCTAGCTAACCCCGTTTCTGCTTCGGCGACAAGCCGCCAGGGCGGTGACACCGCCGCTGAAACTTCTGCCTCGGCTCTTCAAACCAGGGCCCCTCAGTGCACAAGCATGACACTTGCTAGGCTGCTCTGCCTGTACGAAGTGACACGCGCCCGCATGTTCCCTCTCATAATTCTTCTGACTGTACGTGCCCCGTATTGTACACGGCCATACTGTGCACATGGCGAAAGTTCCCTTTTGAAAGTGCTCCATGGTCGGCTTACAATGCTGCGAACACTTAGCACATGACCACTATAAATGACGACACTTGGGACACTTGCCATCCGTCGTTGTGGCGCAAAGTCGCTTTCTCAGTCGTCCTCACAAGGGGCAAGGAAAGGCAGGCACTGCATAAAAAATCAATACATATTATAACACTGGCTGTGGCAAACTAGTTTCAAAGATGATACAGTCATGTCTTCTTAATATGGACACCTCCGTACTATAAAAAGATTTTTTTTTCTATAATGTAAGGTGTTTATATGAGAAAATTAAATTTAAAACAAAAATTGGATAACAAGCATAACCAAACAAACAGTTTATTCAGCTAAAAGATAATGAGATGTGAGTTTGCTCTATCGCTTTAGAGCCGTTTAACATGTAGCACTACCGTTGTTTACAAGAACAGATACCCAGGCTGTAAAGTGATGATCGGCTGAATAGCAAAAGATGTTGTACTGTATGCACAAGCCGGATGTAATTGACACTTAGCTGCCGGCAGTTAGGATCCTATAATCTTATGATCGTAGACGGGAATTACATCTGGTGCCTACAGCTGGAATAATGTCTCGCTTCGTAATAGAAAAAGCATAAAAAAAACACAGGATGGAGAAACCGGGTGTCACAAATTCAGGCTTCTCTTCATTTTTTTAAATACTTTTATGATCTTTTTTTTGGACCACTTTAAGTGTTGGTACGGTCAAAAAGGGGGAGTGTGGTGCCACTTTTAATCTCAGTTCGTCCCGTCGTAGTTCCTTTTAAGTCCCCAACGAATTTGCTCGTTTGCGGAATGGGTTTTTGTTAACGGGCGACGTAGATCATCCCAGGTCACAGTTTGTGGCTTTGACCTCGCGGACGGAGGGGTGCGTATGCTGGCTCGCGTATGGTGCCGATTTGACATGCAGGGGCGCCGCCGGGATACAAAGATGTTTACGCTGGCTAGCACGCTTTTTGAAGGCGGCGGCTTTGCTCAGTCTGCCGCCTGTCGTGTTCTATGTATCGGCGATAATTGATGTTTTTGGACTCGTACGGGGGAATGGATGGGCACATATGTTTGGTTGTCTGAAAAATGTAATAGGTTTTGCCATTTGGGTCGTTGCTGTGTAGCTTTGTTTTTCTTGAAAGTTGACTGACCCGAAAGGCGGGGAAACGGGAGGTTGGTCGGTAGACGAGCCTATAAAAGGGGGTTCGGGAACAAAGAAGGTAGTCCAACCCCAGAGCTGGCCGGGTCGCTACTCAACGTGGTTACTCCCTACAGATGAGTCTTGGAGCGTGTAATTTTTGGCTTCTGCCCTGCCTGTCGGACAAGTGTTTGAGTTTGTTGTGCTGAAGCGTGTGTGGCTGTGTGGTGCGCGGTGTCGACCTCATCAAGCCTCTAATTGGACCGCTGGACTTCGAGACGCCGTTCTTCGGCCGACAACTCCAGACTACGGACTGCTCTGGACTCGGCACCTACCGGAAAGCTAAGCCTGGTTTTCTAGGACTTGTCTACTGCATTCTCTGGCTCTGAAGTACGAATTGTTGAATGTTCGGAAGATTTTTACACAGTGCTACTTTCTGTCGCGACTGTTTTGGGGGATTATCCCATGTGTGTAGCGGTAACGTTCGAGCTCCATCTCGGTTTGCTCTCGTTGTTAGTGTCGGGTTTTCGTCACTGTTTTGTTGGCTTATTCCGGTTTTATGAGCGTCGAGTCTTTTTAGTATTAGTTTCTGGCTCGCAGGGCTCCATAGCTTTGAGCTGGAGTGTGGTTTGTGTTGAGTGCTCTATTGCCGTGTACAGCTTAGTTTTTCACTTTATTAAATCTAAACTTTTGTTTGCTTATCCTCCCTGTGTCATCATCTTTCTCTACTCATTATACACCAGGCGTGGACCTAGCGCTAGTCAATGGTCGAACTTAGCTCTCTTGTTCTTTTCCCGTAATTTCTCTTTTATTCTCAGAGTGGATCATTAAATTATTTTTATTAATTTGAACCCCACTCCGTGACACCGAAACAGATGGGAAAGCACCACAACGTATTAAACTCGTCGAACATTAAATGTTCTTGAATTATACCTCACCCATGCTTGATGAAGCCCAAAGGTTAGTTCAATGCCAATCAATATTAAATGTCTTTAGATGGGCACCTGCTGCCCGATCATGGCCTTTATTGCAAAGCACTGTTCACACATTTGCGAGTCCTGCAGTGCCTTGTGGAATGGTGGGCGATACTTGCCGTTCCGCAAGGCACTGCAAGACAGATCAGGCTCAACTTTTGAATGTTGACGTGCTTACGGAATGCTGCAACAAACCAATCATTCGCCAAGGGAAAAAGAAAGGAAGCTGCATGCCTCCGTGTGCTCATTGCCAGTGTTTTCTGCTCTGCTATGTACCCTGCTTGTGTGCTGTGATTTGCAAGCCAGCGCGGGATATATTTCCTTGATTTGTTTGTCTGTTCAGCTGTGCGAGGTTGTGATTGAAACAACCAAGAAGTATAGACCGCCATTCTTTTCATCAAGCTAAGGCTTCGCTCATCCGAACTGGGGACGATGACTGCTGTTGTTTACACGATTTTCGACAGCCATGTGGAGTGGCTTTGTGTTTAAAATTGCAATCCTAAGTGCAAAAAGAAGTTACCGCAGACTATTAAAGGTTGATTTCAACTGGCAGGCTCTGGCTACAACCACCTTAATATTCATTCAACATTGTTTGCATTTCTACTTACCCGTGATCGCTTCATTTGCCAAACACGTTAGTGGCCGGTCACCTTACCAATAAAACTAATGTGCTGGTGTCTCCGGCGAAGAATTCCCTCAGGGCTACATGCAATGCACAACCCAGTTTGTAGCCCGTTGTGACTGAAAGCTTTCACACTGGGGAAACGTTGTTGTCACAAACGCAGTCAAAGAATGCGATAGGATTGAGGGAACAGGGGGATTGTCCAAGTTGACTGACTGCATGAGCATATGTTTCTATCGCCACCGTGTTTCCTCCACGCAGGCGACGGAGAAAACGATATAGAGACTCCTCGCGCTTGCCAATGCCAAGTTTCTCTAAAACGTCGAAATACGAGACACCCAGCAGCGAAGTGTCGATATTGCCGGAGAGAGAGGCGGGACAACGATCAGCGCAGGATCGCGGCTTCGCCACTCTTATGCGACGGTGTCTTCGGTTTCCGCTCTCTGCAGCTTCCACCGGGACGCTAGCCGTGCCTAATTGTGCTAGCTTTGAGCACCACAGTTCATAGGGTTCACAGCGCCCGAGCGAAAGCTCGCGCAAAAGAACCGGCGAGCAGTCGAGTCGTTTCCAATCGACGGGGTGGCTAAACGCCGGTTGTGTGAATCGGGCTTAACGCCTGAGCCGGCTTGCTCAAAGCAAATCTAACGTTCTTGAATGGCATGTAATAAAAATCTGAGACGTGCTACATTCTATACAAACTTGATAAAAAAAATCAAACACTCACCTTCGGCTGCTACGTCCGCCGTACCGCTTCAAGGCAGAAGCAACATGGCGCTCGACGTTTTGGGGTGTTGGGCTGGGGTGTTTTCAGTGTTGCTTACACGCCTAGTCGTGTAAACCGAAACCGAAACACCAATTTTTACTACCCCAAGTAATTTTTTGACGATTTATCACTAGCAGAGCGTGTAAAAATATGCTAACGAGTGAAAATGGGGTGTAAACAGGCGAAATATTACATTTTCGCTAACAGTGTACACACACAGCGAAAAAGTACACCCCTGGACGTGTAAACCGTTGTCCCAGGGCGGACTCCCCAAATGGTGTTCGTTTTACACGCGAGGCTCGGTGTATTTCGTTTGCACCCGAGGTCTCGTGTAAAATGAACATCTTTGAACGTGTACTTCGTTCTGCGATCACACGTCTAGGGGTGTTTTTTTACAATGGCGGCCGTTTGACGCAAGACGGGTTCTACGAGCGAGGCCCAGCGCTTTACACGGCTTTTAGCCGCAGCGAAAGCGTAGTTTGCACGTGTTCGTCCGTAATCGTCCATACGTGCTGAACTACCGCAAGCATTCACCCCCAAGCGCCGACGCCGTATCCATTACGGCGATTACGCGACAGTGGGAGCGACCATCGACTGCATCCTGCAGCGTGCTTCCCCATCGAGCAGGTCTCGTTCGCGTGGCGGTTCAGCCGATCGCCGAGGCCTCAAGCCGGTTGCATTGTCACCGACGCCGGGTAATTTCCACAGCAGTTATCTTTTCGCGACCACAAACATGAACTTTATTGAAAAAGCCCGTTTGCCGCGAGTGACGACGAATAGCTCCGACACCGACCCGACCCGACCCTACCCGACCGGCGTTACCGACGTCCCGCTCACCTCTTTACCGCGAGCAAAGTTGTACGCGACGTTTCGACGTATCCACTCATATCTCGTGTGTACGCAAATTTTGCGGCTTTCCGGGTACGAATCGGCTACCGAAACGGCCAGCGAACGAAGACGAACTGAACGCCGGCGCTATGCGCCATTTAAACACGCGGTTACTTTTCTACTAGACTGTAGCTATGTGGTGTGGTTCCTTACACATAAATGGACTACGTACAAACAAAGCTAAAGTAAAATTGGGCGGCTGCTTGCGCCACCTAGTGAGTATGCGGAAAACTACAAAAATGAAGGACATTTCGGCATTTGTGAAAGTGACACGCTCGAACACGGACGGCAGCATACCAACACATACATCACATACCACAAGATCAACATACAAGCATCCACATACACAAACAACGAACAGAGGCACTAACAACCCGACACTCCTTTTTTTTTTTTCTTTATTGCCGTTTTTACAAGTCACTCACTGCGTACATGTCTGAGGTAGTAAAACAGCAGAAATGACAGTGTTACTTTCTACCAGCCGGCCTTTGGGCTAGTAGAATAAATTAAAATGATTTCAAATGCCTAACGGTTTCCGCACATTGAATCCAATCTGGCACGCAGCTCTGTGCCTTGTGTACTTCTACAATCAAGGCAAGACTCTCGCCGAAATATTCCCGAGCCTCACGCGCGTCGATATCGGCATGGCGCGTAGCCATCCGAGACCGCCAAATACTATGCAGGCCCAGTAACATAATCATATCAAAGGGCACGCCGTCCTCGTTTTCAACTGGAAGGTATCTAATTCCCTGCATGTCTAACGGAAAATCCTTCTTCAGGGTGCGTTGGAGGACATCCCAGAAGAAGACGCCATCCCAGCACTCCAGGAATACATGCTCGATTGTCTCGGGCTTTTTACACAAAAAACAGTGGTCGCCCCACGGGACGAATAGTCCCTTTTCTTTCATCCATGTCTTTACAGTTAAGGTGCCGGTGTGTAATTTGAAAAAGAATGACTTAACACCAGGCGGGACGAGCATTCTCTTAACGCGCTTTAAGACATCCTGTCCCGGGCCCGCACAATACAAGCTTCTATACAAAGGTACGGGAAAGAAAACGCCACATAGATCTCTATACAACTTTTTTCTGGATACTTGGCTCAAATACTCAAAAGAAAACCTGGCTGCCAAAAATTTACTTGAAAAGACAACTTCCTTGAGATATCCGTGGATGCCGCCTGGCACCCATGCCGAGGAAACGATAAACTCAGGCATATGTCTGCACAGTCTCACCTGGTAGACTGTTCGTAGAAACGGGTCACTGACATCCCGAAAGTAAATAAAACGATTCACAACTTGGCGCAAAAATAAATGTGACAATCCTAGTCCACCATCGCGGACGCGCCGAAAGAGGTTCATACGACTCGTCCGTTCAAATGACGAGCCCCAAATAAAAACAGCAAAGACGCGGTGAATTTTTTGAACATTAACTCGGGAGCAATGCAATACCTGTAGCACGTACCACAGTTTGCTAACAAGAAACAAATTGCACACTGTGGCACGGGCAAAAATAGACAATTCCCAACCTCTCCAGCCCTCCACTCTCCACTCTCTCGCGCAGTTCTAGCGCCCGCCTGCGCCAATAAGGCTCACTGTCGCTGTAATTCTCCAGAGGTACGCCCAAATAGTTCACAGGAGAACAACCCGACACTCCTACTCAATTGTGATAGAAACCCGCTCGGTATATATAGCAGACTTTTTGTTTCAGACGAAGGCCCGGTGACACCCCCCGTATTTTATATGAACGTAACGATATTACATAATTATTACTTATATAGTACGGCGAAATAAATATAATTTGGGAAGGTACACATTTCTCTTAGTCTAGATTATAGCTAAAAGACACCCTATATTTAAAAAAAAAAATGTTTCGAGCTAGCCAAAATGTAGCAAACTCTGGTTTCGTTTTCGGAAGTTCGAGCGCTCAAGGCTGGAATGCGCTAGCGAAGTGTGTGCTTGCTTCTGTCAAACTATAATCCATTGTATGACGCTCTGAAAGCTGCTGGCTGCAGCCCCCGTCTTGGTTTAGGGTTTGATTTACACGCGCTCCCGTGGAAATTAAATTATGCGCGCTCGAGTCGATATTATTGACAGCGTGAAGTATAAACCGAATGTAAACGATTTTGCGAGCGACGAGAACAGCGACGGCGACCCGCTTCGCTGACGCTCGGTCACTCGCGCGACGACGCAAGCCGCATGAAAGCGGAACGATGTTTTCTAGAAATCCAAAAACCGAGTGACGCGACGAGCGATAGTAAGAAATCTTCGTAATACGTCACTGACTCGTCGCTGTCGCCGTCGCTCGCTAAATCGCTTTATGCAGTTCAGCCTTTATACTCACGCTAGTGCCGACCTGCATTACCCGCTGAGCCCAAGCAAGCGATAAGGATATTCAAATATGTCACAACAGTGGCGTGCATTCGCTAAGAAAACATATATCTCAAATTCCTGCAGTTTGACGTCGGGATCCGTTACTTGTTCTGCTGTCACCTTGGCGAAACGGTCACTAAAGAGAAACTAGTCAGTTTGTTTTATCAGAAATTATAAAAACCTTATCTAGCCACTGTTATGCACAAAAGCACTCTGGAATTTCATATAAATAGTTGAGAATAAACTGAACACAATCGGTAACTTAATTTTCCAAGCATAATAATAAAAAAAAATCTTAGAAAACAATGTATTTTTAAGGGGTTTCAAATAAAAAAAAACTGAAAAAGGAGCCTTATTTCAGCTGCACTATCACGTAAATACTTTGGGACAAAAATATCTATTGAGAAGTAGGTTTTGCAATCTCTAATTTGCTTTCAACTTTCCAGTTACTTTATGCGTACTTGCAGATTGTATCCTGACAAATCTAGACAAAATTGTATAAAAAGTAACAGTCTATATAAAATTTATAGCTTAATTAAAGTCACATTTGTTTGATAATGTTCAATCTTAAATATGAGTTTTAAATTTCACATCTATTATTACAAATGATTGAATTACATGCTGCTTGATGCATGCTGTGCCGCCCCCCCCCCCCTTTTAAATATATATATCCTGTATATTTGCTGGTTAGTTGTTGTAAACCTCTTAATGTCGTGTTATTTGTTTCTTGTTGTAGGTGTGTGAATGCATATGTTGTACCCCACTCCTACTTGGGCCTTCAATGGCCAGTAGTATCCTCTAAATAAAATTAAAAAAACAAGTGAGCAGTAAAAATCTGGAAGACAAAAGTAAACACAGAGCCGTGCAAAAAGGCATTCAGTATATGAAACAGATACAGATATGGGCCTCTGGCGGTCCATCGGTTCAGCCTCCACCGCCTAAAGACGGCAGTGTTGCAATATTACGAACCAGCGCACAGGTAGACAGTTACCAAAAATCCAAACACAAAAAACTCACATCAGCGGTGTGCGAGTGTATATTTTTGTGTATTTGGATTTTTAGTAACTGGTCTACCTGTGCGCTGGTTCGTAATTATGCCGTACCAACTCGCCCAATCTGCCGTATTAATAGTGTTGCAAAATACTTAGATCAACTATAATGCTAATGACTGCAGTGTATAAAAGCAAGCTACTCGTCGGAACGAGCTCGACGGTACGAGAATAAAGAGAATGTTTTCACAGTTAAACTCAGAGTCTGTTGCACCGTCTCTTCCGTCCTCAAGATCGAAAGTGCTACAGATTGGTGACCTGGACATGATGATTGACTCCGAGCACCTGCTATCCAGGGGAATGTTCTTCGTGGCCAAGGGCACGGCAATGGCTCTGCCTTTTCGGACGAAAATGCAGTAGGCACATATTCAGCTTTCTCAGCCTCCACATCTGCAGCGTCTCCGCAACCACCTCTGCTCTGTCGCATCTAGCACCGGCATCTCCCAGCAATGGGCTGCGACCACCTTGCTTGCCCCACTGGCTTGGCAAGTGAATATTCATCGACATCTTCACACTGTTCACAAGGCATGTTGCTAGCCGACCAGGGTCTCCTCATCATTGCCATGTCAGGCATTCGCTCTCAGTTCGGTTCCTCATCTTAGGGGATGTTGCATCAGCCCCGCAGTCGGCCGGCATCCCGCTTTCAGTCCGAGGCTGTACACTCCAAACTGATCGAGCCGGACTGAAAGCACGACAGGGTCGATTTCCCCCGTCTGCTGCCTCATTTCCTGACCTCGGCGTCAACTACCATGCACGGCTTCCAAACGCTCTCTTTCCTGCTCTCTAGTATGTCATCCTGCTTGCGGTACATGTCAACAGCAACGACACCTCTCTGGAGCCGCAATCACTTCAACAAAATCGTGCCATTCCTCACAGTGCAGAGCTGAGGGCGATAGCTCTGCGGCAGTCTATCGGTTCAGCCTTGGCATCGCCAAAGATGACAGTGCTACTCATACTCGTCACCACGAGCTCAACGACATGAGAATAAACAGAATGTTTTTATTGCTCGGAGTCGGTTGCAGCATCTTTTCCGTCCACAACATCCTATACTCTATAGGTAGTAAGCAAGAGACACACTTCAGATGAAAAGAACAAATGCTCAGATCACACATGCCGCAGGTGTCCAAAATTATCCATCATGTTGAATATTGTTTTGGTTTTTTTAATTCTAACAGAAGACAAACATCATTATCGCGCAATCAAATTGAATACTCACGAAACACCTAAGTCGCAGTGTAAGTGCTCATCGCTGAGCTGCGGCTGTGGCATATATGTATTTATTTAAAAGTGCACCGATGATAAAACCTTCAGGTTTGGCAACAATACCGAGATTACAACGGTTGTTGTCCATTATAAAATACAAAAGAAATAAAAAATACCGGAAACAATGCAAGGTACAAATCTGCACAATAGGCTTCCGAATTCAACTACTTCGTCGTACTGGAGTTTGTTACAGTAATAACAGCTTTGGATGGGCTGTGAGGACAGCATTCACACTGAACTGGGTGCCTTGGTGACTATCACCAGTGTTGAGGAGTTGCCACTCCAGAGTTGGAACGATTCCGCACTTCCACAACCCTGGGATCGAATGCAAATAAAATGGTGGCAGCACTGGAATGGAATGGGAATGAAATTAGTAGTTACATTTTGCCCAGAATAGAGTAGGAATGGAATAGGCTTTGTTCTAATGCGAGCTGCTTAGATGCCGTCAAAGGGGCTTTTGAAACGGCATTATTCCACTTAGGTAACTGGCGGTTTGGTTATCTGACTGCTTATGTTCCTTCGAGGATGAAAGTGGCAACCCCAGTGAAGCAACCCAAACTGTAGAGTTGTAGGCTGACAAGGGCAATTTACTCGATCTTAATCCAGGGTAAGGGTTTTGTACCTCAGCGTTCCAAAAACTACCCGTGCCCAGCACTTTTCAATCTGCGTTGTCACGTGACACGACCCACCGGAGTAACTCGGATCTATTTGGGTAAGATTTGGAACACAGCCAAAGTGTCGTTCCTGGTGCTGCGAGATGCAACCATAAGGCTGTTGGGACCATGTGTGATTACAGCACCAGTTGCAGGCCACCAGGCAGGGACAATGTCACACCGCCCGCACTTCGTTAATACACGTGACTCCTCACTTATTATGTATCTCGTAAAAGTGGAGGACATATACGGTTCTTTTGTGGAAAAGATGGGCGACTTAGTTTTCCTCTCTGTTACGAGGCTTTTACACCTGGTGGTGGGATCAATATCTGCAGTGCTCCCATACCAATTGCCACTAGTGCTATGTGCGACCAAAGCTCAACTTAGTAAAATCAATGATTGTGGGTAGGGTTTTGAATTTTGCAGTTGTCTACGCATTTCACAACGCCAGCTTTACGCCGACGTTATTTTCCGGTAACTTAGTACTAGCTGTCAAGTGCCATTTTCACAATTGGGAGAGATTGAGAGGAATGGAATGCAGCAGTTCAGCCATTCCAGGAGTGGGAATGGGCCCAGTTTTTCCTTTCCAGGAGTTCAAAGGAATGGAATTAGTATTAGAAAATTCCAATTCTCTGCAATGAAGTTGGGTGGAATGGGGAATCTTTTGTTTGTTTGCACGCCTAGAATGTTTGAGATGACTCGAGAGTCTTGTTTGTTCGAGCTCGGAACCTTCTAGATACCTACGGGCTTACAAAAAGAGCTTCGCATGGCTGCTCGAGTCAGTCGTCCTTTTGTCGCTGTCAAAGTATGTGCGGTCTTTGTTACTTTATGTTTCTCGGCACAAGTTCGCTGCATTTAACATTGATCTGAAGTTTTATTAATCAAGTTTGTTTTTGTTCATGACATATGGGTGGATGTGCAGGGTAACGCAGTCTATGCCCATAAAGCGTACCATCTGTGAACACGATAACTCTGAAGACGACGATCGTGAAGGCGACGTCCTTGAAATCATCCGAGGACGACTCCAACTCTGACACCAACGACGACCTCAACTATGGCCTCGGAAGCGACCCGGACAATGAACTTGACAAAGCCCCTGGCTACCACACTTAGACGAAAACATCATGACGACTTCTACGCTGATGATGAAACGGACGACAACTCCAAAGACCAAACCCGGCTACAATGTCAACAACCAACCTGACAACGGCCTCGATGACAAACAGTCTTCAACCGTGGTGACGAGACTGATGACGACACTGATGATGACCCAGGCGAAGACTCAAACAATTTCATGGAAGACGATCCCGACTACGGCTTTGACAGTTATCCAAGGACAATCCGGACGATGACTTTAAAGGGCAACTCCGGGCAAAACTCGAAATTAAAGAAATTACTGGTATCGCTGTAGTGACACAAAATACGACCCCAGCCAAAATATTACATCCGTGGGATGCCGCATTCTCAACTAATGCCGATAATAAAAATGTGACCCGCCGCGAGCCGCTGCACCTTAGCGGTCGGCTAGCGGGTTGCCGATCACTACAGCAACATTGGGCCGTGACGTCAGTATCGTTCTTTTTTTCCTCCAAGCGTTACGCAAAGTGCGCTTCTTTGAGCCGCTACCACCGCTACTTGGACTTGTGATTGTCATGTTTAGCCATTGCTTTTATCTGTAGCCCGTGTAGCTTCGGTATAGCCTTTTGTTTATTTGCTTGTGAGGACTCAAAAGACTGGTTTTGGCGAGCAACTCGTAGCGCCCAAGACTGCCCAGCTGTTCCTCGAAGGATGCCGAGTAGAACTTGTAGTGCTGTGGGCTGCTCAAACAATCCGCTGCACAACCCGGAGGTGCTTTTTCACAAGTTTCCAACGTACCAGAAATTGAAGAAGGTGTGGGTAAACACTGTTCGACGAGTGGACTTTGGCTTTTACGCGCCCAAGGAAAAAAGAATGCAAAAACAGACATGTACAGCCCTAACGCAGCAGCCCGTGCCGGAAAGCCTCAAAGCTTCGTGTCTGTTACTGACCCGCAGCGCGAAAGCGAGAGGGCCCCCAGTACTGTACTTCACTGGCAGCGCGTCGTAGAGCAACGCCGCTCCATCCACGGAGCCCCGATGACAATTTAGGCCTAGCGACAGAGTACGGAAGACTGCACACACGGCGACAGCCGCTGAGTACGGTACTGAACGAGTTCACTCGTTTTCCAGTCGCTACCTTTTGAAAATACTAGCGACAAGTACGGCATGGCACACGCACGGCGGCAGCGGCCGCCGAGTACGGCACTGTACGAGTTTACGGGTTTTCCAGTCACTAGCCTTTGGGTATACGCACTAACTCTTCCTACATGTGCTGGATAACTACCACATATACAGAATTAAAATAAAATCAGCTTACCTCCTTCCTTTAGACGGCTAGCGCAACAGAAGTAGCTGCTGATCAACCTGCGTACTCGTTGAACGAGAACGATCCTGACGTCACGTTCACATAGCGGCTGATTTCTAGTGCTGCCAGGGCCTCGAGCGGCTAGTTTCGGTTTTGTTGACCGTGCCCCAAACAAAACTTTGAGGCGTCCATATCTTTAAAACTACGCACAATAACGAGGAAAAAATTACACCTTGCAATTCAGGGACGCTGACAGCACTAAAAACAGTCATAATCCCAAAATTGAAAGTATGGTCCGGAGTTGCCCTTTAACGACAACCACGACTACAAACTTGACGGCGACCTTGATGATGAACCCGATGACAATACCTACGGCAAGTGTGGTATCTGTCACGAAGACGAACAGGACGACGACGCCTGGTATGTCACTCAACGAACGGAGGAAGTTTGCCAGCTTGGTTGCATTTTGATGCAAGCCACAACTTCCTGACGATGAGTGCTAGAATCTTTGTCACCACGACGCCCAGTTTCAGCCTGGCTACCCAATGTGAATCTAAACACCAATTCATCGTCGCAGCAAGCAACTGTTAAAGTGGTGCTTCGACCTCAAGGTTATTCGCTACATGAGACCTAAGTTGCGAGTCGTTGGCGAATGGCACATCAACATTGTCACGCTGCCCTCTGCGACCCGTAGGCGATTCACGTCTTCCGACTCAACTGAACTAGGTATGCTCGGTAGGACTGTGAAAATCTGCTATTTACGAGACTCTGTATTTTGACCTAGTCTTGTTTAAGCTGTTAATTTAATTTTGTGTTGCATAAAGACGATGAGTCTTTCACAAGAGGGGAGTAATGCCACGTGCAAATAGCCGAGTCAGCAGCGTGATCGACTCACATGCCGCTGACCCCGCCAGCGGATGTCCTTCTTTCTTTTGTTTGCGTGACTGGAATGATGAGACGACTCTAAATTTGTTTTTGTTCGAGCTCAGAAACTTCTAGATACCCACGCGCTTACAAAAGTACCTTCGCTTGGCTGCGTGAGGCAGTTGTCCTTTCGACACCATCAAAAGTCTTTGTTAATTTATGTTTCTCAGCACAAATTCGGCGCATTACACACTGATTTTAAGTTTAATAAAGAAGTATGTTTTTATTCGTGACAATATTTAGATGAATTTTGATAATTCAATCTTCTGATATTTCAAACTAAAGTGTGTGGCTTCCAGGGCCCGTTTGCTCAAGCGCTAACCGCGGCTAAAGTTAACCGCAGTACCTAGGAGAGGGATTTTGAAATCACGTGACTGGCTTGGCAGGAATGCAGGGAAACATGGCGGTGCCCCGGTGAGTGAGCGCCGCTCGCTTTGAAACTAATATGTCGTTGTAGCTGCAATATTGGGCGCGTTAGTCAGCAATGAATGGTGCCAGAGGCTTTCGCTTTGCCTTACCTCATTTAGATCGCAAAGCATGAGCATATGACCTCGCCGCATTTTTTAGATAGTCTTTCGATTCTGGCCATTCCTAAGCCTAAATGAACGCGATAAATGTTAGCATGGCAATGTCTTTGGAAAGTGGATTGCCTTGACTCAATCGGCCGGGTATTAATAGCACACAAAAGCAGACAGCGTCCCAATAGACCATATTAGACCTTTCTCTAAATTTCCCAAGCACCGAGGTGCATGCTACAAGTGTAGTTACACGCGTTGCAAGTGCTGGCGTCTGAAGTAGTAACTGTTCTAAAGCAAAAAGTCTAAAACAAATTTTGTCTTGCACGTGCGTTGGTCAAATATTTATTATGATTATTTACTTCTAATCTTTTATAAGAGGAAGGCCAGTGCGCGCGGACCGCAGAATTATACTTCCAGCGTTCTTCTCGATGCTTGGGTAATTTAGAAAAAGGTCTATAGGGATGCTGTTTGCTTTTGTGTGCAATCAATACCCGACCGATAGAGTCAAGACAATCCGCTTTCCAAAGATGTTGCTAAGCCGACAATTACCACATTCATTTAGGCTTAGGAATGGCCAGAGTCGAAAGACTATCTAGAACATGCGGCAAGAGCCTTGCTCATGCTTAGTGATGAAGTGAGGTAAGGCAAAGCGAAAGCCTCCTGCACCATTCGTTGCTGACTAACGCGCCCGGTATTGCAGCTACAACGACATATTAGTTCCAAAGCGTGCGGCGCTCACTCACCGGGGCACCGCCACGCTTTCCCGCATCCCTACCGAGCCAGTCACGTGATTTGAAAATCCCTCTCCTAGGTACTGCGGCTAACTTCAGCCGCGGTTAGCGCTTCGAGCAAACGGGCCCTGGAGTTCGAAATAATGAGAGTCGACTGTAAAACACCATTTTTGCTACCCCAAGTAGCAATTTATTTTAGTGTAATTTCTGGAATCTTTTATTCAGACTGAACACTTCTTTTTCAATAAGCTTGTCGGCATAAAATTTAGACTATTTTTTATAGCCTAAACGTAGCAAGCGTTCAAAACAAATACAACCTAGTGCATCAGATACACAGAAAACACAATATTAGCAAATGCTACTTTTATTGAACACATCTGGAGTTTCTGTTGGATACATACAGCGCTGTGAAGAAGTACACCATTCTTATATGAAAATAAGCTTCCCACCAGTAAAATTTCTCAAGTTGGACAGCCTTGTTCTAAGTCAGGCACGGTAAAGAGAACCCTGCCCAAGTTTTCATAGACACTCTTACAAAGTTGTTTCATCCGTACAATAGCGACTTCAAGGTATATGTGTAGAAACTTCCCAAAGTGCAAACCTCATGTGAAGAAACTGCATTTCAAAGTTGACGTCCTCGCAACCCCCGCTATCGGTAGCTGCTCTACCGGCAACAATGAAAAGAACTATAGAAAGACCGCTGAGGCCACATAACGTAAGACATGGTGTCCAAGATTCGCCATGGACAGCATTGTTGGTAGTTGGACTTGTTTGTGCTCACTCTTTTACCCAGTCTGTCGATTGACAGCTATTTAGAGTGCATGATAGGAACTATTTGTGCTGTAGACATAAAAACATGTACATGTTGCCCCCCCCCCCCTTTGAATCTGGCAGGCGAGACCACTCGAAAATGTTTGAGAGTAGCTGTGTAGAACTGACATGTTCTAACATTCTGATGACACAATTATTCATATTAAAAGGTATGCTTAACCGAAATTCGAAGCTTGCAAAACAACACTGGGGCGGTAGGCGGGACGCTGCAAAACCCCCAAAACATCACACATAGAGCATTATTTCTAACGGATGGCCGTATTTTTGGAAACATGTGGGATTCAACAAGGCTGACGAGACATGTTATGTCCCGATTCTCATTCCCTCTCCTCTAGGCTTCATCCCCTTAAGCAGGTGAACCGAAGCGGGAATGAGAGAAGCGAGGCCGCTTCCCCTCATTCTAAAGTGTACCAGGAGAAGTATGATGTCACATTTCTTGTTGATTGTGCCCTTTCCTTTCCAAGAATACGGCCATCCGTTTGAGATATTAATGTATGAGTGATGTTTCGGAGTTTGTAGAGCTCCCATTCAAAGCTTCCGCGGCCTTATTTTATGAAATCCAAATTTTGGTCCAGCATCCTTTTAAACAAGCTTTTTCAAATATTAGCATAATGAACATACAATTGGACAACTTGCTAACTCACAACAGCATCCTCCCGATGATGCCGTACAAAGGTTCTGTCACACGCACCAACCGAGGGGATTGCTGCAAGTCCATCCACCCTCAACTTTTAGTCACCTTTGAGACTGAAGAACTGCTGTATGAGGCCTGTCCAGCCACTGCGCACACAAAGAGAAACACGGGAAATAACACTCAGTGATGAGCAAAGTCTCTGGGCGGAAAGCCCTCCATGACAAATGAGCACTGTTGGGTTACGGCAACGGCGTAATACACAGGTTCTGCTTCTTGGATGCCTTCACCGCTGCGGTGGGCGGTCGTAGCTAGTCGTAGCAGATAGTGTCACGTTTGTTGCTCGTACCAAAACACCAAAGCCGTGTAGTATTCTTGTTGCCGAAGTTCATAAGCCTACGTTCCCGGTCTACACACACTACACAAAGCCAGCCACGAGCAAAGCTAGCTAACCCCGTTTCTGCTTCTGCGACAAGCCGCCAGGGCGGTGACACCGCCGCTGAAACTTCTGCCTCGGCTCTTCAAACCAGGGCCCCTCAGTGCACAAGCATGACACTTGCTAGGCTGCTCTGCCTGCACCAACTGACACGCGCCCGCATGTTCCCTCTCATAATTCTTCTGACTGTATGTGCCCCGTATTGTACACGGTCATACTGTGCACATGGCGAGAGTTCCCTTTTGAAAGTGCTCCACGGTCGGCTTACAATGCTGCGAACACATAGCACATGACCACTATAGGTGACGACACTTGGGACACTTGCCATCCGTCGTTGTGGCGCAAAGTCGCTTTCTCAGTCGTCCTCACAAGGGGCAAGTAAAGGCAGGCACTGCATAAAAAATCAATACATATTATAACACTGGCTGTGGCAAACTAGTTTCAAAGATGATACAGTCATGTCTTCTTAATATGGACACCTCCGTACTATAAAAAGATTTTTTTTCTATAATGTGAGGTGTTTATATGAGAAAATTAAATTTAAAACAAAAATTGGATAACAAGCATAACCAAACAAATAGTTTATTCAGCTAAAAGATAATGAGATGTGAGTTTGCTCTATCGCTTTAGAGCCGTTTAACATGTAGCACTACTGTCGTTTACAAGAACAGATACCCAGGCTGTAAAGTGATGATCGGCTGAATAGCAAAAGATGTTGCACTGTATGCACAAGCCGGATGTAATTGACACTCAGCTGCCGGCAGTTAGGATCCTATAATCTTATGATCGCAGACGGGAATTATATCTGGTGCCTACGGCTGGAATAATGTCTCGCTTCGTAATAGAAAAAGCACAAAAAAAACACAGGATGGAGAAACCGGGTGTCACAAATTCAGGCTTCTCTTCATTTTTTTAAATACTTTTATGATCTTTTTTTTTGGACCACTTTAAGTGTTGGTACGGTCAAAAAGGGGGAGTGTGGTGCCACTTTTAATCTCAGTTCGTCCCGTCGTAGTTCCTTTCTAAGTCCCCAACGAATTTGCTCGTTTGCGGAATGGGTTTTTGTTAACGGGCGACGTAGATCATCCCAGGTCACAGTTTGTGGCTTTGACCTCGCGGACGGAGGGGTGCGTATGCTGGCTCGCGTATGGTGCCGATTTGACATGCAGGGGCACCGCCGGGATACAAAGATGTTTACGCTGGCTAGCGCGCTTTTTGAAGGCGGCGGCTTTGCTCAGTCTGCCGCCTGTCGTGTTCTATGTATCGGCGATAATTGATGTTTTTGGACTCGTACGGGGGAATGGATGGGCTCATATGTTTGGTTGTCTGAAAAATGTAATAGGTTTTGCCATTTGGGTCGTTGCTGTGTAGCTTTGTTTTTCTTGAAAGTTGACTAACCCGAAAGACGGGGAAACGGGAGGTTGGTCGGTAGACGAGCCTATAAAAGGGGGTTCGGGAACAAAGAAGGTAGTCCAACCCCAGAGCTGGCCGGGTCGCTACTCAACGCGGTTACTCCCTGCAGATGAGTCTTGGAACGTGTAATTTTTGGCTTCTGCCCTGCCTGTCGGACAAGTGTTTGAGTTTGTTGTGCTGAAGCGTGTGTGGCTGTGTGGTGCGCGGTGTCGACCTCATCAAGCCTCTAATTGGACCGCTGGACTTCGAGACGCCGTTCTTCGGCCGACAACTCCAGACTACGAACTGCTCTGGACTCGGCACCTACCGGAAAGCTAAGCCTGGTTTTCTAGGACTTGTCTACTGCATTCTCTGGCTCTGAAGTACGAATTGTTGAATGTTGGGAAGATTTTTACACAGGGCTACTTTCTGTCGCGACTGTTTTGGGGGATTATCCCATGTGTGTAGCGGTAACGTTCGAGCTCCATCTCGGTTTGCTCTCGTTGTTAGTGTCGGGTTTTCGTCACTGTTTTGTTGGCTTATTCCGGTTTTATGAGCGTCGAGTCTTTTTAGTATTAGTTTCTGGCTCGCAGGGCTCCATAGCTTTGAGCTGGAGTGTGGTTTGTGTTGAGTGCTCTATTGCCGTGTACAGCTTAGTTTTTCACTTTATTAAATCTAATCTTTTGTTTGCTTATCCTCCCTGTGTCATCATCTTTCTCTACTGATTATACACCAGGCGTGGACCTAGCGCTAGTCAATGGTCGAACTTAGCTCTCTTGTTCTTTTCCCGTAATTTCTCGTTTATTCTCAGAGTGGATCATTGAATTATTTTTATTAATTTGAACCCCACTCCGTGACACCGAAACAGATGGGAAAGCACCACAACGTATTAAACTCGTCGAACATTAAATGTTCTTGAATTATACCTCACCCATGCTTGCTACGTGATGAAGCCCAAAGGTTAGTTCAATGCCAATCAATATTAAATGTCTTTAGATGGGCACCTGCTGCCCGATCATGGCCTTTATTGCAAAGCACTGTTCACACACTTGCGAGTCCTGCAGTGCCTTGTGGAATGGTGGGCGATACTTGCCGTTCCGCAAGGCACTGCAAGACAGATCAGGCTCAACATTTGAATGTCGACGTGCTTACGGAATGCTGCAGCAAACCAATCATTCGCCGAGGGAAAAAGAAAGGAAGCTGCATGCCTCCGTGTGCTCATTGCCAGTGTTTTCTGCTCTGCTATGTACCCTGCTTGTGTGCTGTGATTTGCAAGCCAGCGCGGGATATATTTCCTTGATTTGTTTGTCTGTTCAGCTGTGCGAGGTTGTGATTGAAACAACCAAGAAGTATAGACCGCCATTCTTTTCATCAAGCTAAGGCTTCGCTCATCCGAACCGGGGACGATGACTGCTGTTGTTTACACGATTTTCGACAGCTATGTGGAGTGGCTTTGTGTTTAAAATTGCAATCCTAAGTGCAAAAAGAAGTTACCGCAGACTATAATGTTAAAGGTTGATTTCAACTGGCAGGCTCTGGCTACAACCACCTTAATATTCATTCAACATTGTTTGCATTTCTACTTACCCGTGATCGCTTCATTTGCCAAACACGTTAGTGGCCGGTCACCTTACCAATGAAACTAATGTGCTGGTGTCTCCGGCGAAGAATTCCCTCAGGGCTACATGCAATGCACAACCCAGTTTGTAGCCCGTTGTGACTGAAAGCTTTCACGCTGGGGAAACGTTGTTGTTACAAACGCAGTCAAAGAATGCGATAGGATTGAGGGAACAGGGGGATTGTCCAAGTTGACTGACTGCATGAGCATATGTTTCTATCGCCACCGTGTTTCCTCCACGCAGGCGACGGAGAAAACGATATAGAGACTCCTCGCGCTTGCCAATGCCAAGTTTCTCTAAAACGTCGAAATACGAGACACCCAGCAGCGAAGTGTCGATATTGCCGGAGAGAGCGGCGGGACAACGATCAGCGCAGGATCGCGGCTTCGCCACTCTTATGCGACGGTGTCTTCGGTTTCCGCTCTCTGCAGCTTCCACCGGGACACTAGCCGTGCCTAATTGTGCTAGCTTTGAGCACCACAGTTCATAGGGTTCACAGCGCCCGAGCGAAAGCTCGCGCAAAAGAACCGGCGAGCAGTCGAGTCGTTTCCAATCGACGGGGTGGCTAAACGCCGGTTGTGTGAACCGGGCTTAACGCCTGAGCCGGCTTGCTCAAAGCAAATCTAACGTTCTTGAATGTCATGTAATAAAAATCTGAGACGTGCTACATTCTATACAAATTTGATAAAAAAATCAAACACTCACCTTCGGCTGCTACGTCCGCCGTACCGCTTCAAGGCAGAAGCAACATGGCGCTCGACGTTTTGGGGTGTTGGGCTGGGGT
Organism: Ixodes scapularis; assembly: GCF_016920785.2. Taxonomy (NCBI): domain Eukaryota; kingdom Metazoa; phylum Arthropoda; class Arachnida; order Ixodida; family Ixodidae; genus Ixodes; species Ixodes scapularis. The sequence goes on from NW_024609846.1 coordinate 153,618,311, forward strand.
GTTTTCAGTGTTGCTTACACGCCTAGTCGTGTAAACCGAAACCGAAACACCAATTTTTACTACCCCAAGTAATTTTTTGACGATTTATCACTAGCAGAGCGTGTAAAAATATGCTAACGAGTGAAAATGGGGTGTAAACAGGCAAAATATTACATTTTCGCTAACAGTGTAGTCCTCAACCCACTCGGTTATTCATTAAAAGTAACCTCCCATTATCCATCTAAGAATATTAGTACAAACCTTTGTCGTGAAAACAATCAAAATGAAAGAAGTTATGTTTTAAGAATTCTTGGTTTTGGTGTTTTTGCCTAAGACGGCAGGCTGTAGTTACGCAGGTAAGCATACTTTTTAACAATGTCAAGGTTATTTTACGGTGTCAAGCAAGCTAACGACCGCAACACCTGATGTCAGAAAGTATAAAACTAGCGCTTTGCTTCAAAAAATAGTAGTGATCGATGAAATGGATTGTCATAAACAAGTACTATAAAAAAGAGGTGCCTTGCTCGAACGCCAATTCAACGCTGGTGTGTTTTAGAACATGCTGTGGCGGGGTATAAAAAATATAAAATATATATGCTTTTTTTTTGTGTAGCCGAGCGTAGCATTAAAACACCGCCTGAGTCTTGGTGAAGAACAAGAGCACGGCTCAAGAAATGTCATTAAATGTTTAGTTTATCCGAACGCTTCAAGTGAAAGAACTTTGCACCTTCATTAAACTCTGCGTTATGCGGCTTAAATTTTTAAAAGCAAAACCTGAAGTGAAGCTAAAATTGGAGTTCTATTTTAGTAAGTACTGAAGCCATCGACAAGGCACAGATATAGTTCGAAGCTTTGCGACAAACAGTTTCTTCAAATAGGGAAATGCCACCGGGTTTGCTGAATCGACTAAACTGTTTAGTAATTTTAAAACTCTACATGGACTGGCCTGAAGATATATTTATTTTTACTGCCCCTCAACTCGACTGTTCTCTACAAACCTTGTGGTAAACGTTGAGTGCAAAGACTAAAAGGAGTGCTTTTCCGAAAATAAGTATTGCTAAAACATTAAGTTACAGGAGCACGGGCGCAGCAGACCCATATGTGTATATATGAAACGCATATAAGTAAACTATAAACTCACGGAGGCGCTCATATGGAGCAGGCATCTAGAATTAACTTAACCAAAATTCGAAGGGTTATCAAAAGCGGTTGTCTAGCAGCGTAGCGAGACATCCACGCTTCTCCGAGTCCACGTTGTTTACGTCTGTCGGAAACACCTTGACAGGTTTGAAACGTTCCTCGACGTGCACGTTCCAATTCAAGTTGGCTTCTCCTATGTATTTAGTTTTTTTTCCCTATTTACCGTCGTAAATGTGTTTCTGGCGTCAAAATTGTGTGTTCTTATCTCCTAGAGTGTGAGGGCTAAGGGCCTTTTTTGACAGTTTAAAACAGCGCCTAAACACACACTACATTTTTAGATGCTTCAACTCCATTTAGAAAATTGTTCTATTTCTATTTCCCTGCTTTCTGCTTAATGGTGGAGGAAAAAAATGTTGACACTTCATCTGCATTCCGAGCTTGAACAGCTGACAAAGACAAGATATTTATGCTTATTTAAATGTACCTGAAACTCAATAAGAGGAAAGTAGAGCATATTGAGGAACGTTACCCTAGAGTGAAAATATTACGCTCTTTCTCGGCAAATCGGACCCTTTAGTAAGTTACAGAGGTCGCAGAAAAGCAACATATAGGACGCTTTCTTTTTATCTGTGTGTAAGCTTGAGGTATTATAAGCAATTTCTTATTGATCAACAAGCTCCTCTATCCTGACTTTGGTAACGGATTAATCAATGTAAACCCTCAGGCCCCGTACGCAATATTCGCCTCGCAGTAGTTGATTATCTAGTTTATACAGAAATCAAGCGCGCGTTTTTGAGCGCCAGAGACTAGAAGTGGTTCGTTTATTTATTTTATTTAGAAATACTGCTTATTTCACATGGACATCATAGCAGGTAGGATGCTATCATAATGAAACAAAATACACAAGGTCAATTATACAGGTACTCACAACTTCCACCACACAGTAGCGAAAAAAACAAGTTTGTCTAAACCTGCGACCAACAAATCAAGAGATCCTAACTCCATTGTCTCTCGACGAAGCCCGGTCCACTCCTCCACAGTACGTGGAAGAAACAAAAAATTGAAACAATTATTACGAGGCATAAATAGAACTATGGATAAACTATGATTTTGTCTTGTAGAATAGACATGTGAAAAAGTTGTGTAGTCATGCATATTAATTTTAAAATGCCCATGAATAATGTGACATAAAAATTTTAATCTGCACACCGATTTCGTTTTTCCATTGACTGGGGTCAGCTCTTTGGAGAAGACTGGGCGCCGATGTCTTCCCATACGTACTAAATATAAACCTACCTAGCAGCTTTGTTTTGAATCCTGTTTAGTTTCGCCATGTTTAACTTTTTAATGGTCTCACATGACGCTAGCATATTTTTATAGAGGCCTAATAATAGTTTTATAAGCTAGTAATTTCGTTTCATAGGTGGAGTATTTGAGTTCTTTTAAGAAAGAAGAGCTCACGAAAAGCATTCGAAGTAGCGTAATCAATATGCTTATTACAGCTGAGGAGGTTGGTAATCCAAATCCCCAAATACCTTTATTTTTAAACTTCTATTGGGTTGTGACTTTCCATGATATAATTAATGTTTTTTATCGTTCAGGCATAATTTTTGTTTATCTTAACATAACGAAAAATCAGTTACGTCCTCCTGCAGCAGGTCTCAATTATCGTGGTATTTTATATATTTGAATAACTTAATATCATCAGCTAACTGATGCTAGTATGAATGTTTTGCACAAAGAAAAACATCATTCGCAAGAATGTTAAACAGCAACGGTCCTAAAATATAACCCTGAGGTACCCCAGATGATTATATGTATGATCTCGATAACACACCGCTAATGCGAACGTTGTAACGTTGTTAATGCGCCCGGAAAGATACTACAGAAACCAAAAGCCTAACGGCAAACACATCGAAATTACGATAGCTTGTGTCATATGCCATGGTGTACTATGTCAAAGGCTTAGCTCTAGTTAAAATAATTGACTGCGACCGGCCCATGATTGGAAACGATGGGGCCAACGTAGCTCAAATAGTCTGCTAAGTTAGTTTCATCATCTTAGACTTAAGAAATTTGTGTTGCGATTCAGTTAATATTTATTGAATAACTAGAAATCTGCACGCCTACTGCGCTCTCAGATATATTTCAGAATGTGTACAGTGAGAGAGGAAGTGTATAATTTCTAGCATATCCCCAGTCCCTTGATTCAATATGAACTACAATGTACACCTTCTTCTTTCCTGGAAAAATATAACTTATAATTTTAAAATAAAAAAAAAACAATTAGTCAAGAACGGCGCAAACGTATCAAGACAACCTTTAACAATAAACGCTGGAATGTTTTCAGAACCGGATGAAACATTCGGTTTAAAACCTCTAATACATGTGATATATCCACTACAGAATGATCGATGCTGAATGGGGCGAGAACGCTCACTCTTGGTGAAGACTTAGCGCGCGTGACTAAGAGCTCGCAGATTGCGTATCGTTCAAAAATACTCATGAGAATTGGGACGAAAACAGCTAGCCGACAGCACCAGGTCCAGAATGAAAACCGGAAGCATTTGACAACGTGACGCACCTGGCTCTTTTTCCCAGTACTTTATTTTGTAGTTGCAAACGCGTTGGATTACACAGGAGTTTGTTCCGAGCGTTATTACTAAAGTATTTTTTTCTTATTTCTCTGAAAAACAAACTTTACTTCGGCCCTTGCCCTGCTATATTTCGCGTACAAAGCGTCGCTGTGGCCACATTTATAGCAAAGAAGAAATATATCTTTTTTTAGCAATATTTAAAATAAACATCATAATGGATAATGGCTTTTACTCGTTTTGAGTGGAATAATCTGCTCAATGCCGACTGTAACGAGTTCAGTCACAGTGTTACAGGCTAAATTTATGCTAGGGCTAGTTAGCACCCAAGATCAATGTATGTTTGCGGTGATAAAGGCCCATGTAAGTTTCATTTAAAAGTAAAAAAAAAAAACAGGATTAAACGCGGCCTTAAAGCTGAAACGGCAGCCATACATTTGCAACAAATTAAATATGCTAAACATTTTTTTCGACCCACGGAAGCGCCAACTTTCGAAATTAAAACGCCGTCAATAATAACGCCAATCCAACACATTACCCGCAGGTAACTTTTTTTGCACTGCTGATTTGTGGAAGATTCGTAAAGCTTACGAAGTCTAATCAGACACGCACTTTTCCTGCCGTATCGTGGCTCGTTTCGCCAACAAACTGGGAGCCCGAGTTAACATCAAGATGAGACGCGATATCGGCACGAATTGAGCTTTACCTCAAACAAATTGGAACAGTGTAGACGCTGCGATGCCCTAAATCCCGGTGAAAAGTAGTGGTTTTTAATTAGCAAATCTGTTAGATCTTCGTAGGCACTTTAACGCACACGGATCTGTCATAATCTTGAAATATTTCTCGGCGGAAAAGAAAAACAATCTCCGTTTATAGCGGGGAACACACCGCCTGCACGACGTTTGCCAGACTTGACAGGGTCTCTGTCCAACCGATATTTTTAGCTTTCACCGAAACGCTCAAAAGATAAAATATTTATATGTGACAACGTTTGTCTCAGGAAATGAAGGTCAAAGCTATTTGAATTCATGCTAACTGAAAAGATCTGATTTAGTTCAAAGACCAAAAAAAAATATTTGGAAAGACCGTGGTCACAGTTTGGTGGGGAGGGGTGGCATGCTGAAATACCCATTCAGTTTGATGCATCACAATATCAAACGGCTCAGATTTCAATGCTCCAAATAAAAGCCGAAAAAGACACCCAGGCGGCCAGACATTCGGATTTTAATAAGTAAAAAGCAGTCAGCGTCCCCAAAGACATGAAAATATGGATAGCTTTTGAACTTGAATGGGAGTTCAATGAAGTCAACTTGCCTGTCTTTCAGGGCCTTATCGATGGCTTCATAGCCATCGCATGTCTATGTCGTGGGGGACAACCTTAAGAGAAGAAGAGCGCGCTTCCTCGGTAAACGATGTACAACACTCTGCTTGCTCTCCGCTTGGTAATCCTCGGGGATCATTTCTTTTTATTTATGACGCAGAGGCGTGAATCCCTTATCGTCCTCTGTCGGCAACGACAAGGAAACAAGTACACCTTATTAGGTCTAGAATCTATTACCCTCTCAGGGTGTATTCCACTACCAACACAGTAGCCTCCGCACTTTGCTGTCAAAGGTTAGACCGCCGCACAACTGAAAAAACTACCAGCGAAGGGCCACGCGGGCCCTCGGGGACGCAAGGAAGAGATCTCCGCAGCATGGCGTTATTTCGCGCTAGCTGCATTTAAAGGGATTCGTTATCTATCTTCAGGTTCTTGACATCTTCTCAAAGCCCATTCATTTCGTTCAGAAGAATGAATTTATATTCACGAAGGTCACCCTCGTTTCTGCCGACCAGTATAACGTCAGCACTCACGGAATCAAGACGTGAAGTGTCCGCGTTCAGAGCATTGCCATCGTCACCCTTTCGCTTCGTACATGACGACCTCTTGTACAAGCGTGTTCCATCCTCCAAGCACAGGTCGTATTACTCTGCTACGACGCTAATGCACCGACAGTGAAAGTGCCGACTTTAAATGCCAGAGCAGTGCCAAAATATATGTCTTCCAAAAATCTTTTTATAACAGTTGCGGCGCACGTCTGCGCGCCTGTCTTCCTGACATACAAATTTCATGGCGACAATCTGACAGTTGGAACTCTTACCTATTTAACCCCATACTCTTTCAATGACCCTCACCTAGCATGCTGTCTGAAGATGCCATGCTGCTCTTTGTGTCCTGCGGGGATACAGAGAGCTCTCGGGAGGACGCCATGGACGTGTAAATTTTCTGGTTACCTGCGCGGCTGCTCGGCCGCGTGCTCAGTATTATGACCACCTGGCCAGCTCCTACAGAAATGGCAGTTTGGGAACGTTGCAGGATGATGCGGAGTTCCATTTCTTCGTGCGCCTGTGCATCAGCTAGCAGCTTTTGTGGGGTCAAAATAGTTTTGTCCTGAATCCCTTGGTCTCTATGTCAAACACTTATGAGGACAGCTCGCAAACACTTCTGACTCTGCCTCTCCCGCCGTCAGGGAAAGAAAGTTTTTCCGGAGGACGCCACGTCTCCGGTCTCCACAGCGCTACTGTCCAGGAGCTCCGCAAAAAAAGAAAAAAAAAATGCAATACTCGCCATCCGTAGGTATTTCCTTAGCAGCTCCCGCAATGCCTTGTAGACGTTCCACGTACTGGCTTTTGTTGCCGGCGGTAGACGATCCCCACGCTTTTAACCCTTCATTGCCGCCATCTTCATCCTCCATTTTGTGGTTTTGGCGGTGAATTCAGTAGAAAGCCTAGATTCAAAGGAAAAAAGCAACTGAAGCAACACAGACCGTTTGTATTACTATGGCGGTTGCCTGCTGCAGTGATTGGCTGCAATTGCGCCGTTCGTTGCGTTTTATCGCGGCGAGAAGGAAAGCTGGACGAGGTCCGTAACCGTCTGCAGACCATCGATGCTCGCGTCTTGTATTGTCAGCGCGGTCAATAACACACCTGATCCCGATCGAGCAGTTGGAAACACACTGTGATCTGGGCACACTAGGATTCAGAGTCGCAGCATCTAGTGGAGGCGCAGAGAACCCCTACACTTAACAGACCTTTTTTACAAAGTCCGCGCAAACGCCTGTGCGACATTTCTTACTCACATACTTTGAGCTTGCATTGGACACGAGGCCTGCGTCAGCATTCGGCGTCAACTCCCTTTAGCTCGTTTTAAAAACGAGTGTGACGTCAGCGTTCGGCGAGGACGCGGATCCAATCATCTGCTTCATGCCCAAGCAATGGCGAGCGCCAATTTCGCTGGATGGACTTTTGAAAAGGGTCTCTTAAGTAGATTCCTGTGCTTGAGAAATTAATATTTTGTTAGAAAACAAACAGAAAATGTTTATCTGCAAGTTATTTCTACCGAAAAATCTGGTATAACCTTTTACTATCCGGATTATGGAACCGGAAATTTTGTTTCTGGAAACGCGAAATCCAGATTGCAGACGAAAGAATAATTTCTGAAAACCTAAATTCCAGATAGAGTCCAGATAGAATCGACATAGATTTCCGGTTCCATAATCTGGATAGCGAAAAGTTATACCGGATTTTTCGTTAGGGATATCTTGTTAGAGAATTCAAAACGTCCGGTGGTTAAATACACCGATCAATTACAGGTGTAGCGAACTGTCGCTGCAAACTAAATTATTTTTTATTGAACTACTTTTCACCTAGGTTTTGCATTTTCTAATTCAGTGCGGAGAAATAAAACGAGAAGAGACCTTCATTATATGATTACGAAGTTGACTTGCTTTATGGTCGGATAGAAGTCTTTTAACATGTGCGGAATAAACACCATCACACACAATTGCAACCATGGCACTGAATCGCTCTGTGAACTAAGCAGGAAAGGCAAGAGCCATAGCGAGTTGTTTGGCACGTGAGTTTGTTTAAGAGAAAGACATTAGCGCAGAGAGCGCCAGAGATGGGCCGGGCACTCGATTACTGGGCCTGTTCGAATATAGCTGTGTCTTTCTGCGTCCAGCCTCTCTCGTCCCTTTGGGAGTGAGCAATATGCCCACCAGACGTCAGTGCGACGTCCTCTTAGAAGCGGACTCTTTGTTGCTGTATGTTTAATAGCGGGCCACAAACTATGCCTATTCGCCTAACTCTCTCAAAAAGCGATAGCAGTTGGTCCAGTTAGGTTCGCAAGGAGAACCTAACTGGGCCAATTTTTACGATGCGCCACACACAAAAACCGAACAAGAAAAGAATGCTAAGAGAGAGAAGATCAAAAGAACGACAGATTGATACCTTCGGTCCCACAGACCCGTGAACAAGGAACCGAGCCGGCTTCGAAACGTCGGGCACATTGAAGAAATTGGTTAGAGGCTATGAAGTACCCTTTCTTAAACGCTTCTCGGTTAAGATTCTTTGCCGTTCCTGCCGAGGTGACTCAATCGGACACGACCGGTCGACTGCTGGCGTTGCATATATATAAACACATCTAAAATGTCACTCAGGGTTAAAGTCTGCTTTATTTTCTCAGGTTACATTCATTAGTTTGCGTAAGAAATGTGCAGGCATCAGATATTTGGGTGGCGGAAAAAGATTATGTTAGAGCAGTTTTGAACGTTAGGAGAAAAATTACGTTCGCTAGCGATAGCGCTAAATTTAACGCGCAACAATTGGCACATTGTTCTAAAACGTCCTTTTAGCCTGATTCGACGATAAAACTCAACCGTCATATTTAATGCGTCTAATATCAATAAATTATCGGTCTGCCGACAAAGAGAGCGATATTTTTGAAATGCTAAATATAGCGCACTCCAAATATCGTGCCTCGTGTATCGGAGCGAGTGGCTTGGCATCCTGATCAAACAATTTTTCTCATTGCCGCTATTATCCGGCAGAATAATTGCCATTTAATGAGGTCACCATTTACGTGGTCCCAGGAAGTGCATGCCTGTCGGCCGAGGTTCGTGTAAAAAGGTGGTTCGGATGCACTGCGGACTCGTCTCGTTCATTACAATGGCGTCACTACTGATGGCCAGGCCCGTTCGGTGCTCGTCTGACGTGAACATCTGCGGTAAACTCCTTCATCCTCCATTGTTGGTTCTTGTTGCTTTTTGGCCATTAATCTTTTTTCTCTTTTTCTTTTCAGCGATGAGCGACGAGTCTTCGGACCTTTTCTAGTCTTGCAACAGAGTCACACTTCCTCCTATTGTAAGCTTATTCGCAACGCATGACGCGTCCCACCGGAAACAGAACAAAAGACTTGAATGGTGGAATTTCTAAATCACGCGAAATTATCTTTAGTTAGAACAATCGCAGTCTCTGAATGTGTGTATAGGTCACATGACGTCAAGTCACGAGAGATCACTTTTCCGGCCAAAATTTTGCGGGAAGACTGAATTTGTGGATAGGCCACGTGACGCTAAATCTGCGGCTAAATTTCTCAGAAAACGTGAATTTGTCTGTAGGTCCCGTGACGTCAGGTCACGTGACATGCATTTTCCCGCCAAATTAAACGGGGAAATTGAATTGGAGCATAGGACATGTGACATCAATTTTCCTGCTGATTTTAACAGTGAACCTGAATTTGTCTGTATGTCCAGTGACGTCAGGTCAGGTGACATCATTTATTCCGCTATATTTAGCGACGAAACTTAATACATGCATAGGTAGGACCACGGGGCATCAATTTTTCCGCTGAATTGAGAGGGTAATGCACGGGCAAACAGATGGACAGGTGAAATTTTGAGATTGGGGGCAGCGTAGACAAATATATTATGCTTTAAACAATAATATTGACGGGAGATGAATTGTGCATACGTCAATTATGTAGACAACATGATGCGTTCATCATAATTCGGCTCCGTATATTTCTAAGCTTGCAGTAATACGGTGACTACCTTGAGTATGCGCTTTGTTTGAAAAACACTGGGTATTACCGAACCTGTCCCGATATTAACAGTACGCTACTGTGGGAGCTTGCGACGTGATAGTGAGAAAGTTATAAAACTATACACAAAATTGGGACAGCTGAATAGTCTGGAATAATTACTATCAACCGTTTTTTTTTTTTTTTTTTTTGCATTCGAAAAATGCTTGTCTGTTTTTTCTTTCCCCAGAGGCCTTAAGGAATCTATTCCTGCCGTCAAAGGAAGGAGCTTAGCGAAAGACAAAATCGAAAATATGTTTAGGCCGAAACTGCAATCCGCGACGGGACACATTTGCTATTTTTTAATTTCCAACGTAACATCACACACTACATTTTCAGGCATAAAAACATGTATGACTTTCTTTATTCGCTGATTTTTTTTCATTGATTGCAGTTATTTGTTATAAGAGTTCCCTGATTGAATGTTGGCAAAACTAAAGTTTTTTTAGAGAGTACTTTAGGCAACAATAAACAAAAAGCTTTCTACTCGCATTATTATTACGTTTTCTCTAAATACATTTAGTTTTGATTGGACTGCTCAGGGTATAATGACCTGCAGGGTTCGGCATCAATGGCGCAAATAGTTTACAGTTACATCAAATAATCTATTATAAATTATTTTTTGCTATGTAATTCTTCAAATGTTTATCCTTTTGTTTATGCTTCCAGAACGCCTCAGACTTCTGAAAGCCGTAGAATTTACTGTTTCGATTTTTGCACTGATTTGTTTTGAATCAGAGCAGACACTCTTCCGGAAAATACTTATACTTCGTTTTTATCCTTGTTGAAAGCTTCGGAACGTTGTCGCCCGAAAACTCTACAAGGTCTACTATACTGCAAAATAAAACTACGCACCGCCGAATGCCGATTCTCCACCCACTTTGGTGTGTGGTTCGGACCTCTCGTGCTACCTTTGATCGATAAGGAGCATTCGGCGATGCGCAGTTAATTTTTGAGTGAAAAATACTCTGAAAATGTTTATCCTGTCTATCGAGTTTAATTAAAAATACTATTATACTATTAATACATTTTTCAAACAAAACAATGTGCGAGGTAGGGAAAAAAATCAGCCGACCGAGTTCCTACTTTATTTATTTATTTTATCTATTTCGGGTTACTCCGCAGCGCCCGAAGGCATTATTGATTTGAAACGCGAAAGAATAAAACACATAGGGACGAACACACAGACAGGACACTTGTTTTAAGTTCCCTCGGTCCCAGAAAATTATACAATTTCAAGATCACGAAGGCATACCGTACACAACACATATTGAGCAAAGACACTATGCGCGAAAACAAAAGAAAATTATTATCCAACATGTTTAAACAGAGGGAAATATATAGTGCACAGTAAAACAACACAAAAATTACCTGTAATTGCTAAAATAGATAATCTTTGTAATTTGTATTGTCATATTCGAATAAAAAAGTATACCGTCAAATTTCGTTTTAGTGTTAATTCAAGTCGCATATTGAAATTTTTTGAAGAAGTTCAACAATTCTGGAAGTTTCAGTTGTATCATTTGTTTTCCGAACCTGTTTTGCACGAATAAATGTTCCAAACATCAGTGCTACGCGCGGGATGTCTACCGTTTCTCAAGATAAACTGGCTAATCGAACAAAAAAACGCGTACATTTTAATATTTTGTGCCTATAGCCTAAGCCTAAACGATAGGCATACACACTGTAAAACTTCATTAAACAATTTTTCTCAAAAAGTGGTGCAGAGGGATGGTCATATTGTCACGAATGACAAATGATGAGGCGAAGAATAGCTAAAGAAACTAAACGACTAACGAGGCGAACTTGTGCCCCAAACAAGATAAAAGTAAGGTATCGTCGCAGGCGTCGATGTCGGCGAAACAGCAGGATCGATCGCTGGAGCGAGACTGACTCCGCTCGCCTTGCGGAGTCCCTTACGTACCGTCGTGGGTTTCTGGATCATTCGGCGTAGAACTTTCGGTGCGTAGAATATTCGGAAATCGGTCAGACGAGAATGATCTCGAACTTACGAGACGGCTAAATTGAAGGAATAAATAAAAGGACAGTCCGCTGAGTGAAATCGAACCTACACCTTCTGCGCGAAAGTCAAGAGCGGTAACTACTCCGCCACGCACGCGCTTACTCGCCGACGTGCGTGGCAATATGAGACGTTTTATATATTTCCTTTTTTTATTTATAATAGGTAAACACTTTTTAAGTTTTTGAGAGTGATATTTGTCCACAGTAAATGGCAGTAATTTAGGTGCGAAAAAATAGTGTATTAGGTAAAACAAGTTTGACTCTATTAGATGAAGTGTGGGAATACATATACGTTAAGTCTGCGATGATTCATAGTTTTCGACGTGACGCAGTTTATATGGTCGTCCCAAGCCATCCATTCTGTGAATTACACTCCAAGCGTTTTAAAGAGGTTGACTATTTCTATTTTGCGGGTGCACAACCTGGCATCTTTATCGATACATATATCTTTGTTCTTGGGTCTCAAACGAACGACTTTTGTTTTATGTATCTTTATTTTCAACGTATTAGATGTAGATCAAATATAGAAAACATATTTCTATATTCATGCTCATGAAAGATACAGCATGCTCCAATATCAAAATGTTTTTATATGCTTGCAATCACACTCCTCGGCTACGTTTTCCTAGAACATAATTCATATGCAGTACAAATCAAGCGGTTATACCAGAAAAAAGGGAAAAATTGGCGGTAAGTTCAGGAAAACAAGGCAGGTCAAGCAAGAAAACACGGTCAAGAATAGTAAGTGGCGTTGAAATGGTTCCATTTTCACCCCTCCCCGTTTCTTGATGTCCCGCGATCCTTGATGAATATCAAATCGATTTGCAGAATCCATATCCATTAGCAGCGTTAGCGTTTTAACGCGACGGTGTTTACGAGCTCGTGTCGCAAAAATTCCGGCGTCGGCGTCGCGTCGGCGTTGGCGTCGCGTCGGCGTCGGCGTCAGTGGGCCAAAAACACCATAATGCAACGCGCACAGCCACGTGTGACATCATACGTGGCTGTGACGTCATGACCATATCGACCCGTTAAATTTGACGGGAAAAGTTTCAGCTCAATTTAGCTGAAACTTTTTGCGCCAAATATAGCGCAAAAGTTTACCGCCAGATTTAACGGGAGAGGTTTCCACCAAATTCAGTGGACAAATTTCCCGCAAAATTGAGCGAAAAATTTTCCGACGTATTTAGCGGAAAAATGTTTCTACGGAGTTTCGCGAGAAAATTCAAATGAAAACACGTGACGTCATGTGACGTTCCGTAACACGTGACGCTACTCACTAGATCACGCACACAAGCTTGCACAGTTTGGAAACGAATGCGTATTTAATGATAAGGCTTTGCGAACGCAGCCCAAAAACGCTATAGCCTTCCACTCTTAAAGGCGAAGCTTAAGCGTCCCTCAAGTTTTTGACTATTTCATTGAATCGAATGTATTCTATCCTTGTTGTAGATTTCGGTGCCTGCGCTTTTTTCGTATACGTGCATGTAAACCCCGTAAAAATAAAAAAAAAATTATGAGGTACACAAAGGCAAAAAAACAAGGCAAAAGGCAAAACACACTTTCGTTGCTTTTGAGCGTGGTATTAAATGTTGAAAGGGTTACATGGTAATACCCTGTCATAAACATGGTTAGTTCGTATAAGCTTCAAACGAGGTCAGGACGGGGAACTCGGAATAGCGTTTCCCTGTAAAACCGATCGAGTAAAAAAACACTACTCGCTGTCGGATTTCGGAGTGTGAGGGATTCTTTTTCCGAGAAAACATGGTACTATGCTCCGTTTCCCCTTTTCTGCAAACCGTCTCCGCCAATACAGCGCTAGGAACCGTATCACGTGCCTACACGTCCCGCGCGTTGCCGCGCCCTTCTGGACGGTCACGTGACACTCATGCGGTCTCTGGTTGGCTTTAATGGATGGTAGCGTACACCGCGCTTCATCGCAATGCGATACAGACTACAGGAATCCACCATATCCTGCTCAAGAACGCTTCTCGTGCATGCTGATGAAACTGTCTCCGGTGATGGAACGAATCGCAAGGCGGAAAGAAGTCTGCAAGGAGGGAAAGCTTCTTACGCGCAAAGATTGTGTGAGCTATTTTCTGTGCAGTGTAAAAAAACGGCATAGGCCCCCTCGTTTAGGTAGGGGTTCCTTCTGCCACCGTTATTATACCCGCAACGCCAGCCCACGAAATGTTCGTGTTGTAGAAGTTAAAGGAAAAGCAAAGCTATGCAAAAATAGACAACTGAAAAAAATACTAGGAAAGCGGGATATTCACATTTCAACGAACTGAGCGGCTTCACCGCTCATGCATTCTGAACTAGGGGGAACACGATTTCGGCGATGACTTGCATATTAGGAATTTTTTTAAACCTGCGCTTTTAGAGACTGTACATCGTTGAAGTTTTGCTGTGGCAGCTTAAATAATCTGTGATGTGCTTCAAGCAAAGAGCAATTTGAGGATTTTGATTCAGTGAAGAGCACATTTCACTCGGAGAATTTGTTTAAGGTCTACGCGTATATGAGTACGTAGACGCTTTCAGGCGGCTGTGCATAGGCGCCGACATAACCGACCTTAAGTCTTTCTTTCCTCTTATTCCGGTCGCTTTACTTTATCATTGTCACATCAGGACAGGTTAGAGCCACTTTTGGTGCAACTGTGACCTCCCTAGCACAGGCCTTTCTGCAGGCTCGTAAACGCCTGCTTCAGTGGCTCGGCATTTCGGTAAGACAAGAGAGATCGACAAAAGCGGCTCATCTGGCGCGTGTTAAAACCGTCTATCCTATGCGAAAATAATTCGGGTCAGCTTTTAAGATTTTTTTTAACCAACTGAGCTGCATTCGAAAATGTTACCTATATTTATTTTCTAAGTTTTGGTGTTGTGTGTGGTCTTAGTAAGTGTTCGAATTTTCTCGAATAAATATGATAGTCATCTCTATATTGCCGCCATCTTTTTTTCAGTTGTGGTGTTTTATGTGGTCCTTAGTATATGTTTGAGTTTTTTTAATAAAAAAATGCAGTCACCTCTATGTGACATCTAAGACATAAACTTCGTTACTCCTATAATGGCGGTAGTCATGTCAAAATTGTGGAGCCAAAGCAGCAATATGTGAAAAAATCGCCAGCAATAGTATCATTGAAAAGCTATAGAAAGAGCGCTCAATATGAAGGAGAGTGCATCAGAACGACAATAAAAAATTGTAGGTTTGATGGGCTCTCATGAACGTTCTCTCCCGCGGACATTGTTTCTAGCCTGGATATGGCAAGTTTTCTCCAGACGTGTTTGCGGCGAGGCGTTACGATTGTACATTGAGCTTTGACCTTTCTCGCAAAATTTAGCGATAATTTAAGGGCAATAAATTGGTGCATAGTAACGCCACAATTCAATTGACGTATCATTAATATAAGTAATTTTATGCGTAATGTGCATCCGTTCCAACGGTCAAACGCAATCTACAGTTCACTATCCTTCTCCCCTAAAGAACAAGGGAAGACCTATTTCGTGGTTGCAAGACGTTTCACACTCGTGAAACATAATAGAGCAAAATCGCTCGGTGGAACTGCCGTCAACTTCCAAATGGTCGTAGTGACGATTCGTTGTGGTTGTAAAGAGAAAAGGGCTCCGAGCTCAGGAAAGACGCGTCAACCCCCGAGATTCCATGCAAAACTTCCTTTCTCTTCTTTATTTTTATATCTCATTTCCTCGCGCTCGCACGCGCGGCACCCGAGCTCGCACGAGCCGCATGAGTCGTCTTTCGCAGCTCGTCACACGCCGGGGTTTTAGAAACTGTCGACCCGGCAGTGAGTTTTCATGAGGCAAAGACAAAACAACATTAAACAAATACCGCGCTTTGAGATATGCACACGAGTGAATAACTATGTACATACAAAATTCTAAATGAGAAGGCACGCTATTGGGCAGGAGATCGAACTATAGGGGGCGCTCTGACCCGTTTGTTTTCCCCACGCTCGGTGTTTACTCAACACAAGGCCTGTGCACATGCCAGCAGGCCTTATGGGCATGGCCATGTCATCTTCTACAATAGAGCGCGGGGCACAGTTTAATGTAAAAAATACTAACAATCGACGAAGCGACGTTAAGTGCCGGATCTATCCTCAGAGAATGCGAGCTTGACCCACTTCGGCTTTTGTGCTAAGCTGGGATCGTGCATGCTGCATTGTTCATGCAGGCCGTTGTGAAAACAAAGGAGCACCTCCTCCCCCTCGCCGGAGAATACGAACTCCAGCCGAACGCTGACGCCGCGTTCGGTTATGTCGGCCGAGCGCTGCGTCATTGTATTTGTTGTCCCCATCCGTGTAGTTGATAAGTTAACCGCTTGGGGCGTCACGGTCTGTCCTCCTCCCCAATAAGCAAGCGCACACACAATAAATTCCAAAAGTCCAGTCATCGGGATGGAGTGCTGCTCAAGCCGACAGCTTCAAACGTCAGTGCTTGTTCGCGCGAACCAAGTCATGTTTTCGGAAGAACCTCTTGAACCTTTAAAGCTCTTCAGGTGCCAGCGTTCAACCAATGTTGAACGTGACACACTCAACCGATAGCGGTTGATGTTGAAGGCCGACGATTTCCAAAGCATTCGGGCGATCCAGGTCCTCCAAAGAAAGCAGGCGTGAGCAACTTAAATGCACGCAGTTTCGTCGTCGCTAAGCTCGATGTCTTCGACAGTTGTGACCCCCCTAGCGACTCCGACAGTAGCCTCGGAGGGTAGAGCCACTGGTCGAGATGACGGGTTGGCAAAAAGTACGTAGAATGTGGTCTGGGTCTTGTCCATAACCATGGGTTCAACTAGAAGACAGTGGCGGTCGTAGAGCAATTTTGTGCCGCTCACCTCTATCTTCGTTGATTGTCCTCGGACTGCATTCTTCAGGCGTGCTTGAACAAGCTTTCGGGACCGCGAAGGAATCAGCTGCCCCTTAACCAAAACGACCTTATGACAATTCGTAGGCGGAGGTATCGAGAAGCTATTTTTAACCCAATCGATCATGGCCTTGCACGCTGTCAGGGAATCGTCACCAAGGAGCAACTTTTCTTCCTCCAGGTATGGGACCACGATGAATGCCTGGTTCAGCGTGTGTCCGTCAGCTGTCACTGTGGCAGTCGCTTCACCGAGGTTCGTGAGGGATTGGCCACTTGCATCATGACAGGGATGGAAGAAGGTTTAATCAGAAGGTGCAACTGGTCGGCGATGGAAACGTTGATGAGACTTCTCATTGCCCCCGAATTCAAGAAAGCTGTCAGAGGCTGTCCGTTCAGTTGAACCTGAATTGTTTTGGTGCCCACTGCTGCGCCACGTAGAATGCGCCGAACTACTTATGACCTCTCGCAGGCATCAGAGGCATCATCTTGTCGTTTCCCTTCGTCGATGCCGCAGTGGACTCCAAGCGCTTTTGCCACTCCGAAAATTCTGGTGTGAGCTCCTGCCGACACGGGGTGACAAAGTGGCCGCTCTTCTTTTTTTACATTTGAGGCACAGCGGACGAACTTCAGGGTGCCGAAACGAAGAACGCCGAAAATCCTGCGAAGATTTTGACGTGCGTTTAGGCGACCCATGCTGCTTCTTTTGCTTCCCTCGTGGAGAAAGGGGCTGCTGAGCAGAGTGTCAAACAGGAACCGAACCGAACCAAAAACCGGAACCGAACCGTTATTTTAAGCCAAACCGGAACTGAACCGAACCGAAATCTTCGCCACCATCTTGGAACTGAACCAGAACTGAACCGGAAAAAATATAACGGTAACCGGTTCAGAACGGTTCACGGCAATTTCTTTTATTACAATATCAATGTTTGAGACACAAAGATTGGCAGCTGCATTTATAAGTAGTGATCAAATTGTCAATTTCCGAAATGCAATGTAAGAGAAATTGTGGGTTTTCGTGGCGTTCTTATATTGGCACTATGATTAATCATCTGTCACGTGGTCACGTGACGTCATGCAGTCAAGTAATGTCACGTCATGTGGTCTCGTGACGTAGCCTTCCTTCTTGAGTTGCAACGGACCATAGACCATTGCATACAGCGCTCTCAGGACGGCACCATTTTGTTCAACCGCAGCGCCCTCTCCACACATCCGGGAAGTTCAGCAGGTTCGGCGGGGTAAAACGAAAGAGAGGGCAAGCGCCCGATTCCGCTAGCAGACGACAATCCGGGAGGATGCTGCTCTCCACGTTTGGGCTGTACCGGCGGGCTGTACCGAACATCGAACTATCGATCGTGGCTGCCACTGTGAAACGGTTCGCGTTCTTAGAATATGTATGGCTACTCCAAAGTCAGCCTATAGTGCCCTGTTGTTTTATTTTAGTAAATGATCAACTAGCGTATCTTTGTTCTGTTACTTCTATAGCAGTGGAGTCAGCCGTCAGTACTACCCTCAACTGCATCTATTGCGTCAGGAGAGCACGTTTTCATTTATTCTTGCAGATTTCCATTCATTGTCGCAAAAGGCCTACAGGAGTGCGAACTTTGTATAGTAAAAAAGCTACATCAACCGGATTTACTTTTCGCCGGAGGGCCGGCCATTCTTACAAAATGTTATTGTTTCGTTTTGTCTTTATATATTTGCACGTAGGTAACAACGCAATTTGATCCGGTTAGTCTATTTATCGAGCATAGCATTACACGCTAACTTGCATATTAAAATCCGCGCATCTGCGCTTGAAATTTCCAAAATAACGTGATTTTAATCCGAGTTTGAACGCCAGCCCGAAGTTAGGTACAGGGTACAGCCCACTCGGTGTGGCAGACGACGAGCGGTGTGAGAGGGGGAGGGCATTTTGTTTTCTCCTCCGATCTTCATAGTGGAACGGTCTATAGATTTGTTAGCGTTGTTGACGCCGTGACGTCACTTGGCATCACGACTTCTCGCCGCGAGTCACGTGACACCGTGATGTACTCGATTGTCATGAGAATGAGTCGAGCGCTCGGGTTTATGACAATCAGCCTCACAAAACGATCGGGTAATGGGTCGTGTTTGATCGAAGATGAGAATAGCCGAGCTCTAACGATGTCTAAAGCTCACCCATGCTTTACTGTTTGTCAACCCCAGCGCATGACTATGATGAACACTGACGGTTTATAATTAGCGTCCGATCACTTGGTCGCTTGTTCTGATATCGAGTTGAGCAAGGGAAAGCTGTTTTTATACTTTACTTTTTTGCGTATCCTATTGAGCGGAGAGAAAAACTAAAGGGTGTTTTTGCAAGTTATACGTCAGGCATTAGCTCTTAGCGGTATTTATTGAAAGTACAAAAATTGTTGCACGACCCAGTTTACATGTACACATCACTGAAGCACCCAAACATGTTTTCGCTTTTGCTGAACTTTTTCAGAAAGTTGTCCCCGAGAATAGAATCATTGGAAGGACTAAATGTGACTTATTAATCCGACGATAGATAGAACTACAAATTTGTACAAAAGGGATACATAAAAAAAGAAAAAAAGACATTAGTGGTTTTAGAAGGACAGCCGAACTTTAGTGGCCGCTCTAAATCTCACAGGACTGTAGTTCTCAAGTTCTTCCCCAACTTTGACCACGTCCGTATTTTGTTTGAACTTCACAATTTTTAAGTGCAACATTAAAAAAAAATTGAGGATTATTGTTAACAAATGACACAAATACAATCGTCGAATTAACACGCCAAAACGCAGGCGGGAGTCCCTCAGGAAAAATTAGTATTCTCTAGGAGAGCATCGAAAAAGATTTTAAAAAAGCGGTGGGGATGTAAAAACATACTGTGTTGTAAAGGTTCCTCTGCTCCGCATTTTCGGAACAGACAAGAAAGCGTGATCTCGGAAAATACTTCGTTAGCAAAAACACTGCTGCCAGAAAGCGCGTTTTCGTAGTGCCAGACGCTCGCGCCGTTCCTCACAACGCTGCTCCAAGCAGAAACAATATGTGTCTGCATTGAGCGCGAACCTTCTACAGCGTGCATTTTGCACAACTGAATTTGATTTTCTCAGCAAGAACAAATTTCCATGACCACCCGCATAGAGTACGGTGACCGCGCGCGCAAACGATGGTAAACAGTTCATGTTTCTGGTGAAATACGATGTTCTCAACACTATCAAAAGTTGATGTCCAAATTGTAAAGTTGCGCATTATATATCGCTCTCGTGATGATATGCTGCAGCCTAATAAAATGTTTGAGCGCGTATTACTGATAAAGCACAGAGTTGCAAGTGGGGGCCCAAAACAAGTTCACGAAAAACCGAATGTAGCATTAGCTTCCCGAGATAGTGTTTTGGGAAGTTTCGAGCTCGTGCAAGAAGATGTCCAAATGTGACTTATATTAGAAATATATTGTCTGTCCTTCGCGCCATTTAAATATAATTAGGAATATCACTGAATACATCTCCATCTATTTCTCTTGGCAGTACGGTGTTGTGAATGGGATTAGTTTAAAGAATACCCTTTCGTATTTATTTTTCTGCACATTTCGCATATTTGTCTTCAGAATCTTTATGTGAGCACACAGTTCTCATTGGCATATCCCGCAACCCGGTGTTTCACAATCAGCGAACAAAGAAACGAACGTTTCCGCCGACTCAACCACTGTCGTTTACGAGTATCGTCCTCCCGTGTCTTGTCTCAAGCAGTTTTGTGAACCAACATTCAGTGAAGTTTATTGATGAAAATAAAAATAAACTTAATAACTGACTGATGATTTGACAAAACAAATAAATAACCGATCACCTTAAAGATATACATCATAAGTGAATGCACCTTCTAATTATCTTAAATATGCTTTGCTAATGTTTTCCGGAGTTTTTCTTTGATTTTGCAGCTGCTTTAAATAACTGTGTTTCTGACATATATTGAACATCTCAAACATATAGAGGTCTGTCATTGCATCTTTTATGCGATGGACAACACATGTATGTGAATGTGGAAGTGCTGGCGGTAATCCGTTACAAATGACGGCGTTACCGGTAACGCGTAACTTTTTTCGGTAACGTAGTAACGTACACTCGTTACTTTTTCAGATCAGTAGCGGGTGACATACATACGTTACGTATTCGAAGTAACGGGTAACGCAGTTACGCTACTCGTTGAATCTTATCACAACCTGGGGGGGGGGGGGGGGGGGAGTACACTTAAATTTGTTTTGTGTATGCTTTTGTACTTAGTGTCCAGACGCAGCCCACACTGCGAGTTGATGTTACCAGTCAGACAGAGTCGAAATGCACCCATAATTGTGTTCGCCGTCTCCCTGAACGTATTCGATCATCGCTGAACCAATCACAATCATAAAAGACCCAGTGACTTTCGCTTTTGACGCTGCTTGATTAGTCCCATCAGCTCGCAGCGTCAGTTGCCTCTGGACTTAAGCTGAAACGAAGTATAGGCGCCAAGTCATTACTCATTGCACTCATTCCACATACCTTAACAATTTTGCCTGTCTTTTACCCATGCGAAAAGTGCCACTTCAGCACAAACCCAGGCGCCCGCGCCCTTTGTCCTAGTGTGAAAAAACGCTGTCGCAGAGCAAGACAAAAACCTGCTATTGTCAATCTATATGTAAAAAAGTAATGCAAAAGTAACGTGCATTACTTTTTATCGGTAACGGTAACGCATTCCTTTTATTTTGAACTTACGTAGGTGACTAACGCGTTCCTTTATTTTGCGAGTAACCAGTAACGTATTCGGTTACTTTTTTTCGGTAACGCCTACAATGCTGGTCTGTGGGCTCGACAAGAAAAATTACACAGGGTCGCGTGGCAGAACTATGACGATTGTGTACGCAGACCGCCAGAAAGTGTCCATTTAAGTAGCTGCAATGTCGAGAAGAGTATTAAATACTACTTTGTTCTTTTTAACAACAATTCACCAACTAGCAAGTGTTAGGCTTCCGTGCAAACTGTATTAACCGGCATTTTGTGAGGAAGAAACCTCAAATGCCAAGTTATGCCGAAAATATTCACTTGGGTATGCGCTATTTTAGGTCAGACTCGATCTGAGTACGAAGATGCGTATAGATTAGAGTGGAGAATTTTGATCATCCTTTTCTGCAGTGTTGGAGGTAACGCGTTACTAGTAACGACGTTACTGGTAACGCGTTACATTTTTCGTTAACGCAGTAACGTACTCGTTAGTATTCTGAATGACTAACGAGTAAAGTATTTCCGTTACTTTTTTACGGTATCGGCTGTCAAATTTCGTTACTCGTTACTCGTTACTTTTGACCAAAACTGGTGAAATCCTGCACGAGCTTGTCTCAAAATCCTGCACCAGGTTATCGCTGCACGGAACCAGCATCCGTCACAATAAAGTAAAAAAAAAAACAAAAAAAAAAAAAACTCACTTTTCGGAGGCGAAAAAAACCTTCGGCTACCAGCTAATTCTGTTCATCCTCCTTTTTCTTTTTCATCGTGTCACCACCCACAAGGCTTGAACGAACGACTGCGTTACAGCGTCCTCCCCTCCCTTCTCTCCCCCCCCCCCCCCTTCTTTGTGCAGCAGAAGTGGACAGCCCGGGGGGGGGGGGGGGGGGGCAAGCCGTAGAGAGACAACCGTTTGCAACAGTGGACAACTAGTGGCAAAGCGATTTGCTCATTTCTCTAATTAAAAAAAAAAAAAAAAAATTTGTGGAATATTTTTACTCTCGCTCTCCCCCTCGCTGTCTGAAATTTCCTGACCCACTTTTGTACACAGAAGAATCTTTCGCTTGATTAGTCTTTAATTCCCTGAGGTTATGATAAAAAAAAAGAAAAGAATAAGTTTTGAACCTGGAAAGAAAACTTACAAGCACGAAACCTTTTTTTCTTTTTTTTCACAGAAAAATTAAGAGCTACTGCTGGTAAGAGGCAGCAAGTGATTATTGGGGAGGAGGACAGACCGTGACGCCCCAAGCGATTAACTTAACAACTACACGGGTGGGGACAACAAATACAATGACGCAGCGCTCGGCAGACATAACTGAACCCGGCGTCAGCGTTCGGCTGGAGTTCGTGCTCTCCGGCGAGGGGGAGGAGGAGCTCTTTTGTTTCCACTAGGGCCTGCATGAGCAATGCAGCATGCACGATCCCAGCTCAGCACAAAAGCCGAAGTGGGTCAAGCTCGCATTCTCTGCGGATAGATCCGGCACTTAACGTCGCTTCGTCGATTGTTAGTATTTTTTACATTAAACTGTGCCCCGCGCTCTATTGTAGAAGATGACATGGCCATACCCATAAGGCCTGTCGGCATGTGCACAGGCCTTGTGTTGAATAAACACCGAGCGTGGGGAAAACAAACGGGTCAGAGCACCCCCTATAGTTCGATCTCCTGCCCAATAGCCAGTGTGCTGGTAACCGGTGCCCTGTTCCAGATAGTGAAGTAAATCAGTCTCTGGTAATAGTATGAACCGGACTGTTACTAAAACCGGCGTACAGATGAGGGTGTTGGTTGGCTGGCTGTGTTCCAGCAGTCCTCGTTCGCATGCTGTAATTTATAAAAGCCGATTGACTAACATCTCCGACTCATTCTGCGCGTGAGATGGGCATGAATAACGAATGTCCGTCGCCATGGCCAGCAGGTCTAAATGATATGTATCAACTAAAAGAGACAGCATGAGGTAATTTACAGTTTCAATGCCTAATCTGCATGCCGAAATTCAAGCTGCTTCGCGCATCAAAACACTATGAAACCACTCTGTAAATTTTTATCTTTATCCAAGCTTGTTAAGGATGCTTATCATATATCTCTGCCAAACATATGTACTCGAACAGAAAAGTAACGTAAAAGTAACGTAAGAGTAACGTTCGTTACTTTTGAAAAGTAACGGTAACGGTATATCGTTCCGTTTGTAAAAGAGTAACGCAGCTCGATAACGCGTTACCTTCTACCAAACTAACGAGTAACGCTATTTCGTTACTTTTCTTCGGTAACAGGCACAAGACTGCTTTTCTGCATGATTATTCGCCTGCATCACGGTGCTGAATCAAAACAATATTAGTCACGAAAACACGCGTTGCGATTGCCACTCAGTGTTTCTGTAGAAATTAGTCTGCAGGGCTTGCCCAAAGACTTTCGTGACAATTTGAAAATAATATTGCATTTAGCTAAGTCGCGTCGTCATCAAATTTATTGTGAACCGTATTTCATAAACTAGATTTGACGATATATATGGCGAGGAGGTGCCCATTGCATGATTTTATGCACCGTAATTATTTCCTAACTTCAAGAGCACAACTAGGATTTATCTTTTAATACTGCGACGCAAAGTTGTACCAATCACGGGTATTTTAGGCTACCTACCAGACTAATAACCTTTGGATTAGAGTAAAATTTATGCAACTGAGGTAAAAAATAGAGTAGATGGTGAGCTCTATAAACGTGATGTTTTGTATGTTAACCTAGCTGTTCTTTTACTTATTCATTGAAAGTCAATATTTGAACTTCTTACGTTTAGTAATTGAAAATAAAAGTAAATTTTTCGAATGATAAAAACCTATGAAGTTTCTCGTTTTACGGTTGAAATAATGCCTCTTGCCAAAACAACTTGAAAAATTAATTCTTAATTTAGCGGCTCAAACCGATTCGAACCGGTTCGAACCGGTTTTGAACTGTTATTTTTGCTCCCCGGGACTGAACCGGAACTGAACCGTAAGCCGTAAACCCGAACCCGAACCGAACCGATAAATATTTCGGTTCGACACTATGCTGCTGAAAATGGCCGTTTTCCGCGTTCTGACCAGGCGGCGACCGGCCCTGCTTCGAGAGCGGGAAGGAGGGCGCTTTCCTGGTTACCTGCGCAGCTTGAAGTGGCTGTGCAGCTACACTCAATGCCGGTGTCTTTGGTTGGCTGAAGACTACCTGGTCGAAGCGGAGGAATGAGTCCAGCAACCCATCCAACGAAGCAAAGAGGCTGTCGAAGTAGTGCTTTCGTGGTTTCTCAGAGAGTGTTGCCAGAATAACCCTGCATTTCTCCGCCTCTCTCTCCGGGTAGTTGCACTCGTCGATGAGCTCCAGTTTGCGGACTCTCCCGAACGCTGACTTGCGCCGAACATCTTCAGTTTTGCTGCAACTTCGTTGTCAAGGTTGTACCGACGACGAAAAGCGGTCTTCATTTGCTCACACTTTGTCTTCCTTGGTTGTCTTCAGGTGGTACCTCACCCACATGAACTCCTTAATTGTTAGCTTGGATACAATCAATGGGAAGGCCTCACTTGGTGCGACTTTGAACGTCTGGAACCAGGAATCCATCTGGTTAAACGAGGCGATGATGTCCTTGCCTAGCTGAGGAACCGAGCTGACAGCCACGTTGGTCAGCGACTCTGGCGGCCGGTCTGGTGTGACTGCAGTTTCTGCCACTGTCTCAGGTTGGACAGGAGCTTTTTTCTTGGGTGCCTTGGGCTTCTATTTCTCGGCGGACTCGCTCTCGGAAAGGTCTTGAATAGAGATTGCGTTACGCAGCGATTCTGCCGACGAAGTACTCCTCATCATTGCCTCGAGCTGATCAAGACGAACCACGACAGGTGCCAGCCGTCCGCCGATCAAATTCCCTGTTGCCTGTAACTGTCTGTTGGTGGTGTCGTCGCAAGGGTACGATTTGTCCTCCACCCGGTCGATCGGTAGCGCAGAGGTGGCGTTCTTGAGCTCTGCTAGCTGTAGGAGTAGCTGATCCACCTCGGCTTTCAGAATCTCCGTGTCACTGACGGCTGATTGGTATGCGGCGTCCTTGGCGTCGTCTTCCAGCCTTCGGAAAGCTTCGATTGAACGTTCCCCCATCTTGGAGTTACCTTGAAACCTTGGTCGTCCAAGCGACAGTGGTTGGTGGAGACCTGGTCGAAATGAGCGCCGTCCTCTCATAGGTTGTTAACGTGAATTTCCTAAAGACCCGGGTTCCTGTTCGGGCGCCATATGTGACGATTCGTTGTGGTCGTCAAGAGAAAAGGGCTCTGAGCTCAGGAAAGACACGTCAACCTCCGAAATTCCATGCAAAACTTGCTTTCTTTTCTTTTATTTTTATTCTCCTTTCCTCGCGCTCGCACGCCCGACACCGGAGCTCGCACGAGCCGCACGAGTTGTCTTTTGCGGCTCGTCACAGTCGTTATGGTCTGATATGCGTCAGCGTTGGGGGTTGTGGAGATATTTATACAGCGTGTAGTTGGTCTGCCATTAAAGCTATCATGCTTTCTGAAGCTGCAGTGAATGCTCTCTTCAGAACATACACCACGCAACAGAGTAACCTGACTTGATGTAAAAACGGCGCTACTAATAAGGGGAAAAAAACAGTGCTTCACATTTTGTGCACATCACACGGAGTACCAATTATGGCAAACAAATTAGGGGGCTTAACTCGTTAAAAAAATAAAACAAGTTTTCAGTAATTAATAACGCCCCTCGCGCTGAGGAAGAGTGAATGAAATCAGGTGTGTAATAGACCCTCTCCGGAATTCAGTCTGGCCACTTTGATCACTATCATCATTATCTGAAAATGGCGTAAGTGCTATACTAATGGCGGCCTTCTGTTTACTGATGAAGGAAGAAGCTGAAGATGCTCCTAAACAGACGATTCGAGGCCTATATATTCTAGGTGTTAGCGCGGCGTGAACCAGGAATTGAACGCAAGAGCTGCGTAAGCGTTCATTTCTAACTCGGTCCCAGTCAATCTGTTAGTAGCACTCACTCGACTTCAAAGCCCCTTGATGTATACAGGGTTAAACAAGGAGACGCCAGGCTCTTTAAATCGACCGGAAAATTCGGTTTCTTAACCTATCGCGCTACGACTTTGTGCAGCGTTGCCCACAGCTGGTGCATTTTTTTGTAAAATTTGCGAAGAGCGAACTTACCTGAGGAAAAAGTAAAGAAAGAAAAAGGCTTAGCTCCTATGGAAACGCAGCGACGCCACCGGTCTGCAAACAACACGGCGCCGTTTCGCACGGCGCCGTGCGAAACGGCAATGAATCTGTGAACCACAGGTTCATTGCCGCCATTAGTATAATAAAAGATAAACTGCCATTTGAGTCACCAGATGGCACTGAATTCCGGAAAGGGTCTATAGCACAAATCATAAACCCTACACGTAGTTGTAGTTTAGAGAGTGGCGACCAGGGTGTTAGATAGACAGGTGGGAAAGCGGCCCATAGAAACCTACCGCGGCGCCGTGACCGGATTGTGTACTCGTCTGCTTGCGGGTGGCTTGCGGGTACCCCTGATTTGCGACAGATGGCGCCGCGGCGAGAAGAAAAAAATTGGAATCGAATTTGCATGGAACTCTATGAGAGACTGCGCAAAATAAACTGAGAGCACGACAGTCCTCCACTGAAAATCCACGAGAAACCTTCTCCATCAGTTTAACCGGTCGCCAGCGTTCGCCCACCTGGAGTGAGAGTTCGCGGTGCTCCACATAGATGGCGCTACAGAAAAAGAGAAAACCGAGGGGGAACAATCCGGTCGCTCATTTGGCTCTCGTTTCACCACCTGTCTATCTTACACCCTGGTGGCGACTTAGTTGTAAACTAAGGAAATAATGAACACATTGAAACCAGAGGCCAGAATTCCGAAACTTTCTTACGATAAAAAATTTAGTAAATTTATCTTAGGACAAAGTTACGAATTTTTGAGTATTCCGGAAGCGAAATGCTCGTAAGTTTTGCGTGAGCTTCGACGAAATTCATAACTTACGAAAAACTTACGAACATTTTGCTTCGGGAATACTGAAAAGTTCGTAACTTTGTCGTAAGATCAATTCACGAACTTGTTTGTTGTAATAAAGTTTCGGGAATTTGGCCTCTGAACTTATTGGAGATCGGTTTGATATAAAGTACGTACAGTCACTTACAGCTTCAAAACACCATTCAAGTAAAACATTTAAATGTATTCGGAATTTCCAGTCCAATAAACGTGTATGTACAAATAAAATCATATAATAGCATAGAAAAACATTGTAAGAACATATAAAACAATATAAGATTACATGAAAATGTATAACAAACTTCTCATCAGTTTCTTATAACTTTCTATATACTCTTATATGGTTCTTATATAATCTTATTTTACCTTATTTTATCATCACATTTGTTAAAGGTATCGTAAATCTTGTATACATATAATTTATTTTTTCACAAGCGAAGGCATGATTTCTCATATTCACACTTCATGTTTCGTGAATTTTTCCTCGGCATTCTTGTTGGCTGATACTCCAAATCTTATTTACAAAGAAGCCATAATAAGGTTCGGGTTAGTCGCCAGCCCGGCATTTCTTGACGTGTATGTGACTATAGCGGGTAAGCGAAATAAACTGTAGGAAAGCGTGTTCCTTAGTTGCAACTCTAAGATAGTTTCTGCTGGAGTTTCCCTCTGTTTTATTCGTTCTCCTCACTTCGCTGTATTATTTTCTAATCTATGAGGGAGCATAACTTACGGATATTTTTGGATAAGGCAACGCGACATTGTACTCCCTAAACAAATCTGGAGTGCGCACTTTCCCGCAAATCACTATAAAGATCCACATGCTGCAATCTTAGGAGGGTGCTTGGTGGATGACAAGGCTGAACTTATTTTTATAGTAGGATCTCAAGCCGTAATTATAAGCAGAATCAGAAACCACTAGAAGCCAAGTTTTTTTGGTAACCTTAACGGGAACACATCCGATATTTCCATTGAGTATTAATAGGATTCGCTGTTTTCGGAGTTTATTTTCCGTCAAATTTGGGGGGTGTTTTTTGAAGTTTACTTTAACCGAAAGTGCGAATTTTATCCAAATTTTTATATCTTCCATTTTTATTTCTACAAATATTAAAGCTTAATTTTCGTCCTTTCATGTTTTTAAAAATAAAAATAAATAATATCAGGGTGTGAGCGGGTGCTGGATTTGAAAGAATGCGCTTGTATCAATTAATTTTTGTTCAGCTGAATTGAGCGTTGGCACCATTGACACTGACTATACTAATTTCTCCTACGACACCAGTTGCAAACAAGTGTCGCTTCGATAAACGTCCAGAGCCTAAAACCAATAAACTTCTGGAGGTAGTCGCTAGGAAACAACTATTCATCCCTTCCTATCCATCAATCAACAACGCGGCTGCGGGGGCGGGGGGGGGGGGGGGGGGAGGGGGGCGGGGGAGGAAGGGTGGTAAAGGGTGTAATATAGAAGCGTCAACTGCTCGCTCCCACTTCCTCCTTTTATGAAATTCAGGTGATTCATTTGTTTCACTGTTACAAGCACCACAACCCTTCCTTCATCCAAGAAGCACAAATGGTATGCCCCAAACTGAAAACCGCAACAGTGGGTTTGGTCGTGACCGAAAAGTACGATGACTTGTTATCCTGAATGAACCTTGACAAAATAAGCAAGAAGATTCCTTCCGTGAATGGTCCGAGATTTGAAAGAAAAGTGGGAGGGGGGGGGGGGGGGGGGCGTGCATTTTCTCAGGACCATTGACCCTGTGCGCTGGCCGAACCATTGACCCTCCGCGCTGGCCAACAAAACAGCCAGAACAATAGAGCACGTTCGGGCGATTCTTGGAACGCGGTATTCCTATGAGAAAGACCTCCCCCTAACTCCCCAAGGCATCAGAGACGAGATTCCCAAAACTTTCTTCCGACAAAAAGTTCGTAAATTTATCTTACGACAGCGTTACGAACCTTTAAGTATTCCCGAAGCAAAATGTTCGCAAGTTTTGCGTAAGTTACAACAAAATCCGTAACTTGCGCAAAACTTATGAACATTTTGCTTCGGGAATATTCAAAAGTTCGTAACGTTGTCGTAAGATAAATGTACGAACTTTTTTGTCATAAGAAACTTTCGGGAATCTGGCCTCAGGTTTTTACCTCGTGAAAACGAAGGTGGTGTACCGTACGACTTGTCCATGCTCCTCGGCCTCCACAGCCTCTGAGGACGAGGACCGGAGTGCACATTGCTGACGACAAGGTTCGTCCTGCCAGGGACAATTTTAGTGATAGAGTTGTTTATATTCGCAAGGTGTACCGCTCGCTCCCAGAACCGCCTGACTGGGAGTCGTTACTAGACGTGTTTGTGCGTTTACCCCGTTTTTAATGTAATCATGCTGCCTACAGAAAGGTCAAGGCGCTTATCAGAGATGTGTGCGTGCGTGCATGCGTGTGCGTGCGTGTGCGTGCGCATGTTCGTGTGCGTGTTCGTGCGTGTCCGTGCGTGTGCGTGCGCATGTGCGTGTGCGTGTGTGTGTGTGTGCGTACGCGTTCGCTTTATTACCCATGTCAAAACAGGCAACAAAAAACAGTGTCTGCGTGGTCAATTCGGTTGCGCGTCTGGCACGCAACCGAAGGGTCGTTGGTTCGAATCCCCTCCTAAAATTGTTCAAATGTTTCTTAAGGCGAGTTAAATATTTCATAAAGTGAAATCATTTGAAACAGGCCGCCACTTTTAGTTCGCATTACATGGCATGTTCAATCACTTTCATCCCACGCGTGACGTAACCCTTCATGTGAGCGT
Organism: Ixodes scapularis; assembly: GCF_016920785.2. Lineage (NCBI taxonomy): Eukaryota > Metazoa > Arthropoda > Arachnida > Ixodida > Ixodidae > Ixodes > Ixodes scapularis. Next base: position 153,648,354 of record NW_024609846.1, read on the forward strand.
TGTAAGTGGTTTGAAATCCCAGCGCGAGGTCATGTGGCTCCGACGGCAGGCCGGATTTCCTGCGACACGGGCTCCAAAACGCTATCGTTAAAGAAAGTATGGGCCGTAACACTGAGCATGACTAAAAACGCAAGACCTGATACTTGATATGAAATCCTAGAAAGCTATTTCTTTTTAAACGAGTAATTGTGTTTTTAGTTTCGTTATTCGAGCCAAGCTTCCTGCGTTTATTGTATACCGAATGGCTCTCCTCGAGTGCTTTGCCAGAAAGAAGAGCCGCTGGATTTCTTACAATGTAGAAACACGGACAACATTCATATCATTAGAAGGAATGCCTGATATCAACATTTCGGGCCTCATTGTTAGCACAATCACGATTGATTCGCAACATATGAAACGACAGCGTAAAAAAGCTTTGTGCGAGTTAGTTAAAACCGCATGGTGGTTCTGAACGCTATCGGGACCTAAAATCATTCCTATAAGTAAATGGTTAAACGAACTTTACTGAAAGAACAATTTCCCAAAGCCGAATTCACCCCAGCGCAGTGACGTCAAAGATTGCGTCGTCCTGCAACTCAAGCCTTTTTTTACGCCCCATAACCGGGCCGACCCGAAGTGTCGTGTTTACCCACGTCCCGCGATGAATCGCTCTTCTCCATGCCTGCCGCCTATCTTTGTGAGCAGACGACGCTTCACTTTCGAGTATTAATTTCGTTTAGGACGCTTTCGGCGATCCCAATTTCTTCGAAACGGTGCGATGTTGGAGAAAACGCACAGTAGACTTTTGTGAGCGACAAGAGGCGCCACGTAGCGCCGGTTCTGCAGGAAAGGCTTCCCCGGCGAAGTCACAACCGAAACTACGGTGCACAGACACAAAACCCAGTTGTTTTGACCATTTTAAGCTTAACTTTTTGAAGTCTAAGAAGTCGTCTGGCTCTTAAGAAAGAGATATTCGTCCGATTCCCCGACTCAAGGATCATCCTCAGTGCTACATGTGCCGAGCGCCGCCGGCGTTGCCATGTTTTCAGAGGGAGCAGAAGAAGCCTGGAGGCGACATCAGTCCGGACTTCGATTTTCGGTTTTTCAAAAAAAAAAAGGCCGTAGAGAGTTTGCCATTGCGTTAAAAGCATGTTTTACGGATGCGTTATTAATTATTATAGAAATGTTACTTACAAAGCATCTAGCTTTGATACTCTTTGACGTCACAAAGAAAACAAAAAGCGAGGAGTTCAGACGAGGTAGTGAAAAGCGCCAAAAGCAAAAAGGCGCCATCGCGTGGGAAAAGTTAATTGGCCTTGTGGTATATTTGTTCGTCTATGACCACAAATTGCATCGTTTTAGACAGCAACAAACAATACAATCCTTGGGGTGTCAGCGGCCTTTAATGTTTATACACAAAACAATAGTGACACATTTGGGATAAAATGCTGCTATATATACACTGGAAAATGAGGTATTAAGATGTTATCATCTGTGGGAAAGTTAAGTGATTTGACGCTGTTCATAAAAAAACTTACGACATGGAAATAAAAAAAAATATATATAGATATATATAGATATATATCCGACCGTTGCCAAGGCTTTGCGTGAACCTGCATATTTTGTATCGGCTCTGCACTCTAAGAAAACATGACTACCCTGGGTAGTCAAATGGCGCTTTGGAGGCTTTCACTACCCGAAAAGGCGATTTACTAGCCTTTGGGCAAAGTGACGACCCCAAACCGCTGTGGAATGACCGCCTTTCTGCAGGTGACGACTGGGGTGTGGTCACTTTCGAATCCGATTTTCACTTGCAGGCAGTCGTAAATGATATTAGTAACTTGGATAACTACTGGAAGACTCTAAATGATAGGCTTCCTTAGCTTTCGTGATACTTTAAGATCCACCAAGATCACATTTGTTGTGCAATTCGCGTAAATTGGTGGAATAAACATTTTGTCAGCGCGAGCAGCAACACTGGTCTCGACAGGCGTGGACCGTGGTGGGGTGTAGCTGTGGCATCCTAACAACAACAAACGGCGTGGGTGTTTGCCGAACTGAGGTGAGGATGTCTTTCTGCCCTATTTTATTGCAAAGGATATAAAAAAAATGATTATTTGTATATCTGATCGTGTTGAACCATTGAACCGGCAGGGTAAACATGCTCAGAGGTGTGTGACTGTGTCGCCCGTACTGTTTTCATCAATCTCGGACTGGTTGAATTTCTGAGCTGCAGCCGTCGTGGTTGTGATCTCCTGGCTGTACGTACGTAGTGCGCGAACTTTCCAATTCAGTAGCAGGTTGTAATTCAGTGGCAGCGTAGTAATCGGCTTTTACTAGATTGTTGTATCGTCACGAGCGCTATTTGTGCTTTCACAAGCGCCAGCGCGAGCCCGAACTTGCGCCTCTTTCACCGTTTGCGTTCTTCTGGTTTGATGTTCTGCTGTATGATTTATTACACCTAAATCTAAAGGTCAATCGCCTCTGCCTCGTCACCCATCAGGACACCCCATAGCGCTGCTGCTCTACCGGCCCTTCCTGGAAGTCTCCTGCTGCCAAGTAGCCGGATCGTCGAACCACCATCATCGTCGCCTCTCCACCAGAGGATCATTACATTTTGGTGCGTCGGCCGAGCCTGTCGGCCCGTCCCGTTTTTTAGACTGTTTAACTCTTTTCTGTGTACCAAAAGAGCCCCCGCGGTTTTTCACAACGTTCTTGCGCTCGTGCTCGTCCAATGTATTTTTTTTTTTTTTAGGGCGGTATATAAGCTTACGAGGTTCTTTGCAGTGTTCCAACACTTGTTTTCCTTCAGTTCTTTTAGGACAGTAAATAAGCCCCTGATGTTCTTCGCAGTGTTTGAACGCTCGTGATTGTTCAGCTTACCAGTCTGCCTTGCAAGACGTGGCCTTTAAAACCTTCTGATCTTTTCCCCTTGGCCGGTCGCTCTGCTTACCCGGTTTGGGACTTTACGAAATTTCATTGCATTGAGAGATGCTGCCCGATAATCCGTTCACCCCTAAGCTGAGACAGAGCCATATATGTAGAAAGTTTGGCCATTTGTTGGGAAGTATAGGAGACAAATGAGAAAGTGCCATTGGCCGAAAGCAGCCTGGGCGTGTTCCAGGGCGTCTTCACAAATTCGAATATGGCCAATCAGAAGCCGGAAATAATACCTTGGAGGTGGTTGCGAGAAACAAAATTCATACGTGCGTCGGAGTAACTCTCGGTGACTGAAAATGTGGTGCATGTGATGTTTCAATCACGGTCATCCGAAATTATGGTGAAAAAGTGCAACTGGCGGAACGATCGACATAATCCGTGCGCCGAAGGCCGGAAATCTACCGTCTGAGCGGTCACACTCTGCCCGAGCAAAACTTAGTTGAGTGGCACATTTGTTTCTTACATCTTTCTGCCTGATCATGATTGTAACATCCTGTGCACCCTATTTTAAACCATGAAGGGTCACTACACTTCACACTTACGTGCTTATTAAAACCATACACCAACATATACCTATAATTAAAACAGTTTCTCGCTACTACCCCCAGGGATTCTTTTAGGCTTCTGGTTGGCCAAGAGAGAATGTCAAGCCCACTTTCTGCTTCTGGTGCACGCCCAGGCTCTGCCTGCGCCTAGCACTGACCAAACTCTCTCTAAACACGGCTCAGAGCTGAGACTGCAGTGGGAACTATTTGCCCGCCGAACTAATCAGCCGCCTCCCTTTCATCACCTGACCCAGTCCTCGGTCTGTGGATATGAGCGGGAGCGTGATCACGTGGCGAAAGAGGGATGTATGACTGGTCCATTAAGGACGTAGCTTTCACCGCAGTTTCAGCTTAGGGAGGAATGGAATATAGTCAGCGCGCAGGATGGCCACCCAGCTCCGGCCTCCCAAAAAGTTGGTGTTTACGAAACGGCCGCTGTCTTCATTGGCCTCCTCGCTCAAAACCGTATGCTGAAGAACCAGCGTGCACCAGCATGCGACACGAAGCTTTATCGACGGCTGCCCGTATGCGGAGGAGCTAGCATCTCCTCCGTTCTAGACGGGTGCTTTCGGTGAATCGCAGTGCTGTGAAATTAATTGTTTCTCTTTCAATTTTTCTTCTAAGAAAACGTTTTTATCATGAATGCCTGTGACCACAACAGCCGCCATTAAGTCAACATTTTCCTCTGATTGCGACTATCTCAAATATGACAAACTTTCCTCGGATATGAAGTTTTTCCAATATCATTTCTCATTGACCACTTGTGTGTATTAGAAGATAAGTGTTGTGTTCTGGTATCTTTATTATTGTAGTCTCCCTATAGCTACTGTTAAAAAAAGTATTAAGAATGGGAGAGCCGTAGTTTTTCGTTCCGCTTTAATGGGGTACGGAAGCAACATTTTAGCGCCTACTTCTTTGTGTAGACATGGTCTGCTTCATGACAGCAGCTCACAAACAGCAGTCTTTCGTCTATAAATCCAAGAAAAGCAATTTTAAAACAAATAAAAAAATGTCCTAATACCACCTGGTAGTTGAGGTCTGAGCTTTGTTAAAATGTCTCACGTCACGGGCCCATCAGGAGCTACGCCACGGTGTGGCGTGTCCGATGGAGGCTTGCGGAAGTGAGCGACGCTTGGCGCACGTCTCAGGTCTAGTACGCTGTACCTCGGGCATTCCGACTTGTCAGAATTGTAACGCGCTGACAATAAAGCTGGCGCCACCTAGTGATGGCGATCGTAATTACTATACCCTTGACCTCGTAAGGGCCCGTGACGTTGCGAGCGTGACGTCACGGGTAAATATCCCGAGATTTGCGTGCCGACTCGATGGCTGTTTTTGAAGCGCTCACCAGTATCTGTCGGTGGGAACAAAAAATATAGCCATCTGCTAAAAATACAAGCGTGCCATTATCATTTACGGATATCGTGGATCATATTTCACTTATTTCCAAGTGTTCCGGAAATATTCCAAGTTTTGATTCTGTACCAACTTAATGTCTTGGGGTTTTGATTAAAAAACAATATAAGGAAAGGAGAATCTAATAATTGGCTTTTACTAGTTTGTTACATCGTCACAGACACTATTTGCACCATTACGATTGCAAGTTCGAGTCCGAGCTTGCACCTCTTTGCCATTCTTGTTCTTCAGTTCTGATATTCTGCTCTATAATTAATGAAATCTAAACCAAAAAGTCAATCACCTCTGCTTTGTCGCCGGCAGGGTTCGCGCTGACCGTAAACCCCGCCACTACTTGTCTCCCATCAGGGTACCCCTCCACCTGGCCGCTCTACCAGCGCTTTTTGGATGTCTCCTGCCGCCAAGGAGCAGCCTGATGATTGAACCACCGAACCTCTAACATTGTTGCCTCTTTGCAAAAAAACTACTACAGGTAGGCTGGCCCACTTGTGGGGAAGCTGTGTCCAGAGCTGATCTGCCTGGTGTTGGTGCTGTCCTCTTCAGGTGCCTACTGTTGTCATTTGTATACCATCAAGTGAGCAGGCATTTTCAGGAATCCACCATAGGCCTAAACTGTGCGCCCACACAGTCTGTCCCACACCAAAAGGATGGTAGTCTCCCATGTGCGGGGACAAGTCCAAATGCATATAGACAAAAATCATTCGGGGATCCGATGTGGTAGCCAAATAACAGTTAAGAAGAATACTTCCTATCTTTTGCTGAGGTTCTGTAGCAGTGGAAATTCAACAACAGCGGGGAAGTGCTTGCAAGCCTGGTTCCAAGACTGTGAGGTTGAACCTCATAAATTCCCCCTTGTCTCCACATATTGCATGCTCGGATAACCTGATGAACTGCGGGTGATACAAAGGGGTGGTGGGGTGATGTACATGACTGTTGTAAAAACTGTTGGAAAATAGTACTATTAATCCGGGTTCGTTGTCGTCAAACACAAGTGTCCTTGGCTGTCCAAATCGATCAAAGATGTCGCACTGGGCTTTTACTGTGGTCTCGGCCAATGCTTCTATCTGCTTTGTGTTGATCAGTATCACGTAACTCTTCAGCAGTACGGCATTATATAAACCATGTTCAGCGTTGCTTGGCATCCAATCACCTGACTCGAACCTGCACCAGGGGCATTTAACAGGACTGGGCACACGTTTTACACCTTCTTACATGGTCTTATATGTCTTTGTCAACACCGGGGTACCAGAAGATGATTTGTGCCAAGCTCTTCACGAGTGACCTGCCTGGGGCCCTATGTCGCGCTTTGTGGACTCCCACGGCGACTAGGAACAAGGAAGTGACGTCAACAACAGAGCAAGCACAGATTAAGTGTTGATTGGTGAAGTCGCTGATGACGAATTTCCGGAGAAGAAAACAAAGCTCACTTTTTCTTTGTTTTCTTCTGCGGAAATTCGTCATCAGCAACTCTCACCAACCAATCTGCGTTTGCTGCGTGTTTGACGTCTCTTCCTTCTTTCTCCCTAGTCGCCGTGGGAGTCCAAAAAGCGTAACATAGGGCCCCAGGATAGGCGTCATGGAGCGTAGCCTCCTGTATACTGATAATGCCTGCTCAATTGCCAGTTGCCAGCTATCACTACAAGGGTGTGTCGCCTTCCTATATAAGGCAGAAAATGTGAATGAAAATAAGCCTCTCGTACGTTCTTGTATTCTCAGTGCTGTTTTTGGCATTTGTCGTAGTACCTGTGGGCAAGAACTTGCCGGGGCTGTCCTTTCACGAGACCCCAAGCAACACCCGGGATCATGGAAAGTGACTAAAGCTTATTTTGCGGGAAGACTGCGTCCCAAATTCGACCTCCTATATACTTAATAGTGTGTGGTAGGCACCTTTTTGTGACGTACATGAAGGAAGGCTTGTCTGGTCCTCCTTCGTGGATTCTGCTGAGGTTCCACTCAAAGCCCAGCTTGGCTCAGGCCTCTCTGGTGTCAAAGCTGGATGAGCCCATGTACCCTTACAGGTCCTGTTTTGGTGCTGCTTGACTGGCTGTAACTGTTTACCTATGCACATCATTCTCGCACTGCTCGAGGTATATAGTGACGGGCGCCTGACAACAGGCACAGGGCGTCATTACGAAACGTGAGCCCTGGCAGAGCTAGCACCTTCCACAGTACTTATGTAACTTCGTAGCGGTTGTTACCCCAGAGGACCCTGGCTGTTGCAATTCCTCTTCACCTTCTGAACTTTAAAGCAAAACCAATTATGCAGCAAAACCAAAGCATGCACTACCTTTCAGCATTTTAGCACCGCTTCTCGGCATACATTGTTTTACATTGCAATACATTGTTTGTTTGTAGTTGAGATGGTGATATCACAACACCTTCCTTGTCACTCATGGTGCTTGCAGTAGCTTCGCAGAACACGAAAACATTCAAACTGCATACACCTGACACTGCAGTGAAATGACCAAAATATGCGGTTGCAATTTCTGCTTGCGTCGGCCAGCTCCCCACAATGCGACATCGGGACGTGCCATGTCACAGTGTCATAGGACGCCAGCTACGATTGATGTGGGAACCATCATACAATGCCTGTCTTTGCGGTGCACGTGTTTTACATCTACTTTGCCAACTGATGCAATGAAAAGAGTTTTTGTTGAAGGCTACTGAGTTGGCAGGTTACAACCGCCTGAGCATTCAGCTAATTGGTGATTTTACGTGGCTACTCGTTTCAGCGGAATGTGTAATCTTGATTCTGTTTGTCCAAAATCTATTCATTGGCTGGTTTGTTCGAAAGTAACTCAGTCGGTCTATCTAAGGAAGCCTCAAGAAAAAGCTTTGCTAAGGCAGCACTAGCCTTGACAATTTTTTTTGTTGAGACCGAGATAAGGCCACTTGATTTTATTTTGAGCAAGCCAGCACACTGCAGAGGAGGAATGACCCAGATTTAGCATGACGTTATAGGTTTCACATGAGCACATTCCATTTGTAGCTGAGAAAGAGGTGTCACATAATTAGAAAGACAAGTGAAAGAAAAGCATTCTTAGGTATTTCGGTTAAGAAAGCTCTGCATACTTTAGCTCAGCTTTCAGTATTTTGGGTACATTTTGCTTTGTAGCTTTGAGTTTATCTATGATAACTATTAGTTCACTTGGAGCATGTAAAATACATTGGTTTTGACAGACAACCGCACTTGGGCATCTATCATATGTCTGAGCTGAGACTTCATTTTTTTTCAGTTGAAGTGCATCTCTCGCTTGGCTTGATCAGTATCTACTTCATGTACTGAATGCCTTTTTACAGGGTTGCGTTGCCACAGGAGACTTGTGCGCTTGTGGGTGTTTGGTGAGTGGTGTCACCAATCACCATGAGCCCCCAGCCCAGCATGGGTTCAGACCCCCTGCAAGCCTGGCTGTGCTAGGTGTCCCGTGTCTGATGAAACTGGGGTCTTGGCAGTTGAGCCAAGCCCGGGCTAGGTTTCCTTCAAAGGCCCCCCAGGTTAGGCAACACACCATCCCAGCCTACGCCCTGCACAAACAGGTGTCCTGCGTTGACTCGCCTAAGATGATTCGGTCAGTCGCTTTGCTTCAGCACTCCTTTCCTCTGACGTTGTTCTCCATCCCTGTTTTCAACTTCACATCTTTCTGATGTAACATAATTCTTTGAAAGTGAAGAGGAATTATATAGCCCATGGGTTTTGAAAACCACCAGGGTGTGGCATGACGACACCAGATACTTTACTATGAAAATATCTCACCCCATGAGAATCTAATGGCCTGGACACAAAGAGGCTTTGCATGGTTGAAACGACTGGATGTGCAGCAGCCTCAGGGTTTTTGCCTTTGGATAGACCAATCTCACCAGCCAGAAACTTAAGTCTTTCGGCATGTGGGAGAACCCCGCTGGAGCTTTGCACGTGACGAGACGACACGAGCCGTCTTGTGCACTGCCTCCTGTGAACTAAAGTTATGGCGGCATCATGCATGCGTGGAACGCTTAGTGAGATCTGCCTATTGGGACAGTTGATGGCAACAATAGATGACTGTTCCCGTCTATGGTTGTGGACACCTGGAGCACTAGTCGAGACAGCTGCCTCTGCTGTCTCGGCAAACCCGGTATCTCGGTGTGCCCATGGCAGCCCTCTCCCTTGGTGCGGCATGACTGCTGTACAGTGTGGACGGTGTGATCCTCATGCATTCTCTCAGATGCGTGGTGTCTAAACCGTTAAAAGAGCAACATTTGGCAGTGTGGGTGCGCTGGCGTAAACGAATGGAGACAAATGTATTTTTCCTGGTAAAGTATTTGGTGACACTCTCAACTGGCATGCTTGCAGCCAGGCTAGCAATGGCCGTGGTAAGGTGACTCGTATCCCAAATGTCCCAAGATGTCTCTGTCACATTTCAATGACTGCATTGGATGTGCTTGCAAGAATGGGACGTTTATAATAAAAATATAGCAATTCACTCAAGATATATATTAAACATATTTTTTAATGAATATGTATAGGCTTGTAGTTTAATTTCATTATCACTGCAGGGTCAGAAGGTTAATTGACAACAAAATTTGATTGCTTTATTTTTTTCTAGTTTTGCAATTTATGGTTCTAGGTGCATCAGCGAAAGACATAGGCATAGTTGCAAGTGATCACTCCGAAAGTTTGGGTCTATACAGCAAGAACTAATTGTATTTTTGGATAGTGATCATACCAGAAAAAGCACGTTGCTATTTCAGCGGTTGCTACTCGTGAACTCGGGAGACTGGAATTGCAGCTATTGCTACTTCAAGATGTAACGAGATTTCAGCTGCTCGTCAGACCATGGCCAGGCGGTGGAATGGATCCTCAATCCTTTGGGGGACGTGCTTGTTGGTTTAGATCGTGAGACTTCCAGAATTCTGTTTGCCTTGCAACGTCAAAATGTTGAAAAAGATTTTTTATGTGAAGCCTGCCTAAAACATCCATGTTTGCTACATTGTTACAGGTTTGTCACCCTGTTTTTTTTTGTTTTTTTTTATAGTGATTTAGAACTGTTGTGGGAAACATCAGTGCCCACCGCCGAGCACAGCACCTCATGTGGCAAGCACCAGCAAAAAGATGCGAAAGAGGGTTAGCAGACAAGGCCCACCATGTAATAGATGCCACCAGCCCGACAACCCACAGGACCACGTTTTGTATGCAGTGAATCAGTTTTCGTCGTTAACCTGTCTCGACCACAACATGCCGGCAGCGGTGGGATCCAGTGTTGCCCACGAGAAAAACAAAGGCTATATAAAAAACATAAGAGACGAGTGAACATTGCAGTATGCGCTTCTGCTATTTGTATTGCAGCCACCAACAGCTTGTCAGCTACCCTTGAATAGACGCTTTTCAAGTGTGTACCAGCTATACTATGTTCACGCTGCCGGACCAGTCAGCCGCCTCCCTCTTATCACTCAGTGATGTGATTGCTGCGCCAATTGTGCCAAACTGCACCTAAGTGCTTATTCTTCTACACTTGCTACATTTGATCAAAATGTGAGGAATTTGCACCAACATTGCACCAGAACTTTAGTTCAATTAAATAATACTGAAAATATAACAGCTGCAGGCCTCGCTGCCGGGGTGAATCGTTAGTGTAGGCTCGTGCGGGTTTTCAGGACTTTCGATAATCAACTCAAATAACATACTATCCGATTTGATTTCGTACCAAGCACTGACAGTACTCAGAAGTTTCGCAGCAAGTCTCGTGTTCGTGGTCTGTTCTGGTGGGTTAGTTAGCTTTGTTGAGTGCGCTTCTCCCCGTATAGTGGTGTAATGCAGTGAAGCAACCATTGCAAATTAGGCGTCGCTATGTTGCGTGTCTTGCTTCGCCACAGCACACCCGCATACTAAAGGGAAAGGTATTCCTCCAGAGCGAGACAGGGTGCAAGAAGGTATATATGAACTCTTGTAGGTTTATTTTTTATGCTTTGTTGTTGTTTTTTTTTGTCTGAATTAAAAGTTGCAGTTTTGTTACAACCCCTCTTAGAACTTGAAGGACACATAAATCTAGGTGCTTAAAATGATTTTAACATTTTTTCAGTGGGATTTCGTACCTAAAATAATCATCCACAGCAGTTTGCGCTGTTCTTCATCAGTCGTCGTCTTGTTGCCGTGTCTGGTGCTTCCACAAGCAACTAAACAGCTGGTGTTTGTTCTCCTAATATTTGCCATCTCTCCTCACCTTACATTTGGAGTGATATAAATGAAAATGAAGTGTGCGGTTGTGCTATAAAAGCTCTTTTTGCTTCTCCAAAATGAACGTTTGGCTGCTCAAACAGCTGCTCCAAAACGGCTATGACCAATCACATCACTGCTTTTATCACCTGACCCAACTCTTTGCGGGTGGGTATGGCCGGGAGCGTGATGATCTGGCAAAAGAGAGGCGTATGACTGGTCTAACGAGGACGTAGCTTCCACCACAGTCTCAGCTTAGAGGTGAACGGAGTATGGTAGCTGCAGCACCAATTATCGAAGTCTGCCATTATTTAGGCACACACTGTGGCCGATGTTGCTTGATGTTACAGAGAAAATTGCCTCATCTCAATTAACCTTATGCGAAATTGCTTGGTAGTCTAACAACACTGAGAGCGTCACTGTTTTAATGTTAGCAAGCGTTGTCGGTACTGAAGCACGGTGGAGGGCAGTGTGTGATGGCGCGATAGCTGTGTTTTCCGCCTTCTGACCATGGAACGGAGACGAACAGTTTAAACAACCTACCGCAACTGTCTGATGAAACTTTTGGAGGCCTGAGCACACGCTGGCGACAACCCGCAGTGTGTAAGCTTGTACAGCAAAGGCGTAGGACTTGCTCCGCTGCTTCGACGAGGTTGTGGCCAGGGTGCAAAGGCCTTCTAGAGTTTCATCAGACAGTCGCGGTAGGTTGTTTAAACTGTTCGTCCACATTTCATGGTCAGAAGGCGGAAAATAGCTGCTGCGCTATCGTACACTGCCCGTACGACTCTCTCTGATGCCTCCACCGTGCTTTGGTCCCGACGACGCTTGCCAACATTAAAATGGCGACGCTCTCAGTGTTGTCAGATCAGCAAACAATTTTTCATAAGGTCTATTGAGCCTCTTTGACTGGTTGCCATCTTTTTTTTTTAAACATGGCATATATCGAAAGCTTTTGGTGCAGTGATTCGTTCCAGGTTGGATGCAAAAGTAACCGGAATGAATTTCTGAAAGGCAGGCTGTTTGTAGTACCAGCTTCCACCGCTAGCAGCACTTTGCAGCACCCTTTCCGAGCGAGTTTGCCGACTGGCATTGTCTGCTATAAATACGTTTTTCCAAGCGCTTCAAAATGTTTTTTTTTTTGCAATGTCTGATATGAAAGAACAACATGGGGCTGTGAAATATTGCTTTAGGTAAAACTGTGCCAGAAACTCTTGTAATGCTTCAGAGAGCTTACAAGGAAGATGCTAATAAGAAATTGCAAGTGGTTTTCTCGCTTTAAGACTGGTAATTTTTTGATTGATGACCAACCTCGTTCTGGGCGACCTTTAACCTCCTCAACTGAAGAAGAACACAAAAAAATTTGGGCATTGATCACTCCGAGTTTGTTCCTCTTGGTGAATCTGTTAATCAGGTGTTTTACCGGGGAATTTTTCGACACTTGCGAAACTCAGTAAGGCAGAAATGCCCCGATATGAGGGAAAGGGGGAATAATAGTTCCATCACAACAATGCCCCAGCAGACACTGTCGTGGCATGACACCGCTTCTCAACCGCCCGTATTCTCAGGACCTCACCCCATGTGACTTTTTTCTGTTCACCCGTATGAAAACTCTTGAAAGGAAATCATTTTATGGATGTGGAAGGTCCTTCAAGTCAGACATTGCAAAAAACAAGGAATGATTTGGAAGCGCTTGGGGAAAAAATTCACAAGATGCCGCTAGATCCTTAGCAGACGACGCCGGTCGGCAAACTAACTTGGGAAGGGTGATGGAAGAGGTGGATGCTGGTACTACGAATGCCCGGCCTCCTGAAATTCATTCCGTTTATTTTTGGGTACCCAATCATACTTTTTTTTATTGTTGAAACTTTGGTTCTATGGCCCAGTATCTTGCTTGGTGTAAATCATATCCCTTTTTGTGTTATACATATTTTCAGGTATATTTTTTAGAATGGTGAAGTGACTGTGATGCTGCATATTTTGATGATTTAATATGTTTGCAATGCGTACATAACATTGTTTTCTGGTTAAACGTTCCCTGTTTCCATGTAAGTTTTCTGGTTTGTTTCATATTCAAAGGGTTGTTTCTGGCTTTTGAAAGTATCATTACTATAACTATTATAGTTCAATAGTCCAGTGCTGGAGAAAGAATCCTTTTCAGATTTCCATTTCCACAATGTGTCAAAAATACCTACAAGGTTGTTTTAGCAGTTTTATTTATTTTTTAGAGGGAAATATTTTCAATATAAAATTGTATAATCAGGTTTGGAAAATAAAAGAATACAAACAATTGCCACATGAGCACTTTTTCTTCATTATAGCCACTTTATATATATATACACAGTATAGTTTTGGTTGTAATGCCCTAATGTTTTCAGCGTAATACACTGTTTATATCAAGTGTCCCCATACTTGAAAGGTGTCAACCTTTTGTTATCAACAGAAAACTGAAAGATTTAAAATAATTTGATATCGGTGTACATGTCCTCCGAATGCAGCACAAAAAAAAGAAGAAACCTCGGCTATGCTAGTTGTTTTTGTTTCTTTTACAGGATACCCCAATCCATTTTTTTTTTCACATGAGTATAATTTAGGGGATTCTAAATTGGAGCGAGTAGAGCGACTCATCGGTCACTCGATCAACACGGGAAAGCGTGCCGCCAGCGTTTGCCCGCTACAATTGTCACCTATTCTGAAGCACTAAATTTAGGTGCTTGAGAAATTTGAGCCCAAACATATTTTTAGGCAAATTAAAATTGTAGAAACTTGTGTGCCTTTATTTATGGCTAAGGTGAGTACATTCATACAAAAAGAAAAATGAAGTTTCAAACCAGTAAAAAATTATTGAACGTATCAAATTTGATACACTGGGCTTTTCTGATACGTCCTTGCTAGCTGCAGTCTCGTGGCTTGTGGTATTCAAAGAAACAGTTGCGTCGCTTGCTCAGACTCGGAGTAACATTGCATTTCGCGCACGCAACTGTGCTAAATGTGTTCGCACTGGGCACACAGTTCCTGCATCGAAGTGGGTTGCTCGCCACAGTTGGAAGATGCCCAACCCCGTCTTTTCGAACGTCATCTTGGGGATGACTTGGCGTGAACTTCCTCTTCTTCTTCGGAGGCGAAGGCAGACTGACCGGCCGTCCTCTTGGCGCTTTTCCAGTAGAAATCGGGCTTTCTGATAAACTGGCAATGAAGGTTCTCAGCTTGAGTGGCCGCTCCTTCAGCTAATGGCTTTGGCACCTGTGAATATTCCACGCATTCAGGACGCAGATGAAGATAGCATGATATAAGAGGTGTGGGTACCAGCGCCTCGACCGAATGGTGTATTTGTACAGCGACACCTGATAATTATGCTGGTCGATCCCCTCCCCCCCTAAAACTGTTGTACATACCAACAATTGCCGGGCGTGTGATGTCAATGTGGAGTTAGGCCTTCCGGTCATACCGTTTGACTTGCTGAATTGACTCAACAGAGACGAAGTTTGACACTAGGGTGCCAGCTTTCCTGTCAAACCAGCGAACTACCACAATTCCTTTGTCATTGTCAACTCTGTAATCATGTGAGCCTTGGCCAACCTTTCTCAGAGTCTTCTCATCCTGGAGTTTGCAGCCTCTCAGCCGATTTTGCCTCAGAGTTCCAACGTATTGTATTCCTCTCGTTAACTCTTCAACAAGGTTCAAACAGCTAAAAAAATTGCCAGCTGCAACCTTGAAGTCTTCATTTGAAGGTATTTCAGAGCAGATGCTCAGGACAGTATCACCCCCAAGTCCAAAAATGTCATTTTCTTTGGAGTGGCCTTGGTATACCTCGAACTGGTAAAGGACACCAGTTGTGCCTGCCCGTTCCCAAAGCTTGAAACCCCACGGTGTCGGTTTGTTTGGGATGCACTGTTTTAGCGAGCTCCTTCCTGTAAATAACACCATTATCTCACCCACCGCATTGAACCCTTCTTGTTCAATGCTCTTGAGGTTGTGCTGGAATAATGAAATCCAAGGGCAAATCTTCCACAACTTGTCCTCCTTCGCTTCTTCGGTGGTTTCAATGTTGTTTGCAAAATGCATGCATTGCATCAGATTCAAGAAACGATTTCTCGACCTCTTGTCAGCGATAGGAGAATACTCTGTCCCATTTTCCCAGTAGCACATGACGTTCAGCATTTTGTAAGCCCTATTTTCAGGTATATTCTAATATATTGCTCCAGCTCTTCCAGAGTTGTGTCACGGAGCTGCCGTATTTCTGCGTACTGTACGCATTTGTTTGCTCCGCTAGCATAGTGAGCATATCAGTGCTTAGAAACTGGCGGAAAAGGAACAATGGTGAATGTATGGCATCCGGCTCAGAGAATACTTTGGAAAACTCAGCATGACTGTTTTGGAGCAATTCCTTTCGCCATTTGTTCTGTGGACGAGAAGACGAAGCTACAGATGATCCGAAGGAATTTTCTACGGTTTCTTCATCACTTGTCTCAGAGGGCTCAGCCGCGGCGGGGGGACTAATTTTCGTCACTTTCCGACAGATCACTAAAATCGCTGACATCTTCGCCGGCGACGATGTTGTTCAATATGTTCCTAACTTAGGAACTTAAAATTAGAAGGAAAAATCAATAAAAAAAACGGTTAAAACGTTTACCGTTCAAAGCTTTACCAAGAAAACGTATCAGAATTGGTACAGAAATTGTGCCATCATTTACGACCCAATGTATCGAAAATGATACACAGAAATTTGAAGCAATGTTACTAAGCGGACGGGACTCAAAAACAACAGCGAACGGAATAATGTGGTTGCGCAACACTTTCTGAGCAAAAAAAAAAAAAAGTGCCGAATATAGGACGGCTTACTGTTTTTTGAGTAAAATGCACCGACGGTATGCCTTCGAGCGAGCTGCTGCATGCGGCAATCTTGCTCCAGCTGCCAGCGGCAGCCTGGCGGGGCCTTGCTGAACTACCCAAATCGGAAAACTGTGTCAGCGTATCAAAACCTCCTTGATCAAAACCGATACTGCTGGCTTTGGTCTTAGCCATAGAGTTATTACAGTAATAACTCTATGGTCTCAGCTTCACGCAATTTATTGTCACTTTTTGAGTTATCAAACTCCACGTAGCAAATATGATACGCTGGGCTTTGTGAAGTATTTAACAACACAAGACTAAGAATTATGTTACCCTTAGCCGATTACTGACTAGGAATGCCGATATTATTGTAACCTTTGCTGCTATTACACGCGCGGAACGAGCATGGGGAAACATGGCATTAGTAAGCTTATCACTGCGTGAATCTGAAACCGAAACTGATCGGGAGCATGCCATGTGGTGTTACTTTAGCCGATTACTTTCATATCATGTTGCCTTCCAAAGCGTTAGATTAAGAAAGGTGTCTAGCCGGCCAATCTAAATACTCAGAACAACTGTATACTAATAATACTTGCAGATACTCTTTGTATTCATCAACTAAACAGCGGCAGTCAGTTGCCTAATCCTTTTCAGAACCGGGTAGGACATATATACGAATCGGGTCGGTACGGTGGTCAGAGTAGAGAGTCGCGGAGGTGTCGTGTTTCAGTTGCTTGTGCCTTGTTGTACTGTTGATATGTATGTGCCTGTAACAGTGCTCGATATCGTGGTTGGTGTGTGTTGGCGCATGAGTTGTCTGTCATAGGTGCAGTACGTACGTAGTTCAGGAGCCTCAGGAGAGAATGAGCATTTTTTTAGTGCATCTAGCGGTTACTACTACACCTCCTAGGTGGCGCTAGCTGCCGCCTGATTCAATAAGCTAAGTGTTGTGCAGTCCTGTAGCTATTGATTACAAACCGCTGGCATACGGTCCAGCCGTCCAGGCTCTGCGGTCCACTGGGCGACTGGGCTCCCTACGTGCATCTCAGATTGAAAACAATCGTAATAATTGTGTCACTCGGCCACCTAAATTATTGTTCTGTGTCGAAGAGCTGCGAAGTGCAGGCAGCAATGGATAACCACGTCGGTTGAGGTAGGCACAAATTAGAAGAGATAGGAAAAAAACAAAAAAAAAAAGAAAGAAAGATAGCGGGGCTTTGGTGCGAATTAAACGCCTCCCGGCGGTGTCGACGAAGGTCCCCAGCGATTCATCGCCGCAAACGACAAGCATACGTTGTCTTCAATAAAGTCAGCGTACCCATTACTCGCGTTACGATTTAATTTTTGAGCGTTCTCCGCCGGCGGTAAAAATACAGTCAATCTAGCGAGACACCGTCGGGTGCAATCGCGGCGATTCCGGCAAACACGCTGCCGTCCTCCCGGCTAATTCGTACGGTACTGGTGTCTAAGGACGGATGTTTAGAGCGTCTGATGGAGCTTCGAAGACGTCGAATAGGCGTATGCGCCCTATTCTATAGCTCGGCCGAAAAGCCGTGCTGTTCGCTAGGCCTTACCGGGAAATCCGAGCCTCGCTAACCGTCCGCCATGTTGCTTTTGGGGTAGTCAAATTTGACTACCTTCTTTTTGACTACGTGTGGAGTCGTCATTTTTACCCTAGGGGTCGTTATATTTGGGACAAGTTTTTACCACCCCAAAAGTAGTCACGTATGACTACTTTTTTTTTTTAGAGTGTTTCTGTTCATAGTATATAGTTTTATAGGTGTAATTTATTTTGCTAAAGCAAGTGGAGTGTGCTCTGTAGGACTCTTATATAGGGATACACCTTTGTTAGAGTAAATAAGGCATTGCCGGCCGCAGGGCGGCAATACCTTATTTACTCTAGCATTGGTTGATACCTATATTCTTGGCCCTTCGGGCGCCATTATGCCGCCCAAAGTCCCAAGAATGAACGCGAATCTTCTAGAAGTCCGTGACCGAGCGTCGCTTTCTCGGCCCTGTGGTCGGCATTATGAAGCATAATAAAATCAAATGCGTCTGCGCTGCGCCATATAGGTCGGTGAAGAAGTGGTTCGATAACGGTGCATTTATCGTGACCAGCGCAAACCAAAGAACAAGCGAGCAAGCGCTCGTTCTCCTCATATGTATGGCTTCTGTTGGACACAATATACTGACAACACAGTTGGTGTTTTTAGCAATCCACCCAAGATGGCTCAGCGATTGCCGATCCGGTTCCTAGCAAAGCGGAAGGGTGTCGTCCAGTCAATGTTTATTGCAAAATGAAAGCGGTGTATGGTGAGAATTGCGTGTCAAAGACAACGCTGACTGACTTGGCACATGGTACAAGGATTCTACTTCGATGCAGAGGGCTGCAGGGGCCATATTGTCCAAGGAAGAGTCACAGCTTATTTTTGCGTACTGCATCTGCTGCCTTTCCAAGCCGGATGTGTGTTTCAACTTTGCATGCATATGCCTCCTTCTAAGCTAAGCAACCCTCGCGTATTCTTGCTTCCTTATATATATATATATATATATTTATTTATTTATTTATTTTTAAAATGTGCCTATCCTGCTTACGTAGGTTTCATTTGTTTTCATATCAAAGGCACACAAAAGAGTTTATATGTTATCACACCTCAGATGCGCACCATTATTTGCAGTGAGGTTTGTTCTGGTATTTTATTGCTTAATAATTCGCTCTGTATGGTGACCGAAAGAGCAATAACCTCAGGGAGGAGTTAATATCTTGTTGTAGATCTGTGACTGCAAATGTATAGCTGTAGCTAATTTGATGCCACACGCAGTCAATGTTTTTTTAAAGGGAACGGCTTTGTGCTAGGACCAATAATGCCTGACAGCTCCAATTGACATTGTTATCAAGTAAGTGATTATAGCTCCTAGCCTGAATTTATATTTTCTTTAATTGGAATAAACATTTTGAGCAATAAAGAAGTCGGGCAATGTGTCAGCAACAAACCACTGACCGACATACTTCGGAGACTCTTCAATGCCCAAGGAAAAATTTGATAAGAGGGTCGTAAAAATGAAAGACGTTTACAATTCCCTGCAATTCCGAATTAGAGCGCAGCTCTTTAGGAGCAGGAGCGGAGGGTACGAAGAGGAGGATATGCTGCTCCTTCTCCTCCGTACACTCTCCTCCTTACCTCCTCCTCTCGTCCTCCTCCCCCTCCTCCTCCTCTCTTCCTCCTCCCTCCTCCTCCCCTTCTACTCCCCTCTTCCCCTCCTTCTCCCTCTCCCCTCCTTCGTTCTCCTCCTCCTCTCATTCTCCGCTCCTCCTTCCTTTCTCCTCACCTTCCTCCTCCCCTTCTCCTCCCACACCCTCCCTCCCGCCTCGCGACGTCATTCGTGACCCTCGTGGCGTCACTCTAGAAAAGCGTCGTGAAGGTCGTGACCTTCATGTAATCTTCACTGTGAAGGTCGTGACCGTCGTGACCTTCACGAGTGACCTTCGTGACGTCACATGTGACGTCATTATGGGACGTTTCCCATATTGACGTCACACGTGACGTCACATATGACGTCACGCGGGTCACGATGACGCCACGAGGGTAACGAGTGACCTTTGTGACGTCACTCATGACGCTCGTGACGTCATACGTGACGTCACGTGTGATGTCATCATGGCAAATGTCGCCTAATGCAATGCGCGGTTACGCCGACGGCGACGGCGACGCCGCTCAAGCCGGAAACGGGCGCCTAAGAGCTGCGCTCTAAAATTACTCTTTTATTTACCTCAGAATCCGACGCCGCAAGCGGTGGCGATTCGATTTTCCGAAGTTGTACCACACCCAGCTTACAAAGGCCTGATAGGCCGTCTATCTGAGCTTTCAGAAAGGAAATAATTGGCATTATTAGAGAAAGCTTTAAAGCTACTATCTTACATTTATATGTGCTGAGAGACAAGTGAAGAAAACCTGAATCATTTGGTTCCTATAATCAATGAGAGGTTTAGAACGGAGGACGAGCTGAAGAGGAGCAGACTGAAGCCCAAAGTTTAGAGGACGGTTTCCTCTTCTTCACCCCAGCCCTCTTCCTGTTTTATATATCCAACTCGTCGTTCGTTTTAATGATGACACAGTAACGTACCAATCTTCCTAGATACTGTCTGCATACGTCGAGTGATCCTGGGCTTCTCTATTTACCTGTTGTTTATTGTGTCACCATATCTCATGAATTGTAAAGCTCCACTATCAGGGTATGAGCTTCCAGCGACTCTGTGAACCAAAATTTGGATTTAAAAAAAAAGCAATGCAGGAGATGTAGGCGGGACGCTACAATCCCTACAACCCTACTCGTAAGGCGATATCTCGAATGAACGACCGTATTTTTGGAAAAAGAGGTCCAGATTTAACCAGGCCGACCAGGTGCATGACGTGAAGATATCTTGTGTCCTCCACTCTTCGCCTCCCCCCTCGAGGCGGCGAGGCGGAGAAGACGCGAGGCCACGTGTTTTGTGGAATCCAGATTTTGGTTCAGCATCCCTTTAGGGAGATCGTTGCGCGAGATTCTTTCCCTGCTCCAGCAGTAGGACCATTTTCACGATTTTTCCACAGCACAGGTCATCATCGGGCAGTGTCGGCTGACAAGAGCCGCAAGAGCACATTTGGACATAACCAGTAATAACTAGCAACTAAATAATATGAACAGAGAAAATTTGAACAATTTGACCAACAGAGCAACACGAGTAATTTCTCATGGTTTCCCGTACCTCGCTTCTGCGCTCTGGCAATTTTGCGCCATGAAATTAGACAAAATGAGCCGAATTAGAAGAACGTCGAGTAGCTAAGAACGAAGTTCTTAGTAGTATGTTGGAACACAAAAACCGCCACAACATTTTTCCTCTGAAGCGGCATCTGGGTCCACATATCAGCGGACATACTGTATCTGTGACGCTGCTGCGAATTGTTCAAAATGTCACCAAAAGCCTGCAACATTTCTAGATTATCCCTTCACTTGGACGAGCTCGGTGAAACATAATGGCTGCTGCAGACTCAATACCTCATAATCTTTTAAGTTATATAGTGTACAGAACGTGTAAACTGACGGTAAGGCTCCCCAGGCCTGTTTGCTTACTAACTAGTTTTAGTTTCGGTTTCGGTTACAGCGCAAACATATTTTTTCAAATATAATTGCTACTTGAGGCTCAATTTCGCATAATCTCGCGAAGCATATCAGTTTAAGGGGTCGAAATTCACCGTACAGCCGCCCCCTGATCTTTTTGCTTCCCAAAGTAGATAATGTAATTAAACCAATTGATCCAAATCGGGTGAGGAGTGGGTGGACGCGAGGCCGGCCCTACACTATCAAACGCTGTGGGCGAACTACGGTCGTGGCGCCCTGCCTTTTTGGGGTGCAGCGGCGGCCGCCCCCCTTTTGATGTCGCCTTGGCAACCCCCCAGGTCTCCCACCCTTAGAGCCGGCCCTGGGTGGACGTAGCAGTTCAATATCGTTGGCACAGCATCACACGTCAGCCTACGAGCCTTCTGTGCATTAAAGTTGAGCTCGTAGGTCTATTGTGTGATATGAATGCTGCATAAGCGGGATCTTGGTCTTGACGGAAGCCCAGATATCCCTACACACGGCGACGGTCGATTTTGCTCGTCTCCGCACGTCTCGCGGAAAAGTGTGAACCGTCACGTCTTTGCTCGCAGGTGCTACCTGTATAGTTGCGGCACCCCACCTCGCAACAAAAAATCTTATCACATCCAGGAAACAAATTGAGCACAACAACAAAAATAAAGCAAGTTGGGGCATTCACTCGCAAGCAAACGACGAGGAGAAAATGCTCGCTTGGCGTTATGTTACGCCACAGCTTCAATGTTGCCAACCAAAGGACCATTTACGTTAGGATGCGATCGGAGCAATTTAATATTTAGTTACTCGTGCAGGGAGGCATACAAAGCTCAGACATTACACGAACGATGCATTTCGAGGCAATAACAACGATTATCAATTATTTTCTCAAACAAAACACAATTTCACCTAACAATCGCTTCAGATATTTATTTTTGTTTATTATTCATGACCATTTTGCCTTCATTCGTGACAATATTTGGTACACATATACACGTGACAATATTTGGTACACATACGTGACCGTGGAAAAAAGAGTGAGCGCGACTGAAACCGACCAATACTCTAACGGATGTTTCTGGGCGAAAGAAAACGAAATTCAAGCCGCAAGTTGTGTTCTCTGTAATTGGGATCTTATAGATCATGTTCAAATAAAAAACCTCCGCGAGCATAAGTACCCTGTCAGTGTCGTTCTAAGCACTCTGTAACAATAATAGAAGTAAAGAAAACTGAAGGGCGAATTGCTGTGCCATTGCGTTTCAAACATGGAACGTTCCAACAGGTTACGTAATGTCAATTTCCTTGCTAAATTTAGCGGGGAACCTGAATTTGTGTTTAGTTCGCGGGATGTTAATCTCCCGCTAAATTTGGCGTGGGAAATTGACATCACATGACCTGACGTCACGTGACCTTTACTCCAATTAAACTTCTCGGCTATATTCAGTGGAGAAACTGAATCGGTGTGTAGGTTTGTGACCTCCTATAATGCAACGCTGCGCGCGTTGCATTATGGGGCGTCACAGGTCACGGCTTCAGGAAATGCGGCTTTCCTATGGTGGCTGGAACGTGTCTCCGACTGGTGTGTTTACCATGCTCAAAAAAGTGGCCCCTTGATTTCCACCTGATGGCGTCATGGATATGTCATGGTGTCGGAAGTCGCGATCTTGAATGCGTCCCAAAAGCTGTGGTGTATGTGGCAGATGCTTGTTCTGCTGCAGATCGCTCTCCAGTGTGGTAGTCCACGGAAGCTTCTGCAGCCTGAAGTTGGGACGCCTTGACGACAGCGACACTCGCGTTCGATTGTGCTACTCGCAGCCTTCTCGTTAGCATTTCTACGACCAACCGCCACGATCGCGACATGCAACGGCATGACACTTCGGCTTCTTTGACGTCATTTGTTCCCACTTCAGGACCACTTTTGATGTATGGGCAGCATAGGACGCTAAACACACCACTCGAAGACGCGCTCCAGGCACCGCCGCTTTACGAAATCCGGAGGAACTAGCCAAAAAGCGTTAATAACATTATTTTCTTTGGGACGCTTTGTAAGAATATCCTGGAAAAGGGAAGTGGCTTTTTGGGAGCAGAAATTGATCAAACCTGCCGTATGAGTAATGCTGGCGATAGACAGGACAGTAATGGTGCAGAAGAGAAAGGAGGAAGTCTGTGGGTGCGTATGAAGGGGGTGGAGTCTTCAAGCTCGATCGCATCGTTACGCCGGAAATAAGGCATATATTTATACATTTGCAACACGTCTTCGCCGGTTCTGCGTTTCCATGTTATGACGAATTCCACTGGTCCTTTTAGAGCGCGCCAGAATCAGTAGACCAGATGCGAGAGGGGGCATCCTATGCGAACGGAGGCGCTCCGCCTCCGGATCCCCGGTGAAACATGACCACTCCTCCGGGAATACCGGATGGCTTCCAGTCATTCACCTTCCCGGGAATCCCCTTCCCGCGGTCCCGCATCTCGAAGCACATGTTTTCGCAATCGCGGCGCTAACAACGCATGTTCAAGGCACGAGCAGCAGGAATCATGACTTAAGAGTCCATTACAAAGATTGACACAATGCCGGTAGCGCGTCAGAACTGTTATTTTTTCTTTCGTGGAAAACAATTAGGCTGTCGAGCTAAATGGTAAGCAGGCACCGATTCTATTATTCTGCTTCCTTTCAAGTGGCTTCGTCTGTGTCGCGGAACGGCAGCCTTTTGGAGGCAATTGTTAACCTTGTGTTTGTTGAAGAACTATCGCAACAGCCGTGGTTCTCGGCCCACTTATCCCCTTATGCGAATACTGGTGAACGGTGTCTAAATAGGTCTCGATCTTCGGTCTCTTCTGCGGAGATCCAAAAACCAGTCGAATTCATGCAGTCGAATTCACGCAATCGTTGTGTTTGCTGCTTTCGAGCCGCTGCTGCTGGAGGAGCTGCTCGAGCAACATGACAGCGAACTGTCACCACGCAGCAGCAGCAGCAGCAGCAGCAGTGAAGCGGGCGACACTTCGCGAGCGGCCATTGCAAATTCTTCCGTCGCGAAAAATGAAGTCACGTGTTCGCGCCGGGGGTTGGACAGGATCGCTTCCGTTAGAATTCGCCTAAATCGGCGGAGCGACTTTTCTCCGATCCGAATCAAGATCTGGAGCGGGACCTGATCCAAAACGAGGAGCGGAACACGGCCGTCTCCATCCCAATCGCCCAGTGAAATAGGCGCGCTCCAGGAAAGACGATCCTGGCGCGCTCCAATACGGCCACAACAATTCGTCATATTTTTTTTCTCCGGCCTAAAAGGGGCCTTAAAATCAGCGGCGGCAGCGTCTTGTCAACACTGCTAACCGAACAACACGCCTATTGCAGTTGCCCATTCGGAGGCCTGTGCCCGCTTTTCGCCGTCGTCTACATTCTTCCACGCTGCTGATTTCGAGGACCATCTCCTGCCCCGTCATCATTGACCCTGCGCTAAAGTGCCAGCGAGTTTGGAATTCGTGGCGAACTTTGTCTGCGCAAGCGCAGTTTTTGGGCGTCGAGGCAAGATAAGCGGCGGTTTTCTCCGTGCTAGTCATTTGGCAGCGGCGGGAGCGTCTTCTCAACACTGCTAATCGAACAACACGCCTATTGCAGTTGCCGATTCGGAGGATGTGCCCGCTTTTCGACGTCGTCTACATTCTTCGACGCCGCTGATTTCGAGCACCATCTCCTGCCCCGTCATCACTGACCCTGCGCTACAGTGCCAGCGAGTTCGGAAACCGTGGCGAACTTTGTCTCCGCAAGCGCAGTTTTTGGGCGTCGAGGCAAGATAAGCGGCGGTTTTCTCCGTGCTAGTCATTTGGCAGCGGCGGCAGCGTCTTGTCAACACTGCTAACCGAACAACACGCCTATTGCAGTTGCCGATTCGGAGGCCTGTGCCCGCTTTTCGACGTCGTCTACATTCTTCGACGCTGCTGATTTCGAGGACCATCTCCTGCCCCGTCATCACTGACCCTGCGCTACAGTGCCAGCAAGTTTGGAAACCGTGGCGAACTTTGTCTGCGCAAGCGCAGTTTTTGGGCGTCGAGGCAAGATAAGCGGCGGTTTTCTCCGTGCTAGTCATTTGGCAGCGGCGGCAGCGTCTTGTCAACACTGCTAACCGAACAACACGCCTATTGCAGTTGCCGATTCGGAGGCCTGTGCCCGCTTTTCGACGTCGTCTACATTCTTCGACGCTGCTGATTTCGAGGACCATCTCCTGCCCCGTCATCACTGACCCTGCGCTACAGTGCCAGCGAGTTCGGAAACCGTGGCGAACTTTGTCTCCGCAAGCGCAGTTTTTGGGCGTCGAGGCAAGATAAGCGGCGGTTTTCTCCGTGCTAGTCATTTGGCAGCGGCGGCAGCGTCTTGTCAACACTGCTAACCGAACAACACGCCTATTGCAGTTGCCGATTCGGAGGCCTGTGCCCGCTTTTCGACGTCGTCTACATTCTTCGACGCTGCTGATTTCGAGGACCATCTCCTGCCCCGTCATCACTGACCCTGCGCTACAGTGCCAGCGAGTTTGGAAACCGTGGCGAACTTTGTCTGCGCAAGCGCAGTTTTTGGGCGTCGAGGCAAGATAAGCGGCGGTTTTCTCCGTGCTAGTCATTTGGCAGCGGCGGCAGCGTCTTGTCAACACTGCTAACCGAACAACACGCCTATTGCAGTTGCCGATTCGGAGGCCTGTGCCCGCTTTTCGACGTCGTCTACATTCTTCGACGCTGCTGATTTCGAGGACCATCTCCTGCCCCGTCATCACTGACCCTGCGCTACAGTGCCAGCGAGTTCGGAAACCGTGGCGAACTTTGTCTGCGCAAGCGCAGTTTTTGGGCGTCGAGGCAAGATAAGCGGCGGTTTTCTCCGTGCTAGTCATTTGGCAGCGGCGGCAGCGTCTTGTCAACACTGCTAACCGAACAACACGCCTATTGCAGTTGTCGATTCGGAGGCCTGTGCCCGCTTTTCGACGTCGTCTACATTCTTCGACGCTGCTGATTGCGAGGACCATCTCCTGCCCCGTCATCACTGACCCTGCGCTACAGTGCCAGCGAGTTTGGAAACCGTGGCGAACTTTGTCTGCGCAAGCGCAGTTTTTGGGCGTCGAGGCAAGATAAGCGGCGGTTTTCTCCGTGCTAGTCATTTGGCAGCGGCGGCAGCGTCTTGTCAACACTGCTAACCGAACAACACGCCTATTGCAGTTGCCGATTCGGAGGCCTGTGCCCGCTTTTCGATGTCGTCTACATTCTTCGACGCTGCTGATTTCGAGGACCATCTCCTGCCCCGTCATCACTGACCCTGCGCTACAGTGCCAGCGAGTTTGGAAACCGTGGCGAACTTTGTCTGCGCAAGCGCAGTTTTTGGGCGTCGAGGCAAGATAAGCGGCGGTTTTCTCCGTGCTAGTCATTTGGCAGCGGCGGCAGCGTCTTGTCAACACTGCTAACCGAACAACACGCCTATTGCAGTTGCCGATTCGGAGGCCTGTGCCCGCTTTTCGACGTCGTCTACATTCTTCGACGCTGCTGATTTCGAGGACCATCTCCTGCCCCGTCATCACTGACCCTGCGCTACAGTGCCAGCGAGTTTGGAAACCGTGGCGAACTTTGTCTGCGCAAGCGCAGTTTTTGGGCGTCGAGGCAAGATAAGCGGCGGTTTTCTCCGTGCTAGTCATTTGGCAGCGGCGGCAGCGTCTTCTCAACACTGCTAACCGAACAACACGCCTATTGCAGTTGCCGATTCGGAGGATGTGCCCGCTTTTCGACGTCGTCTACATTCTTCGACGCTGCTGATTTCGAGGACCATCTCCTGCCCCGTCATCACTGACCCTGCGCTACAGTGCCAGCGAGTTCGGAAACCGTGGCGAACTTTGTCTCCGCAAGCGCAGTTTTTGGGCGTCGAGGCAAGATAAGCGGCGGTTTTCCCCGTGCTAGTCATTTGGCAGCGGCGGCAGCGTCTTGTCAACACTGCTAACCGAACAACACGCCTATTGCAGTTGCCGATTCGGAGGCCTGTGCCCGCTTTTCGACGTCGTCTACATTCTTCGACGCTGCTGATTTCGAGGACCATCTCCTGCCCCGTCATCACTGACCCTGCGCTACAGTGCCAGCGAGTTTGGAAACCGTGGCGAACTTTGTCTGCGCAAGCGCAGTTTTTGGGCGTCGAGGCAAGATAAGCGGCGGTTTTCTCCGTGCTAGTCATTTGGCAGCGGCGGCAGCGTCTTGTCAACACTGCTAACCGAACAACACGCCTATTGCAGTTGCCGATTCGGAGGCCTGTGCCCGCTTTTCGACGTCGTCTACATTCTTCGACGCTGCTGATTTTGAGGACCATATCCTGCCCCGTCATCACTGACCCTGCGCTACAGTGCCAGCGAGTTTGGAAACCGTGGCGAACTTTGTCTGCGCAAGCGCAGTTCTTGGGCGTCGAGGCAAGATAAGCGGCGGTTTTCTCCGTGCTAGTCATTTGGCAGCGGCGGCAGCGTCTTGTCAACACTGCTAACCGAACAACACGCCTATTGCAGTTGTCGATTCGGAGGCCTGTGCCCGCTTTTCGACGTCGTCTACATTCATCGACGCTGCTGATTTCGAGGACCATCTCCTGCCCCGTCATCACTGACCCTGCGCTACAGTGCCAGCGAGTTTGGAAACCGTGGCGAACTTTGTCTGCGCAAGCGCAGTTTTTGGGCGTCGAGGCAAGATAAGCGGCGGTTTTCCCCGTGCTAGTCATTTGGCAGCGGCGGCAGCGTCTTGTCAACACTGCTAACCGAACAACACGCCTATTGCAGTTGCCGATTCGGAGGCCTGTGCCCGCTTTTCGACGTCTTCTACATTCTTCGACGCTGCTGATTTCGAGGACCATCTCCTGCCCCGTCATCACTGACCCTGCGCTACAGTGCCAGCGAGTTTGGAAACCGTGGCGAACTTTGTCTGCGCAAGCGCAGTTTTTGGGCGTCGAGGCAAGATAAGCGGCGGTTTTCTCCGTGCTAGTCATTTGGCAGCGGCGGCAGCGTCTTGTCAACACTGCTAACCGAACAACACGCCTATTGCAGTTGCCGATTCGGAGGCCTGTGCCCGCTTTTCGACGTCGTCTACATTCTTCGACGCTGCTGATTTCGAGGACCATATCCTGCCCCGTCATCACTGACCCTGCGCTACAGTGCCAGCGAGTTTGGAAACCGTGGCGAACTTTGTCTGCGCAAGCGCAGTTTTTGGGCGTCGAGGCAAGATAAGCGGCGGTTTTCTCCGTGCTAGTCATTTGGCAGCGGCGGCAGCGTCTTGTCAACACTGCTAACCGAACAACACGCCTATTGCAGTTGTCGATTCGGAGGCCTGTGCCCGCTTTTCGACGTCGTCTGCATTCTTCGACGCTGCTGATTTCGAGGACCATCTCCTGCCCCGTCATCACTGACCCTGCGCTACAGTGCCAGCGAGTTTGGAAACCGTGGCGAACTTTGTCTGCGCAAGCGCAGTTTTTGGGCGTCGAGGCAAGATAAGCGGCGGTTTTCTCCGTGCTAGTCATTTGGCAGCGGCGGCAGCGTCTTGTCAACACTGCTAACCGAACAACACGCCTATTGCAGTTGCCGATTCGGAGGCCTGTGCCCGCTTTTCGACGTCGTCTACATTCTTCGACGCTGCTGATTTTGAGGACCATATCCTGCCCCGTCATCACTGACCCTGCGCTACAGTGCCAGCGAGTTTGGAAACCGTGGCGAACTTTGTCTGCGCAAGCGCAGTTCTTGGGCGTCGAGGCAAGATAAGCGGCGGTTTTCTCCGTGCTAGTCATTTGGCAGCGGCGGCAGCGTCTTGTCAACACTGCTAACCGAACAACACGCCTATTGCAGTTGTCGATTCGGAGGCCTGTGCCCGCTTTTCGACGTCGTCTACATTCATCGACGCTGCTGATTTCGAGGACCATCTCCTGCCCCGTCATCACTGACCCTGCGCTACAGTGCCAGCGAGTTTGGAAACCGTGGCGAACTTTGTCTGCGCAAGCGCAGTTTTTGGGCGTCGAGGCAAGATAAGCGGCGGTTTTCCCCGTGCTAGTCATTTGGCAGCGGCGGCAGCGTCTTGTCAACACTGCTAACCGAACAACACGCCTATTGCAGTTGCCGATTCGGAGGCCTGTGCCCGCTTTTCGACGTCTTCTACATTCTTCGACGCTGCTGATTTCGAGGACCATCTCCTGCCCCGTCATCACTGACCCTGCGCTACAGTGCCAGCGAGTTTGGAAACCGTGGCGAACTTTGTCTGCGCAAGCGCAGTTTTTGGGCGTCGAGGCAAGATAAGCGGCGGTTTTCTCCGTGCTAGTCATTTGGCAGCGGCGGCAGCGTCTTGTCAACACTGCTAACCGAACAACACGCCTATTGCAGTTGCCGATTCGGAGGCCTGTGCCCGCTTTTCGACGTCGTCTACATTCTTCGACGCTGCTGATTTCGAGGACCATATCCTGCCCCGTCATCACTGACCCTGCGCTACAGTGCCAGCGAGTTTGGAAACCGTGGCGAACTTTGTCTGCGCAAGCGCAGTTTTTGGGCGTCGAGGCAAGATAAGCGGCGGTTTTCTCCGTGCTAGTCATTTGGCAGCGGCGGCAGCGTCTTGTCAACACTGCTAACCGAACAACACGCCTATTGCAGTTGTCGATTCGGAGGCCTGTGCCCGCTTTTCGACGTCGTCTGCATTCTTCGACGCTGCTGATTTCGAGGACCATCTCCTGCCCCGTCATCACTGACCCTGCGCTACAGTGCCAGCGAGTTTGGAAACCGTGGCGAACTTTGTCTGCGCAAGCGCAGTTTTTGGGCGTCGAGGCAAGATAAGCGGCGGTTTTCTCCGTTCTAGTCATTTGGCAGCGGCGGCAGCGTCTTGTCAACACTGCTAACCGAACAACACGCCTATTGTAGTTGCCGATTCGGAGGCCTGTGCCCGCTTTTCGACGTCGTCTACATTCTTCGACGCTGCTGATTTCGAGGACCATCTCCTGCCCCGTCATCACTGACCCTGCGCTACAGTGCCAGCGAATTTGGAAACCGTGGCGAACTTTGTCTGCGCAAGCGCAGTTTTTGGGCGTCGAGGCAAGATAAGCGACGGTTTTCTCCGTGCTAGTCATTCGGCAGCGGCGGCAGGGTCTTGTCAACACTGCTAACCGAACGACACGCCTTGTGCAGTTGCCGATTCGGAGGCCTGTGCCCGCTTTTCGACGTCGTCTACATTCTACGACGCCGCTGATTTCGAGGACCATATCCTGCCCCGTCATCATTGACCCTGCGCTACAGTGCCAGCGAGTTTGGAAACCGTGGCGAACTTTGCCTGCGCAAGCGCAGCTTTTGGGCGTCGAGGCAAGATAAGCGGCGGTTTTCTCCGTGCTAGTCATTTGGCAGCGGCGGCAGCGTGTTGTCAACACTGCTAACCGAGCAACACGCGTATTGCAGGTTAGTAAACTTCTTTATTCTTTCATCTTGACCGAATCCATGCTGTAACTGCTGCCGCTGCCACTGGGACTGCAGTAGCGTCTTGTGTTGTGTTTCCTCGTGTTGTGTGAACGATGTCTGACGCCTGTTCATCCTGTCAGGTACCGTTCCTTGAGGATGACGGGCCTGTGGAATGTAGCATGTGCGCGTGCAGGTACCATTTCGGGAATTGCGCTGGTATAAAAAAGGAATCCTTTAATGGGAAAAGTGAAGCGGCAAAGTCGACATGGCGGTGTCCTCCTTGTAGAGGCGCCGGACAGCGTGCTAATAACAGTGGGGATGAGGAACCTGAACTTGATGTGAAATCTTTACATGCATCCATCAACCAGAAGCTGGACAGTCTGCCTCTGCTTAGAAAGAAAGTAGACAGTATGGAATTGTCTGTCAAGTTTCTGTCGAAGCAGTTCGACGAGTTCGAAAAAAAAAATCAAACACCAAGAAGCTGAAATCAAAGAACTGAGAAAGAGGGTAACAGACTTGGAGGAAAAAGAAAAAATGAGCAGAGTAGTAAACGGTGAACTCCAGAAAGAAGTAAATGACCTAGAATTCCGAAGCAGGCGTTTGAATCTAGAGATTCACGGCATCCCGGTGACAGAAAATGAGGACTTGATTACCGAGCTAAATAAAGTTGCTGACAAAATAGAGGTTCCTCACCTAGAGGTTTCCGACGTTGTAGCTCTACACAGGTTGCCGGCAAGGAAAGACCACGTTCCCGGAATTATTATTCACTTTGTTAGACAAGACACCAAAGACATATGGCTGAAGAAAAGAAGCACTCTAAAGGACGTTACCCCACGTATATTTATTCAAGAAAATCTCACTCGTTTCAACAGAGGACTTCTTCGGGCCACAAAAGACATGGCTAAAAAAGAAAAGCTACGCTTTCGCGTGGTACGGGAATGGAAACGTTTTTGTTCGAAAGTCTGCAGGCATGCGTGCCATTCCTTTAAAGGACAGAGATGACCTTGACAGACTGTAGATAAGGTAGGCTGGGGCGTTTATGTGTTCTTCTTGTTTGTTTATGTGCAGATGACCAACTTAGACGTCTGCTTTCCTTCCGATTTGGGAAGGGTTTTTGATAACAAGAAAGTAAAACCATTTTCTGTTTTTCATTTAAACGTACGTTCGGCGCGTAATAAAGGCGATGAGCTTGGCATTCTTCTTAATGACTTCGGATTTTCTTTTGACGTGCTAATACTGACCGAGACGTGGTTTATGCAAGAATCAGATGTTTTGAACTTTGATAATTATTCGACATTTTATTTAAATCGCTGCTCAAGGCGCGGTGGCGGAATAGCCATGTATGTAAGAAAAGATACTCAGTGCAGTCTCATGACAGACATTACTTCTATGACTAAAAATTACAAATTCCTGTGTGTGAAACTCGGAAACACTCTATTTGCAGTATTGTATAGACCTCCAAATGGTGATTCATCTGCGTTTTGGAGATTTCTTGAAAGAGTATTTCAGTTAGTTGGTGAAAACGGTTACAGTTTAATTTTGGGTGGTGATTTTAATATAGATATGAGTTGTGCTACCGCTTGTCAAGTTGAGTTTTCTTCTTTGTTTCAATCTTACGGTTTTTCTAATGTGATCACGCGTCCTACTCGAGTGACGTCACGCAGTGAAACGGTTCTTGAGTTATTTATTACAAACATACCTCTGACCCGGATTACCGCGGGTGTTGTGTGCTCTGATGTCAGTGATCATTTTCCAATTTATATTTTTTCTGATTTCGAAAACCTAGGAAAACCGTGTCATAATAGTGCATTTTTTTCTCCGGTTGTTAACGCGGAAACGCTAGGTATGTTTAGACACCGTGTGGAATCTCAAAACTGGGACGGGATACTCTCAATGGATTCGGCCGATGAAGCGTATGATTGGTTTATTAATACATTTTGTCTATTATATAAAGAATGTTTTAAACTTCGAAAAATAACGCCACACAAGAAGTCTAGAAAACCGTGGATTACCAGAGATATACTAAAAATGATAACAAATAAAAACAAGCTTTATGAGCGTTTCGTGCGGACGAAAGACCTGGATGTGCTTAAAATGTTTAAAAAGTGTCGGAATGAAGTAACTAGTATGTTAAGAAAAGCAAAAATTGCATATTACTATAAAATGTTTTATAATGAAAATAGAAGTGACGTTATCTGGAAAAAAAGTTAATAATATCCTAAATCGTAACGGTAAAGCAAACACTATCAAAGAACTTGTAATAAATGGTAGAACTTTCAGTGGAGTAGAGTTAGCAAATAAATTTAATGACTATCTTACGAATCTATTTTCCCCTTTTCAGTTACAAAGTGGTGATCTTTGTTTAACTCAACGCATAGCAGAAAACTGCTTCTTATTTCCTACTGATGAGTGTGAAGTACGTTCGGTGTTTTTAAACCTCAAAAACAGTAAATGTGTTGATTTTAATGGTATACAGGTGCAGCCGGTAAAATATGTGATTGACATCATTATGCCGTACCTCACACATATTTTTAATCTGTCGCTCTCGACTGGCGTTTTTCCAAAGGGTATGCAGATTGCGAAGGTGTCTGTTTTATATAAGTCTGGAGATAGAAATGACATGTCCAATTACAGACCAATTTCAGTCTTACCCGTTTTTTCTAAGGGCTTAGAGAAGATTATACACGCTAGACTTGACAACTTTTGTGAAAAAAATTCGATATTTACTGATTTTCAATATGGCTTTCGGAAAGGTCGCTCTACTGAACTAGCTCTTCTACAGCAAAAAGAAATTATTCTAAATAATATAGAAAACAAACTCTTAACGTTGGGGATATTTATCGATTTTTCAAAAGCTTTCGACCGGATAAATCATAAAATTCTATTTAAAAATTAAATTTCTATGGCATTCGAGGGCAGTCTCTTGTTTTAATTGAAAGTTACTTAAGCGGTCAGATGCAAACAGTTGAAATTAATGATTTTTCTTCTATGCTGAAAGCAGTCCGAACAGGGGTACCTCAAGGTAGTGTCTCGGAGCCACTGCTTTTTAATTTATTTATAAATGATGTACTCGCTATTGCAAGTAACGCCTCATTTGTCATGTATGCCGACGATACTAGTATATTTTTTCAGGGAACAATATTGATATAGTGATAGCCGATGCAAACACATGTCTGCAAAAGCTTAGTTCATGGACTGTCTCAAATTCCCTAAAAATAAATGAAACCAAAACAAAAGCCGTTATCTTTAAATCAAAAGGTAGAGTGTGCAATCCTAATGTAAAGTTAATGTTGAATTCTTCGGAAATTGAATTTGCAAGCACTGTTAAAACGTTAGGCATAATTTTTCATGAACATATGTTATGGGACTCCTATATTCAAAATCTTACACTTAAGCTTTCAAATATCGTAGGAATTCTATATAAGCATCGCCATACATTACCATCTAGTATTAAACTCTTAATTTATAATGCATTGTTCAATTCTCGTATATCCTACTGTAACCTGGTGTGGGCAACCACGACCAGTACAAACCTTAATCAACTTTTTTTATTGCAGAAGAGAGCAATTCGAGTCGAGCCAATGCGTCGTATTACGCGCACACCGATCCACTTTTCTGTAAGCATAAAGTAATAAAAATACAAGAAAATTACAAATATAAGCTTGCGACAGTATACGCGGCATCCCTTAACTATTTTAACCACCCATTACTGCGGTTTTCTAGACTAAGTGTTAAAAATACGGTATACGGAGTACGTAGCGCCGGGTCCCTGAGAGTACCTCGTCCTTGAACAAATTATGGGCTTCAAATGTTACAGCATACATTGCCAACATTACTGAACTTTTTAATAGACCACCATCCCTAGTAAAAAAAATCATTTGCATGAGAAATATCTTGTGTCCAATAAACACATATGAATCATACAAGATATATAAGAACATATAAGAACATATAGGAACCATATAAGAATTATATGAGGACTAAATAAGAATTATATAAGATATATAAGAACCCCATAAGAAACTTATAAGAAACTTCCCACTAGTGTCTTATATGCTGCTTGCATGTTCTCATATATCTTATATAGTTCTTATATAGCTTTTATATGGTTCTTATACGGTTCTTATATGTTCTTATATATCTTGTATGATTCAAATGTGTTTATTGGACACAGAAATTTCTCATATAAATGAGAATTTTCAATAGGGATGTCTGTCTTGATGCACTAAATAAGAAAACAATACGCACAATATTCACTTCTAACTTTTAAACTTTTTTCTCCTGCATAGAACTGCCTGTTTTGTTTTTTCGCCTTTAAAATGTTTCTGTTAACGTTTCCTGTCTGCCGATCTGCCGATAGGGGGCAGGGGCTTTGTCAAGCTGCACATTTTGCAGCTTTTTTCCCTGTCTCCGTCACCCATATGTACAACTGGGAGTAAATAAATGAATTGAATTGAATTGAATATTTAGACGTCTACCTCTTAGGCGGTTTCCACGTCCCTCGGGGTTCGGGCAAGCCAGCGGGCGCGGAGAGAGTAACTAAATATCAGTGAGTCCTATTTTAACCGGACGACGGGGAAACCTTCTCTACCTACGGGGGCGACCCGCGATGCGGAAAGGGCGAGATATGTGACGTTTTAGGTCCTGGGCTTACGCTGGTCACAGCCGCTGCAAGCTTCTTTTTTGTCGAAATACAAAATATAACTGGCGCGAACCGTTTCAATTCTTTATGAAAGTAGTTTTTGTTCAGTATTTTAGATCAGAAAAGAAACAAGTGCAGTTTATAAACTACGGAAACAAGAAAAGACCCGTCGACAAACCCGCCACCAAGCGGCGTAAAAAACGGCGCATTCTAGAAAGGGGTAGTGGGATGAGGAGCCAACGAACGGCAAGCGTAGAAAGATCCCGGATGTACGCGGCGGCGATGCGGTCGTACGGACTGGAGGATCCGACCGGTTACGAACGTTCCCAAGGCATTTGCCCAGCGCGCGTACACAATAGACTTCTTCCAGAACCGACGCGCCCCATCGCGGCGAAATACCACGCAATGCAGTCTGGGAACTAGTTGGCAACTCAGTTTCGGTTTCGCCTGGGCAGCTCCATCTCTTGCTATCGCGCCACGACCAAACGCGCTGCTTGCGTTTTCGATTATCTCACTTTTCACGAACGTACAATACACTCACTCTCGAGCAATACAAAACGAAGACCGGGGCACTTTCCTTGCTTCCCGAAACACCAGATATTATGAGTGCGTATGCAAACGTAGTAAGACGTGGCTTAGTCACCTCATTTTTGAGTACAATATGAATAAACTCATCCAGTACCAGTGAACTACAACTGAAATTTGGTCACCTGGAGCTTTACACGTATTTTGTTTGCCAAATGTCCGCTTCTTGTTACTTCATTGGGCGAAAAGCAAGCCAGATCCTCACAGGAGTATCAAAGTTGAGCTCAGCGTTGACGCATGAACTTTTAAGGAAACGCAATAAATTCGACCTCGCTGCTGCACCAAAGTTACTATGATGTCCATGGGCGTACCAACCGGAAGGCAAGGGGCGCTTGCCCCCCCCCCCCCCCCGCCCCCCCCCCCCACCCCCCGTTCTCAGAGTGGGGGGGCAAGGCATGTGTTTTGCCCTCCCTGAAACAGCCGCCACTGGGCAGGGCAAACACTGGCCGGAGGCGCCCAAGGAATACCAAGGGCACCGCCCCCGGACCCGCGGGGGCATATGTTTGACGCGCAGGCGATAAAAACCCTAGCAACAGCGCTCACGCCGGATTGGCTGGTTCGTGGAGATAGGCGCTGCAGCCGTCAACATAGGCAGTGGTTACAATGCGAGTTTCCGAAGCGGTAGCGTAACTCAGTTGTAAGATATCTGCCTCATACGTAGCAGACCCGGGTTCTATCCACTGTGTGGGCTCCTTTTTTTTTTTCTTGAACATTTTGTTTTGTCGGGACATTTGGCGATATTTACGACATTTATTTTTTACGATTAACACTGAAAAAAAAAATGTTGTCGACGAAACATCGCTGAACTAAATCGTATGGGACTCTATTTACGGATGTGCATGGGGGACAGCGGGGCTTGGGTTGCCGGCTGCAAAGCGGCGTGTACGGGGGTAGAAGGGGGGGTTGGGGGGGTGGGGGGGGGGGGGCTAAGTGGGTTAATAGTTTTGTAATTAGCAGCCGCACACTGTCGCCGCGAAGCGTCGTGAACGCAGGCGGGGGGAGGGCGAGGGTGGGTTATATACACGGCGCTGTCCAAATCCGAAATTTAAGTTCCCGCGCGTTGCCGAGCAGCCAATCCGGCGTGAGCGTCGTTGCTAGGGCGTCTATCACCTGCGCCGTAAAGGTTAGTGATGAACCGAATCTGCCGAACTTCATATTGGGCAAAGTTCCGCACGTGCCGAAATTTAGAAGAAAGGTTCGGCGAAAATTCGGCAAAAATTCGGAAAATGTTTGCGCGCGCACGAACGCGACGTGGCCATGGATCGCAAATGGACGCCGCGCAGTCGCGCGGTTACCATTGTACAGTTTAGTACAACCAGCGGTTACGGCGAGGTGTGGAGTAGGCGACACGGTAACTGTGTGTTTGTGAGATTTTGCGAGTGTGGTTCTCTTCAATACGTTCTGCCTCAAGAACAGAAGATCGACCAGTAATTTACGCAGTCCACTGCGCAAGTGACAAATGATGCGGTGCATTCTGGATGACGTGATTTTCATTTGACCTCTCCATTGATGAAACAAGGTAGTTGAAACATTGACTAACAACTGACAATTACGCTCAGTGTTCGCAGCCCACTGCCGTCAAACGGGGCAGAGTCACGAGAGCTAGCCAAAATGTATGGGATGCAGCTGGCATCCTCGTCATAATGTGATATATATGTTTTCCCCCATCTTTTCTTTCCTTTTTACGCACTTTTATTCACCGGTTTTGTTTTTTCATATCTGGTGGAGGGCTGGCAGGCGCTCTGCGTAAAGGTTTTCACCTATCTGCCTAGCCCGGGCCGCACATGGGCCCCTTCCAGTTTGTGCAAATAAAATTATTATTATTATTTTTTTTTTATCCACCAGTGTACAAGCACCAAGACCTCAGGGTTTTTCCTGGGCACTGTATAATAAACATTGATTGATTGATTGATTGATTATTATTATTATTATAATCCTATTTTCGGCTCACAAGTGGTTTTTACCAAACAGAATAATATTGCTTTTTAGTTTGCGTTATTTCGCGATTTTCGTGTATCCGTATAAAACTAAACACAAAACCATCATTCTCGACGTTGCACATCCGACCACTACTAACTATCCCCATCTTCCTAAACGTCTGTGTGTGTTTCCTAACACCAGAAACCGGAATTTTAAAGGTTAAAAACGGCACGTTGTGAATATTGAACACAAACTTTCATGCAAAGCTGATGTCAAGTGACTCAAATCGAAAAACATGAATATTTACAATATTGTTATCTCTTCTGCTGAAGGCTCAGCAACCGTTGCATTCGTTTTGTCGCACGAAACGGTGACTCCCAGAGAAAGTAAGAACGCAGTGATTGCCTTTATTTTAACAATGTAGTCACACCTAGAGGCGTGCGCTGATGAAGTCTAAAAGTCAAAACTCTCGTAGCGTGATTCGTGACTGCGCCGGCTACTACCCAACCTCGTTGTCACGCCTTTCTGGAAGCAGACACTAAAATTGCAAGTAAACGCACAGAAGCGACACCGATACATTTATCTTGCAGAATATCACCTTATTTAGTAATAACTGTGCCAATAGGCACTACATGTTGTATTTAAGTTAAGAAAAAAAAAAACATAAACCTTTTTTCGTGAGAAAAAAACTAAATATCAACGTTAAGTCTGGAAAATAGCTAACGTAATACCTGTTCACAAAACCGGTGATCGCCAACTAATAATGAATTACCGTCCCATCTCTCTCACCAGTGTTCCATCTAAGCTCATGGAGCATATACTTTACTCAAATATAATAAACTTTCTTGACTCTCATAACCTTCTTTTTCAACATCAGCACAGATTTCGTAAATCTTACTCTTGCGAAGCCCAGCTAACCGCCTTCCTTACTGATATTTATTCATGCTTCGATTCGAATATTCAGACCGACGCAATCTTCTTTGACTTCTCCAAAGCATTCGACAAAGTACCACACCAACGTCTTTTAACAAAGCTTAACGATATTAATATTCATTCCTCTGTTGTTAAGTGTATTTCTGAATTCCTAATTATCCGTAAGCAATATTCCTCCGTTAACAACGTAAAATCTCCCACCTTTACCGTAACCCCCTTCTGTGTGCCTGTTCGCCGACGATTGTGCCATTTACCGACCCATTCTTTCATACCATGCACACCATTTCCGCATTACCTAAATAACAGTCAAGTAATAGCATGCTGAGCTTATAAATACCTGGGTGTTCATCTCACCTCTGATCTATCATGGACTACTCATATAACTTCTGTTATTTCTGATACTAACCGTTCTGGCGGATATTTGTGCCGTAACCTCAAACTTGCTACATGCTCCGCAAAACGACTATCGTATACTACTCTTATAAGATCGAAGTTAGGATACGCCGCATCTATATGGTCCCCATGGCAGTGCTACCTCGCAAATATTCTAGAATCCGTCCAAAACAGAGCCCTTCGTTTTATTTATAACAACAACTCGCCACATACCGGCATATCAGGATTACGCCAATCAGCTAACCTTCCTTCACTTTGCCTTCGCCGCCAAATATCACGCCTTTCTTTCCTTCTTCGAATCTTTTTTATCACAATAGCCACCTCATAGAATCACTGCTATCACATCCCCATCGTGTTTTCCCGCGTCTGTGTGTAAGATTACGTTCTATTCAATCTTCAACTGTTTCTCACCAGACTTCCCCAGTACCATTGGCGATCGAGGATTGGAATAGACCATTTGCTATATTACCCAAGCATCAAGGAGAATGCAGGGATTGGTGTTCCACGCGCCACACGTGCTCGCCTTTCCCGTATAAAAGATTCGAAGTAAATAATCAAAATAAAGCGTTGAAGAACGCGCGTGCAAGATGCAATTTGTTTTAGGTTTTTGCTTTAGAAAACATACTATTGCTGAGGTTAGCGCGTGTGACTCGTGGAACACCAATCCCTGCATTCTCCTTGATGCTTGGGCAATATAGCAATAGGTCTATTCACTACCTCCTAACATCGTTTCCATAAGTGATTCTACTAAATTTGTTAAAGCTATTACCCTCTCTTTATCTTAGTTACATAGCTAGCTAACATTGTTATAACTGTGTTTACTGTTCTATTTGTTTTTGTCCTATTGCCACCTTCTTGTATAATGCCTCACGGGCCCTCAAGGAAAATAAATGATGATGATGATGATGAACAGTGTATTTTTGCAGAATCTGTAGAAAAGTTCCACAAAAGTTCGACTCCGTCGAATCTCAAGATTCGGCTCATCAATAGTAAAGCAATGCGACTCGGGGGGGGGGGGGGGGGGGGGGGGGACGCGGTTTGTTTGCCCTCCCACTCAAAAAGAAGTTGATACGCCACTGATGATGTCTTCCTCGTGTCATATCGTATATCTCCCACTCAAATTTTATGCTGATAGAAGATTAAGTTTTCGCAAGCGCTGAGATCGGCTAGCTACGACGGAGGCCCTAACAAGCGTCCCCTACTCCTCGCTAAGCCTTTTGGACGAGCTTTTACTGACGCCCAAGATCTGTGCCTGAACGGTTTGCCTGAAATTATCTCGGCATACTCACGCAGGAAGAGAGCAAACACATCACAAATATTATGGCCATTAGCAACCGTCAAATGCACTTTGAATAATTTCGTTCGTTTGGCGCATCGCATAGGGATTCATGCCCGTCCGGCGTACTTCTGGCGAACGGTGCGACATTTTTCACACAAGTGCTTGACTTTTGCTTTCTTAAAACGGCTTGTATGTGCGAATGTGCCTATACGATTGGGCAGGATAACGTTATGCGCATACGCGATGCTGAATATTAGTAAAATGCAAGTGAATCGGGACCTTGCTTCGTGCGGTGCTGCGGTTCAGTACAGATAAAAGATAAGAAGTGTGTTATAATTGAGCTTTTCAATAGCGCCTCCGAGCTTTACCAAACTTCCTGGCCAACAACACTAATATAAAGGTGCGAGCTCGATGTATGCATACTTATTGTTTGCTACAGCTTGTCGATTCATACATAAGCAAGATCCCCAAGCTTCGCAGCGTCGAAATTCCCAGCACTGGCTCATCCACATACCTCGAAACGCTAACAGAAAGGCTCAAGTACAAAAATACAAGCATGAGTTAAGACAAGCTATACGTATTGGGCTTCTGCCAAAGCTTCGAGGTCTGGCCATTTAGGTTAGTTCAGAGACCACAAAGGACGCACTCGGGACGAGAAAACATGAGATAACGGCCGGTAATAGGCTATGCTCTGTGTGCATAATCTCTTGACGTGTCGATCAAAACCGAAACCATGCCACTCTCCTCCATGGCCAGCTAGTTCCCAGGCTGCAACGCGCGCCGTGTTGCATGCAGGGCTTTATGGAAGTAGTCTATTGACTCTATTTTCCCCCCTAATTTCACTTCAACGCCTACAACAACAGCAACCCAAGGCCTTCGGCGAGCAGCTTTGGCTTGCGGTTTGGCCTTTTGGCGGTATGGCAGCGCGAAGCTAGTGGTCCTGAACTGATCTTAACTCCGTGCTTGCTGTCCTTTGTGGCAAATGAAGTGACATACCAAATTAGTGCTTAATCGCGCAGCAAATGCAGTGCGAGCCGCCCTGCCTGCCCGCTTCATACAGCGTATTTAGAACATGCTTTAGTGGCGCCCTCTCGAGCCGTCGACACGGAGTGCGGCTGCCGTGAGCGCTCGCTGAGCTCACTACCCCTCCTCTAGTACACGACCACTCGAGCAACCAAGGATGTCATGACGGAGGTTATTTTTTGCTTGTTTTTTGTAATTGTAATTCGCCTATAACGTCTAAAATAAAGCGATATTCAAGAAAAGTTTCATTAAGTTACTACGTTCTGTGCGCTTAGGTTCGGTGCGAATTAAAAACCAGTAAAAAAGTCCTTGCAGGGCCGCTTCAAAGAGGCGTTCTTGGTTTCCCTGGAGTCGTTGACAGCTTATGCAACCCCAGATTGTGGCCAATCTTATTTTCACTCTTCTTGCTTTGTGACTGGCTCCTTGTTCTTCTTATC
The DNA here is from genome assembly GCF_016920785.2 of Ixodes scapularis. Taxonomy (NCBI): domain Eukaryota; kingdom Metazoa; phylum Arthropoda; class Arachnida; order Ixodida; family Ixodidae; genus Ixodes; species Ixodes scapularis. Next base: position 153,690,000 of record NW_024609846.1, read on the forward strand.
GAATAATGGCGCAATTTCAATGGCTATAGGTTTCTAATAAGAAAGACGCGCCGCGCACTGCGTTACTCAAGTAGTCAGTAGTGAGTTTCAGCACTTCGTATACGAGCGAACGCACGCACTGCGCATTTGCGTAAGCGTCGTGTGTTCCGCACTGCACGTGCCCGGGGCCCAAAACTGCGGTGTAGGATTGGTGCGTGGCGACAACGCGTATGGGCAGCGCGACGCACGGAACGCTAACGCAAACGCACAGCGCTTGCGTTTGCTCCAATTCCGCAATACTAAAACTTTAGCGGAGCAAACGCTGGAGAAGAGGGCGCCTGCTCTCAAGCATTCGCTTTGCTAAAGTGGAAAGAGGTGGGCGGAGCTTCCACTTTACTCTTAACCTGTCACCTACCATAGCTGAGCGTGCCTTAAACGTTGACTAGAAATTACTAAAACTTTTCTCTTCCGGTGTGGTTGTGCATGATTACTCGGGCACATTTTATTCAAATATTGTCGGTGAAACCGCAATGAAAGCTTCCGCAGAGACACTCCGCTCGAAGTTTTATGAAATCAAATAAATATGCCGTAGAGTAAAGTTAAATGTCATTATTCCCTAGGGTCCTTACAAAAATTGATTTGCTAAAAAGCTATACATCTACGACAGAGAGGAAAGCGCGTAAGTATGGCTATGCCATTAGCTGCTATACTTTCTTCGGCGAATATTAAATTTATCTGCCGGAGACGCCATTACATGCTGAAGCTACTCCGGTGCCTTCTGAGCTATCTTTACGAACTCTAGCCACAGACATGAGTTTTGTGAAACAAGATGGAGCATGGGACTCGATCGTACACCTGCTGATTAGTTGAAACAACTGTGTCAAGTTACCCACACAATTCATCTTGTGTCCATAGACGTGTTGTCCACAGGAGATAAAGCAAATCTTTTAAATAAGAAATTAATAGTAACCAGTGTGCAGATTCAGGTAAGAACTAATCACCGTACCACACATATCCTTGAAAGTAAAATTCCTTGTGAGCCTCAGACGCTGATTCTCAAACTATAATAATTATTTATATATATTACCTATTATTTAATGTTTCTTCATCCGTCTGCTCGTTTGTCTTTTCTGACTATTACGTAATTTATCAAAATATGACTGACATCTTATGGCGATCTCATAAAATCCAAACTTGATCAAATGAGGCGAACAGTGGGTAATTGAAACTATAGTCCCTTGCAACTCAAGAAGGTAAGGCGAGGGTAAGCAAGGCCGGGGAGGAAGAAGCTGACGAAATGCTGAAGAGATTGAGAGGTTTCCGCCTCCCTTTCGTCTCCACCTCCCTTTCGTTCCGTCTGCTTCCTCCTCCCCGGCCTTCCTTTCCCTCTCTCTACCTTCTTGAGTTGAAACGGACTATAACACGAACAAATGCAAATCTATGAAAGTGTCGCAGGCTCAATATCTGCGTCATACATATCATCTTAACGGCGTACCTTTCGCTTCGGTGTCTATCTACAAATACGTTGGTGTTTATATAACGCCTAGCCTACTTTAAAAAGTATATGCAGAATATGGTCACGAATTCCAATTGATGAGGCGAAGATAAATGAAGAAACTAAACGTTTAATGGGCGAACTTGTGCACAAAACAAAAAGGAAACAGAATACAATAGCAGAGCGTCGCGGGCGTTGATGTCGGCGAAGCCGCAGGATCGAGCGCGGGGACGAGACTCACTTTGGCTCGCCACGCGAAGCTCCTTATGTACACGCGTGGGCTTCTGGAATGGTCGACTAGAATGTTCGACGCGTAGAACATTCTAACCTCGAAGTACCAACACGGTTCTCGAACCTACGAGAACATCACATTAGAGACAACAAAAATGCGTACCCGCGGCCAGGAATCGAAACCTGGCGCGATAACCGTTAGGCCACGAACGCGCTGCCTGATTAGTCAGCTGCGCTGGCGGCAATATGAGGTTAACAATGCTAACCGCATCTTAGAATCCTTGAAGAGAAACTTTCTCGCTCCGTCTTTACCGAAACTATCCTTGTACAAAGCATTATCCATCCAAAATTAGAATATGCTTCTGTCGTTTGGTACCCCAGTCTTTCATCACGAATCACTTCGATTCAATCCACCCCAAACCGTTCAGCACACCTCCCCCCCCCCCCATTATAAGCAAGTTCCTCACACAGTTAGCATTATTACCTTGAAAACTGTTTAGGTCTACCGTCTCTAATGCACTGCCGTAAAATTCTTCGCTTCCTTTTTATTTATAATTCATTACATCAAAACACCTTTCTTTGTCATAAACTAACAAATATTCTATTCTAGACATTTGATCGCATGGATCAAGCCATGAGGTCAATATTTTCAATTCTAAAACGTCGCTCTTCCAGGATTTGTTTTTTCTTTCTCTTAAAGTGGCCCTTTAAGAACATTTTACTGCTTTTTAATTTGCACCGTGCCCGAGCGCATTGAACTAAAATTACAAAAACAAGCAAAAAATAACCTCCTTCATGATGTCCTTGGTTGCTTGAGTGGCCGTGAACTAGAGGAGGGGCAGTGAGGTCAGCGAGCGCTCACGGCTGGCGCACTCCGTGTCGATTGCTCGAAAGGGCGTCACTAAAGCACGTTCTGGATAGGCTGTATGAAGCGGGCAGCCAGGGCGGCTCGCATTGCATTTGCTGCGCGATTAAACACTAATTTGGCATGGCACTTCATTGGCCAGAAACGACAGCAAACACGGTGTGAAGGTCAGTTCAGAACTGCAGCCACTTCGCGCTGCCGTACCGCCAAACCACAACCCCTACCTGCTCGCTGAGGGCCTTAGGAATACTCGGAAGCGGTCGGATCCTCGAGCTCGTATACGACCGCAAAGCCGCCGCGTACATCAGGGACCTTTCTACGCTCGCCGCTCGTCGGTGCCTGATCGCACTACACTTTTCTAGTATGCTCCACCTTTTCCGCCGCTTGGTGGCGGGTCTGTCGACGGGTCTTTTCTTGTTTCCGTACCTTATAAACTGCATTTGTTTCTTTTCTGATCTAAAATACTAAACAAAAACTACTTTCATAAATAATTGAAACGGTTCGCGTTACTTTATTTTGTATTTCGACTAAAAAGAAGCTTTTTGCGGCTCTGACGAGCAGTAAGGCCAGGACCAAAGACTTCACATATTGCGCGCTTTCGGCACCGCGGGTCGCCCCTGGAGGAGGTTTCCGCGTCGTTCGGTTGAAATATGACGCACTGATATTTAGTTTTTCTTTCCGTGTCCACTGGCTTGCCCGAACCCAAGAAATTGGGAAACCGCAAAAAAGGTAGACGCTTAAATGTGATTGCAGGTCCCCTTAAAAGCGTCAAATGATTAAAACCGGCTTCCCGACTACATCGCTAACATTGCTGATATTGCTTTGTTTCAGAATTACCTTACAATATATGCTCTTTGCGATTGTTTTGTCAGCTGACTCCCCTTTTCAATGTATTACCTTGAAAACATTTTAAATTAATCAATCAAGTAATTCATTAATCTAATGCAAATCTTATTATTTGACATCAGCCGTTCAATTATGTCACGTCAGGATATCACGGGACACGGTACTGTCACGGGAAGTGAGGACTTGACGCCACGGGATATTTTCACATCAGCTGACGGAATATAACGACGTGATGTGGCCACGCGACCCTTGGGAACAAATTCTTCCTTCACGAGAGTTTCGTATACATATTTCGAACTACACGTGAAACAGTAAAGCGAATTTTTACAGTTGCACGTGCAAGTTTTGCAGTTGCAGGTGTAACAACCTGCAACTGCAAGCCACGTACGGACAAGTTGTCCGTACGTGGCTAGACAGAGCATTGGATGGTAACCTTACCCCGTGGGAGCACAACATAAACCCCTCTCTTATCTTACGCGACCCAACATGAGTAGCCCATAATTGGCGTCTTCCAGAGGTAGATGATTTTACCTGCCAAAGCAATGACCTGTAGTTTTTTGTGCACCTCTGTAACTTACAAATTGCGCTGACAAGAATCCTGCACTACATAAATGGTTTCAATATCGTAGTTAACGGGCCAGTGAAGATGACATTTCATGATTATGGGGTGATGTACAAATTATTGCGTGAGTCACGCCCGGTAATTGCCTAAGCTTCAAAAGTGCGACGCGAATGCCCACAATGCGCAATCAACTCAAATACAAAGCAGCGCAAGCGTGTGAGTGCAATTTCGAAATGTCTGAGTTGATAGAGGCATAATAAGTTGCCTTGTGGCCAGAAAGGTCGAGGGCTTCAGGTCACGTTAAGGCAGGAAAAAAAATTGCAAATAAATAAGTCTTACTTTAAGCAAAATCTTTCGTGCTTTGAATTAAACAACTCGAAGATTAGAACTGCAAGAGAGAACATATAGGAACTAAGTCTAAAATAAAAGTACAATATTTTTTTATTTATCTCGCGCGCAAAGAAATCCTCCCGTCCTCGTACAACCATTCCAATTTATGTTGATTTCTTTTCCGCCACATTTAATAAGTAAAGTGTTCTCCTACACAAGAGCTCTGTCTCAGAGGTTAACGAACGGGTATAAAACAAATAGTACACAGGAGCGGAATATTAATGTCCGCTTGCTGGAAATAAGTGCTGCTGAATAAATTAGCCTGGTCGGCTACAAACTGTAGGTTCGGTTCTCTTGCAAAAATTTATAAGCGAAGGGCCGGCAAAGGCCTAGCGTGGCTTGACATAATCGTAAAATGTACCGTATGTGCGACGGCACGGTTGTAGACTGCATTTGCGCTACGAGGAGAGCCCCGCGGATTATTTGCATAGGAGAACTACGAGACCAAATATTTACTGCAACAAAGCAACAATTTAGTCCATTTTCAACACCAGTCTAATACATTTGAAGCAAAAGTTCAAGATAAAGGCTTCTTCAATAATTAATTGCCCATTTCTAATTTCATGAAACTATCGTTCCCTTAATAAAAAATACAAAAAAGCGTCAACTGTAGAAAATATAAAATAACATAAAGTATTCTTAATAGAACACCATACTGAAATATTCAAATGTAGGCTTACACGTTATGATTTGAAGAAACCCAAGAATTTCGCCCATTCAGCACCAGCAAACGTGTTGGCCCTACATGAAAAAGAACGTCTCATTTCGAATCTGTTCACTTTGATGGCGATCAAAATAAGAAAAAAACGATACTTGCGTGTTCGACAGGCAGTTAGAGCTCGTAACAGATAGGCTTGTGATACGTAATATCTGATATCTCCATTCGATCACTCGAAATTGCATTTTTTGATGTTACCATAACAATGACTTCAATATTTAAAATGCTTCTATAAAGAGGTTTTACGAAACGCCTTTTGAGTTCTGGTAAACCGCGTTCCACCATGATGCTGAACAGCGTCCCTAACTTTCCTCAATAGTTTACAAGCAGAAGATTGCTGTGTGCCGTTGTTTGCGGGGATAGTGAAACACAAAATCATGACGACTTGCTCCGTCAACTACCGAACTCAATACGTACGACCGGGGAGGAATTTCGGCCGCATAAACCCCTGCCCACTCAGCTTTCGTCCCTTTCTTTTGAAGCCACCTCGTCGTCATATATTGGTGCCTTTATGGCCGCCCACGAATCGTCTACTCAATCTCCAACTCGTCTTCCGCGCGAATAACCAGTGGTATGTATAAAAATAAAATACCAGCCGATGGTCCTTTATAATCCCGACCATTCTGGCTGGTACAGTCGATGACGAAGCAAAAAAAAAACTCGAGCGATCGGGAAAATACTGCTTCCGGCTCTTGAAAAGGCATAGGAAGAAAGTTCATCAACATGGCGTCTTTTGTAAGATAGGCACTCTTTTGTAAGCTATAAACAAATAAAGCAAGCTGGTAGATGTGCTTGTTAGGTACAAAGAACCAAGTTCAGTTAAAGTTGCAAGTTGCTACATTGTTGCAGTGTTGTACACGTTCCTTAAGAAAAGAAACGAAAGCTCGTTACTCGTTCCTTCTGATCTTTGGAACGCGTTCCCGTTACAAGTTCCATATGTGAAAAAGGAACTCAATCTCGTAACAATTAAAAAAATGGAACGTAGCGTTACGAATAAATTACTATTGAATTTTGCTGATTACCATTTTTCGTTAAATCGAGCGAAGTTTTTTTTTATCGATTTTACTAGATGGCAACAAAAGAATTTGAATGCCGTGATATTTTTTTTTTATTTATTGAGGTTACCTTGCATCGCCTTGGAGGCATTATTGCAGGGAGAGGCTTACAAAGAACATTTGAGCTGAAAATATAAATGGAAACAGATTTTCGTTAAGCATGTTCCATTCTAATGCAGTTCGGACAAAATATGATTTACAACAAGAGCTAATCGTTGCAACTTTGTATTGGTGGTTCACTCTTTCCGACACGTAGAAAGGACATCGAATGTAATTTTTTTAGTGATACAAGTTTTATCATTATAAAGGCAGTAGAAAAATTTTAGTCCTAGATTTTTTCGTCTGTACGACAGCCGTTGCCAGTGTAACTGTTGCTTTATGGCCGTGACGCTCGCTTTGAACCTATAAATATTTGAGACAAATGTAGCGCAGCGATTTTGCACTTGTTCTAATTTATCCGATAGATTCTTAGTCTGGGGGTCCCAAACTATGCATGCGTATTCTAGAACTGAACGTACAAAAGAGAAATATAAAGTTTCCTTCAATTCCTTTGGGCAATGACACAAATTGCGACGTAGAAATCCTAACGTGCTGTTCGCCTTATTAGTAATGAAATTAATATGACTATTCCATAGTAAGTCGCTTGAGAAAATAACACCAAGATAACAAATATTTTTTGTTCTTTCGAGTTGTTGAGTGTTAATCGTATAGCCCACATTCTCTCTGACTTGCTTTTTCCTCGAAAATCTAACCATTTTACATTTTTTTGCATTAAGCTCCATTCGACAATCGCTACACCAGTTTGACACTCGGTGCAAGTCTAATTGAAGTTTCAGATAATCTTCGTCTTCCTCACTTACTCTATATTCGACGCAATCGTCGGCAAAATGTTTAAAGCGCGAAGAAATGTTTGAACAGATGTCATTAATATATGTCAGAAAGAGCAGCGGTCCCAACACCGAACCTTGGGGAACACCAGATGTTACAGTAACGTTATTGGATGAACAGCCCTTCAATAGTACTACCTTGATCACAGTTAGCGGGAACGCCGGAGCGCGTGGCAGCGGGTACTATCAGAGCAGCCTAACGGTCCGGCGCGCAAGTTCCAGCGCATGCGCATCGCGCCTGCTGAGGGAATATGCTCTCATCGCGCGCATCGCGTCATCGGAGCGCTCGCGCGTCGTCTGCTACGGGCGTCGTCTTCTACGCGAAGCATGTCGCATGGAAGCGCAGGGGTTAAAATGCGTGTAGATGAACTTATCAGCCCACGGGCATGCGACAAGCATGCGAATATTTTGATGCATGATACAGTATCATACCTTTTTTGTTTCTTATATTTTATTAAAAAAATATTCGAGGCCCCCTCCCCCGCATGCGGTGTGCTTGATAAATTTAGGCGCCTTTGCATTGCTGTCAGGACGATTGCTGCACCTCGTCATGGCCAGAGTTCCAGAGGCGGACAGGTGATTGATCATCGAGCTCTCCCAGAAAGGGCACTCGCAGTGGGCCATCGGGGCCCTTGTAAAAAGGCCTCTAAAGACGGTTAATAGGATCGTTCAAGCTTTCCGTTATGTACGCCGGATCCACGACACACCTCGAGGGACTCCCCCAAGAGCGACGACCGAGGATGAGGACCGTTACATTATTGCCGCTGTCGTCGAGGACCCCTTTCTTTCGGCCAGGGAAATCCGAGAGGAGCTGGAATTGGACGTTTCGGACGTGACGATTCGTCGGAGGTTGGCAAGCGCCGGCCTGCATAGCGCCATGGCAGCGCAGAAGCCCCCGTTATCTCCTTCAAACAAGGAAGCGAGGCTCTGCTTTGCGATGGGACATGCGTCGTGGACGGCGGATGACTGGGGCCGGGCCGTTTTTTTAGACGAATCGACGTTTTCCACCAGGCAGACGAATGCGTGCGTGTGTGGCAACCCCGCGGCGCACGGTAAGGCCTGCTTAGTATGTTAGCTGTTCTACGTAGATCTTGATAATTGTTTTCGTTGCGGAAATATTTCTTCGTTCGTTAACGTTCTCGCTACACACTCGTGATTTACTGCAATTCCGCTTGATAAAAGGCTAGGGTCCCTTAATAGTTGAATTTTCTGCTATGTTATTCGCAATGTATCCAGTGTTCGTTAAACATAATTACGTTGTTTATTTGCTTTTTATTACCGTTCGCTCATATGGGTAGTCGTGACAGTCTTTGTTGCTTTCTCCTCTTTACCTGCGTAATTTCTGTGTATACAGTTCGATAGCTTGGCTGAAAAATCACACCGCTCAACTAGGGTAGATGCGCTCCTGCAGGAACGATCCTGCCTACGTGCAGCGCGTTGCTTCCAGCGTCAGGACGTCCGTGAACGTTTCGGGTGCCATCACAAAACATGGCCTCGGTCCTCTGCACCGCATAGTCGGGAGGCTGACATTGACCAGTTACTGCGACGTGGTGGACACCGTCCTTATACCCTTCCTTCGGAGTGGTCTCTTCCCCGACGGGAACTTCCTTTTTCATCAAGATCTCGCGCCCATCCACACTGCGCGCACCGTGAAGGACCACTTGCGGCAGTGCGGCATAGAGGAGTTGCCATGGGTTCCGAAGGGCGCGGACCTCAACATCATTGAGAACGTGTGGGGCCGAATGAAGGCGGCCATGGTGCGGACTCCTATTTATTCCGCCACAGAAGCTAGGCCAGCTGTGGGACGCAGTCCAAGCATAATGGGAACGTTTGAAAAAAGACGCGTCTTTCGTGTCAAGTCTTTACGACTCGCTGCCGCCAAGGATGGCGGCTGTAGTCGAGCTAAACGGGGATATGACCCGTTACTGAGCCTGTTGTAGTTGACTTGATTTTTCTTTGACTGCAGGTAGCAGCCATTCAATTTTACTTCAGCAATAAAGTTTGCACTTTTCTTACCCAACACTACTGACACAACGTCGTCGTTACAGCAATTGGCTGCAGCAAACCTTATGGGCAGAATTCTTAGACGTCTGCACCCCACAGTCACCAACACACATCTATCACAGGCCAAAAGGCAATAACAATAAGGAAGACAAGAACCACAATCTATAAATGCAGTTATCAAAGTCATGACCACGTTAAATAATGATGCAGACGCGCTGGCCGACAATTAGTTTATGATCACCGCGCCCGAGATAGCTCTAGACTTCACAGGAAGCGGGGTCGGCGGAGCTGGCGCAGACTGACGCGAGAAGAAAAAAAGTCACAATGTTTATTTGCTTTAACAAATACTGAAACTAAACCAGGAAGGCAGATGAGCACATTGGAGGAACTTTCATTTTAGGGTTCACCACCTTTCGGGTATGCCAAAGTTCTTGCTATCACCAGTAGCATGCGCATGGTAGACAACAGCCGTAGCAGACAACACACGTAGCAGACAACACTCATAGCAGACAACACACGTAGCAGGCGAGGCGCGTAGCAGACGATACACGTAGCAGACGACAGGCGTAGCAGACGATACACGTAGCAGACGACGCGCGTAGCAGACGACAGACGAGCGCTCAGATGACGTGATGCGCGCGACGAGAATATAATCTCGCCGCACGCGCGATGCGCATGCGCAGCATTTGCGCGCCAGTCCGGTAGAGCGCTCTGATAGTGCCCGCTGCCACGCGCTCCGGCGTTCCCGCTAACTGTGATCAAGATAGTACACATTGTTTTCTATCATCCAAGTAGTTATCAATCCAGCTTAAAACATCGGAATGGATATTCAAACACTCTAACTTTCTCAATAACAGAGAATGATCTACTTTGTGAAATGACTGAAACATACCTAGGCAAACACAATCAACCTCTTTTCCAGACTCAATTGCAAGTGCGATGTCATGATGAAATTCAGCTAACAACGTTACACATGATGGACCAGACCGGAAACCATATTGTTATTTTGTAAAGTGATTATGATCTTCCAAATGCGTGATTATGCTGCTATAAACGACATGCTCAAGAATATTTACATATGATTGACGTCAACGAGATAGGCCGATAATTACTAACAACATTTCTCCTACCGCGTTTGTGGATCGACACAACATTTGCGGTTTTCCAAACATCGGGAAGCTTGCGCTCAGTTAAGCTTTTTGTAAAAATATTCTGCAGATAGCACGACAAGATAGATGCACAGTTTGTAAGCACGACAGTAGGAATGCCGTCAGGTCCGATTGATTTCGACGTGTTGAAACTAAGCAGCAGCTTATCAATTCTTTTGTATTGAATGAAAAACGGTGACATTGGATGATAACCTAAATTTACAAAACGTGACGTGTCCCCAGGTGGTATCTTGGCGTTAAACACAGATTTGAAATACTCATTTAAACAGTTCGCTTTTGCTGTATCATCAGTAACATTAGTTCCTTCGAAAAGGAGTGCCGGTATGGTAGTGTCTGTTTTCTTGTTACTCTTCACAAACCTCCAAAACTCTTTTTTGTTGTCGGCAAAGTTGCTAATTAGCCTCTGAAAACGTGTGATTTTACATTTTTCTGCAAGTAACTTGTACTGGGATGACAGGCTCTTTAACCTATTTCTGTTTAGTTCTGACTTATTTTTACAGTATTTACCAAGCTCTATGTTTCGGCGTTTTATTCGTTTCAAAAGTTCTGGAGTAGCCCATGCTTTGTTGACAGCTTTTCCCTCTTTAATGTTTTTCGTGGGTATGTGTTTGTTTATAAGAGAGTGCAGTTTCTCCCTGAACATGTTCCATGATGTTTTAATGTCTGTGAGGTTTGCCGTGTGATTGAAAACAGCTAAAAAGACTGTAGGTCCTGTGAAAGTGCAGTATAATTACCCTTGTTATATAAATAAACTTTCCTTTTAATATGTTTCGGACTTGGAGGCCCTGTAGGGGACATTTCAGCTGTAACGGCATGATGATCACTTATTCCAGGAATGACTGTTGTGTTTTCAATACATTCCGGGAAGTTGCACATTACCTGGTCAAGAGTGTTGTCTTTCCTTGTAAGGAAGGGTACCAGGAGAAGAAATCAAGCGGAAGCAGAGTTACATTTCTTGATATATTCACCATTAAAAGTCTCAGCTTTTAACCATATTCATGTTTGTGGTGGGCGATTCAAACGAGCCAAATATATTCTTACCCCACATTGCATGAGCGTTTTACAACCCTCACACATTTCAATCTAACAAAGTCCCTTGTTTGAACTTAACAACAGTTGCTTCTCGATGTTTCAGTCTGCAAGACGAGCAAGTGAAGAAAGGGGTAGGGCTTTTGCATGTCATTCTTGAAAACTAGAAGTTGTTCGTGAAGGTTGGATTCGTTGTTCAGTTTGAAGGGGGGGGACAAGGGAAGAAGGAATAACGGCGAATCGTTGTGTATATGTAAGTGATCAATGTTCGGGATAGAAGGGTGCGTTCGATGTCTTGTAGTCTGTCGTTTGTTGATGCTGTAGGTCTCTTTGTGGAAGTCCGGTAAGGGCTGTATTCAGTCTTAGATTTCTGCGTGTATGAGGATTCGTGGAAGCAAAGAAAATTGCTGAGTTTGAAACGGCCCTCTTTCTGTGCCATTTACTTTGTCTAAAGGTTTTGCTTTCTGTACGGCAACCTCGGGCACTGAAAAAAGCATCAATGTCCACTAGCTCTCCTGTACCCAACTATTACCAGGCGAGAATCACACAAAATAAACCAAATAACCAATAAACCAAGTAACCAAAAAGTTAACGGGATCCTGCTCTTCGTAAAGATATTATTATTATACTTTTTAAAATTTTCCTACTAGAAATAGAGTAAAATTATTCCACAAAAAAAGGACGGCCGTTCCTTTTTTTGCTTCAGTAAAAATGTAATGAGTTCCCGTTCCAGTTCCACCGATGCAAAATAGAACGACGGCGTTCCTTCGTTCCTCCTAAAAGGAACGCGTTCCAGGGACGCCGTTCCGTACAACACTGCATTGTTGTTCATGTTACAATTGGAGAAAAACGAAACGAGACTTTTATGATGTCTACTTGCGTCATGCAAAGTAGAAATCATAAAAAGGAACACGTTTAGTTTTGTCACAATTCTGGATAATAGAATCTTCATCATGTCCCGCATCTCCTTGAATATTTAGGCTCTTGTGCAACGCCCACATTAAATCCATTATGCAAATGACCCTTGGCCAGCCCTCTCGAGGATTCCTAGGTCATTCCCCATATTTCACAGGAGCAACCACGCATTCTGGACGGTCTGTTAAAGCGAATAAAGAATTCCTCTTTCTGGCATATATATCAGGAGCTAAGCGCGTTCCCGAGTTTATGGATACGTGATGGACCTTTTTCGAGAAGCGTTCTGCGCACGCGCGAGCGCCCGATGCCTGGCGGTGGAAGTCGGCACGAAAAATCGAGGAAATTCGGAATGAGGCTGTAAATCGACGAGTAGAACACGTATTGCAGCATATATATAATTGTGTGACATAAAAAAAGAAAGTGGACGGAAGTAAAAACATGACGTTTGGGTGGACGCTACGGATTTCCCTCTTTAAAGTCGCGTTGGGCATGTTGGGCACGCGACGCAGCTCAGAAAGCGAAGCAACTGGTAGCGTAGCTCCCATTATCGATTGGTAGCGCAGGTAGGTCACTTCCTTGATTTTTAGTTCGTGCACCCACCGCCTGGTGCCGTCGGTATTTGGAAAAGGTCCATTGCCTTAGCATTGTAAGCAATTTTACCGCGATAGAGTTAAGGAGCTCGTGTCGCCCCGGCCTCGGTGGCATGGCAGAAAGGCCTGCGTCGGTGGCGGGACGTGAAAATTCTGATTCATCGATAGGATCATGACGTCACAGCCACATGCCTTCGGGCGAAAATTTCAAACAACCCACAACGCTACGAAACGTGACGTCACGCGTGGAATGAAATTGATTACAAAACTAGACATACAGTGCCAATTAAAAGTCGCCGCATGTCTGCGGCAACGTTTAATTCTGAAATGATTTCCCTTTATAAATAGACTGAAATGATTTCCATTTATAAAGTAATTCACTTACTTAGAACCATAATTGGTAGAATCTGACGCGAGATGTGAAACCACGACTGTACGGTTGGGAGCCAGACACGCTACTGGCTGGGCCATGTCCGCCGCACATCCAGCTCACTGACAGGAAGAGCATGGTAAGTAAACGAGAAGGCGATGCGAACATGGCGAGATAACGATATCGCGTTCCACTCTTAAAGGCGAAGCTTAAGTGTCCTCCCGGTCTTTTGAAAAAAATTTTACCCGGTCGTAATATGAATATTTACGCCGACTGCACAGAATATGAGGATTTGTATTGTTTTAAATAAAATAAATCCCTCTATCTCTATGCATCTAGTGCGCCATTATTTGAATGTCATGCACTGCTTTAATTTTATTTGTCTTAACAATCGTGTGCATTGTTTTATTTGTTATTTCTTCTATACCCACTGCAAAAGTGTATGCAACCTGACATGCGAAATTTTTTTTCACGGATTCTGTTTAAGATAAGTAGGAAATACGAGTTTAAAAGAAAACCCTATGTTCATTTTAAAATGATAAAACTGGCCATATTTTTGTTGCTAAAATAAAGTTTCTTTCGCGAAATATATTGTTTCGTTGCAAGCTTTCAGTGGCGGGCGTGTTATTGTGCAGTCCGTGGAGAAGTTACTTTGGTTAAATTATTAAGAATAACTAGTGTATATATTCGTTTAGTTGAGAGATATTTGGTGTCATTAAACATATTTTTTTCTCCTAATATTTGCAGCACACGGCACTTGAGCTTGCCGCTGTATACTCTAATATTATAATTTTATATTCTTCTTCAACCGGCTTCAATTTTGAGTTGCGTAGAATGACATCATTCGTCTCATCACTGCTAATTGATGAAAATTGCGCTGCCCGTTAGAACAAACAAGCGGCCGAAAACAATTTTTCTATTTATTTTGCTTATGATCGAGCGACTGTCGTGAACAATACAAGTGTGTTAAAAACAGACCACTTGTGGCATCAACCTAAGAAGTACAATTATCATGTCCCCAAACGTTCTCTAAGAAAAGTGCAAAACCAAACGCACATGTTCTGTACTAACTATATCTCATAACGTAAATATTGTACTCTGGCCAACTTTAGCTGTGTACGTACGCGCGGTAAAAATATATATTTTATATTTATATATTGCATATACTCTAATATTAGCTCTAGTATTATGTACACCTCTCTGTAACTCTTATTTGAATTTTTTGAGGCAAAGTGATACCCAGATATTTTACGATGCAGCAATGACAACTATACTGCACATCTAATCAACATCTCAGATCCCAAGGAGCCGACTGCGTGACAAGCAGTGGTGTCTATGATGGTCTGAATTTCTAGACATGGTTTAGACAGCGATCATTTTGACAAAGGCTAAAAAGATAAGAGTGTACATGAAGCGGTGAGCTCTTGCACAGCACACTGGGTCCCAGGTAACTGTGCACAGAATTGAGCAAGAAATCCTAATTATTGCTCCTGCGCTCAAAAAAGTATGTGCGTTCACTTTTTCTTGCAGAACACATGGACAGTTAATCAGTGCGTCAAGCGAAAGAATTCCAGTTAAAGACAAAGCTTAGAATACAATTGAACCTGCAAAGAAAAAGTTGCGCAGACACAATTAAATTGCACAACGTGTCGCTCACTATTGCACGGTCGGACTGACGGAAAACTTTATCGTTCTATAGGCTTCCGTATTAAAGCATTCCACGCTCCAAAGATGAAGCATTTCACGAGCATAAAATACTACAAATGGGAATGCCATTAAAAGCGGCACGTGTATGTTGCACTGCGAGCGCGTTCCTATAAAACTGATGTTCGATCACGTTGCTTTCTAAATGCCAATTTTTGGAAAAGGCACGCGATAACGACATCGTACAGTTTTATTATATTGAACTTTTAAAATGCATTACAATGTCTCAATATTGTTGCGATTAATACGCAATTTTGTGTCAGGCCGACATATCCAATGACTGAGTTATAAACATTTGGATAATATGGCCTTGTTTTTCTTAGAACGGACGTCATGCCTCGACTGTCGAAATGTGTGTATTTCTTATTCAGTTAACATTTTCATAGTTTTACACGTTGTGCGATCAATGCCCTTTATCCGCGCCACTTAATTTTGTAGGTAAGTTTTATTAATGTCTAAAACTGGTTGTTAAAATTCGCACTCCAAGGACTTAGCAAGACTAGAAACTTTACTCGTGTCTACCTTTTGTAGATGGCAAAGGTGAATTCATTACTCAACTCTGGTTGAGCATAATTGTTTTAGTATAGGGCACTGCTCTCAAGGCCAACATTTTTTCTGAAAGGCTGTTTTTTATATAAATTCAATCTCGGAAAGTATAAATATAACAGTGAAAGGCCAGATATATTGCAATCAACCGCACCTGTCACCAGAAGTTTTGTTCACCGAACACAGCCAGTCTTATAGCAAAATACGTAATAAGATTTTTTTTTCAGGATTGGCATAGGGCGAGGAACGTTAAATAGAGCATGTGTTTGCTTGAAAAAGCTTGCCACATTCTTTTATAAAACTGTGAGCTTGAGAAAGCCAGGTTTCATTTTTTTAACACATAATAAAAATAAAACCACAATTTTATTTTTGTTATTACGTTAACAAGAAGAAAATTGCGGTTCCGGCTTTGGTTTTATCGCATATGTAGCCCGCAAATAAATTATATTTCATTGTGGTGTATTTTCCAAGATAATTTCAGGCTCAAAATTGTTTTTTTTTATTTCCTTGTTATTTGGTTTTTTGCTTGACAATATATGCACATGTAAATTATGCCTATTTTGTAACCACGTTGACCATTTGTTCTATATTGTACCCTGCAATGAACTTTCTTCCATATTAACTTTTTTAAACTTTATACCAAGTCGATATGAAAGTATAGAACACAAGTCTCAAAATGCTTCGCTAATTATTTTTTAACCTCCATGCTGTGGTTTGGATACAATTGTAGGATGTTATAACAAGTTGTTATTCTTCTTCGAGAAAATCAAAATTGAAGAAAAAAATATGAATGGCGCAAACATCAACGTCTCTAATCACTCACTGTGCTTGACCCAAATTAAAGTTGGATTTCTTAGGTGAGAGATGACTCTGTCGACCTGACTTTGCATTTTGTCTTACCGTCTCTTTCCTGTTTCCTCTCTCCGTTACTTTCCCTTTCCTCAACTCTCCCGCGTTAAATCGGTGCTCGCTTTTGGAATTGCTTAGTAAGGACAAGAAACCAATTTTCATAATTGCCATGGGATATCAAAGGAAGCAATAAACAAATTGTTTCGCAAAGTTTTCAATACTTTTGAAGATGTGCTTTCTACGAATGAATATATAGCTTGAAAAAAACAAATAGCCAGAATTGTGTTAGCGCCATCTCAGACAGAATAAGACAGTAAACGAAATCAAGGTAAACGTTTTTCACGAGGTCCGAGTAAGAATTAATGAATATCATTTCGCTTTTAAAAATAAACTAAGATGTTTGTGTTTTTTTCTCTTTGCATAGAGTGATGACGGAAAGTCAGAATATGATGCATTAAATGGCGGCCGTTCTCAAAAAATTAAACAATAGCGGTAACTACTTCTCCTTTCTTATTTGCTCTGTTTTATGTTGTACCTAGAGTATAAAGGTGAACTCTGCGATATCCGTTCGGATACTTTGGTTCCCATACTTCCGCATATCTTCACAGTTACCGAATGGTTATATTTTTTTACCAAATATTTATTTTAATTAACTTTTATTTATATATTTGCTTATTACTATGCCGTAACCTGCTTTCACATTTTTCGAAATGTTTATTTTTTCCGTAGTCAGTAGCAAGCATATACCATGTTTCCTGTGACCAACTGTATTGCATTCACTTTGCACTGAAATTACTTGATATGTACCGAAATGGGCGATTATTTCAACTAGAGTTCAACTATAAAGTATGGCAAACAAATTCGGCACCAAGAAAAAACAAACCTCCCACCTACAGATTGCACATTAAAATGCAAATCGTTGGAAGTTTGTTTTTTTTCCCCGAGGCTATTCTACGCTGGGCAGCACATTTCTCGATGAAAAAAAAAAAAAATAGAATATTCAAGCCTCAGCATAGAGTATAATTTCAATAATAAATTTATGTTCAGATGTCTTGATCAGGGTATGTTGATGCGTTTGTTGTCTTATTAGAGATAAAGTGTGTTTTGTTTCATTGGTGGGAGCATTCCTCCTGCGCGTAGTACAAAGCACGCGTATACACTCTAATTATATGTTTGGCTATCAAGAACTAAAAGCGAAATTTGTCAAGCTGTGGACTTCAGAATCATGAGGGAGTTGTTCATTATAGTAATCATGCTGATGAAAAGAGCATGGGATGCTTTGGACTTTTCTTTCTCTTGTAGTTAAAAGAAACCGATATTTGGTGCTTTCTTTTCGTTCCCGGAAAGAAAATAATTAAATTTTTATCAAATACATTAGCGCTCCCCCCTTCCCCACCGATAAAGTGTTCATACTTAAAGCCTTTCTTTTTCTAGAGCACCCTGTTCATATCATTTCAACCGGAGTCAAACTAATTCGGAAATCTATTCGCTTCACGAATCGTGACCCGAGAAAAACGTAGTGGCATTCGGTAGAGAGGGATCGTGCTACAGAGGCTAATCCTTTTAATACGGTTGCGTAAATCCTAACCCTTTATTGAAACTGAGAGCATTTATTAGCCTGTCAGACACTTCAATTTTCTATTGTAGACTGAATCATGGGCTGTCTTATTTAACTGTACTGGAACCTGTAGTAGAGTAGCAAGAGTATAAAAACACGAACAGGGGAAACCGAACTATACAAAACATGTGCACTCTGTCACCAGATATGTGATTCAATGCGCATTTAATGCACATTTAATATTTTTTTTCCAGTTGCTTGCCATGTTATTGCATTCAAGAACTGAGTTGAACGGTTGACAAGATTGAAAGTAGATATTTTAGATTTATAAACGGAGCTCTTAGTATGATTTTTGTGGTAGATTTTATTCATCTTTAATTTTATATGAAAGCTGTTCAAATTTCAGTAAATAATATTACGTCTACAGGGTGAACCAAGGAGACTCCAGGCCCTTTAAATCGACCGGAAAATTCGGTTACTTAACCTATCGCGCTACGACTTCGAGCAGCGTTGCCCACAGATGGTGCATTTTTTTTTTTTTTTTGTAAAATTTGCGAAGAGCGAATTTACCTGAGGAAAAAGTAAATAAAGAAAAAGGCTTAGCTCCTATGGAAACGCAGCGACGACACCGGTCTGCACACAACATGTTGCCGTTTCGCACGGAGACAAGAGATGGCGCAACAAACGCCGCCAACGAACGAGCATACGGCGCCGAGAGAAGGCCTTTTAGCAGACGATCTTTTCGACTGAAAAGCGGCGCGCGCTCCGCAGGCGGCGACAGTCGCAGAAACAAAAAAGACAGGCGCGGTAACAGCAAGGAACTGCAGTTCCTTTTCTGCTCTCGGGCCGGCTCTCGGCGTCGTCTGCTGGTTCGTTGGCGGCAGTTGGCGTCGCGACCACCTGCGCCATCTCTTGTCTCCCGTGCGAAACGGCGCCGTGTTGTTTGAAGACTTGTGGTGTCACTGCGTTTCCATAGAAGCTAAGCCTTCCTTTTTCTTTACGTTTTCCTCAGGTAAGTTCGCTCTTTGCAAATTTTTACAAAAAAATGCACCATCTGTTGGCAACGCTGCACAATTCGTAGCGCGATAGGTTAAGAAACCGAATTTTCCGGTCGATTTAAAGAGCCTGGCGTCTCCTTGTTTCACCCTGTATAATGATTGCTGCGTGTGAACGTATACAAATATGGTAATTATATAAAGCAATCCTTGGAAAAGATATGATTCTTAACACTTTTTGGCATTGATTCGGAAAGAGGCTTGATATATACCTGCAATTCGACTTAACAAGTACGAATCTCGAGACATGCGAACTTGACACCGCGGTCGAGTGTTCTTGCGCCTGTCGGATGACGAGAAGCCCCGTGTGGCGAAGTTCTGCTTGAGGGCAGGTTTCAGATGCTCTTAGAGAGGGGAATCGGCGTCGTGAGAAGGATAACGGAACTTCAAGACGGGCGCGCTGTGGTGCTCGTTACAAACTTCCGTCAGAAGGTACAACAGGTTTCATAAAGTACTGCTGTGGACCAAGTCGAGGAACTGCGGAACACAGCCGCAATAACCGCGGTCTCTGAAGGCGTACCACCATCACCACAGAAGTGTACTCCGCCCTAGAAGCTCGACATGAATTCGAGGCTCCCAGTTCCTCAACATCGACAACTGACAGACCTTCCTGCCGAGTTTAGCGAGTCTGCCGTCACGTCGTCGTAGCTTCGCCAAACAGCAATCGCGAAGCATCGCATTGTTACCGGCGCCGACGTATCAAGAATCCTTAAACGACAGAGATGTAACTTAAGAGCAGGTGCAGGAAACACTCAAAGATGACATTAATCTGACTTCAAGCACTCCGTGGGCTGCTCCTGTTGTACTAGTCAAAAAAAAAAAAAAAAAAGAAGGAAACCTGAGGTTTTGCGTTGGGCTGTCGGCGGCTTAACGCCGAAAAAAAGAAAGACCTCTGCCCACACCCCCGCATTGACGACACGCTTGACGGGCTGCGTCACACAGGAAAACTTTCTTTGATGGACTTGAAGAGCTGCTACTGGCAGAGTGAAGTCGACTAATTAGACCACGAAAAGACAGGATTTGTCACGCCCAATGAACTGTATGAGTTTAAAATGATGCCTTTCGGACTTTGCACAGCTACCGCTGTTGCCAACGAAAACGCCCTTTGTTTTGCCGCTGCAAGCTGAAACGTTCGGCACTGTTTAAATTGAAATTACTTGTGCGGCGGGAGAATACATATTCGGATATTGTGCGGATGATATTTATAAAAGAAAAACCAATATATATATATATTTTTTTTTTGTTTTCTGAAAGACTAAGGTTTACCGAACAAACTCTTTAAAGTGGTACAAACGTTACCACCACACGGAATATCACTGCGCATACTAAATAAATGACGGCGACGCCGCTCAAGCCGTTCCCGGCTTGAGCGGCGTCGCCGTCGCCGTGGGCGTAACCGCGCGGTGCATCATAGGAAATGTCCCATAATGCACCGCGCGAGCCCCCACCGGGGTCACGTGACCTCGTGGGGGGGCACGTGACCCCCCGAGGTCACGTGACCCCCCGAAGTCACGTGACCCCCTCCTCGAGGTCACGTGACCCCCGCCGATGTCGCGTCACCCCCCGATGACGTCATCGTCACTGATGACGTCACCGGCATCCACATCGTCATCGTCATCATCACTGATGACGTCACCTGCATCCACATCGTCATCGTCATCATCACTGATGACTCCACCGGCATCCGCATCGTCATCGTCATCATCACTGATGACGTTACCGGCATCCGCATCGTCATCGCCATCATCACTGATGACGTCATCAGTGACGTCACTGATGTCGTCACCGGCATCCGCATCGTCATCGTCATCATCACTGATGACGTCATCAGCGACGTCACTGATGACGTCACCGACATTCGCATCGTCATCGTCATCATCACTGGTGAAGTCATCAGTGACGTCACTAATGACGTCATCGGTACCCGCATCGTCATCGTCACTGATGACGTCATCAGTGACGTCAGTGATGACATCATCGGCATTGGGGGTCACGTGACCCCCCAAGGTCACGTGACCACCCCCCTGGTTAATTTAACCGCCCCCCCCCCCCCCAGTGCCCTTCCCTCCTCCTCCTCAAGAGCTGCGCTCTAATTCGGCGTTGCAGGGAATTGTAAGCGGGTTCCACTTTTTTTGTTTGAAACATAATAAATATTAACGAATCTGTCCTAACGTCAACAAGACAATACATTTGGAGCTTGCAACGTGCTAGTGAAGAAGGTATGAACTGTACAAAAAATTTAGGCACTTCAATAGTCTTTACTGATAAATATTAGCAGATTATTTCAAAGATACACCCAGAAAGAGCCCGTGCGTCTTTTTATATTCCCTCAGGGACCCAGAGACCTCGAACAACCAATTCCTGCCATCAAGGGAGGCAGCTTAGCGGAAGACGTGACCGAAAATATTGTTAGACATAAACTACGGTCTGCGATAGCATACACGCTATTTAAGATTTATGAATGTATCATTACAGACTACATTTTCAGGCATAAGCACATTTATGGCTTCGTTGTTTCGCTGACATCATTTTATGGGTGGCAGGTATTGGTTATAAGAGTTGACTGTGTGAATGTAGCCAAAACGAAATCTTTTAGAGTGAACTTGAGGAGAAAATAATATACTTTTGAAACGCAATCTTAAACACTTTCTTTAAATAAATTTAATTTGATCAGACGGCTTAGAGCAGTGCTTCTCAAATCGGGGTCCGCGGACCCTTTGGAGTCCGCGAAGGCATTTTGGGGGTCTGCGAAGCCCAGCCTCATCAGTCAAGCCCAGCGATAAAAGTTGTCCTTTCTCAGATTGCGAAGAAAAGTTCAGATTTTCGGGTGAGTTTTCTCGTGTGTATGCCAATAAGAGAAGTCTGCATCACACTAGCCTTGGGTTACATCAATTTATTAAATCACTTTCATAATTAAGCCATACGTTTTCCTTCCTCTCCCCACGAACAGGGTCCTCCATCATATCCGCCGATCCACAAGTGGTCGGCGAATCATCTAAGCTTGAGAACCACTGGCTTAAAGGTTTATGACCTACAAGATTCGGCATCAATGGCAAATATAGCTTGAACTTAAAACAAATATTCTGTTATGAATCCTTCTCTTTGTTACGTAATTATCTCAGTTTCCTTACTTTTTATAAACATGCCCAGAATGCATCCGAACTCTTGAATGCGTAAAATTTAGTGCTTTGATGTTTGCTCAGATTTGTTATAAAACAGAACCATGACCCTCAAGGTTGATTTTTTAAACATCATTTTTTTTACTATGCCAAAATATATAATCAAATACTTTGCACATATATTCAGTTTAAATAATGATATTAATAATACTTTTATTTCTCATTAAAGAGACGGGTGAGGATGGGGGAACAAAAACTGGAAAATCAACTTGACGAGCATCCTCCTACAAAGAATGTTATAGAATCAAAGATCCCGAATGCACACAGCACACTGCATACATTAAACAATGACGTACGCTGCACACACAAAAAAAGAATGTTAATATACAGCAGATTTTAGCAAGCATATATATAAAGCCCAATGAAACAACACGAATATTGACTATAAATGCTAAAAATATCGATCCTCAAATCGTTTGCTGTTATATTCGCATAAAAAAGAATAACCTCAAATATACGTTTGATATTCACTCAAGTCGAGTATTGCAATATTTCAAGAGATTCAACAATTCTCGAAGTTTACGCCTTATCATATGTTCTCCATAACTTGTTTTGATGTTTTGCACGCTTAAATGTTCCAAATATCGGTGCTACGGGTGAAATGTATAAAAGTTTTTTCTAAAGTAACATGATAATCGAACGAGGAAAGGCGTAGGATTTATTATTTCGTGCTTATAGGGAGTATTCACTGGCGGTCATAGCTGTGTGCGCGGCTGCTAAGCGCGTGCTAACGGCGACCTTCCGTAGTTTTTTGCCCACGTGCCAACCGCACCATCAAGATGGCCGTTCTTACTTAATGCGGGCTTGCGCTGAGCATGCGTTCTAAACATCGCCCTCAAGTATGGCGTCCAGCCTGTTGTGAGAGAACATAATGGAATATTTCTGAAGCAGTGGAGCAGAGGGGTGGTCGCATAAACGTACTCTAGATTTCTTCGCATTTTCTTTTAATTTGTGGAGCGTTCGTAAGTTTTTGAGAAACGTATTTTCCCACACTAAATTTCAGTAATTTAGGTGCAAAGAAAATTGGTTGTTGTATATAAGAAGTTGGACTGCAGCAGGTAAAAAGTGTCGCAACGTATGCAAGTAAAGGCTACGATGCTTGATAGTTTTCACGCGACGTAACTTCTATTTTCGCCCCTAGTCATCCATTCTGTAAATAACACGCCGACCGTTTTAAGGGCGTTGAATATTTCTAGTTTTGAGTTGCACAACCTAATATTTTTATCAATACATATACTATTGTTCTTGAAGCGAAAGCGAACGGCTTTTATTTCATATGTGTTTATTTTTAACGCATTTCAGTTAGATCAAATGTGGATCGAATCTGTATGTTTATGCGTGCAGAAAATGCAGCAGGCTGAGCTTTAAAGATGTTTCCTATATCCTTGTCATCACACTACGCGGTTACTTGTCCATCGAAAAGCATCCATATGTAGCACAAAAAGCAAGCGATTATACTCGAAGGAAGCAAAGCACTGGCAATGCAGTAAAAAAAAAAATGACGACAGATCACGCAATAAAAAAGAAGCATCAGGAATAATAAGTTGTGTTGAGACGCTACAATATTCACTCCTCCCCATTTCTTGATGTCCCGCAGTCCTTCATAAATGTCCCCAATGTCTTTGCATCACCCATATGCATTAGTCACGCTCGTGTTCTTTTGTTTTTCTCTTTCATCGCACGAGTTCTTTCTATCCTTTTAGGGAGTTCGTGCAAGTGAACTACCCTTAAGCAGACAAAATAATCAAGTACAGAAGACAAAAACAAAATACAAATTACAGATCCGTGGCTCTTGAGTGCGTTATTAATGTTCAAAAACTTACATGGAGATACCTTGTTTTAAACTTCGTAAGAGCTTCGATCGAGGTCAGGACGGGAACTCGGAGTAGCGTTTTGTCGGTAAAGTTATCGGATAAAAAAAAATCAAATGCTCCTCTTGCCGGATTCTGGAGCGTAAGGGTTTCGTTTTCCGATAGAACACGATACTATGCTCCGTTTCAGTTTACGATGGACCGCACTGTTTCCTGCCAGCGGTCTCACCCAATCCCGCGCTATCAACCATGTCACGTGACTACACGTCCCGCGCGTTACCGCGCTTTTCTAGAAGGTCACGTGACCCTCATGCGGCATCTGGCGGGCTTTATTGACTGGTAGCGTACAATGCGCTTCATCGTAATACGAAACAGAGTACAGGAATAGGCCCTATCCTGCTCAAGCCTGCTTCTCGTACATGCTGATGAGCCTGTCTCCGGTGATGGAACACTTCGCAATGTCGGGAAAAAAAAAGTTCCAAGTAGGGAAAGTTTCTCGCACGTTAAGATGGAGTAAGCTATTTTCTGAGCACCGTAAGAAAAAAAAAAAAAAGAAGCGGTATACGTTCGTTTTGTAGGGGTTCTATCTTCCAGCGTTATTATACCCGCCATTCCAGCCCACCAAATGTTCGTGTTGCAGAAGGCAAAGAAAAAGCAGAAGATTGAAAAAATAAACGAATAAAAAAATACAAGGAAAGCGGGTCATTCAAACTTCCATGAATTGAGCGGCTTAGCCGCTCATACATTCTGAATTGGGTTTCCACAAACTTTTTGCGATGACTTGCATATTAGTGATATGTTTAAACCCGCGCTTTCTAAGAGCGTATATCGGTGAAGTTTCTGCTATGAAAATTTGAAATTACCTGCAATGTGGTTCAGATACCAGAGCATTAAAAGAAATTTGATTAAGTCGAGAACACATTTCAGTCAGAGAATTTGTTTTGTCTCTCTGCGTATATCAGTATCTCTATATACAACTGATGCGGAAGTGACGTGGGTTAGCTTTTGTATTTACCCAGTGTACCAAGTTTGCACCATTAGGATATGTTTTCTATTGTTTTTTTTTGTTTTTTTACTGAATTGTGGTGGTCGTATTTTTCCCAGTGCGTGTGGCATTGTTCTTGAATAAATCAGTTATATATATATATATATATATATATATTGCATAACACATCAAACAATCAATATATATATATATACATATATTGATTGTTCGATTATATAACACATCAAATATGTTACCACAGTTTTAGCGGTGGACATGTAAAAATGAGAACTGAAGCCAGCAATGTGAAAAAAGAGCCAGCAAGAGTATTACTGAAAAGCTATAAAAAGAAAACGCCCAATTTTAATAAGATTGCAAAAAGACGACAGTAAGAAATTGTAGTTTAATAGCCTCTCATCAACGTCCTTTCCCGCAGATTCTGTTTCTAGTTTGAATACGGCAAGCTTTCGTCAGACGTGTGCACGGCGAGGTGTTACGCTTGTACTTTGAGTTGTGACATTTCCCGCAAACTTTTGCGGATATTTAAGAAAAAATAAATTGCCGCGTAGTTATGCGCTAAATAAATTGACGTACAATTACATGAAATCATAAGATGCGTAATGTGCGTAATTTTCAACTGCCAGACGCAATCTACCCCCAGTCCACTCTCTTTCTCCGCTACAGAACGAGGGAAGGCCGTTTTTCCAGGTGGCGAGAAGTTTTACCTCCGTGAAAACAATTCAAGCAAAACTGCTCGGAGGAACTGCATTGATTTCCAATTCGCAGGAGGAGAGCAAGCTACTCTAGTCATGGGATGGTCTTATATGCGAGATTATCACGCTATCATAAGACCCTCATCATGGTTTCTAAAGCTGCAGTCTAAGCTCCCACCAGAGCATGCACCTCGCAAAGGAGTAACTCTGTAATGCGAAACTGGAGCGCAGCTTTTGAGGAGGAAAAGGAAAGGACGGTGCGGAGAGGAGAGTATTCCCTTCCTCCTCATCCTCCTCCTCCTTTCTAGCTCCTCTCCTGCCGCTGAATTCGTTCGTGGGTGACGTGACACAAAGTCTAACGTAAATTTTCCTGTCTATATTTACGAGGGAAACTGAATTGGGGGGGGGGGGTGTTGGAGGTCGCATGACGTCAATTTCCCCGCTAAATTTAGCGGAAAAATGTCCGCGTTAACTTTAGCGGGGAAACGTCCCACAACGATCCCGACGCGGCCGCCGCTTAACCCGGAAAAGGGCGCCTAAGAACTGAGTATTAAAAAATGCCAGTGCCTCTAATTTTTTGGAGATCACACGGGGTAGCGAACTGGAGCGCGTGAGCGGTGCGCTCCGGACTGCGCGCGCGCGACATCTGCCGGCGGACTTTGGACCCGAAATGGCGTGCCTCTGAGCACGCGGCGCCACGCATGCACGGTGCAACGCTTGGCAGATGCCAACGTTTGTGCTGGCCCTCCTGCAGACTTCGCCGGCCGCCGGAGGCACTTGCGCGAAACCGCTTTTCATGTTTGCGTTTAATGCTCTTTCACCGATACCAATTGTAGCGCTTGATAATAAATGCCCTTTCGATAAACTCTTTTCACAGTGAGAACAGATCCGCGGCTTGTGATTCCGCGTTAGTGAACAGGGGTCGGACACTAAAATTATTCCGTTCCTTGTAGCTTACTGCCGCTCGTGCAAACAGCACCAAGCTTTTAATGACGCTACCAATTATAATACTTGATGTCTGAATGAATCTTCCATTATATAGCATGTCACAAGACGCTTGGGTTTTTATGCAAATATTTTAATTCGGTTGGCTTTGATTTTGAGCAAGAATTAAAAGAAATGTGATGAAAGAAAAGAAAATGAAGAAAATCTCGAGAGAAAAGGATATCAAGTGCTTACGTTGAAGCATGTGATGTAGTACGTAGACTCGGCAGAGGAAAGCTCCGCCTTGAGCCGCTCCTCTGGCAGCCGGCAGAGCCTGCAGAAGGATCACCACAACCGTTGGCATCCACCCAGCGCTGCACAATGGCGACGCATGCTCATGAGGCTCACTATCTCGGGCTTAGCGTCCGCCGGCAGATGTCGCATGCGTAGTTGCGAGGGCACCGCTGCATTGCGTCGAGTGTACGCACAATTACAGCTTAAAGGGAAACTACGGTCTATACTTTTGATTTTGGGATTATGACTGTTCTTAGCACAGTCAGCGTCCGTGAATTGCAAGGTGTAGTCTTTTTCTCGTTATTGTGCGTAGTTTGAAAGATATCGACACCTCAAAGTTTTGTTTGGGGCGCGGCCGACCAAACGGAGACTAGCCGCTCGAGGCCCCGGCAACACTGGAAATCAGCCGCTATGTGAACGTGACGTCATCACTGTAATAAATGGACCGTAAAATTTACGGTCAAATACCAGGCAGCTGATGCTGATGCTGCCAAACTTGTACAGTAAAAATAACGGTGCAATGTAAATCTGGTTTACAATAAATTTAAACAGGGACCGTAGAAATCTACGGTCGGCCTTCAAATTTACGGTAAAAAGATTTACAGCGCGCCGTTATTTTTACGGTGCAATTTAAGCGGCGACCGTAGATTTCTATGGTCACCGTTTAAATTTATCTTAAACCAGATTTACAGTGCACCATTATTTTTACTGCACAATTTTGGCAGCATCAGCTGCCTGGTATTTGACCGTAAATTTTACGGTCCATTTTTATGCGACCGTAAAGCGTTGAAAACTATAGTACTGGACTCCACCATTATAGTCATTTGAACAAAGTAAAACATACAGCGTAAAAAAAAAGGTAGGCCGAGTATTTTGGGGTTGTTGTGTTGCATTGTTCAACTGACTTTAATCGCGCATATCTAAAGTGAATAAGCAGTTATGCACAAAAAAGTTTGTCTGCGGCGAGGTCGGCTCCTCTTGCAGCACCCGATGCATTAATATTCGTGACCGCGTGCTGTCAAAGAAAAGTAAAATATGTGATATATATTTTTCATTTCCATTTATATTCCGACATTTCGATTAAGTGAAGAACCTTTTTGTTTACCTATGTTTCCTTGTTTTTTATTCGGGTTCCTCGATCAGGGTTGATCCCAACGACATCTGTAAGAACTGATATACGAAGTTGTTTTTTTTTAATATAATCTCAGCTCATAATACGCGTTAAAATAATTAGACAATAAATACCTACATTGGCCAGTGACTAAAGCTTTTGAAACACTGATCATTTTGAGTATGCCTAAGTAGCCTGGCACTTGATCTTGTAAGTTAATAAAACTCCCCCATATGAATTTCTTAATTCACATAGACACTTTTTTTCCAAACTCATACCAGGCTAAGAACCGAACAGCCATTCACCGAATTACATATTTTGATGACTTGTAAAATGCAAATAAAGAACGAAAGGGAATATCTACAAGTTCTCAACTATAGTCGTTTATAAAGCAACACATTATAACATTTTACATTTGTAACGGAGGTTGCTATATAGGGAACCCCATTCCGAACTGTAAAATAGATCATTGCTTTTTTTCCTCGTTCTGCGATAATAAATTACTCCCAAACTAGTTGTCTTTATGTTAAGCAACTTGCCTATGTTGCCTAAACTTGCCTAAACAAAAAAAACATACCAAATGATGCCAAGAAGCACAAATGAGCTCAATACCTTTGATAAATTTCCAAGGTGATGCAAATCTCTTCTGTGTACGCAATGTTGAAAACGTAGTACGCGCTGAGTTGCATAGCCAGTGCGTGGTAGAACATGTGAATTTCGTCCATCACAGCTTTCCATCAATTGGGATCGAGTACATGCTGGCTGAGTAGAAGCTTTCCCCTAAAAAAGAAAGGATAAAACAAATTTGCGTGAAGGCAGGTATAAAATGTAGTAATTTGCAGAACTATAAATGTAGTTCAAAATCATTATAAAATTATAGGCAATATTGATTACTTGGGGTTCGGAAAGTGATCAGTAAATGCTCACCACGAATTAGAATGCATGGGGAGATGGGTGGTGCAACTTGAATCATGTCAGTTACAGACTGGCCTTACTGACAGGCACCATCACAAAATTCCTTCAAAACACTGGGTACGTGGGACTCGCTGCGAGGCTCGGTAAATACCTGGCCCATAGAATTGTTTTCTAGTGGGTATTTTAGTGCCTCTTCTCGTGAGGACATGCGGAGCAAACCGGTCCTTTTGACCACAACTACGTCCCATGTACATACTCACCGTTTCCACACAAGGAAAGTGCTTTCTCAAATATGCAGAGTTCATGTGCTCTGGAAGAAAGGTGGTAGCATTGAGGTTCATTGAGTTGATAACATCATTGTATAATGATGTTATGAACCTCGAATGAACCAAGTACGTCTTGAAGGCTTTCAGCAAGTTTGCCGAACATGTATTGTTTTTACAAGAAATGCCGACGTGAAATTCATGAATGCTTTTTTTTAATTGTTGATACCGGCATAAGAAGCTTTCCGTTGAACTTGAAGTACAAAAAAAAACAAAAAAAACAGGGTCGTATTTTACGGCCTTTCTTTTTTTTCTGCAGACAGAGACATTAACACGTCGTAGTTACCATCAGGGGATTGCATCAGGTTAACAGCACCGTCCTCATTATAATCCGCACAAGTCGACTGAGTCGAAGAGTCCTCAACCTGAAACGGGCCTGCAGGCGATGCACCGTCGCCCAAGAAACCCGTCACTCGTAAATGCGCCCAGTTCAAATGTGCCGTGAACCAGTGTTGGGCAGTATCGCGATACAAATGTATCGCGATAGTATTTCAGAAATACATTTCGTATCTGTATTTCTGTATCGCGATACATTTTTTGCACCAGTATCTGTATTCCTGTATCGAAATACATTTGGAATGTTCCTTTGTATCGCGATACAATCAAGATGAAGTGTATTTCGTTACATTTCTTGAGAAATACTCCCCCCCCCCCCCCCCCCCCCCCCCGCCCCGAAACAAAAAAAAAGAAAAAAGTTCGAACGCATTTGTTTTTTTTTTGTTTTTTTTACTTCTAAGGGCACCAGAGTCAAGGAGATGCTGGGGTATTGTTACTATGCTGACCAATTCGTTCCTTTTCATTCTGCAAACTATTTTTCTATTAGTCCTCTTCTCTTTTCTGAGAAGTGTTGCGTAGTGGGAAACTCGAACCAGGTGGCGTGCCAGGAGTGGAGTCAGAGCATCTTCTGCCGCAGGTCTTTAGGTAGGGATTTCTTGAGTCATTGTTTCCTGGCATCCAATGCCGGCTGCTAACCGTCTCTCTCGCCTTAGCGTACAGAGTACACCCTGCCGGCAAAGCTGAGTCACATTCCGTTGCAGCACGAGCCAGGCTGTGACTGACTTGAAATAGTAGGAAGACTCATGCTGTGAACTTCAACACATATCCGAATGCATTTGCGGCTGCGCCCGTAATACTGCACGGCTCAAGGGTACGTCATCAGCCCACGTGGACGTGACCCGCTGCTCTGGTGATCCGAAACCCAGAAGGAGGCCAGAAGTGGCATCGCTGTGCCATCCCAAACTACGTACTCCCGCGACTAGTTTTGAGACCGCCGTTTCTTGGACAGCTCGCACCTGTGCCGGCAATATCAGCTCGTAATCCACGAGGATTAAGAGCTGATATTGCAGTCCTCAAGTTTTGCTAGGCAAAACTTGAGGACTGCAATCCGTGCGTCGGTGGCGGAGGGTCGGTAGTAAGGACCTTCAGAACAGGGACGCTACCGTATCGTTTTTTCAACTGTAAAACAGAAGATAAGACATGTATTCCAAGATTCTTCAGGTGGTCCACTATTCTCAAAAATTCCAAATGACACTGCATGCACGATCTTCAGCTGGGTAGCCTACAACGAAAGTGCGCATTGTCCTTTCATACAGTAGCGTGGTAAAGTTTCATGTTCAAGGCCACACCTACAGATAAAGAATTCTAGTTCATTCCGCCGTGATATAATGTGATCAATGTTGACAGGATTCCCTCGTCAGACAGACAGGATGTCATGGAAGGGACCGCGGTCAGCAATTGTTGGAACGTTTTTTTGGGCCCATTGAAGACTCCTTGTTGTCCGAAACCACTACCTTCAAGGCAAAGTGCCAAGCCTACGGGAACGTAATTTCGGGATCGAAAACATCCACTTCAAACTTCAAGCTTCATCTCAGTTGGCGTCTCCAAAAATTTGAAAAATGTATTTCAGTATCAGTATTTCTGTATTTGTATTTCTGCCCTCCCTAAAATGTATTCCTGTATTTGTATTTCCAAATACTTTTTGTCTCTTTTTAAAATGTATTTCTGATACGTATCGTGATACATTTTTACAGATGTATCTTAGTATCAGTATTTTAGCTACTATTTCAATGTATCCCAGTATTTGTATTTCCAAATACATTTTTGAGTATTTCTGCCCAACCCTGCCGTGAACTATGATTTCACACCTTCTGACAGTTGGAGCACGAACACGAAACCAAAATACCGTTGGTGATGTGACCTTTTATCTGTTTTTGCAAAGCCTCCCTTGTGTGGCATTTCTCTAAGCATGCTGGCAAAGTGCACTGAAAGCTTTCCAAACTCCTCGAAGCAACCCGAACTTCCCTTAGGCGTTCGAGTGCCTATGTCTTCTCAAATATGACACCTGAGAGCATCATACGTAACAAACTAGCGATAGCATCCTTCGTCCACACACGGAAGAATTCGAGAGCTGAAAACGTGCTCATCGAATTGCGCAACCAGCAAGCGTGCTTGAACATAAAGTACAAATTCTGCAAGTAAACATCTTTTAGGGTGTTCTATTTATGCCACTGTTACACTATCCTTGCCAAGCAAGCAGCAGATTGATAATGAAATACCTATCTCGAGTATCCAGTTGCCTTCCGCTCCAAATTTTCAGGTGCCCAAAAAAACCAGGAATGCCAAGAACGAACGAGGACAAAATGGGGCGGAGACGGGCGGGAAGGCGGAAAAATGAACCGAACGTCCGCCACCTCCGCTTCTTCCACTTCTTCCCGCGTTGTCCCAACCAACGTTGCTTTCTTTTGTCTATGCTTCTAGCTCGTCGCACTGTTGCTCTACTGTTTGTTCTTAGCGTTTCTTTTTTTTTTTTTTCAGTTAAGGCAGTTACGTTCTGCGTAGGCGCGGCTGGCCAACAGGCTGGCACGGACAAAGAAAGGAGGTGAAGGGGTTCCCGCAGCTTCCGAAGGTCAAGCGCGGTGGCCAATTAGCGATGCGCGTCTTTTCTTTCTGTTTTCTTGATCCATGAAGTTTTGCGTTTCCCTCTAGCCCTTTTTTGCACGTGTACGGTTCATTTCAGGTAATTCCTCTTCACGGCGTACTTGCAGTTTTTATTAGCGTATAGCGCCATAAATTTGACGGTTATTTTTCACAGTGCAGGATCGTTCTCATTCAACGAGTACTCCGGCCGAGTGGCATCTACCTCTGTTGCGCTAGCCGTCTAAAGATAGGAGGTAAGCTGATTTTGTTTTAATTCTGTATACGTAGTAGTTATCCAGCAAATGTAGCGAGCGTTAGTGCGTATACCCAAATAATAGCGACTGGAAAACCCGTGAACTCGTTCGGGGCCGTACTCGACGGCCGGCACCGTGCGTGAGCTATGCCGTACTCATCACGTGTATATCCAAAAGCTAGCGACTGGAAAACAAGTAACTCGTTCGGTGCCGTACTCGGCGGCTGTCGCCGCGCGTGCGGTCTTCCGTACTCGTCGCAAGGCCTAAGTTGTCATCGGGGCTCCGTGGATGGAGTGGCGTTGCTCTACGCTGTGCTGCCAGTGACGTACAGTAATGGGGGCCCTCTCGCTTTTGCGCTGCGGGTCAGTCCCAGACACGAAGCTTTGAGTCTCTCCGGCGTGGGCCCTGGTGCCCGAACACACGTGTGCTGGGCTGTAAACGTGTGTTTCTTCGTGTTTTTTTTCTCGGGCACGTAAAAGCCGAAGTCCAAAGTCCACTCGTCGAACAGCGTTCACCCACGATTTTTCCAATTTCCGGTCCGTTGGAAACTTGTGAAAAAGGGTCTCCGGGTTGCGCAGTAGGTTGTTTGAGCAGCCCACAGCGCTACAAGTTGTACTCGGTATCTTTCGAGGAACAGCTGTGCAGTCTTAGGCGCACCAAGTTGCTCGCTAAAACGAGTCTTGGAGTCCTCACAAGCAAATAAACAAAAGGCTATGCCGAAGCTACATGGGCTACAGATAAAAGCGGCGGCTACAGATCAAAGCAGCGGCTAAACACGCCAATCACAAGCCGAAGTAGCGGTGGTAGCGGCTCAAGGAAGCGCACTCCGCGCAGCGCCCGGACCGAAGTAAAAAAAAGAGAACGGTGCTGACGTCACAGCCCAATGTTGCTTTAGCGATCGGCAACCCGCTGGCCGCCTGCTAAGAAGCAGCGGCTCGCGGCGGGTCGCATTTTTATTATCGGCATTAGTTGAGGATGCGGCGTCTCCCGGACGTAATATTTTGGCTGGGGTCGTATTTTGTGTCACTGCAGCGATACCGGTAATTTATTTCATTTTGAGTTTTGGCCGTAGATTCCAATTAAAAGACACCAGCATGGCTTATCATACTCACATTTCTTGCTTTGTGAATTTCTCGAAGACGTTCATGTGGGTTTATGCTCCGGATTTGATTTACAACGGAGCCATATAAAGGTTCTCGTGAGTCGCCCCGCCCGGCATTCCTTGAACTGTCTGGGACTACGGCGGGTAAGAAAATAGATTGCAGCGAAGGCGTGTTCCTGAGTTATCTCTGAACTATTTTATGCTAGAGTTTCCCTCTGTTTTATCTGTTCTGATCCCTTCGCCGCAACGTTTTGTATTGTATGAGCAGGCATAACTCACAGATTTTATTAGATAATGCAACGCCACATTATATTCTAAAAAATCTGGAGCGCGTACCTTCCCGCAAAGCACGCGCATCAATCTTGGGAGGGCGCTTGGTGAATTACAAGGCTGAACTTACTTTTAGGTCATGATCTTAAACCGTAATTATAAGCACAATAAACCGCCATTTAGAAGCCAAGCTTATTAGGCAACCGGAACGAGAACAAACCGATATTTTCATTGGACACATACCATAACCGGAACTCGAACCGGCAAAAATTAACCGCTAACTGATCTATTAAATCGGATCGGACAGTTTTTTTTTTTTTTCAGAAAGACTGAATTAAGGCTAGAAGGTGGCATTTTCAACTTCCTTGTGTATTTCTAGACGCACAGCGCCTTCGCAAGTGCGTCTACGAATTCTACCATAAATTCAAGTAAGAGGTGAATTTTTACCGGCAGATCTAATCGGCCATTTGACTTCGTCAGAGAATAGGCAGTTGACACAAGATTTTGTCACGGATTATGGCAACGAGATGATGAATAATGAACTGAAAATAAAGATATAATCGGCAAACTTGTGCCAGAAACAAAAACAGAAAAGTCAAAGCCGTTTGCAACTCCCTGTAACGCCGAATTAGAGCGCAGCTCTTGAGGAGGAGGCGGGAAGGGTACTGAGGGGAAGGTATACCCCTCCTTCTCCTCCTCTCCTCATTCTTCAATCTCCTCTAGGGGGGCCACCTGACCTTTGGGGAGGGGGTCACGTGACCTCGGGGGGGGGGGGGGGGTCACGTGAGCTCGCGGGAGGGGCGGTCACGCGACCTGGGGAGGTCACGTGACCGCGGGGGGGGGGGGGTTCACGTGACCTCGGCGAGAGGGGAGGGGCCACGTGACCTCGCGGTTACGCCAACGGCAACGCCGACGCCTCTCAAGCTTGAAACGAGCCCCTAAGAGCTGCGCTTTAAAAAGAACACACGTCGAGAAAGCAGCCGTGAACATCGACGGCGGCAGCAGCGAGCGACCGTGCGTTGGCGTGACAGCTGACTGTTCTGAGAGTGAATCAGTGAATGAATCGGCAATACCGCGCTCTGCTCGTTATTTACTGAGCTCCTTATCTTGAAGGTTCTACCTAACATGTTCGGGAGTTAGCTAGGACGAGGGACGGGGCAGACTAGGCAAGGTCATTCTGGCCTATTTATCGCCAGCACTCAGGTGAGAGTAAGCGCGAGTCTTCTAGTCAAACAAAGAGGCATTCCTTCTCGGTCATGCACGTGGCATTACTCCTTCTTTAAAAGTGTATCACCCCGATGCAACCTTAAAAAAACACTGAGCTATACCAAATAATAGCAAACAACAAACTATGGGGTCTTCGGAACCAAAAATGTGGTTCGGAACGCACCGTCGCATTGACGTCCTCTGCAAGCGCCGTCGACGCTCGCTGCTGCCGGACGAGTACCGCACCCAGTCCTGCGTTACTGGCGTCCGTGTGAATTTCCACCTCCGCAGTCTGGTCGAAGCGGCGAGGATTGGAGGCGTCTGGAGGCGTCGCTTGGGCTCGTCGAAACGTACTGCTGCTCTTCCTCCAACTCAAACTTCACAGCATATTTTGTGAGGTGTATCAGTGGAGCCGAATGTTTGGCGAAACATCAAACGAAGCGGCAATAGTTGGCAAAAATCCAAGATATTTCTTAACCTCTTTCTTTTGCGATGGGCGCGGAAATGTGGCTACGGCGGATGTTTTCGCAGGATAAGGGTGTACACCGTCGCTGCTCACAACGTGACCCAGGAACAAGCTTGTGCCCGTTACTCCAAAAAAAGTGATTAATTCCAAATATTTGGCGATGAAAGACATATATTACCGTTACAAACTACTCCCCGTAAAAAGTAAGTGATTATTTAATTCATTACTTCAGGCCATTACTTTTGCGTTATTTTAAAGAAACACCAAAAAGTCATGCACTATCTACTGCGCCTGTGGGAAGGGGGGTGGGATTTCAGGCGCTATAAAAAATAAAACAGAAATAAGACAAATTCAGTACTATCTAACCATTATGTTAGGTTGATAATTTTAGAAGGCCAAAACTTTACGAAGCTTTAAAGGACTTAAACAGGTGTTCCAGATGAACGAGACTTGCGCGGTTCAACCGGGACGAGCTAAATTCCGCGAACATGCGACGAACGTACTTGTGCGGTGGAGACCGGCACCACCATTTGAATTAATCCGAAATTGGCATTGGCGAACTTTAAAACACGATTCCCTTGAAGATATTTTTTTTTTCTGTTGCTTGCTGTCTATATAGGAGCTGGTTTACCCACTAAAACCAACTGACTGTGGTACCAAGGTGCGTTACTTGCGACTGGGTACATTTCAAAGACTCCTGCTTGATGAAGGTTGTTATCCGATCGAATGACCGATTTTGTCTACTTTATTTATAGCCAAACCTATCAGAACCTAAGCTTCACACGAAATATGAATGCACAATCCTTCAGCTGAACTGATTTGTCGTTTAGAAATCATTAGAAAAGCACAATTGTCAGCGAAGTGGAGGCTTCCGTCCTTCTCACGCAATTACAGCCGCCTTACGTTTCTCTTCTCCAGTGTTCGAGTCAGTCACTGCTTAACCTCACAAAACTCTGGCTGTGTTCCTTTTGCATAAAAATTCGGTCTAAGTTCCCGCAGTCGCAATCCGCTCACAAAGAACCCCAGCAATAGCAGACGAACCCGCAAAATAACCCTAATCGGCCGGCGCTCCCTCTAAGAGGCGTACGCCCTCTGTCGGCAACACTTCTCATTGCGCGTGCATCGTCTTAAAAGTGGCGGCGTAGATTGCCCACTGCAATTTTGTTATTCTTGTTTTCTTTTGAAAAAGAAGAGGATGAAGCCAGCAGCAGCGGCGACCTGCTTCTACGATCAACCTAGAACTGTTTTCAGTCGGAAATTCTGATCTATTTTCCGTAATTTTTGTCTCCTTCGACGCCTAAGGTCATCCAGACCACGCCGAGACCCAAATATTCTATGGTGGGTGGATGTTTTGCCAGTTTTTCAAGAGACGTTTTGCTCAACCACACCGCGGACGCATTAAGCCTCATACTGTAGGCCTACCTCCCCGGTGGAGGCTCGGCAGACTCGCTCCCGTGCTACCTCGTTTGCTTTGATTAAGATGGCCATGCCAGTTACAGTGGAGGGCAAAGACATTTCCCCAGAAGAATTTCGGTGCGCCGGTTGGCACTCGGCGTTTACCAAGTGTAAATCTTCTCAGAAGTGCCTGCCCGCCGAGCAAGAGCAGACCGCCAACACGCTAAGTGGCAGTAGCAATGGCGGCTCCCGCACTCCCGCCATCCTGAAGAAACACCTTGTAGCTGCCTCAAGAATGAAACACCTTGTAGCTGCCTCAAGAATGCCTCGCCTCCCGAAGGAGCACTTTAGAGACATCGTCCGACTTCGGGGAGGCCTAAACGTTAAAAATGTTAGCCAAGTCAAGATCGCCCAGGCTCTCGTGACGGCGGCAGATCTCTCTTTCACGAATGGCGTGGAAGACATCATCTGCGCCAACGCCATGCAGAACATTTTGGTGGTCAGCACACAATCACAACACAACGCCAAGACTTATGCGGGGGTTGAAGCCATCTCCATTGCTCAGCAATCTACGAGGTCAGCTCCTACCTCGCTGTGCCCAACACGTGCAAGGGGATCATAAGAAACATTGACCTGAAATTAGATCACGTGCAACTTCGAAGTCTCGTCGTACAGCCAAGGAACCCCAAGGCTCTTGAAGCTAGAAGAATCGAGAATTCCACCACAGTCGTCAGTCTCTTTGACGGTCTCAAAGTGCCAAACTACGTCATGTGCGGCCTCAGTATGCTCAGATGCACGCTCTACCAAAGACAAACGGAGGTCTGCTACGCATGTGGCAGGCCTCGGTCACCGAGCCGACGTATGCCCGGCTCCCGAAAACGTGGTCTGTAGGGGCTGCGGAGTAAATTCCCCAAGCGAGCAACATGTTTATTCACCGAAATGTGCCCTCTGCGGGGGGCCTCACCCCACGGCCGACAAGTCCTGTAAGCCGAGATATTAAATGCCTTACATCGTAAGACAGAAAAGAAAAGAGCGACGTGACTACAACCAGGATTTTCCGTCGATAAACGGGCCGGGAGTGGATCCCGGGGACCGGGCATAACAAGGGTGCCCTCGAGAGGGTGATCCAGGGTTTGAGCGCCACGGGCTGCCTCCTGGGGCCGCTGTCGCTCCGGGGGCCCCTCACGCTCCGCGGGCTCGGCGGTTCGCATTCGGAAGCCTGCTGCCAAGGAGACCGGGTGAGCCGATCGCGTTCAAGAATCCCCGAAACAAGTAACGGGTTGTACGCCGCCTGAGCAACACAACACCAGAATCGTACAGTTAGAAAGGGAAAACTCGGCGCTGAAGGGCGCTATTGAACAACTCAGATCAGAGATCGCAGAATTAAGGTCGGCTCGCAAGTCCGATGCTTCGCAGTCTCCGCAGGCCCCGTAACCCGCGAGGAAGGAAACACCCATGCAGGTTCCCGTCGAGGCGCCCTCCGAGGCGCGTACGGCCAAAAAGAGGGCCCTAACTAAGCCCGTTCGCGATGAGGGACTAGAGGAATTTCAGACTGAAATGAGGGTTATGCTCAAATCACTCAGCGAGCGGTTGCGATGCTTAACGCTAAAGTTGATGTCCTTGACGCTAACTTCAACGCGCTGGAGGCCGGGGTGGGCACTTTGGAGGCAAGGAGAGGCGCGGGACGATGGAGTTTTCTGCTCTTTCGAACAGTGAGCCTTCTCCAACCGGAAACCCGGCATCTTTTGGTGCCCAACACCTCCAAGCGCCCCGCAGGGGGCACCTGTGAAAGCAGGTGTTTGGAGAGTGGCGTCTCCACGGACCCCGAGCCATGCGGGTTCGCCCGCCCACGTCTGGCTGTGCGTGGCTTTCCCGTGTCCGGGGAAAATGGCATCCTGGTGGTTGAGCCGAGCCCGGCGTAGGGTTGGACCTTTCGGGGCCCCCCGGGTGAGGCAATACACCACTTCGGCCCCTGCTTCTCGTAGACGGGAGTCCTGGTAAGGCCCGGCGAGGATGATTCAGCCTAGTCGCCTTTTCTTCTACTATCCCCTCCGATCTTTCACTCCCACCTTTGCTTATACTTCTCCTCTCTCTTTTCTCTCCATTCCCCTTTCACCTTCTTGGCGGCAAGGGCCAACCTTGAGTGGAGAAGGACGCTAGTCTAGACCCATTCTTGGGTATAACATCTGGGTAGGTGCTACTTGAGTAACGTGCACAGCAAAGCCATTTTTGTTATGTGCCGTTACCCTATCCTATGTTGCGCTCCATGGTGGGCGGCACTCCGCAGATGTCGAAGATCTCCCATTTTTATATGGGTTCCAAAGCAAAACTTCCTTCTGATCGATCTCTGAAAAGAGTTCGCACCGAAGCCACCGTTCCTCTAAAGACTACAGATAACACTCAAGCCTTCTCAAAGTTTCTAGTAATACACTGCGAATACGAACTACCACTTGGAAAGCTCTCCCCATTCCTTGTGGCAAAAACTTTGGAATCATGTGTTGGAGAACCTTACAAAGCAAAGAAGCTTCACTCTGGAGACCTCCTTGTCGAGGTGGAAACTGAGCAACAAAGTAAAGCGCTCCTTGGACTTACTAGTATAGCTGATCACAAAGTCACAGTAACGCCACACCGATCTCTCAACACCATTCGGGGCGTGATCTCCGAAGATGATCTGTTGGAAAGTACTGAAGAGGAAATCCTTGAAGGACTAAGCAATCAGGGTGTGATTGCAGTGAGGCGTATTACCTTTCGTCGATAAGACCAAGAGAAGCCTTCGAAGCACCTTGTGCTTACATTTAACTCCACGACCCTCCCCCTGACGGTCAAGGCTGGCTATCTCAACTGCAAGGTTCGACCGTTTATCCCCAATCCGAGACATTGCTTTAGCTGCCAGTGTTTCGGACATGGGGCAGCCACTTGCAGGGGACGGACAACCTGCGGAAAATGTTCAAGCAATGATCACCCTACTGACAACTGTGCAAGTGATTTTTCCAAATGCGTGAACTGTTCAGGTGCTCACCCTGCATACTCCCGCTCATGCCCAAAGTTTAAAGAAGAAAAAGAAATACTAACACTGAAAACCAAAGAAAATCTGACCTACTTTGAAGCCCGAAAACGTCTCTCATTCCTACAGAGAGGCACCTACGCCGCTGCGGTCAGCAAGGGGGCTGCACCGACAACGGCTTCCGTGGGGACACAGGTCTGCCTTTTAGACCTTTCTGCCCCGCGCAAACCTCAAGCCCCCAAAACTCACCTGGAATCCCTCAAGAACAGATGGATTCAACTCAAACCGCATCCTCAAGGGCGACGGCCCCGCGCCGTATGCCCGCACGTCCTCGTGAGAAAACTGTGACGACAGA
This sequence comes from Ixodes scapularis, assembly GCF_016920785.2. NCBI lineage: Eukaryota > Metazoa > Arthropoda > Arachnida > Ixodida > Ixodidae > Ixodes > Ixodes scapularis. Next base: position 153,730,040 of record NW_024609846.1, read on the forward strand.
GTCACAGTGCCTTGAGGAGCGCCCTTCATGTTCCTCGCATCGCGAGGTTGAGGCAATGGATGTCTCCAGCAGTCCGCCGGAGCCTCCACCTGCCCCGAAGGGTGGTAAAATCTCGTCAAAAGTTGAGGACCCAAAGAAAAAGACTAAAGCGACAGGTCTAGAAGCTGGCACATAGCAAGTGCTTAGTCGTGGATGCTGTTTCAACTCTCCCAAAAATGTTCATTAACACTTCATACACCTCACAGCATCACTGTCCTTTGTCGCTCACCTGCATTACCTCACTCACTCTTAGGGATCAGTTGGGACAAAGGAATAATGGCGACTCCCTTGCCAGTGGCGTTGGCCCAAAGTCTCGACCCCCTTGGAGGTCAGAGGGGGCAGCTCCACAAGGATCAGCCAGAGGACTATTGGCGACTCCCTCGCCTGGGGCACTACCTCTATTTGTCTTTCCCCGAAGGTTTGGTCGGAACTGCCCTCCTATTGATATCCACACCCATTCATGTCCTCTTTCGTTTTTTTTAAATTAGTTTTTAGATTTTTTCTTAGAACCCTAGTTTGTGAGTGGTGCATTACAGCTTGAGCTGCTTATGCGCTAAGGCTACGAACTCGAGGCCCTGAGTTTCAAACTTGTAACCGACAATGAGTCTTATTCAATGGAACTGCCGAGGTCCCCTACATAATTATGACGATGTTTGCTCCCTCTTGGAGGAATATCGTCCACTGGCAGTATGTCTCCAGGAAACTCACTTGAAGGGAAGTCAGTCAGGTGTCTTTAGGCACTTTCATTTTTTCCGCAATGATAGAGATCACTCGTCTTACTCTTCTGGTGGCGTGGCCATAGTAGTGCAAAAATCAGCTGCATGTGTTGAGGTTCCCGTGCAGACCGCCTTGGAAGCAGTAGCTGTTCGCATTCTGTCAGACCGCCTGATAACCCTTTGTTCACTTTATATTCCTCCAAACTTTCATTTAAGGTGTGAAGATCTTGAGTCACTCATCGCGCAACTCCCCCATCCATTCATTATTCTTGGCGATTTTAATGCACACAATCCTTTATGGGGCAGTACTAGACGCGATACTCGTGGAGCAATTGTCGAACGGTTTATTTTATCTACAAATTTGTGTCTGCTTAACGAAAAGAAACCTACATATTTTAGTGCACCCACAAACTCATTTGCATCAATTGACCTCTCTATAAGTGAACCTATTTTATTTTCACTCTTTTCATGGCAGGTTACAGATAATCCTTTAGGTAGTGACCACATGCCGATTGTTTTAAGACAAAATAACCCAGGTGTGACCCTCTCCAGCCGAACTCCCCGCTAGAAATTTGAGAAGGCAAACTGGTCACAATTCAGTGAATTCTCACTGCTTGCATGCACATCTCTTGACAAGCTTTCAATTGATGAAGTGAACGAATACTTAACGAATTGTATCCTTCAGGCAGCCATAATGGCAATCCCCATGACCTCGGGACGCCTTCCACGCCGTCCCAAGCCTTGGTGGAACGAAGAATGCTCAGAATCACGAAAAAAACAAAACAAAGCATGGAGCGTATTTCGACGGTATCCGACATCAAGCAATCATCTTCACTTTAAGCAAATGAAGGCCCGTGCACGGTACATTCGCCGGCAATCGAAAAGAACAAGTTTCCAAGGGAATGCGACATCAATAAATAGCCACACATCCCCGAAAGAGGTCTGGGACCGAATTAACAAAATCAATGGATGTTATACTGCTTTCACCATCCCCCTGTTATCCTGCAACGGAACCTGTCCAGAAAGTCTAGAGGAACAAGCCGATATTCTCGGGGAACATTTCGAGTTTGTTTCAAATTCCAGGCACTATTCACCATCATTTCTTCGGCTAAAACAACAGAAAGAAGCCAGGACCATAAGAGCACCTGGCGGTGCACGGGAGCCGTACAATAGATTATTCACCCTTATTGAACTAAAGATGGTCCTTCATAACGTCAAACCCTCGGCAACTGGTCCTGATGGTATCCACTACTTCATGTTGAATCATCTCCACCCGTCTACACTTGATTTGGTTTTATACCTTTTCAACAGAATATGGGAGGAGGGACGTTTTCCATCAGCTTGGAGAACGGCTACAATTATCCCTCTACTTAATCCTGGAAAAACCTCGGATGCTGCTACTAGTTACAGGCCAATCGCATTGACGAGCTGCTTGTGTAAAACCCTCGAAAAAATGATTAATAGACGACTGATGCAGCACTTGGAAAAACATTGCATCCTGGATAAATACCAGTGCGGTTTCCGCTCGTCCCGCTCAACGCAGGATCAATTGGTTCGATTGGAGACAACTGTTCGAGAGGCCTTTGTCAATAGACAGTACTAGCCTCTCTGTGTTTTTCGATCTCGAGAAAGCATACGATACTGCCTGGCGGCATGGAATTTTGAGGGACTTGATTGACATTGGTATTCAAGGGCCGCATGTTCCATGCCATTGAGAGCTATTTAGGTAGACGCACCTTCCGAGTAAGGCTGGGGTCTGTACACTCACGATGGTTTGTACAGGAAAACGGTGTTCCACAGGGCGGTGTCCTAAGTGTTACTCTGTTTGCTATAAAAATCAATTCTATCGCGCGTGTCATACCACCATCGGTCCACTATTCGCTATATGTAGATGACCTCCAGATGGCTGTTTCCTCGTGTAACCTTGCAATCTGTGAACGGCGTGTTCGACTGACTATTAATAATGTGACAAGGTGGGCTGACAATAACGGATTTAAGTTCTCCACGGAGAAGACTGTTTGTGTTTGTTTTTCACGAAAACGTGGTGTGATGCCGACGCCTTCGTTGACCATATACAGTGCACCAGTTCAGATAAAAACTGAGTATAAGTTTCTAAGGCTTATATTCGACTCCAAGCTCTCTTTCAGCCAGCATATCAAAACTCTAAAACAAAAATGCCATAAATCCCTTAATATTTTAAGAGTTCTCTCCCACATGACTTGGGGCTCCGATCGATTGTGTCTTCTAAGAATCTATAGGTCGATTGTGCGGTCACGCCTAGATTATGGATGTTTGGTGTATGGATCAGCGAGTGCATCAACACTGAAAATGTTGGATCCAATCCATCATGCAGGGATCAGACTTGCCACTGGTGCATTTCGTACATCCCCTGTGCTGAGCCTCTATGCTGAAGCTAATGAAATGTCTCTAGAGAAAAGGCGAGATCTCCTAGGTCTAATGTATTCCCTTAGGATACGGTCGGTAGTACAACATCCGTGTCGGGAACTAGTCGAGGGAACACGTTTTGAACGAACCTTCCAAAGCAAGCCCGCTGTTAAGCCTCCCTTTTCATTGCGGAACAAGACTGCGGCCGCATCAGCTAACCTTCAGAAAAACCCACCTGTTGCTCAGCTTTTGGGAAGAGTGGCACCATGGGAACATGGTCTGCTCATCACAGACTTGTCACTTACTGAGTACACTAAGAAAAATACCCCACCAGAAGTCTTAAAACAGGAATTCTTTGAGCTACAAAATACATATAAAGACTACACCAGCTTTTATACTGACGGCACAAAAACCGATTCCTGTGTCGGCTGTTCCGTGATTGGACCATCACTTAAATGTGTGCGGAGGATTAATTCCAGTGCAACTATCTTGACTGCCGAGTTATACGGTTTACTATTGGCCACAGACTATATTATCAAAAATAGGCATACATACTCTGTAGTTTACACTGATTCACTAAGTGCTCTGAGAGCACTCAGATCCCTTGAGACAGCGAAAAATCCTTTAATAACTCAGGTACAACATAAAGTGGTTGCTGCGGCTAGGGACAACAAATTGCAGATAGTCTTTTGCTGGGTGCCTAGTCACGTGGATATTCCCGGCAATGAAGCTGCTGATCGTGCCGCTTCCACATGTGCTACAAGGAAGGTTGATCTTCACGACATACCCTACCAAGACTACAAAGCGACTGTAAAGAAAAGTATCAAGTGTAAATGGCAAGAGGAATGGTCCCGCGAAACCAACAACAAACTCCATGTTGTGAAGCCGATGCTACAGGAGTGGGCGAGCGCCCGTCATAGGGACCGTTTTTTCGAGGTAATCCTTGGTCGGTTAAGAATTGGCCACACACATCTAACACATGGGTATTTGCTTCGTCGAGAGGATCCACCTGCATGCGAACACTGCTCAGAACCATTAACAGTAGTTCATATCCTTCTTGAGTGCCCCGCATATCACAGATACCGCCAATTCTACTTTGCCCAGTTTTATTCAGCACAGATGCCTTTACACCTTGCTCTTTTGCTTGGAGATGAACCTTTTATAAATCATACAAATGTTTTTAAATTCCTAGAAAGCACTGGACTTTTACATCGACTTTAAACTTGCTTTGCAATTTTTAAATTTTTCATCCACATTATTTATATACAGATTCATGCACATCCTTTTATTCTATCACTGGCCACTAGAGCCCTCTTTCCTCTCTAGAAACCATTTATGAAATAGTCACAGACTTAGGCTCTCTATAGCCTTAGATGCTTTTGCGCCAATAAAACTCAATCACTCACTCACTCACCTCCAAGTGGCTACACATTGTAACATTTTACAGAATAGGCTAACTGTCATATCCAGTCATGGAGGCCTATCTTAAAGCAGTTGGAATCTGGCAATGGAATTGCTGGGGTTTTCCGCGCAAGAGGGCTGCCCTCCAGCAGTTCATTAGACCCCATCTGGAAAACCCACACGTCATTCTACTTCAGGAAACGGTCAAGTTACCGAGTTACAAATCGCACGTCGTTTACGGTGAAAAAAAGAGGGGCATCTGTACGCTCGTCACCAAAAGATGCACTTTCATTACGCATGATCTTTTTTTAAACTCCCGCAAGGTTGAGCACTCCTTTGTTGAAATCATTCCGAGTGGTTGGCTTAAATGTAGCACCTTTATACTTCACATCTAGAGCTCACCTAAGGATCTAACACAGAGCATTGCACCGCTCTTTAGCAAGGCAGCTGGTAGAGCCGGTTGTTTCCTGCTCATCGTTGCCGGCGACTTCAACGCCCCGCACTGAGCGTGCGGTTACTCGCGAGCAACGCGCAAGGGAGACGATCTGTGGCAGGCGGCGGCTAATCACGACCTCACGCTCGTCACGGACCCGGCGTTCCCGACCAGGATTCGCAACTCATGTTCGAGGGACACCACGCCGGATGGGACCTTTGTAAAGAACGTCGGTGCTGTGTCTCGGCACAACCTGAACGAAGATTTAGACAGTGATCATAACATACACGCCACCTGCATAAACGTGAAGAGCAAACCGCTTAAAGGGATACTGAACCAAGGAATTTGGTGTCCATAATAAGTGGCGCACGTTCTTTCCACGAGCCAGCAGCCGCCGGTGTGCGCGAGCACACGCAACAAAAATGACGTCACAGACCTCCATTCGTGGTTGAGATGACAGTGAAATGTATGGGTTTCGGACCAAAGGAGAATAAAGACAAGTTTTTCCATCTACACACTGGTGCCTGGTGTAAAAAGTAAGCGATGAATTGGTCTAACAAGCACGTAGCTTTCACTTGTAGAGATGAAAAGCCTGTCTTTATTCTCCTTTAGTCCGAAGCCCATGCATTTCACTATCATCTCAACCGCGAATGGAGGTCTGTGACGTCATTTTTTGTTGTGTGTGCTCGCGCACACCGGCGGCTGCTGGCTGGTGGAAAGAACGTGCGCCACTTACAGACTTGTACCGTACGCATTACAAGTAATCAAATTACTTGTAATCGATTACTTTTTGGAGTAATTTTGTAATCAGTTGATTACTTTTATTAGGCAGTAATCACAAGAGTAATCTGATTACTTTTTGAAGTAATAAAATTACTTGTAACCGTTACAATTTGACCACGGGACCCCCCCCCCCCCCCCCCGGCACACGCCTTTTCTTTATGAAATGACAAAAATAAAATTTGCTTTTTTTTTCGAACGGAAAAAAGAAAGTTTTTGCGGAGCTGTAGGAAACGAAGTCAATCTCTTTCTATGTACAGTTTCTGTAAAACGTCCGTTTTTTTTTGTTTTTTTTTCGAGCTGGGACTGGGACTGGGAAGCTCCAGGGAAGCCACAGTGCGTGACAAAGGCCATTCAGGGCGAAGTTTGAGGAAGCAGAATGTAGCTTTGTGAGTCCTTCGTTCAAACTAGCCCCCTCACGCACACACACACTGAAATAAAAAAAAATTTAAAAAAATCCTGCTTAGGGTACCTACTCGCAGCCCGTAGGAGAACCATAACCGAAGAATGCCTAAAGCGGATGCAAAATATAACAAAGGCAGTTGAAATATTTCCCCATTTCCCCCACGTGGTCTTTGTGGCAAGCAATGTTTCGAGTTGAGAAGTGGTCGGGGCGATCTCTTCCGCTAATGTATACTGCACATGGTCCGTTTCAAATCCTGGAGCTGCTGCTCTTTTGTATAACATGCGAGCTCATCCGCATGTGAATAATAAAATGAGCGACGCAAACATTGAGCGACAGCCCTTGCTCAAGTTTAACAAGATCTAGAACCCCCTCCGCTCCCCCCCCCCCCCCCCCCCCACACACACACACTGGCGAACGCCCAAATCATTAAACGTCTTCAAACAAATTCTATGCGTGTGTCCGCATTGTGAAGGTGCAACGACCACGAAGAGGGAGCCAGTTTTTCTTCTTCAATACTTGTGCAAATGTGAAATATAGGTTGGAAGTAGTTCATTGTTATGAGCGCTAAAGATGTGTCTTCACACAATAAAGTAATCGGAAAAGTAACGATTACTTCTTTAAGTAATGTCCAATTACTTTTGCCGTCGAGTAATCAAGTAATCTAATCGAATACTTTTTAGCCGAGAGTAATAGTAATTGTAATCGATTACTTTTTTTTAGTAACGTGTACAAGACTGGCCACTTATTATGGGCACTAAATTCTTTGGTTCAGTATCCCTTTAAGGAATTTATTATCACGGACTGGGATCAGTTGCGCAGGAGCAGAGAGGAGCGGGGACTGATCCAGGACTCGTCTATCGACCTGAAGCGCTGGGCGACGCAGCTCAAAGGAGACGTCAAATCGGCGACAAAGACTTTCCAGACGGACCTAGAGATAGATAGGATGGACAGCCGCCTAGCACACTTTCTGGAGATAAAAAAAGTTGCTTTTCGAAAGGTGGAAGGGGCAGCGACTCAACCGCAGGCTCCGCAAAAAGATTGCGGAGCTCAACCGAACCATCGAAGACCACTGCCAATCCGTCACCAGACAGCAATGGGACGAGGTGTGCAACTCGGTTGATGGTCAAATGTGAGTCGGCGGTAAGTGGAATCTACTCAAGCACCTGCTGAACGAGTCCAACTTTAACTCCAGTCAGAGTTAGGTAATTAGCAGTGCCCTCAACGAGGCCAGGCAGTCCGAGACGAAAGACGCCATCTTGGACGCGCTGACAAACAAATACCTACCTATCCGTACCTCAAGCCCGGCGGATTACTCGTCCTATAAGGGGCCCCCCTGTCTGGAGCTCAACAATCCTTTCACCGTCAACGAGGTCAAAGAAGTTCTCCAAACCCCAATGGTAGATCGGCCTCGGGCCCCGATGGCATCTCCAACAGGGCGCTTCAAAACTTGGAAGACGGCTCCACTGAATTTCTCACTGATGAAATCAACCGCATTTGGGAGCAGGGTTCCGTCCCAGAGTCCTGGAAGATGGCGACGGTCGTCCTGATCCCCAAGTCGGGTTGGCCTCCCGGGCTGGCTAACCTCAGACCCATTTCCCTTACGTCCTGTGTGGGCAAGGTGGAAGAGCAAGTTATACACAACCGCATCTCAAGGCACATCGAGGGGAAGAATATCTCCCCTTACCAGATGATTGGTTTCCGCCCGTCCCTGTCTGCGCAGGACGCAATGAAGTTACTCAAACACGTAATTTTTAACAAGAACACGAGGGATGTGAGGGCTATCCTAGGACTCGATTTAGAAAAAGCCTTCGACAACATCAGCCACGCGCACATCCTGAACTTCATTTCAGAGATCGGACTTGGCGACGCGTTTCATAAGCTTGTCATTTCGTTTCTACGATCCAGGAAAGCCACGCTCATGATTGGCGATCTCGAGTCCGACCCCGTGGAGCTGGGCCTGAAAGGCACGCCGCAGGGTGCGGTAATTTCCCCGGTCTTATTCAATATTGCCATGTGCAAGCTATCTAAACAACTCTCCATATTTACTTGGTGACAGCGCTTTAGTACCACTTAGACGGGTTGTTAATTTTCTTAACAAAACCGGTCATCTACACCAGTTATAAAAAGTTTCTCTAGCCTAGCATGTTTTTCCTGTGTATTAATGAACATTTTGTTTCGCGCATTTTGGCCTCCGTTGCCGCTGCGCCATTAAAACCTTAATCTTACTTAACAACTCTCCACAGTTGAAGGCATCAACCACACTATCTACGCCGACGACATCACCATCTGGTGTGTCGGTGGTAGCGAGGGCGAGGTCGAAACTGCCCTTCAGGAAGCACTTGACCAAACAGAACACTTTCTCACCAACACGGGCCTGGAGCGCTCCTCGAGCAAGTCGGAGCTCCTCCTATGCAGGCCTGTCACGAGGGGGCCCAAAGCAAAGCACTGGATGCCACTGTCCGAAGTAGACATAACGATCCGCACGTGTACCGGTAATCCCATTCCCAGAATGGACGTTCTAAAGGCCGGTTCAGACACTTGCGTTTGAGTGCGTTTGACTGCGTTGCGTCGAGTACGGAAAGTGTGTCACCGGCACATCTGTGCTTCGTATGAAGCGTGGAATCCAATCTAAGGATACATCTTGGCACGCGATATAAGCAGCAGGGATGTCCTGGTTTCTCGCTGCCGCAACGCAGTCAAACGCAGTCAAACGCAACTGTCTGAACCAGGCTTTAGGGTGCTTGGCATGCTGATAGAGTCGAATGGCTGTAACAGTCGAACGATCTGCAAAATCACCACGAAGACTGAGAGCATAATCAAATTAATCACTAGAGTCTCCAACAGGCGGGGAGGTCTCAGAGAAGACAACCTCCTGAGGCTCTTTCACGCCTTCCTCGTGAGCCAAATCACGCACCTGGCGGCCGTGCACTGCTTGCACGGTCACGAGAAGAAGTTGGACACGCTAATTCAAAAAAGCATAGAAAAGGTGCTAAACATTCCCATGCAGGCCACCACCGAGCGGCTTATGCAGCTAGAGGTTCACAAAACCCTGTAAGATATAATCGAGGCAAACGAAACTGCCCAGGTAACTCGGCTGTCGTCTTCGCCGGCCGGAAAGAAGATTTGGGCCGTACTCGGCCTCAACCCCACGTTCGTTGCGGAGCGGCGACATCAGCTCTCTGACACCCAACGGGCCAGCTTTCAGACCTCTCCTTTTCCTCGTAACGTTCATCCACAGCACAATGTCGGCCGGCGCAGGGTCAGGGCCGTCGCGCTTCTCAGACAGGATGGAGACGAACCTCGCTCGGCTTGCTTCATGGATGCCACACAGTATGGCCGCTCGGCCAGGTTCGCTGCCGTTGCCATCAATCACAAGGGTTCGATCTTCAATTCCGCATCTTTCAAAGAATCTACTCCATCGAAGTCCGAGCAGGCGGCCATAGCTCTCGCCCTCCTGGACGATAGTCGATCGCACATTTACACAGAGTCTAGATCGGCGGTTCGGTTTTTTGCTTCTAACTTCATTTCCGACGAAGCCTCTAAAATTCTTGGCAAAGACATCTTATTCACCTTTAACGAAGTCAGCAAGCACTATCAAATGAGCAGGCGGTTTTTCCCGCCATCGCACGGTAAACTCTTCAGGTCTCAGGCAATCACACTCAGAATGTTGCAGACTAGATCATATCCCAGTTTAGTTTTCTTCAGCATTATTGCTCCGGATACCTTAAAGTTTACCTGCCCGGACTGCAGGTTGGTTAGCAGCTTTGATCACATGCTCTGGCGTTGCCCCTTGTTACGGGGGCCCAATAAAGTCACCGAGGAGGAGTGGAGCTCTGCCATCACAAGTTCCGAGCTTCTCCCACAACCCCGGGCTGTCCAGAGAGCCCACGATGCGGCGGTGAGGCTAGGCCTCCCCGTCCCGCCGTGGGAGCGGCCCGCGGTGCTGCTCTAAGGGCGGCGCTTCTCAGGACCTCAATAAAATTATTCGTCTGTCTGTCTGTCTGTCTGTTCTTTTTAGTACGAGGCACGTTCGTTCCTTATTTTCTTTTTCACTGTAAACTTTCACTTTCTGCTTGCACCTCTGTAAATTGCGCCGCGATACGTTCACAAACCGACCCTTGCCGGCCGTCAAAAGTGCTTTAAAAGCGTTAGTTTACATGCTGTTTTAATCTGCGATGCACTTGAACTCAAATTTTTGACACTTGCAACAGCCATTATGGAGCGATTTTGCAACACCTCAAAGAACGCACAGTTTCGAAAGGGGTGGCATTTAAACATTCAATTGATTGTTCAAAAATGCTCATAAATACTTATAAAACATACTGGTATACCTAGTTCTTTTGCAATTGACCAGTACGCTCCTCGACATTACGTGCTTCGAATTACAATTCTGGGTTCCGCGTTTTAACCCGTCTACATCGCGGTACATTATACTTTTACCTTGAAGCACAGCACACGCGCACTTTAAATCTGGAGCGACTCTACGTTTCTGCAGAGTATATGAAAGAGCCGATCGCTGCAATCTACCGATAAAGGTTAGCGAATTACGATGCTAATCTTACATTTAGACCTGATAGAAACAGTCAGGTGTGGCACTGAGCAGGACGTTTCACCGTGCTCAAGGCGTAGCCGTTTTTTCTTGTATGTTTAAGTCCAAACATTCTAATAGCCTCTCCATTCGCTTAGGTCTTTACAAATTTCTTTTGAGTTTGGGGTAACCGTATTTAACCGTATTATAAGATGCCCGCCGTGTTTTCCGTGAGTGTTTGTCTTTGGTCCAGACTGTTGTTGTAATAGATTCGGAGAGATTCTTCCAAGCGGGAACTTCCTGGTCGCTCGATGTCGTCGATCGTCACTACGACGTCATCCTCGCCGGTACGACAAACTTCGCCATGCTTTAATCAAATCTTCTCGTACCTAAATATTTACTAGAAAGTTAGTGATTTCTTATGTTACCCCTAGTGCATGAGTTTTTTTTTTTTTTTACTGTGAACGTATGACGACAACTTTCTGCAACGTATATCGCAGCCCTATGTCGTCAGTGCTTTTCGCCAAACAGCGACAAGTCTTTCTTCAATGCGACTAATGAGGTCAACAGCTGGCTGTGGCGAGAGAGATTCGGATACAGGTGCCGGCCGCCCAGGATAACCAGCGCTCATGTGTTGCGCTTTCAAGCGTGTGCAGCGTGTGTTTTCTTTCATGTTTGCCTCCGGAGGGCATTTCGTACAGGTGAGTGTGGCTGAAAAAAAGAGAGAGGGAAAAAGTGAAAGTGAAAGGCACATATGCCTCCCTTTTTTTTTTTTTTCTGTAAACGCGAGTTTTGCCAGGAGGTGATGTGTGGCCATGCGCCACTAAGATATCTCTTGTGAAAGAAGAGAAGGTCGAAGCGCGAGATCATTAGAATAAAAGCCCAGTTTGATTTCGTACATCGACCTGGTCGGACTTCTCTATAGATTTGGTTACCAAAACTACTCTATCATGAACGATGACGGACAGCCGGGTTCTAGCGGGACGGCCACCCGCCAACGTGGCAACACCGGTCCACCCATCCTTCTACCACACGTCAACATTCACGAAGCCATCGGAACTACAGTGACCTAACTCTTCCTCTGCGGTTAGCACCATTCTGGCCAAAGAACCCTTAGGTTTGGTTTACCCGAGTGGAGGTGCACTACCACCTCTGAAGAGTCACTGCGCAGATTGCCCGTTTTTACCATGTCGTCGTCAGCCTACCACCCCAGGTTGCAGACGAAATTTACGGCGTGCTGTCGCGAGCCCCATCCGACGCCGCTTACGACCATCTAAAATCTGTCCTCCTGGATTGAACAATAGCAACAAAGCATTCACGGATCCAACAGCTGCTGGGCGCACAAGAGCTTGGGGATTGCCGGCCGTCGCAGCTTCTCTATCGGATGCGTCAACCACTCGGCTCGCATAACCACGACGGTCATGACGCAATTCTGCATGACCTCTTCTTACAGAAGCTACCAGAAGGCATGATAGTAATCCTAGCCGCTGCAGGCGACATGTCGCTGGATCGTCTCGCGATACTAGCAGATCGCACCACTCGCTACTCCGCGCCCGCTCTTCGTGCAATAACAACACCTGCTTCAGAACCATGGGAAGCGGCCGCCGCTAGAACTGAATAAGAGATCGAGCAGTTGGCTGCTGCCATCGCCACCCTCGGATATGCCGAGGATCGAATAGCTCGATCAAGGCTCCACAGTTCTTCTCGTGGCCGATCGCCCTCTCGCCTCCCTACCAACTCCGGTGACCGTTCCATGTGGTGATACCATCGCACCTTTGGTGACCAAGCGAGACGCTGCACCCGCCCCTTTTCATGGACGGGAAATGCCGAGTCCCGAGAGTAACGGCGGCGAGTGATACCGGCCAGCCCAGCAGCCGCCTGTTCTATGTTCGCGACACTCTTTCAGGCATCCTGTTCCTGGTGAATACTGGCGCGGTGGGTAGGGTGTTACCTGCTTCCCCTGCTGACCGCAAGCTGCAACCGACTAAACCGTCTCTCCGGGCAGTCACCAGCTTCGCAATAGATACATACGGCCAACGTTCCCTGACCATTAACATTGGACCCAGGCATACGTTCAGATGGGTATTCATGATTGCGGACCTACAAGAGGCCATTATTGGCGCTGATATCCTGGATCAATTTGGAATTACAATCAAAATTAGTAGCCGCTCACTGACTGACGCCACCACAACGCTGCCTCTACAAGGTATCATATCTAACTTGACAGTTTCCCAAATGCGACGTTCTCCGGCTCCATCGCCGTATGATGTCATCCTTGCCCAGTTTCCATCTATCAATATGTAACATAGAGTCTCCGGTAAAACATGGAGTCATGATCTATATAACAACCACAGGTGCACCTGTTTCTGCACGAACTCGTCGACTCGCTGGGGAGCGTCTGCAGATGCGTCACACACTGCTGTAGGCGCGCCGCTACGACAATATCCCCGGACCGTGACCGGAAGTACATAGATTTTTCTTCCAGAAGTTCAAACCAACAGAAACACACTACAGTACATTTGGGGGAGAGCTGCTAGCCATATATACCTGACTGTGAGAGAACACCGATGCTTTCTCGAGACTGTTCTATGTCCTCACCGACCACAAGCTGCTGACATTTGTCATTAAAGGTAATCACAACGCCCATACTGCACGGAAAATTCGACAACTTAGGTTCATCTCAGAATCTACTGTCGACCTCCGTCATATCAAAGGACAAGATAACGCAGCGGCTGATGTCCTGTCACGTGTCAGGGCTATGTTCTCACCCTTTGTAGATCTCGACCTGGAGACACTGGCTACAGCGCAAAGGGAAGACTCTGAACCTCAACATCTCCGAGACACTTCCACGTCTTTCCAGCTGGAAGAGATGCTCTTCCCGCAATTTCCGACAAAATTCATCTGCGACATATCCATGGAGACAAACCGGCGCTACATTCCTCCCAAATTACGTCGACAGATTTTTGAAGAACTCCATGGCCTCAGCCACCCGGGCGTTCGAGCTAAGCAACGCCTTATCAGTCCAGATTACGTGTGGCCAGGGATGAACACTAACGTTCCAGATTGGACAAAACAGTGGCTCTCGTGCCAGCAATCAAAATTTACTCGACACACCAACACACCTCTGATGCCATTTCGCACCCCAGGCACCCACTTGAATCATGTGCACGTCGACCATTGTGGGCCCTCTTCCTCAATCCCGAAGTTTCACCTCCATTCTAACATGTGTCGACCGCTTCACTCGTTGGCCGTAAGCAGCAGCTATTCCGGACATTACGGCACAGACACTCGCGGCGACCTTTGTTAACATATGGGTCAGCCGTTTAGGGTGTCCATCTACTGTCACAACAGACAGACGTTGACAGTTCCAGTTCGGTTTATTCTCATCATTAACACAGTTGCTAGGAACTCGCCACATCCATACAACTGCCTACCAGCGCTCTGCCAACGGCATGGTGGAAGGCCTACATCGGCAGCTCAAACTCGTTATCGTAGCACGTGAAAGCCGAGCTAACTGGGTAGACCACATACTCATGGTGCTTCTAGGTTTACGCTTTTCTTTCAAAGAGGAATCCAACTCAACATTAGCAGAGCTAGTATATGGGTCACCATTACATCTACAGGACGAGTTCTTTATTCCCATAACCGGAACACACCAACGCCCCTTCCTCTCACCACTTTCTCGATGAGTTACGAAACTTCATTCGTCGCTTACAACCTGTGCCACCGCGCCAACCAGCGAATCAAAAGGTTTTCGCTAGCCAAAACCTTACGACTTGTACCCATGAATTCTTACACAAAAAAGGAATCAAGAAGGGTCTCATTCCACCTTACAAAGGCCCCTACAAGGTTCTGGCACGGACTTCCAAAACATTCACGCTTGACATCAACGGTTACGAAAGAGTTTTTGCGGCTGACCGCATAAATCCTGCGTTTATGTATGGCGCTGGCCCCACAGACTTGTACACGTTACTAAAAAAAAGTAAGGAATTACATTTACAAATACCGATGGCTAAATGTAACTGATTACAGTTACACTTACATTTCCATAAAGGTAAGTGACTGTTACTTCAAAAAGTAATTCGTTACTTTTGCGGGGTTACTTTCAACCTTACGGTCCTAAGGTAAGAAAGAAGGCACAAGTGCTACGAGAGTGCTTATTATTGCCGCAGCTTACACTTTTGTGACCTTGAGAAACATCTGGCCCTCAAAAAGTGTCATCGGACATCTTGCCTCCTTTCTATGTGAAGATATTCTTCTCTGCACTAATAATAAAAAATAATTGGTGTTGTGTGGATATTTATACAGCGTGTAGTTGGTGAGTCATTTTCAAAGTTGCGCCGAGTCACTCGCTGTAGGTGAGCAATATAGCCAATGCAGTACAACCGCTAGCCTGGGGTCTTTAAAGGGGTCATGAAACGATTTTCCTACTTCTTCTTCCTTAGCTTTAACCCTCAACTCAAATGCGAATTGTGAAATAACGTGGTCGTGACATTCCTTCGGCACCGGTGCGATGACTCCTAGCTTCCACCGTGCTTTTTATGCACACCATAGAACTTGTCATTCCCCAGTGACAATACGTTCCGTCAGGGTACTCATTGGCCACGAACGCGAATCCGAATATTCGTCGACGGATTGATTGTTGACGAGCGCATACGTCCGAGTGACGCAGTTCTCGCGTCCAATGCGTGAGCTGGGCTCTGCTGACGTCAGTTTCGCGCCGGTGACTCGCTTTTGGAACCGCGGATGTATCATAGGGAAAAGGCGGAGAGCTTTCGAAGGCAAGAAGGTACAAAATAGTCCGCTATATTTTCAAATGTTCGTACCGAAAAGCTGCCTTTTGACGTTCTAGCCTCTTTCTTTTGGCCAACTAAACGATATGCGATTAGTGAAGTCCCAATTTAACATCATTCATCCCAACCCAAAATTGGTTTTATGGCCCCTTTAACGAGCACCACGCAGTAGTGATACACGACCGCACGCCGGTACGATGCTCATCCAGATAGAAACGGGCGGGGGTGGGGATTGAACCCAGGATCCCTGGGCTCTGCATCGGCAGCGCGAGCTTTCGCTCCACGTGCTCCCAGCTGGCGTGCGCTAGCCCACCCGGCCACCCGATCCCTCAGCTGCACTAAACACCTTTTCAATCCAGCTTTTTCCAAATAGGTGCTGCCACCTGGACGCGCTACTAAGTAACTAGAAAACGACGCGTTTGCAACGTCTCCCCTACCCGCTCGACACACAAAACGTCAGCTAGGTCCTGTTGGCACATTGAGACGCCTTGTCGTAACTACAGCTGCACCAAACAGGGTTGCCAGGTGCTTGTACTCTGACCCGCCAAATTTCTACGAGATATAGCCCAAAAATAGCCAAATGTCGATTCAAAAAATAGCCCAAAAATAGCCCAAAAATAGCCACTGTTAGCAAGTCCCGTGTATTTGGCGAATATTTGGGGTGAAAAACACGCTATTTACACAAATTACCATAAATTTATACGATGAGTAACGGATAATTCGTTCAGAAATCATGCGAGGTTGTAAAAAACGTGTTTTGGTTCGGTCATACACGCATAACCGTGTAGCCGACCTCGATAACACGCATCGCCCCCGGCGACGACCGCGGCATTGCCGGCTATCGAAGCACCGGAATGCTTGGGGACACACTTAGAAAGGACCGTCGAGACAAATGCCGCGGAAAGAAACATGTCTCGGAGACAGATATGCACCAAAAGCAATTGCGCCATGTCGCAGGACGTTGGCGAAACCCGCCGCTTACCGTGCTCGCCGCCATCTTCTGGTCGATGGCAATGCGGCTTCCCTCATGTCGCCCATGTTTGTATTTAGTTTAGGGGTCCTGATAACAGTTTCTTAGACACCACAAATAAAGTCATGGGTCTAATTATTCGTTCCAAACAGTTAAAATGAATATAAATAGCGTGTCCTCGATGTGAACACGTGACATTGCAGTTGGTTTCGTTTTTGCTTCAACCTTCAACTGCAAGCGATCTGGCCACGGCGCAAGTGGCGCAAGCGCAACGCCGATGTACGCTGGAAGCAAGCGCCGGTTGGCTTTCGTTGTTTTTGTTTGACCGGAGAAAATCTGGCAAGTACGCATGGCGCCGCTACTGTTTTGGTTTGACGGGACGCGAGAAGCTTCGCATAGAGCTTCGGAGTTTGCGAGCACATAGTGAAGACGCGACCGGAGAAGTGCCCCTGTGATGTTCCTGGAAGACGGAAAGTAGCATTCGTAATCGTCGTGTGTGCTTTGAAAGTGAAGGGAGTCACAGGGTCCAGGAGTTCACAACCACAAGCCAAGGTTCATGACAGCGCGGCGTTGACTTCGGCGATCTTACTCTGTTTGGTGCAACCCGGCGATGCGAAAAAGAGCTGAAACATTCGTCGTGTGTGGTGCGGTGCTTTGTATTCCGGGTCTGTTTGAACCACGCTTTTAACACGGAGCGCAAATTGTTTGTTGCGTGGTGGAGGTTCAACGGGTACAGTCCCGTCGTCGTCAGCTGATCCGGTCCAGCTGGTCCGGGAGGTCGCAGCGAGCGTTTTTAAAAGTAAATCTTCCTTCGTTCCGTTTCAAACTGTGGAAGTATCCCGACACATACCGTGAGTAAGAAGCAGCGGGCGTTTTCAACAAAAGTACGTTTTAATTGAATAATGGACTCCGGATTGTTGTCTTAAATCTGCCGTTTTTTATGCTTCGTGTTGGACTGCGTTTGCATAGCGACGCACACCGCTCGAGTAGATGATTCGGTCCTGCAACGAGTTTGTTGCACCAATCATGCGGCGTGAATAAATTAGTGCAGGTTTTCCTACCTTCCCACAGATGCATGTACTGAGACCATTTTTTATATTGTGAACGTAGTGCTCTTCCTTTATTTTGGAAGACGCGTTGGTGCATTTATTATGGTACAATCACTTGAGAGTTGAGAAATTGGAGAGCGAGCAAGCTTTCCCAACTTTGTCTCTTTCTCTCTGGCACTGCCCTGTTTCAGTTTCAGTAGGCATATCTACTAGCAGGTAGAAACTGCTCTAAAGCAGGTAAAAAACGGGTAGCTTAGGACGGTGCGGACTCCGTGTTTCGCGCTTTTCGCAAGGTGACAGGGTAAATGCTTTTGTGAGATATGCGGAATATGCAAGCGATTTTGTTATGCCCGTCGTTTGCGTCTCTCCAGCAAAACGAATAAGATGATCTACTACAAAGGCGCAATCACAAGCCAAGATTTAAGATAGCAGTCGTTTGCTTCGGTGATCCGTGTAGCTGTATTTTACCCTGCTCTCTGCAACACCGTGTCATGACGAAGAGCTGGAACGGTCACGGATTGTGCTGGCCTCCCGGTTGACAGAAACCCGCGTCGCCCGCATCGGCACCGAGTGCGCTTGGGCTGTTGATGCTCAAGCCTTTTATCCGCGGCTTGTCGCCAGCTCATCCTGCGGCTCAACGGTGAGGAAGCGGCGAGAGTAACCTCGGAAGTGAATGTAAATCCTCGTTCATTCAGTTATCCGGTGTCAAAGTGTGGAAGATGTCCAACGTGTACTGAGGGCGGGAACTACGAGCGTTTTGCCTTGCTTTTATAACCGAAACCAGACCAACGAGATAACTGCCTTGCGTACTCTAAAATGACGGAAGCAATAAGTTTCAACAGGTCGAGTACGTCACCGGGGATGTAGGCGAGACGGTGCACACTGTTTAAACGCTTGCAGTATCCACGAGTGGTACCAGGAAAGCGACGTCAACAGAGAAGCAGCTCGCGATTCAGCATAATGCACTGCTACGGGCCCGTGTATCTTCAAAGTTCGGGGTGGTGGCAGTATATAAAAAAAGACGCATCAGCGCCCCACACCAGTGTTCACGAATAACACCGGTCAGAAACTCCCAAGCCCTACCGCTCTTCTAGACACCGACACGACATACGACAACAAACTGCATTGACTGCATCAAAACGCCCCAAAAGTGAAGGCGTCTGCTCCCGTACTGCAACTGCTGCAACTAGCGGAAGTGAAGTGTTGGGCGGATGTCCGGATGTCCTTCACAAAAATATATAAAAAATGCTTTGCGCAAGGATCATTTTCATTTATTATTGTATACGTAATGACAAAATCCCAATAATTTGTTTTCCTATCTGATTCAAGCTAGTCGGACTGCTCATAACACTGGTCAAGCAAGAAAATAACAAAAATTTGAACTTTTTCATGACCGGTTTAAGATTTATTGTTAACATATCGTTATTTATTGCAACGGATTAACATTATAGATTTTGCCTCCATACTTTTTAAATGCAAACAGTTCTAACACACGGCTGTCCATTGCGCCGTGTTTTGTGTATTCTTCTATAAATCTGTAATGGTCAGCGACCAAAGAGCTCACCCGCACATGTCAAGCTTATATGCGCCGCGGGAAAAAATGGATATCGAGTAGGAAGTGTCGGGCGTAGTGTCGTTGTTGTGTTTGTGTACATGTCGGTGCTGTGTAGGATGTGGTACTGGTTTGCCTGCGTTGTATGTAGGGTTGCTGTGTAGTCGCGGTCGTTCGCAGTGTTAACAGACTCGTCCTTTTTTTTAAAAACAGACTGCTAGAAATCTCGATAGGTGGCGCAAGTTACCGCCCGATTCTAAACAGTTTGCTTGAGTTATTTATCCATGTGAATTCGGCACTCGTTTTTTTTTTTTGTTTTTTTTTTGTCTAGCGGTTTGTTGAAGCTACCGACGCCGCCGACCGCCGACAACGCACGTACGTACCTTTGCAAGTAGCTACGTCCGCCGCTTGGAGACTTTACTGTGTATAAAAGACATCGAACGAGAACTAACGCGCCCTGTGTGCTTTCAATTCGGCTGAAAGGCGCGCGGCTCGCTGGGCTCGTCTCTCGCCTGTTCTCGGCCGCTGACCGCCATGTTTCATTAGGAACACGCTCGAAACGGTTTTGCGGAAGGCAGACACGGTGTAGCGTGTTAAGTTTACAGAGCACCTCATGTGTAGACGAAAAACACAGATGGCCTCGTGTAAAACGAACACGTTTCGACGTGTCCGCTATGGGACAACGGTTTACACGTCTGGGCGTGTTATTTTTGCTAACAGTGTGGTTTGAAACATTTCTTTTAAACACAAAAGACAACATAATACATTTTTATACATCAAATAGAAATATTCACACCACTAGCATCTTTAGTTCGCAGAATCAACGGCTAGAACACGGGTGCATCACTACGGACAATACGGGACACGTGTCGTCCCATTTTTTTTTTTGTCCTTAGTCTTTATGATTTTAGAACATAAATAATGAACATCGTGTTGTGTGTTCTGCAACGGTGCCAAAATGCCCCAGAAGTGGCGTCGCTTGCACGTTCGGCGAACTTCCTGAAACGCTCGTACGAGCGCATGTCAACACCTTCCACTGTATTAATGGGACGCTTCGGGCGTATCGGGGTATGGTGACAAGAATGACGTCATGGGAAAACTGTGCAGAGTTAAACACGAAGTATAGGTGCAAGCCAATCAATAGGCAACCTGAAGAATGCGAAGAAGAGATGATGTTTGGGACGCAAGGAATTGCGCCGTCACTGGTTGAGATGGAGAAAGACAGCACACTTCTGCATTCCGACAAAATTCGAGGGTAAACAATGGCAAAAGGTGCGCAAAGAGCAGACGAATTTGCTTGCTGTCGCATACTTATCATGGTTTAGGGAGGCTCAAGTGAGGGTGGGTGCAACTGCTAGATCGGGGATCACGGGACATGGACGCCATTTAATTGCTAAATTTTGCTGGGAGTCTAAGGGGCAAAGGGTCGTTTCCTTTCCTAACTCAGGTCATAGAGGCCCCTTAACGTGCTTGAATAATTTACACAAGGTATAAATGATTACTTTTCCATAGCCACCAGTTTTGTAGCGATAGGTTAAGTATTTTTTTAACGCGAAAAATGGTAAATTCCGCCATCTTGGACGTTGCTGCTTGTCTGGCAACCCTGCTTTCTCCTCTCGACGTTTGCAATTCTCGGAGCGAGAAGGAAGCGAGAGAGGCTGCGCCAAGGCGTTCGCTGCCTGCAATGGGAGGCGAGAGGAGGAGAGGTGCATGGAGCAACAGAGGTGCAACAGAGCGGGCGCCTGCTCTCGTGCAAGCAACATTGGCGCACATCCTTTCTCGAATCCTCTCCCTCAGGCGCCGCCATTAAATTGCAAACGCTCTCCAGGTTTTGATTTGCGCCCACCACTGATCTCTATTGTAGTAGGCTGGATCGCGGACCGCGGCCTCGGCAGCTGTGGCCGAGTGCCGCCACCGGCGGCCATTGATTGACACCAGCCAATGCATGGGACTCTATGGGAAGAAGGAGAAAAAGTGACGTTTTCCCCTGTTTCTAAGCTGTTGTCGGCATTGAAATTTTTGGATGCTTTTCGATAAACCCGTCAAAGAGCTCGCGTACAAACAATAAACCTGACAGCCCTCGCAGTTCTTATAAATAAATATTTTGTGGTCGAGAGTGACTCCGCTGTAGTACAGCTGAATGAGGCGAGAGTTACCTAGAGTTACCGCGGAGTCAGTGGCGGTTTCGTTGAGTTGGGTTTAGCAGACGACAAGCTCGAAATCATTGCTACGCGGAATTCGCTCACTCCCGGAAAGCAGTTGTCGAGATGGAACTTCTTTGTCATTAATCAACTTCTGGGCTTCCCCGAGGACGGTCTCATTGACCGCCAAGTTGCTTTGTTTACTCCACTACGAGAGCAAGCTTGCCAGCTCAGCCGTAGGTGCTGCGGTACGTTTGATTTTTTTATGCGGCGACCGGAGGTTTGACATACCGATGCGATCTCCAAACACCCGACATAAAGATCGCAGCGCATCATAAAATACTCGCCTCCGAACACAGCCTACATGCTCCAGTATGCTTACTTTTGTGCGTTTCTCCCATAGACTTGCGTGTATTGTATGGTGTCAAGCAACGGCCGCCGGTGGCGACACCGACGGGCTCCCGATCCGCGATCCAGTGGCGCCCAGCCTCACTAGAGCCTCCCTATCAAGGTTAACAGACTGAAGCGCCAAATGGTTACGTAACTTACTCTAAAAATGCCATATCTGAGCCTATACACCACTGATCTCTTCTATAAACCCAAGTGCTTTGAGGCATTTTGGTGTGCCCGGCACGGGTCAGAAAAAGCCCAATGCTAGCCAAATAGCTAACTGCCATTGTTTCCCGCCAACTGCAAATAAAACTAGCCCAACCTGGCAACCCAGGCACCAAACTTGGCCAGTTTCCCCAGTGTAGATTATCTTGGTCCCTGAACTTGATACAAAGAAGTCATCTCCTATTTCTCTCTCTCTCCCTTGGCCAGAACGAAGCAAAGAAAGAGTGAAGAGACAAAACTAAAAGGCGCGCAAAGACCCGCTAAACCAGCTCGCGTGCACTTTGACGGGTTTTTTTTTTCTTCTTTTATTTGTCTTTTGTAAGAAGAAAACACTGTGAACTTGTGAGTTTGCGTAATATTACTTGTAAGGAGAGTTTGGTTCTTTGTATCAGTGCGCTTCCCACTTCGTTGTGGGCGAGCAAGCTGACGAGTTACGATTTGCAAACAACAAAACCACAAAAAAAGAAAAAAAAAAGTTTGAGTCGCCATTTTAAATGACGTGAAAAAATCCTTAGGCGGCGTAAAGAATGCCAGGCCTTGCGTTTTGTTAATCCAGGTGACTGTGTAATTTTGGTAAAACTTACAATTACAACAACAAAAAAAGAAATTTTCTTGTCGTTATTTAAAGTTTTCGCATTTTTCCTCCGTGAATGAAAACAAAAATGTAATGGATTACAATCATTGCTTTACTCAAAAATTAAGGAAATTGATCTTTAGTAGAAACATCGGTTCGAGAGTGAATAGTTTTTGTACCCTCTCTCTCTTCCTTCTGGCCGAGCAGAGAGGGAAGATCGTTTCTATTTGTCGACTTCGGGGCAGAAGATAACCCGCGATGGGGACAAAGGCGAGTTTGGGGGAGCCGTATCTAGGTCACAGCGCCTCAATGGGTGAACGGGATGTTGCTGACGTTTTGGGTGTCGAACGGGTGGGAGAGGCCTTGCGGGCGCGTTTTTTCTAGCCACTTAGTCTCGAACCCAGTCGCGTGTCCAGGCGGAGTTACGAAATTAATGATACATTTAAGGGATTAGAAATAATTTCGTTACTAGTGACGGATTACGTACAAGCCTGGCCACACACTCACCACCAGCTTACCACCTTTTCCTGGTTGTCCCATCAAGCACGTGTCGTGTCATTAGTAACATCTGTTGTACAGCTCGCAACTTTGGGACTTCAGCGCTCATACCCCACGATCTGGACTTCCGCCAAACGCCATGCGCACATTACTCGCAGTACCTTAGACAGAGTGGCCGTTTTTTTTTGTTTTTTTACAGAATACAAGCCAGCGGCGTAGACTTTCCATTTTCCGGGGGGGGGGGGGGGGGGGGCAGTGGTTAAGGCTGAGAAGTTCTCCGGGCGGGGGGGGGGGGGGGGGGCTTTTCTGCGCAATTGTTTTTTATACCGGCAATTATTAGTAGTTTATTTTAGGGGGCACATTTTACAGCGTATGTATAACGCCATGTGTCCGTCGCTGGGTGTCAATGTCAATCACCGTGCAAGCGTAACCGTGTATTCATCGCCGGTACCATGGCGCACGTCTGTGTTCATCGCCGCTACCACGCGCATGCGCCGGCGAGCACAAATCTGAAAAACAAAATGCTTTTGCCAGCAGCGGAGTTCGGGGGTAGAACCCAGGCCCATGTGCTTCTGAAGCAGTAATCCACTCGGTCACGAGTCTTTTCTCTTTAATACATGAAAATAAAGCCTGCGGCTGCTGAATATCAGGTCAAACGCTCATTAACAAGACAGCGCACAAAACAGTGTCCATTACTTTTTCTAATTTTTTTTAACGGCTTGCCAACTAATTTTTTTTCACGCATGCGGCTCTTCCCGGACGACTGCATCATCTATCGCTTTACTGGGCCCGTTAGGTCGTGACTCCACGACTGCGGTCTGGATAACACCGTCGGAGTCGCTACTAAACGGACTTTTGGGACAGCTCCGGGTAGACTAGGCGCCCTCTATATGAACTTCCGGTTGTCTTATTTATGTTTGTTTTTTCTGTTTTTTTAATGGGACAACGCAAAATGGCAGGCTGCTGTGGAAGCAGACCAAGCGGACGTAAAAGTGATTGATGCCCCGTTACTTTCTTGCCAGAACTGGAGATGGAAGCTAACGAAAGCACGTTGGGATTCCATTTCCCATGTATTTTGTCAATAAAGGCAATGGGGCGCTATTTTGTTTACGTGCCACTACTAGAAGCTCGTTATATGGCACGTAAACAGCGTCTGGGTAAAGATCATGGCCCGGGGAAGGGGGGGGGGGGGGGGATCTCCCCACCCCCCTTCCCCCGGATCTCACCAAGGGGGACACAAGCCCCGATGCCCCACCATAGTCTATGTCTATGATACAAGCCTCTTAGCCTTGATTCCTGCACTCTCAAGAAAAAAAGGTTGTAAAAGGGTGTATCGTTACACCCATTGTCCCATATAATACACCCCAAAATTTCATTTCGACGTACTGAGCCCTACAGTCGAACAGACGGCCCCAAATTTTACGAGGGGCTTGATAGCCGTGTGGTACAACGTATTAATATAGCTAATTTACGTGTTACTGACTACAAAAAAATATAATCGGGGTTTTCTTGTGAAAGAGAAGGTCAAACCGAGAGATGATATGAATAAAAGCCAAGTTGAATTTCGGACATCGACCGGGTTGGACGTCTCTATACGACTTTTTTACAGCCCCTTCCTACCATTAAAAAACGAAAAGTCATTTTGGAGGGCGTATGTCATTGGATAAAGGTGAGATGCTTTTTTATGTATGCCGATAAACTCCCGAAAGAAAACTTCCCAGCCGGTTTTATCAAACTCTGGGGAAAACCGGAATCAGAGCTCTCGTTCAATGAGAAAATAGCCAAGCTTCGCGGCGTAAAATTTCTGCCTATACCTTCATTTTGTGCTGACACAGAACACAGTGCAACGCGATAATATTTCGAAAGGTTGCTTCTTTCTTTGAAAACCAGGCACCGATAGACCCTTTCCGAAATGGTGAAATGATGCATAAGTGGTCGCAGCCGCCATTAGTTGGCCTCGTCGCGTTTCGCATGACGTCCGCCTGATTGGTTTCGAGTTGGCGCCGAGCATTGACGCAGCACTCGTGTGGAATGTCCTTCTAGCCGAGTGCATTCCGAATGTTGCCAAACGGCTCGTGTGCAATGCGTGCTCACAGCGCACGACCAACTAATGGCGTCCGCACATATTCTACGCAACTTTTCGAAATTTCGAAAAGGCTAATGTTCACGAAACTAGCATGTTATTAGGAAGTTGAGGAATCCCGTACCATTGTGCTATTTTATTCTACGTAACCCCCCGAGAGACGCGGGTTTCTTCTTCAATACCGGACATCAACACCAAGGAAAAAAAGAGATCTAAAAGAAAAATTCACCAACAAATTAAAAAGCATAAACCCCGAAAACACGAAACCCTAGTCATAACTTAGATGGAAGTTCGAAGTGCGAAGCGGCCCTATAATATCAATGCATTTAAACCGCCTTTGGGAACCGGCAAACAAACAGCACATTTTCATATCTTATTCGTACTCAAACACTAATACACAGCTGGCAATTTATATCAAAATGATCTAAGGAATATGTTGTACGAGCTCCGCGGTATTTTGGTGCACCAACAGTTTAGCCTCAATAAAAATATCTTATACGCCACTGTGGGCTGATTCGTGCGACATCGTTATACACTTGTATGCAACACAATGCGGAAGGCGTTTTCTTTTTGGCTTTGTATCTAACGCGTGGACACCAAGTGGCTCAACGTTTTGAGCAACTTTTGTTGTTCATAACATCCTCCAATCATAATGGGATCTAGTTTCTTAAAGAATTTTTGGCTTGAAAGAGAATCACTGTATATATGTAAGTTAGGCGTGAAGAAAAAAAAAAACGATGCGTGCTTTGCTGTACATCAAAGTGCTTCCCCCAGTGACACAAAAGAGGCTCTGAAAGAGGGGCCGAAAGTTGGTTCCGCTTCGGTTTTGTAAGTCGGCTTTGGAATTAACCCCCTCAGGTGGGGCCCAATTAAGAATTCGACATGGGCTGCCCTCGGGGGAATCACAAAGGGCCTACCTGGACAGCCCACGGGGGCTCCCGTCGTAGAAATAACATTGTCTTCTTGGGTAGTCCATACGGGCTCCGTTTCTATCCCGCCCATACATCAAAAGCGCTTCGAAAACGTTAACTAACGACGCCACACGTGCCGGCCTGTCATGCTGTTATGCTACGTTTACAACTGAAAAGAAATCCGCTGCCGCGGGAGCGGATCCGCTCCCGGCGGCGGCGGCGACGAGCTGGTTGTGTTTACATCTATTTCCTTCGAGCAGTGGCGGCAGCGCCGGCTGCGGCAGCGGTTCCCGTAACGTCTCGTCAAATATGACGAGAAGGCGCGAGAGTTCCCGCCTTGGCTGTCTCTCTCCCGGGCGTTGCTGCCATTCTTGCGCGTCGCGCCGCGCAAGAATGTCACATCCGGTCAGCGAAACGCCTCGCTCGGCGGCAGAAATAGATCCCGGACCTAAACGGCTCGCCACCGCGTTTTCCGCCCAGCGTTTCGCCCCAGCGGCAAAAGCTGGGCGGATTCGCTGGCGGATCCGCAAGTGTAAACGTACAGTTAGACGTTGCGGTCGGAACGGTTAATGCCATACGTTCCGGCAAAATGTGCGAGCAGACACGGGTGTCGCTGTCATCGCGGTTTCCCAACTCTTGCCTGCCGAAGTTGCTGTGGGCTGTCAAGACCGAGAGAGGTCAGCAGACAAACATGCTTCATTCGCATCCACACGGCTGCCTGTGACACGGCCATGCTCACGGCTGGCGAAAACATGATACTTCTATTACGCCAAAAGGCGGGAACTGAGGGAGCCACTGTTTAAGCGCAGTAAGCACAGAAAGCCGGAGTCGCTTGCCATAACCATGTAAAAGAAAAAGAAAAAAAAAAAGCTTATTGAACGTAAGGTTATTGCGCAAGCGAGCTGGTGATAGTTGAACAATTTCAGAGAACCACTTTTACCTTATTAATGAAATGTTCTGATTACCTTGTTAGAAAAAACAAAATATCGCATGAGCACTGGCGGTAAACAAACTTTGAGACATGAGACCCAGAAAAAGATACATTCTTTATTTCAAAACTTGATTGAGCCCTCCTTGTTGAAAGGTTCATTTGCCCACGAGTAAGTTTGCAAGCAGAGAAGCCGGAAGTGATTGCGGCATTAATGGAAGACGTTTTAAGTCAGTGCCTCGGTCCTCGGCAGCCGGTAGAAATAATTTTGATGAACAACCATTTCGGGTCGCAGTTGGTCGACAGAAGAGCATCCTGCATGGTGTAACGAAAGAAAGAGTAACAAAATATTTTGCGCGTGTTTTAATTTAGAACAATCGCCATGAACTAATTTTCCAGCTTTTACGAAATCGTGGGCGGATATAATCTTGAACGTTTAGATCCCAAATAAAGAATCTCTCTTCTTCTCAGTTCCTCAAATTTTAAATGAAAAAAAAAAAATGTGGCAACCCGAGCGGGCGTGTCTCATCTCGTTTCACCTACACACTAAAGTGTCATGTGCATCGCGCCAGACGCACAGTTATGGTCGGCTTTTGATGATGTGGTGAGCAAGCGTTCCCTTGATTTAAGCCTATACACAGCCCAGCATATTCCGTATGCACGAAGCAGTGCCACATTTCACTCAAAGACTAGCAGAAAAGTAATACACTGCGCAAAAAAAATTAAAAGACGCTTACACATTTCTGTAATGCGAAACAAAAGCGTAGTTTTTGAGGTATTTAGACTTTAAGATATACCGCGTGCTAAAGAATTTAAGGAAGACATATTTGTGCGAACCAAAATAGACCTCGTACTCCTGCGTATATAATATAAGTTATATATGAAGAGAGAGTGAGAGATGCTGGGTAACGTTGGAACACAATCCAGGTGGATTTTATTCGACGTTTCGACCTCAGGCAGGTCTTCGTCAGGATTCCTGACGAAGACCTGCCTCATGTCGAAACGTCGAGTGAAAACCTCCTGGTTTGTTTTCCACCCTTACCCTGCAAATCTGTCTTTTACGCCTTCGGCAACCAAGCCAACATGCCCATATATATATATATATATAGATAGATATGTATCATCTAATTATTTATTATATTATTGTTTATATAAGGAGGAGGAGGGGAGACTACGGAGGTCTCTCCCCTCCTCCTCCTCCTTCATATCTTCCCCGCTAAGTTTATTTGGAAAAGTGACACCACTTGACCCATTAACATCAATTCAGTTTCCCCGCTAAATTTAGCGTCGAAAATGACGTCACATGGCTTCGTGTCACGTGACCTACCAACATATTCAACTTCTCCACTAGATTTAGCGGAAAAATTTATGTCATGTGAGCTCAACACCAATTCAGTTCTTCACCAGATTTACCGGGGAAATTGAATTTGTGTTGAGGTCATGTGACGTCAGTTTTACCACTAAATTTAGCGAGGAAACTAAATGCGAAGTGCTCCGTTATGGGACGTCACGGACTTACACACCAATTGAGTTTCTTCGTTAAATTTAGCGGGGAATTGAATGGGTTTATAGTTGTGTGGCGTCCCATAATGAAACGCGTGCAATTACGCCAATCGCGACGGCGACGCCGACGCCGCAAAACACGGGAACCAGCATCTTAGAGCTGAGTTCTAAAATGGTCTAGTTGAGCTTCCCACCACAGTCTGTAGAGGTATTATTCAGCCGTATATCGCAACACTTGTGTCCCTTATCTTTTTTTCGTCTTTACTTTTTGTGTTTTAGTTAGAACTTAGTGTCTAAATTATTGTTGGTACTTGCCGCTTTAGGCGCTGCTGGCACCTTGAGGTAATATATCGCGGTGATAGTGAGAGATAAGGCATAAGGAGTAGTACTATATTTGGTGATCGCCACACCTCTCTTTCCAAAGTATCTCCACCGATAACAACCGGTGGGTCACCGTAGCTATTGACTACATGACCCACTATGCAGAAACCAAATCTGTTCTTGGGGCTAATGCAAGAGAAGTCGCGAACTTCTTCCTTACATCCTTGCTACTACGCCATGGAGCCCCGCAGTCCATTACCAGCGACCGTGGCACGTCCTTCAGTGCGAAACTTCTGAACAAGGTCCTGAGGCTTGTCAGAACGATTTATCATGTGACAAGCGCTCATCATTTAACCGCCTCACCGAGCGGCTGAATAACACACTAGCTAACATGATGCCCATGTATATAGCGGATAACCACACCAACTGAGATAAAATCTTACCTTACGTCATCTACGCCTAAAATACGGCACGTCAAACAGTTACGGGATATTTCCCTTATTTTCTACTCTATGCTTACGACTCTCATGCTATTCTCGACACTATTTTGTCGTATATTGACACACCTCTGAAGTCATTTCTCGAGCCAAAGACGCCCGTTGACTCACCCGGCTCTAAACTCTGCAATTGCAACAGCTACAGCAACTTCGTTACGCGGACGCACACATACCAGTGTCTCATGATATTGGCGGCTTGTTTTACTGAAGACACCAATTCGTCAGACTAAAATGTGAAAAACTCCTACCTAAATTCCCCGGATCATATCGCATCATACTTCATCATTCCGACATAAACCACGAGGTAGTTCCAATACCTCCGCCCCGCGACCAACGTTCCAGACCTCACGACATCGTACACGTCCCGCTTCAAGCCTACCTTGTACCAATCCTCACGCCCCTACAGTTAGAGCACTGCACGGGCTCGGGCCGGCCCGAAAGCCCGGGCCCGGCCCGGCCCGCGGGCCGGGCTCGGGCCGGGTAGCACGTATTTTTTAGGGCCCGGGCCGGGCTCGGGCTTGAAAAAAAAACATTTCCGGGCCGCGTCGGCCCGGACCGTCCCGGGCCGTGCCTGGTCAGTCGTGTGCCGTAAATTTTAAATCGCGTCGGCCCGGGTCGTGTGCCGTAAGTTTAAATTCAAAAGTATCCATGGCTAAAGTCCGTCTGCTCTCCGTTCGAGGAGATAGAAGCTCTACTGGAGTCAAGGAACAATCTATTGATGGAAAGCGTGAACAAGACAACACTCAACGAGTTAATCGTGTTCCTGCAACCCTTCAAAGATGCTACCGACGCGCTCGAAGAGGAAAGACGTCCAACACTTCCTCTGGTTGTCCTTTACGCTTCTGCGTTGAAGAAACATCTTAAAAAAGGAGCTGTGCAACAATATTCAATTGGAATGTTTTTCTCTCTACACGAGCTTACTGGCACACCTGGGACTCAAGGATACTCACACGCAACGCCATTGGCCAAGAAACTCCTTTGTTGCGGTGTAATTTCGAGGACAAAGGCGATCATTTTCATTCAATCTCTCCTTTGCAAAATTTGATGACGTAACTCGGGGATCGCAGTACACCCAAGTGACGATATCTGAATGCGGTTCATAGATTGGACCCGAGCATTGCGTAAGCACTCGACTTGGGCTCGTGACAATTGCTAGCTCGAAAAGCATTCGGGTTGTCATCCGTGTCCAACCGCTGCAACGACGACAACAGCCGAGCCATAACAATGTCTGGAACTCAGCGCGTGTCCTGCGCTTTGCCAACCCCAGCGCGTGGCTATGATCAACAATGGCGGCGTATAGTCGGCTCCAGATCACGTGGCCGCTTGTTCTGGCTGCGAGTTGAGGGGGTGAACGCTGCTCGTTTTTCTTTAATTTTTTTCTGAGACTTCTATTGCATGGGGTGAAAAACGAACGCGTGTTTCATTGGTCATTAACGTTAGGGATCCGTTTTAAGCGGTATTTGTGCACAGTACAAAGATTGTTGCACAGCTCCTTTAAACCTGGTGCGGCAGTGTCTGCTGTAGAGGCAGTGGAAATCGAGAAGATCAAGTCCCGTGCTCGTCATTTCCTGAACACGAAGCTGAAAATTTCCCTCCTCCACAAGACCGCCACATTTCTCTGGCCTCAGTTCCGCCAATTCCGCAGGTTGCCCGAGGACGAGCGCCTTGAAGTTTACGCGCACGTCAGAAAGCGACTTGCACGTGTCACCGAAGCAATGACCCAAGATGAAGATTAGACAAACGATGACGTTCGAGATTCCGCATCAAAAAGAAGGTGCCAGGGTTTGTTTGAAGACTGGTGTGACGCGCAGGAGGACAAGGTAGCCTCCGACGAATTGGAGGAGTATCTGCATGGCAAGAAAGACTACTCGTGCTCAGGAGTAGCTGATCTTTGTGACTTCTGGAGAGCGCACGATAAAGAATTCCCGAAACTGTCCATTCTATCCAAACACATCCTGTGCATCCCTGCTACAAGTGCTAGCAGCGAACGGAACTTTAGCGCGGTGGGCTACATTATGCAAGCAAGACGGACCTGCCTAGAGAGAGCCCATGGACAAGTTATTGTTTCTCCACAAAAATATGTAGGAAGAAAATTTCCCTTAAACAAATTGAATAGAACAACGAAAAGTGCAATATCTCTTCAATAAATTCATAAATAAAAAATTCCCAACTTTTGTCTCAAGGATTGTCGGTGTGCGATGAGTTCAAAGACTGTCGCAAAAGATGCGCATATTTCACCTATTCTCTCGACAATACACATTCTAAGTCGACATATTTATGATATAAAAAACTCGGTCCCAGTTTTCCGGCTCGGGCCGGGCTCGGGCTCATATTTGAAAATGTTTTCGGGCTCGGGCCGGGCCCGGGCCGTGTCTCTACCGGGCCGGGTCGGGCCGGGCCTAGAAATAAAATATTCTGTCGGGCTCGGGACGGGCCCGGGCCGTGTGTCTACCGGGCCGGGTCGGGCCGGGCCTAGAAATTCCGGCCCGTGCAGTGCTCTACCTACAGTCCGGGATGACCGGCACTACCACTACTGGGGGGAACAGTGAGGAAGACCACGACGCACATCTTCGCGGAAGTAGGAGCGCGCGCTGCAAGTTTTTGGCACACGGGCCTGGGTGCGACTCGGCTGTTCCGCCATAGAGCCATCATTGTTCGCCTGTGGTCTTTTCATATCGCACCATCAAATACGTCTCTCATAAACACCCTCCCAGTAATATATATATAATTCAAAGATGCGCACGGTCGGAGTTCCTAATTCGAAGTGTATTACGACGTTTCGAGCGTGGACCGCTCTTCATCAGGTGAAGAGCGCACAGCCCGTGAATGTTTATATACCCATATATATATATATATATATATATATATATATATATATATATATATATATTATTGTGAAAGGCTACGACACACCCGTACTACGTTTACGAGAGCGGCGCGTGCCCCTGGCTCAGGTGGACCAAAGCACGCTCTCGCACCGACCGGCGACTCGTGCGGGAGCTTTGGAGAACTCGGCTCTCGAGGCAACCTTTGTACAAGCTGGGTGTCTGCGTGTGCGTGTGGATGACTCTTCAGCGAGCGAGCCACCACGCCGAGAGACCCGCCACGAACTTCTTCGGCATTGGCTGGCCGTTGGCACACGAACTTCCGCATTGGCTGGCCGCTGGCACACGAACTTCTTCCACATTGGCTGCCGAGGACCACGTAGGTCCCTGCGATTGGACAAGCCAGTGGACGGTGAGATGGCGAGGCGGATATAAAAAGAAAGGACACCCGTGAAGTTGGTGTGGTACGAACACTGAAGCGTTGTTGTAATTAATATAAATATAGAGTGTTCTTTTTTGCTGAGCTCGTCGCCTCCCGGCTCCTCGAGCCTGTCTCCTACCCGGCACAAGGTAGTGTCGCCGGGCTGGGAGCCTACGTCGGAGCCCTCAATCACGACAACTGGTGGCAGCGGTGGGATTGGGAAGCCTGCCTCCCAGCGGCTATGTTCGCTCTTAGAACCGCACCTCACGAGACGACGGGGTTTAGTCCCGCGGAGCTAGTGTACGGGAGGGCTTTGAGAACACCGCTGCGTATGCTTCGAGAATCCTGGGAGGATCAAAAGGAAAACCCAACGGTCGTCGAGTACGTTCTGGAGTTGTTGAATCGGCTAAATATGGCAATGGGGATCGTGGAAATGAACGCGAAGACCGCACAGAACAGGGCAAAAGCCTATTATGACCGAACAGCCCGGCTGCGTACTTTTGAGGTGGGCGACAAGGTCATGCTTCTTGTTCCCTGTAGAAAGAACAAGCTTGACGTTCAATGGGAAGGCCCAGCTAGGGTTCTGTAGAAGCTGTCTGACACAAACTACGCAGTTGAGCTAGAAGGGAGGCGGCGAAACACGCGAATTTACCACAGCAACCTCATGAAGCCTTACAAAGAACGCGAGGTTATTGTAAACTTAACTCTGAACTCGCCAGAAGAGATGCCGCATGAAATCCCCTTCCTCAAAGGTGACGGATGCTTCACTGTCGAAAAGCTCTGCGCAAAAATGATAATTCATGAGAAACTCCAGCCCGCTCAGATTGCAGATCTAACCCAGTTGATCAGGGAGTTTCGAACGACCTTTTCAGATAGGCCAGGAAAAACGACCTTGGTGGTCCACGACATCGAGCTAACTGTCAATCAACCGGTTCGTTCTAGGCCGTACAGAGTATCTCCAAGGCAAAGAGATAATGGAAAGAGAGATCAAGCGCATGTTGGAGCTCGGGGTTATTGAACCCGGGGACAGTGACTTCACATCGCCCCTGATCCTTGTTGAAGCACCAGGAAAAGACCCTAGGCCCTGTATCGATTACAGAAAGCTAAATGCTATCGCCCGGGATCAAACCTACCCGATCCCGAACATTGAGGAGAGGGTAGAGGTAGTTAGCGCGGCTAGGTTTATATCGACGTTAGACCTAGTGCGGGGCTACTGGCAGGTCTCTCTCACCGAACGGGCTAGCCGGTACGCCGCGTTTATCTCTCCCATTGGCACCTTTCGGCCGGTCATGTTGAGTTTCGGCCTGAAAAACGCGCCGTTTTGTTTTTCTAGCCTTATGGATCGTGTCCTTGGAGACTTTCGCGACTTCGCCCTCCCCTATCTGGATGACGTGGCTATTTTTTCGGATTCCTGGGAAACCCACGTGGAAAACCTTCGCGCGGTTCTAGAACGGCTTCGCCAGGCGGGACTTAGCGTCAAGCCCGAAAAATGCCAGCTTGGGAGAGCTGAGGTCAGCTATTTGGGCCATGTGATCGGACAAGGTTGTCGCCGGCCCTCTGAGGTTAAGACTGCTGCAGTTGCAGAGCACCGGCGTCCCAAGACGAAAACAGAAATACGTGCATTTCTGGGGCTTTCTGGTTATTATCAGCACTACATAGAGAACTATTCGTACATAGCAAGCCCGCTCACCGACGCCCTCAGAAAATCCGAGCCGCAAATAGTTCAATGGGACGAAGCAAAGGAACGTGCGTTCAACTCGTTGAAGGAGGCGCTAACAAAGGGGCCGGTGCTGAGGGCACCAGATTACACGAGGGAATTTGTAGTGCAGTGTGACGCCAGCGATCGCGGGGTCGGAGCTATCCTGAGTCAGACCGATGATGAGGGGAACGAGCGGCCCGTACTCTACATTAGTCGAAAGCTCTCCACACGCGAAGAAGCTTATAGCGCCTCAGAGAAGGAATGTGCATGTCTCGTTTGGGCCGTTCAAAAGCTTTCATGTTATCTCTCAGGCACGAAGTTTGTCATTGAGACAGATCATTGTCCATTGCAGTGGCTACAAAACATGTCGCCCAAAAATGGCCGCCTGCTTCGGTGGAGCTTGATCCTTCAACAGTATAATTTTGAGGTAAAGTACAGAAAAGGACAGCTTAATGGAAACGCAGATGGGCTCAGCCGTAGCTTTTAGCGAAAAGGGCGAGCCTTGATGAATTGCGGCGAATTTTCGAAATTCTCCGGGGAAGCATTCTGTTGTGACTCGCAAGGCGTGTTCAGAGAAATGACTATCTCGGTGAGCCGGCTATAGTGGGGGCAATTAATTTGCTTTGTCGTTGTTGGTTTTTTTCACGGGTGTCCGTTGTATCCAGCTTTTCAGCTTACAGTATTTCTAAGCTCTCTAGTTTATCTTCGTAGCGCAATGGCTTTGAGGAGCATTGATGAGCTGCTTGTTTATTTTGTGATGGTCTGGCGGACTGAGGGAGGGGGCTGGGTGTTCATCGGCCCGGGGTTTGGTCTGGTGTGGTTGTTCCGTGTGTCTACCTCTTCCCAGGATGAACGAGTGCCCGAACTCCTGCCGAGAACCACAGAGCGAAACCGCGTCTCTCGGAAGAGCGGTTGCTAACTGCTCAACCTCAAAACGCTCTCCCGGTTGCCGGAGGAGCTATTGTGAAAGGCTACGACACACCCGTACCACGTTTACGAGAGCGGCGCGTGTCCCTGGCTCACATGGACCAAAGCACGCTCTCGCACCGACCGGCGACTCGTGCGGGAGCTTTGGAGAACTCGGCTCTCGAGGCAACCTTTGTACAAGCTGGGTGTCTGCGTGTGCGTGTGGATGACTCTTCAGCGAGCGAGCCACCACGCCGAGAGACCCGCCACGAACTTCTTCGGCATTGGCTGGCCGTTGGCACACGAACTTCTTCCGCATTGGCTGGCCGCTGGCACACGAACTTCTTCCACATTGGCTGCCGAGGACCACGTAGGTCCCTGCGATTGGACAAGCCAGTGGACGGCGAGATGGCGAGGCGGATATAAAAAGAAAGGACACCCGTGAAGTTGGTGTGGTACGAACACTGAAGCGTGTTCTTTTTTGCTGAGCTCGTCGCCTCCCGGCTCCTCCAGCCTGTCTCCTACCCGGCACAAGGTAGGGTCGCCGGGCTGGGAGCCTACGTCGGAACCCTCAATCACGACAATATATATATATGTATATATATGTCATTTCAACTCAAATCGTGCCAGCGAAAAGAATCGAATTTTTAATTTCGCTGAATAAAATATATGTTATGGCGTCGTCTTTAAAAACGCAGTAGCTACAAACAGCAAGTTCGTCGGATTTTTTGTTCTCGACTTACGAATTTTAAGAGGCCGCGGCGGAGAGCAGTGGTTTTTACATCCGTCGTGGGTTGGATGTTTCACTCAATCTCCCGCCGTGGATTTTGAGTCCACATTGTATTAACTTTTTTCAAGCACTCTGTGAGCACATTTAAAAGGCTCTAATACCATGAAATAACTTTAGGCGTTTCGCTTTTTTTTTTTGTAAAAATGTCAAAAACGGCTTCTCGGTTAATTCTTGACGAACTTTGACAATTAAACCCGTACGGAAATCTTATATCTGGGCCATATCTGTCCATATCAAACATTATATGATTATATACGGCCTATATACAGCCTTATCTGGCGTATATACAGACTTATCTGGCGTATATACAGCCTGATATGGCATATATACAGTCTTATCTGGCGTATATACATTCTTATCTGGCGGCCGGTTTTCAGTATACTAAAAAGCTAAAAAAGTAAAACAAAATTTTTTGTTATCAAACTCTGAATGACTCGCTGTTCGCGAGCTAAATATTATCACAAATAATCCCAAACTTGAGCTTTGACAAGTTTGAGATTGTTTGTGCTAGTTTTCACGAGGATTTCACTGTAGCTTAACTATTTCAAAGTGTTAACATTACACCCGAATAGAGAATTTGCTAAATCACCCAAGCGCCTCGGCCCGTACTCTAGGGATCATGGGGACGGTTTTTCTTCAGCTACCTAGTGATCGAAAATTTTGAGCAATTCTATGGTTACACAGATTTAAGTATAATTCGGAGTCACTCTGAACACGTACCGTGCAGAAGCCAAATACCTGCCATACCACTTTTAAAATGTCCCGCCAATGTCAGTACTGTGCATTCCGGCCAACCTTCAACCTGGATGAGCGGCAGACATATCTTTTACATTATTATCATTCTCGTACAGCTTGAAAAACGCCGATATTAAGTTAGAAACGCTAAACATGTCATAAACAGCTCCGCTGAATCCGAGCTGAATCCCGGTTTTGGTTGTTGTGATTTCTCGACTTTTAAGTAATTCCTGCTAAAACAACAATGACGAAAATTATAATATGGTAAGAGATTTCGGCTGCTCAGCGTGGTTGAAGGTTGGACAAAATGCACATTATCATAAACGCTGCCATTGACGAGAAAATTTAAAAGTGATAATACAGGAACTTTAGCCCCATGGGACGCTTATTCAGGGGGACTACGAATTACACTCGAAACTGTGTAACCATGGAATTGGTCAAAACTAGCTATCACTAAAGGAGCTGAAGGATCACCGTTTCCATAACTCCTCGAGTGCGAGTCGGGCAGTTTGGAGAATGTAGACAATAAAAATATATAAAGTGCTGATTCAGGCTTGTGTTTTTTTTTTTAAATGCCTGGCCAGATCTGGAATTTTCTTATTTAGCCAGATCTGGGGTTTCCATACATCAGGCTATATCTGACATTATGAGGCTATATCTGGCAGATATAGCCTCATATCAGGTTATATGTGGCCAATTTTTGATATGGCCATATCTGTAATCTTCAGATCTGGCCAGATATAAATTTTTGTAAGGGAATACTGGCGATCTACTTGGGGTTACATCAATATTTTTTATGTCTACGGAAAGCCCAAACAAGCTCTTGATATATATTATAAAGTGACGGTTGTATAAAATATCCTTTGATGGACGTTTACGTTAATGTTATGCGAATACCAAAAAGTGCCAATTTTGAAATAAATTTTCTAAAACAAGACATTTTTAATGTTTTTTTGTTAAAATGTAGATATGATCGCTGTCTACTCGAAACTCATGTCGAGAATGTGTGTATTTTGTATGTATGTTCTATATTTAAGCCTCAACATCGGAAAAAGACATGTTCGTTTTGCAAGACCTAAGTCAGACATAGCGACCCGTGCGTTTCTAGGAATTGTAAAAACGTTTTCTTGAATTTTCGTCTGCGTTTTCTAATCAATTATGAACGCATTTTGTGGTATTGAATAGTTATTTATGTTTTGATAAGAGCAGGAAACTACGAGAAACATATCTAACCAAATCGACAGGCCCAGTAGACATTCAATATCGAAGATGCACAGACATTGTATTGTTTCGATTTATAAAACTTTCACTGTAAACTAGCATGACCGGCTATTAGCTGTCATATTACTAAAACATAGAAAGTGACAACATCGTTGATATATTACATACAATTCTTTCCGAAACCAAACGGTAGGGTTTGTTCCCCTCACATCGCACAGATCACCAGGGAATGGACTTTCACTTCCGTAATACACAAAAGTGATGACAATGAGACGGTCCGAAAAACACGGAGAGACTGTCGCGGAGAGGGTTAGGGAATAAAAAATAAATAAATAAGAATAAAATTACCTAATTCCGATCTTCACGAAAATTGCGTTAAAAAAAATAAACGATTTAGGTTTTTGTTTTTAAATTGATTTCAAAATTGGTACTTTTTGGTTTTCGCATAACATTAACGTAAACGTCCCGCAAAGGATATTTTATACAGCCGAGTCATTTTATACTATATATAAAGAGCTTTTTTTTGGGCTCTCCGTAGACATAAAAAATATTGATGTAATTCAAGTAGATCGCCAGTATTTAGTTGTCAAAGTTAGTCAACAATTAACCGGTTTTTTTTTTTGACATTTCTGCCGAAAAAAAGTAAAACGCCTAAAATTATTTCGTGATATTAGGGCATTTTAAATGTACTCGAAAAGTGCTCGAAAATAGTTAATAAAATGTGGGCTCAAAATCCACGCCAGGAGATCGAGCGAAGCATCCGACCCACAACGTATGTGCAAAAACACTGCTTTCCGCCGCGGCCGCTTTTAAACTTCGTAAGTCGAGAACAAAAAATCCGACGAACTTGCGGTTTGTGGCTACTGCGTGTTTAGAGACGACGGCATAACATATATTTTTATCGGCGAAATTAAAAATTCTACCCATTTTGCATGCCCGATTTTATATGAAATCACCCACATATATATATATATATATATATATATATATATATATATATATATATATATATATATATATATATATATATATATATATATCAGTGTGTCGAACCGAAAAAAAATACGGGTTCGGTTACGATTCAGGTTCAGGTAAATTTATTTTGCTCCGGTTCAGTTCCGGTTCGGGGCGCTGAACCGGTTCGCGAACCGGTTCGGAAATTATAAATGACAAATTGCAACATCAAAATAAATTACAAATAAAACATCTGAAATCGGCACATACCGAACGGGATGCATCGTAGTGTAAGGCTCAGGGATTTCTACCAGGAATGGTTTCTTTATGTGCACTCAAAGGTTACCTCACCGACCTTTACGCATTCGGACTTCATCTAATTGGGTCCAACGCAGTAGCTGTAAAATCCGCGACCTCCTTACAAACCCCCTTACAAGTAGAACTCGCTAACTATCCCGCCACCTCGGCGTGTAAGCAATTGAAGGAACAGTGGGGAGAAAATACAGCTTTCTTTATTTGAACTAGCCTTCGGTGACTCAAATTAGACCCTTAAAGGAGTTTTCATTAAACAAGATACGGAATATGAAAAACACTTCACCGAACGCAGCGCCAGAAGGACGTAATAGGAGAAATATTAAAATAGAAGAGTTCGCTGTCTCAGAAATATGTTAGCTTCTAAGTGCCTATACGAAACCGGATGCATTATTATCAAACTCCACAGCCTTTTCTTTTCTCATTCCGATGGAAGTAAGCTTCAAGAACTCGCGCGTTCTAGAAACGTGTTATGAAATGAGCACACAGCAGCATTTAGGATTGACGAGATTGTAAAAAAATTAAATCCCATGACGCGATTTTTTTTTTCTTTTTTTTTTTTTTTTTGCACAGCCTTCCAATTCTCTTTCTTCTGTGTAAGCCGCGACCAGTGCAATACTGGTTCCTATGTCAAGATTCATGGATGCAGCGTTTGTCAAGATACATGGATGCAGCGTTTATATTCCTAAGACTGAGTGGAGAAGAAAGATGTGTAAGCGAGGTGTGTGTCAGTTGACGGCACTCAAAAAACAAATGGCATTGATAGCACATTCATTGTCAACAGCGCGTGGCCGAACCGTTTTGACATGAGCCGGTAACCGTTATTTTTTTCCGGTTCAGTTCCGGTTAGGGTTCATCGCGATAACAATATAACGGTTCGGGTTCGGATTCAGTTCCGGAAAAAATACCGGTTCGGTTCCGGTTTTCGGTTCGGTTCGGTTCCGGTTCGACACCCTGATATATATATATATATATTGGGGCTTTCCCGATTGCTCTCGTGAGCGCGGCGGGTATGGACCAACAGGGTCGGGAAACCTAACTAAAATATTTTACTCTGCAAAGAACCAGAGGCTGGGCATAAGCAGTCAGCCGGAACTTGCAGTGCGGTCTCTTCACCGCCAGGCCGGTCGTTCTTCTATATCTCGCGCAGGGCTGCCTCGAGCTCGGGTCCTTCATCGTCTTCTCTTCCTTTTGAAGAACGCATACACTTCAGAGCATGGTGTCTTGGTATGCCCTGGTGGTCCTACAGGGACGCACCGCCACAATGTATTTCTCTCTCAAATTTCTTACCCCGGTTATATCACAAAAGCGGTAAACCTCAAGAGCTGCGCTCTAATCCCGCATTACAAAGAAGCGTTACCGTTTGTAATTTTTTAGTGATTCAAAACGTGCTCCGGCGGGGGCGGGCTGTATCCCTACTGAAAAAAACCATTTGGCGCCCATATGAAAATAAACGGGTCCATACCGGTAACAGTTTAACCATACCGGTCACCAGTTTGTCAAAGGGGTCCCCCGTATGAGCCATAACGGTCACCTATTTGGACAAACAGGTCACTTCTCTGGCAAACGGGTCGCTCGTCTGGGCAAATGGGCGACTCGTTTGGGCAAAGTTGTCGCACGTTTGCTCAAACCGGTGACCATGTTGCAAACTGTACCGGTTTAATCAAACGGCTCTCCGGAGCCCGTTTGATATTGAACGTACAGATCGGCGGCGTGGGCACGCCTAGCACTTCAGAAGTGGCAGCCAATGTTTCCGGAAGGCTGGGAGCGGCGGTTCATCGATTTCAGATCGTCCGCGTATTGCAAGTAATTATATTTATATTTCAATTGCGCTGATTTTCGATTATTCTGCAACAAAAACTAGCACTTTTTTTTACGTAAACGCGCGACGTTGGTGAGCTGATATTTTTGACAGAACTTCAAAACTTTGTCCATCTTTGTTGCCTGCCTCAATTTACTTATTCAGCTCGAATCTCTCTCGCAGAAGACGCGACCGGGTGAAAGAATGTAGTCTAGACTCCGTTTCACTTGAATTACGAACGCAGCGAAGGTAGCACGCGTACACGAAGCTGCAAGAACATCTAGCATTGCGAGAGCAAGCCCGCCGTTGCAGCACTCAAACTACGAGCTCGCGCTGAGTACTTTCTTCGCTCGGGCGCAAGCCGAGCTTCTGGCCGCCTCGCCGCCATTTCCAAGGTTCGAGCGTGCTAAAATGTGCGCGCGC
This sequence comes from Ixodes scapularis, assembly GCF_016920785.2. Lineage (NCBI taxonomy): Eukaryota > Metazoa > Arthropoda > Arachnida > Ixodida > Ixodidae > Ixodes > Ixodes scapularis. The sequence continues at coordinate 153,771,250 of NW_024609846.1, forward strand.
GCGCGTGTTTGTTTTTCGAGGCTACAAAAACACATCTCACTGGAATGCCTGGGGAGAGGGAGAGGTTCTGACCCGGTGGTCCCAGCGCCTTGACCTCGCCCCCTCCCTCCTCTCTTGTCACCCCTATCACGTGACCCACAGCAGCGCGCGAGCTGCACGCTGATAAGCATCGAGATCCGGAAGGGCGCTCCTTGCAGCCGCTTTTTAGAGCGCAGCTCTTAGGGGCCCGTTCCCGGCTCGAGCGGCGTCGGCGTCGCCGTCGGCGGCGGCGTCGGCGTAACCAAGGTCATCCCAAGGTCACGTGGCCCCCAAGGTCATCCCAAGGTCACGTGACCCCCAAGGTCACCCCAAGGTCACGTGACCCAAAGTCACGTGACCCCCCGAGGTCACGTGACCCCCCCCCCCGGGCACGTGACACCCCCAATTCACGTGACCACCCCCAGGGTCACGTGACCCCCGCCGAGGTCACGTGACCTCCCCGATGACGCCATCGGCATCCGCATTCTCATCGTTATCATCACTGATGACGATGACGATGCGGATGCCGGTGACGTCACTGATGACGTCATCAGTGATTATGACAATGACGATGCGGATGCCGGTGACGTCATCAGTGACGATGACGTCATCGGGGAGGTCACGTGACCTCGGCGGGGGTCTCGTGACCTGGGGGTGTCACGTGACTTCGGGGGGCATCCGCATCGTCATCGTCATCATCACAGATGACGTCATCAGTGACGTCACATGACGTCATCAGTGATGATGACGATGACGATGCGGATGCCGGTGACGTCATCAGTAACGATGACGTCATCGGGGAGGTCACGTGACCTCGGCGGGGGTCACGTGACCTGGGGGTGTGACGTGACTTCGGGGGGGGGCATCCGCATCGTCATCGTCATCATCACAGATGACGACATCAAAAACATCACTGATGACGTCATCAGTGATGATGACGATGACGATGCGGATGCCGGTGAGGTCATCAGTGACGTCACATGACGTCATCAGTGATGATGACGATGCGGATGCCGGTGACGTCATCAGTGACGATGACGTCATCGGGGAGGTCACGTGACCTCGGCGGGGGTCTCGTGACCTGGGGGTGTCACGTGACTTCGGGGGGGGGCATCCGCATCGTCGTCATCACAGATGACGTCATCAGTGACGTCACTGATGACGTCACCGACATCCGCATCGTCATCGTCATCATCGCTGATGACGTCATCGGAGTCCGCATCGTCATCGTCACTGATGACGTCATCAGTGACGTCACTGATGACATCATCGGCATGGTCACGTGACTCCCCAAGGTCACGTGACCCCCCCAGGTCACTTCACCCCCCAATACCCTTCCCTCCTCCTCCTCAAGAGCTGCGCTCTAATTCGTTGTTACAGGGAGTTGTAAACGGCTTTCACTTTTTTTACAGACCCTTCCTACCATTAAAAAACGAAAAGTCATTTTGGAGGGCTTATGTCATTGGATAAAGGTGAGTTGCTTTTTAGAGCGCAGCTCTTAGGGGCCCGTTCCCGGCTTGAGCGGCGTCGGCGTCGCCGTCGGCGTCGCCGTTGGCGTCGCCGTTGGCGTCGCCGTTGGCGTCGCTGTTTTATGTATGCCGATAATCTCCCGAAAGAAAACTTCCCAGCCGGTTTTACCAAACTCTGGGGGAAACCGGAATCAGAACTCTCGTTCAATGGGAAAATAGCCAAGCTTCGCGGCGTAAAATTTCTGCCTATACCTTCATTTTGTGCTGACACAGAACACAGTGCAACGCGATAATATTTCGAAAGGTTGCTTCTTTCTTTGAAAACCAGGCACCCATAGACCCTTTCCGAAATGGTGAAATGACGCAAAAGTGGCCGCAGCCGACATTAATTGGCCTCGTCGCTTTTCGCATGACGTCCTCCTGATTGGTTCCGAGTTGGCGCCGAGCATTGACGCAGCACTCGTGTGGAATGTTCTTCTAGCCGAGTGCATTCCGAATGTCGCCAAACGGCTCGTGTGCAATGCGTGCTCACAGCGCACGACCAACTAGAGGCGTCCGCACATATTCTACGCAACTTTTCGAAATTTCGAAAAGGCTAATGTTCACGAAACTAGCATGTTATTAGGAAGTTGAGGAATCCCGTACCATTGTGCTATTTTATTCTACGTAACCCCCCGAGAAACACGGGTTTCTTCTTCAATACCGGACATTAACACCAAGGAAAAAAAGAGATCTAAAAGAAAAATTCACCAACAAATTAAAAAACATAAACCCCGAAAACACGAAACCCTAGTTATAACTTAGATGGAAGTTTGAAGTGCGAAGCGGCCCTATAATATCAATGCATTTAAAACGCCTTTGGGAACCGGCAAACAAACAGCACATTTTCATATCTTATTCGTACTCAGACACCAATACACAGCTGGCAATTTATATCAAAATGATCTAAGGAATATGTTGTACGAGCTCGCAGTATTTTGATGCACCAACAGTTTAGCCTCAATAAAAATATCTTATACGCCACTGTGGGCTGATTTGTGCGATATCGTTATACACTTGTATGCAACACAATGCGGAAGGTGTTTTCTTTGTGGCTTTGTATCTAACGCGTGGACACCAAGTGGCTCAACGTTTTGAGCAACTTTTGTTGTTCATAACATCCTCCAATCATAATGGGATCTAGTTTCTTAAAGAATTTTTGGCTTGAAAGAGAATCACTGTATATATGTAAGTTAGGCATGAAGAAAAAAAAAAAACGATGCGTGCTTTGCTGTACATCAAAGTGCTTCCCCCAGTGACACAAAAGAGGCTCTGAAAGAGGGGCCGAAAGTTGGTTCCGCTTCGGTTTTGTAAGTCGGCTTTGGAATTAGCCCCCTCAGGTGGGGCCCAATTAAGAATTCGACACGGGCTGCCCTCGGGGGAATCACAAAGGGCCTACCTGGACAGCCCACGGGGGCTCCCGTCGTAGAAATAACATTGTCTTCTTGGGTAGTCCATACGGGCTCCGTTTCTATCCCGCCCATACATCAAAAGTGCTTGGAAAACGTTAACTAACGACGCCACACGTGCCGGCCTGTCATGCTGTCAGACGTTGCGGTCGGAACGGTTAATGCTATACGTTTCGGCAAAATGTGCGAGCAGACACGGGTGTCGCTGTCATCGCGGTTTCCCAACTCTTGCCTGCCGAAGTTGCTGTGGGCTGTCAAGACCGAGAGAGGTCAGCAGACAAACATGCTTCATTCGCATCCACACCGCTGCCTGTGACACGGCCATGCTCACGGCTGGCGAAAACATGATACAGTACTTCTATTACGCCAAAAGGCGGAAATAGAGGGAGCCACTGTTTAAGCGCAGTAAGCACAGAAAGCCGGAGTCGCTTGCCATAACCATGTAAAAGAAAAAGAAAAAAAAAAGCTTTTTGAACGGAGGGTTAGGGCGCAAGCGAGCTGGTGATAGTTCAACAATTTCAGAGAACCGCTTTTACCTTATTAATGAAATGTTCTGATTACCTTGTTAGAAAAAACAAAATATCGCATGAGCACTGGCGGTAAACAAACTTTGAGACATGAGACCCAGAAAAAGATACATTCTTTATTTCAAAACTTGATTGAGCCCTCCTTGTTGAAAGGTTCATTTGCCCACGAGTAAGTTTGCAAGCAGAGAAGCCGGAAGTGATTGCGGCATTAATGGAAGACGTTTTAAGTCAGTACCTCGGTTTTCGGCAGCCTGTAGAAATAATTTTGATGAACAACCATTTCGGGTCGCAGTTGGTCGACGGAAGAGCATCCTGCATGGTGTAACAGAAGAAAGAGTAACAAAATATTTTGCGCATGTTTTGATTTAGAACTATCGCCATGAACTAATTTCCCAGCTTTTACGAAATCGTGAGCGGATATAATCTTGAACGTTTAGATCCCAAGTAAAGAATCTATCTTCTTCTCAGTTCCTCAAATTTTAAATGAAAAAAAATGTGGCAACCCGAGCGGGCGTGTCTCATCTCGTTTCACCTGCACACTAAAGTGTAATGTGCATCGCGCCAGACGCACAGTTATGGTCGGCTCCTTGCAGCCGCTTTTTTTCTTTGTCTGCTTGTTGTCAGTTGCTGCTCGAAGTTCGCTCGTCCTACCTGCTTCAATCTGTCGCCTAACCCTGCGGTCTTATTGGGATGTCTCTCGACAACGTATTGGAACTGCACCAAAGCTATCAGTGTTCGAAAAGTCCCACGTGTATATCGGCAACGAGCGATTCTTCAAAGAAGTCGCAAATTCTTGCGGTTTGGCTGGGTTCGGCAAATGACAGCTTGTGCGCCGCATCGTGTTGAAACTTCCAAGGAGCCGTTTCCTCTCGTTTGTGTTTGTGGGGTTGTCCTGCTTTGACCGTGTCGACAAATATCACGGATTACATCTTTCGAGTCCGCTATTGTTATGGTAAGTGCACTGCAACCTACGTGTTGGCAACGATTGACCGTCCTTCTACGCGTACTCTTCAAGATTATCTATAGAATTATGCAGCGCCTATTCGCGCGGCAGCCGGGAGAACAATTTCCCCGAAAGTCTACCTGTATAGTCTTCACAGATCGCTTGCACGTTTGTACTTGTCTACAGAAGAGGTAATAAACTTCGAGGAGAATTGAAAACAATCTTTTGTGTCGGTTTTCCTGTCCATTTACAAGCACCTACGCGAGCGCATTTGTTTTACGCGTTTTCTCCATGTTATAAATACGTTTATGAGTTTCGGGACGTCTTAAATATGTTTAAGATAACCAACCTCCCAGACAATACCCATTTAGGGCTAGCGCATAATTTGTTAATTCGAATGGCACGTTCGAACGTGTGGTCACGTGGCAGGTCGAACGGGTACTGGTATCATACGGGCACCCGCATCAAACGGGCACCTGTATCAAACGGGTACCCGTATCCCATAATCACGTTTGATCCAAACGGATCGACAAGTTTGATTCCAACGGGCGACCAGTTTGCCACCCGCTTGAATTTCCAATGTTTTTTTTTCAGTAGGGATGCCCGAAGGGGACTATATAGGCCTTTGAAAAAGTCGCCCTCTGAGCGCTACCATGAGCATGCGCTGTTGATCTGCTGTGCGGTATATCGGACGCTCAGCACAGGTCCACAGCTCAGTGACTCAACATTTTTTGCCCGGGTGATAAGTGATGATCGCTTCATATTATTCCCGTGTTTCAAAGCTGCGTGCACAGATAAGCCTCAGTCCCACTACTCATATAAAAACACGGTATTATATCGAGCCATAGACGACCTTGTAATCTTCGGACGCGGCATGTTACAAATATGTTTGCTTTGTACTTGTATTGCCTTCGAACATGTGTGAAGGCACTTTTTTATGTCCAACGTGACGGGGCCGTCATCCGGGGAAGAAGGACGCCCCAAGCAGTGTGAAAGCCGTATCTGTTTTCTTTTTCTTTTTTTTTTATTTAGTAGCGGTGTGCTTGCACCCTTACAAACATCTTGAGCAGTATCTGACGCACAAAATGTTCAAAGGGACAGAGGTGGAACTGTACAATCGTTAAACTAGACATATGTAATGTTAAAGTGCCCCTACAACGACTTTTTGACTGGTTTTTAATTTGCGCCGAACCTGAGCGTAGTGACTTAGTGAAACTTCTTTTCTCGAATTTTGCTTTATTTTAAAAGTTATAGGCAAATTAAAAGTATAAAATCAAGCAAAAACAATAACTTTCTTTATGACGTCCCTGGTCCTGGCTTGGGTGGCCGTGAACTAGAGGAGGGGTAGTGAGCTCAGCGAGCGCTCACGGCTGCCGCACTCCTTGTCGACGGGTCGAAAGGGCGCCTCTAAAGCATGTGCTGGATAGTCTGTACGAAGCGGGCTGCCAGGATGCAAGCATTGCATCTGCTTGCGGCCCTGCATTTGCTTGCCGCCCTGGCATTGGCGACAAATGACAGCAAACACGGGGTAAATATCAGTTCAGAGGAGCAAACACTTCGCGCTGCCAAACCGCCAAACCGCAAGCCGAACCTGCTCGCCGAAGACCTTCAAAACCCTCGGATCCGGTCGGATCCTCCAGACCATACGATCACAGCGCCGCCGCGTATATCCGGGACCTTTCTATGCCCATCCCTTCACAGCAATGCGTGGCACGCGTCGGCGCCTGATCCACCGTGGCCTGACTCCACTACCACTTTCCAGTATGCGCCGCCTTTTCCATCGCTTGGTGGCAGGTAGGTCGACGGGTCATTTCTTGTTTGCGTACTTTCTAAACTGCTTAGAATGGATGCTTGGGCGAGTTGGATATTTATATTGTAGGAAATAGCGCAAAAGCGAACTCAGTCACATTGAAAATACACACACACCAGAAAAAAGGTCACTCACGTTACGCTAACGTACAACTCAGTATGTATTTTCGTCTTCTTTCTTTTTCTTTTACCCGTATAAGGGCTCATTCACACTGGAAGCGGATCCGCGTTCGCAAAGCGGTTGCGAACGCGGTTGTATAAGGATTCAGTACAATTGCACGCGCACACGATGACATCAAATGCGCGTGCAATTGCACTGGATCTTTATACAACCGCTTTCGCAACCGCTTCGCGAACGCGGATCCGCTTCCAGTGTGAATGTGGGGTAAAAGTCGCCATATATCACTTTGTTGTCTCCTGTACAAAACAAGTACTAATGTCTATCACACATTATCCTTTGAGTGTCATGGTATAGCTCTTTATTTTCAGTAAGCGTAATGGATGGACTACTAAAACAAGTGTCACTCCTTTTCATGATGTTAGGTGCCTCAATTATCTCACGTGTTAAGTGGTGATAGTTCTTTCCAATTACGGTGCTATTTTTGAAGTCCGCAGTGCACCCACAGCCACGGCAGTGAGTTCCTAAAAGTCCTGAGTTTGCTATTCAGGTGTTCTTTTGTTATGATTCCTTAATCTGTCATTTATACATCTTCCAGTTTGTCCTATGTACTGACCGCTGCATGAAAGCGGAAAGGAATAAATCACTCCTTTTGAGCAAGGTATGTATGGGGTTTTATGCTTTTTAGTGCAGCAGGTAAGTGTTTTTGGTAAGGCGTTAACGTTTTTACATAAGCCTGAGATTTTGTTGAGGGCGGAAAAGACTACATCGATATTTGCGCGATTCCCAATCATCTTTAGGTTATGAGAAATATTATGAAAGGGGGGGGGGGGGTGACTACCGGTCTTTGGTTACTGTATCTGTCGCGTGACTTTTCTAAACTGCATGTGTTTCTTTTATGAACTAAAATACTAAACAGAAGCTGTGTTCACAGATAAGTGAGACGGTTTAATCCACTTATATTTTGTATTTCGACTAAAAAGAAGCTTTTAGCGGCTCTGACCAGTCGTAAGGCAGGAGCTGGCCAGGACCGACACCATCACGATTGCGTCACATGCCACGAGGCGCCCCCGTAGATGGGGGAGGCTTCCATGACGTCCAGTTAAAATATGACGCACTGATATTTAGTTACTCTCTCCGTGCTCGCTGGGTTGCCCGAAATACAAGAGATGTAGAAACCGCAAAAAGAATGAAAGCCGTTTACAACTCCCTGTAACGCCGAATTCGAGCGCAGCTCTTGAGAAGGAAGGAAGGGTGCTGAGGGCCACGTGTTCTCGGGGGAGGGGAGTTCACGTGACCTCGGGGGGGGGGGGGTGTCACGTGACCTGGAGGTGTGGTTCAAGGTCACGTGACCCCCTCCCCAAGGTCACGTGGGGGTCACGTTTTCGGCTTGAGCAGCGTCGCCGTCGGCGTAACCGCGCGGTGCATTATGGGTTAATTTTCCCGCTAAATCTAGTGGAAAAATCTCTCCGCTAAACCTAGCGGAAAAATTTCCCCGCTAGATCTAGCTTAAAAATTTCCCCGCTAAATCTAGCGGAAAAATTTCCCCGCTAAATCGAGCGGAATATTTCCCCACTAAATCTAGCGGAAAATTTCCCCGCTAAATCTAGCGCAAAATTTTCCCTACTATCTAGCGGAAAAATTTCCCCGCTAAATCTAGCGGAAATATTTCTATGGGGCGTCACGTGACCTCAGGCGTCACGTGACCCCCCGAGGTCACGTAACACTCCCAGATTACGTGACACCCCCAGGTCACGTGACCCCCTAAGGTCGCGCCCCCCCCCCCCCCCCCCCCGCCTTGGTCACGTGACCCCCTCCCCAAGGTCCCGGGGGGGTCACGTGACCGTGGAAATTTTTCCGCTAGATTTAGCGGGGAAATTTTTTCGCTAGATTTAGCGGGGAAATTTACTCATACTGCACCGCGCGGTTACGCCGACGGCGACGGCGACGCCGCTGGAGCCGGAAACGGGCGCCTAAGAGCTGCGCTCTAAAAGGTAGACGCTTAAATAGGATAAAACCGCAAAGCTTTTTTTTTCTTTTCTTGTCAATTTGTTGGGCCTGGTGACAGACCATATCACCAAACACTCACTTCATGCGCGCGCATAAAACTCAATTGTTTAACATTTCCTTTGCGTTTATTAAAGGTTACCATCAGGGGCGGATTTGCGAAACGCTGCCCAGATTTGCTTTGTTGACTCAATAGTAGTCATCTCACCAAAAACTAATATTTCTTCGTAAAAAAAGATTTTTGGATCAGTTTTTTTATTAAAATAAAGTTGACCTTGGGGACGTTAGGAGAGGGGGGGGCAGCAGTCACCCTCTTTCCCCCCTTGAATCCGCTTACGGTGACCGTTTGGTTCACAATATAAACGTTCTGTGCATACGCGCCACTACGGAAGCTTACTTGTTATGGCGGAAAGAAAGCAAAAGCTTACCTTGTTTTGCCGGTGAATAAAATCGGTGTTTGTTCTGATAGTCAGGATATAGTCACTTAGAAGGTGAGAACGGCAGGAAAGAGCTTCGAGCACTTGTGCATCTCGAGCTCGCGCGCGCAACAGAAGCACCACGGAAGGCATTAAGAGCCTGTTGAAGGGTGTTTCTTCAAGAGACACTCACTTCCATTTTCACTTTATCACTGAGTATAGGCCCCTAAGCGCACACATTGTTTTATATCTCTCTCGAATAAGACCTCCGACTTACCCATCAATGCGAGAGCCCGGTCTAGCTCCTCCCTTAAGATTTCGAGAGTCTGGCGCACGCCTGCTTTACCCTGCGGGTATCAGTACACACATTAGAAATTCTGCTCTCCCCAGGCGATGGCAAATATACGTATATATTATAGGCAGCCCAGAAATGAGCGTGATTCCTCACTTAAAATTAACGTCATATAAAACGATTGGGGAAGAAGAGCATAGCTACAAAGGAGTCGAGTATGAAATGTTACAGATGCCTGACCAACACCTCCTAGACGGCTTTAAAGCCTGCGCGTTACGTCTCATGACGTGACGTCCGGGGGTCCCGCACGGGTGCTGATTGGATGGGAGTGCCGCGTCAGCGTTTGCGTGGGACTATGATAGGAAACGAGCCCCACGCGAACGCTGACGCGGCACTCGCATCCAATCATCGCCCGTGCGGGACCTCCTAACGTCGCGTCATGAGAAGTAAAACGCAGGCTTTGCTGTCTAGGTGGTGTTAGCCTGAGAGACAAGATAATGGGGAGGCTTATACATTCAATTCCAATCCAAGTGATAGAATACTAAAATAGTATAATTTTTAACATGACGCAGAGAGAATAGAACAAACTCCAGACAACGGAGGAAGAGCATGTCCTTCACTCGCAACAACAATCACATTGTTGCGAGCGGTAAACGTGTTCGCGCCCCATTTCCCGAGTTTGTTTTGATCTTTCTGTGTCAAGTAGAACACGCCTCTGCAGTTAATTTAGAATTGTTCATCTTTGTGGCGGAACTGATTATATTTTCTTGAGAGACTCTGTTTTGTCTTTTTTCCGTCTCGAACAGTTTCGCCAATTTTAATTAAACAATGATGGCGTATGCGAACTGGTGTAGATGTGCTACTTTCCTAAACTACATAAAAAGGGGTTGAGAATACAAAGAAAAGTGAAAGAAATGAACAAAACGACAGAAGACAACAACACAATTGCAAATACTAGGTGTTTTACAACGGAGAATTATTCACTTTTTCCTCTATGTTCCATTCTATTCTCCTTAGGATTATTCTCGTACTCCACCCAGCCTCGGTGATTTAAGAAAATGGTAAACCAATATCATTTACTGCAACAAAGTAGTGACATTTTATTAACTATATCATTGTCAGTCGTGTCATGGAAACAACAGACGCTTACTTTCGAACAATGGTATTACTTACTTAACTCACTTATACCCGTGTTACGAGGGCACCCTTAACCGCAGTTAACTCACCTTTAACTGCTGTTACACGCTTCCACAGTCACCGCACTATACTCCCGGATAGCTATATTAAAAGTAGTGAAGACTGCACGCGTGCAAGCCTCTGATGAGTGTTCAAGACGCCCAGGCGCACATCTGCCCATGGCTTCGACTGCATTGCTTCAGAATGTTGTCCGCAAGTATCGTGTTGTACTGTGGGCTAGCGTAACTGTGGTTAATCGAGCCCGTGTAACAAAGGTATTAGAAAGACTGCGCCCATAAGAAGATATGTTCGATGTTTAATTGGGAGCAAATCCATCTGAGAGTAAGAAAACTTTTTTTTCTTTTAAGTATCTTTAAGAAGAACCAGACTCCTGATCCAGACAAAAAATTAAACCAGTTAAAGTTCAATAAAGATTTTGTAGGCTAAGGCTAAATTGAGTCTGATAAGCTTTTGCTCTTGGAAGCGGATAACTTTATCAGAGCTAATCTTTCGACTTCCTAATTAAAACGAATAATGATTCAATTAAGCGTTGAAAGCTAAACACTCTTCGCCACAAGGTTTAGGTGAATGGTAATAGGGTGATGTTGCCAAAATAATCATCCAATGCAATAATGAACCACCGAACTCCTCTCCAAAAGAAAACAAAGCTACTCAACATTTGATTGAAGGCGTAATTTTCTTACTGCTCTTTTATTTAGGTGAAAATCGCTGTGTCACTTTTATTGTGACTACAAGAACGTCTGATTTTGGAAGCCTTGAGTTTATGAAGCAAAAGAAAATGCGACGTCTTACGTTGTACGCCAGACCCCAGAGTGCTGGGCGTCCAATAAACACGGCCTTGGCTCCGAGTGCCAGCGCCTTGACCACGTCAGTGCCTCGACGAACTCCGCCGTCGAGGTAGACCTCGACGCGGCCACGGACAGCCCTCACTATATCGGGGAGGACTTCAATCTACAAGCAGAGCGAGAAAAGGGTGGATTTCACATTCCACAGTTAGTGTGCTGCGTGGACGTTTAGACGGCGTGAAGTTAGTAAGTTAGTAAGTCCAAGTGGGCATCTCGCGACTCCTTTGTAGATGAAAAATTTGACCAGTGCAGAATTACTCAAAGCGCAAAGTTTATAACCTGCATCACGAAATAGTAATTGTGCACAGCCGCACCAGATACAGTGCTTATTCTGATCTGATTGAAACGGACAGGGGTGGTAAGCGTATCCCAATACCCTTCGGTTCCGCAGTACGCGCTTACGTCCACGTGTAGCGAGCATGGGTAGGTAAGCGCACCCTGCCACCAATTGTTAACTTTAATGAAACAAACTGCACACCTCAAACATTGATCACATTACAAGTTCATTAGTTTCCTTGTACACAGCTCAGAAAGGTAATATTCTTACGCAACACAAAGAATAGAGAGCTCAAAAAAGCGTCCACAATACGTTCAATAACTCGAAACTGCGCAAATGATCCAATATTGGCAGCAATAAGAACCTGTGGCTTCAGTAATTTGTAATTTTGTTCTAATTTCTAACGTGCTAAATTTGTGTCATCTTCCCATTACGGAGGGTTTATAAATGCAAGCATATACAACATGGAGGTGTGGAGCACCAAAAGGGAAATTGACGACCAGCATTGCTTTGTTAACATTTAACATTCTGCCTGTATATAAACGAAAACTCCATTGACGATAAAGGCTAAATTGGGGTTTGTCATGCTAACGGTACTGTGGTTGGTAGAACATTCCAGGGATATGCATGCGTCGACGACGGTTTTTACAGGTTATAAAAATTGCCCGGGAGTCATTTGTGATGTTGACAGTTTCAGATGAAAGATAAAATACAGCACATTTCAAGCAATCAGGAGCTGCGCTTCTGCTCTTAATTATTACGCATGTGGGCAAAGTGTGACTGAATGCATTAAGCACACGCCGCACACCGTTAAAAATCCTAACTGGCCTTAGTGTGGCACTCCTATGGGCCTACCTTGGGTCTAATTGGGATTTTCTCTAAGGTGTTAATTATGGCAAAAGTATTTTTTTTTTGCCAGATAGCCAGTGAAATTTCATATGTAGCTTTTGTGTTGAACACCACAAAATTGCCAAAATGACAGATATATAAGCCAGAAATGCCATGCGATAACCCAACAACCAGAAGTGAAACCTGATGTTCATATTTTCTCGAGAGTTGTAGCCTGAAAATTCCAGATGGCAACAATTAAAACCAACTGAAAAGTAAAGCCTCACTCTTGCACGCGTTTGGCAATTTAGGCACAAAGATTCCAGGTTACGTTTCTGAACAACCAAAAGTGAAGCCTAACTATGGCGCTTCGGCAGCTCGGGACCAATATATAAAAATTCCAACATAAGAGTACCAAGTTTGGCTATCCTTTGTCTCATTCCCTCAGAACCCTAAATTGCCAAACACAAAACAAATTTCGGTCCACAGAACACAGCGACCTGGGACATTATTCAGATTGCTCCTCAATCCTAAAAAAAAGCAAAAGGGCATTTTGCAAGATTTTTTTTTTGTTATGATATTAAATTGTACCGATCACCGATATAGGTTCTCCAAAGATTTAGAAAACGTGCACTGTTTTAAGACATGCCGACCTGTAATTCTGTTGTAGAGGGACGATATATGATTAATGAAATCCGACGATTCATTTCTGCCTTCCACTGCATGCGTTTGTCTGGCGTGAACCCTTAAGCAGGGGTCACAATGCTCATGCATCATAGATATGACAGCCTGCAAACACAAGCAACCGTAATATCTGTGGTTCGAATGCCGCTTCCCATGTTTTCTGCTTGAACTCATTGCCAAGGGGCATTCGAAGCACGGATCTCGCGGTGACTCGCGTTTGAATCTGTATGCAGGCTATTTTGTATCATGTGTAAGCAGTGTGACCCGGCTTTAGCTCCCATTGAACGCGTAAGACATTTTCTTTAAAAAAAAACGTAATATGTACGCGATTACTTTTATTTAACATTTTGTTTAAATGTCTCTTCAATAAGACCTAAATACGTCGAGCTAGGCGCATTATATATAACCTTCGTTGCTGCTGCGCCGCTAAACCTCGCAACATCATTACCACTTCTACTCTACAGACCCGAAACTAACCAACAGCTTAATTAAAAGCTTAGCCTATAAAAAAGAAAGCGAGCACAAACGTACTGTCGAAGGTAATCCATCCAGGTGTCTTGCTCCATGATTAGAGACCAATATGGCAGAAACTCCGCAGTGAATGGCTTCCTCAGCATCTTCGGCTGTATTAGAAAACAAGATTTCTCAAATATACAAAAGCATTTACAAAATAGTTTATAAGTAATAAAGACGTTCTAATGGAGCAAATTAATTACTTTCATCTTTAAAAGTACTCTCTTAACTAAATATTTCTATCTGACAATAAAAAGTGCCGGCAAAGGGCCAGTCATTGCCTGCCTTCTACTGTGTATTTAGAGGTAAAAATAAGGGGGGTATAGAAGGTTAATGCTGTCATCTCGCAAAATCAGGTAGAATTTGTTCCATCCCTAGCATCTAATAAAAGTAAGACCATTATAATATTATATTTATTATGACAACTCGGAGCGGATTCACTGTTTTTTATTTCCTAACAGGAGACTTTGTGAAATCCCCGGGGTTTGTTGGCAGCCGGCTTCTCCGGAGTGGATTACCTGCCAATGCACTCTAGAAACCACGTGTAAGTTCACTTTTCTACAAAACTTGAAGACATCCAATCACGACGAGCAATTACAAGGATACAAGCGAATTACAAAGCTCAGGATACGAGGAGACAAAATTCAAGGTTCCGTGCGCAAGGACAAGGAACACGATGTTTCACTTCCGCCTATATAGCATTCTTTTTGGTCTAATATTATTTTGAGAATTTTCATTCACTGAAATTTTTGATTGGTATTCTCCGACGTAATTGTCCGTTTCCGTGTTCTGCAAGGAGGTAAACAAACATATTGCTTTATTTGGTTCATCCCCAATATTCCATATATTTAGACATCCTAACTCATGCACCTCTGTCACTTTGCCAACTCTCATTATGTACTACCTGCCGTTCGGTGACTCATTCCTAATAACAGCCTGGCGTGTGGATCATCTACAATGACAGTTGTGTGCAGAAGCAACGAACCTGTACAAATTCCTTTGGCTACCACAGGCAGCTTCGTGATGCCTCTCAGCCAGATGACGTCCGCCCAGGTGAGGGAAGCATCGCAGATGTCGTCACACACTGCAGCACTTGGGAATGCATCTTCGTGCCGGGAGGTTCCCAAAAAGTTGCCATATCTGCAATTTAAAAAAAAGTAGAGTTCCTGAAGCGACACTCATGGACGTTTTTCATGCTGCTTCTCGGTTTCCAGGACTTGATAGCGAACTTTAACTGGCGGACAAAGAAGTGCAGTACCCGAGTCTGCAATGGTTTAAGTAAAAGTGAGCATTATGAAAGAAGCTAAGGCTAGTTCACACACTTGCGTTTGGTTGCAACCAATTGCGTTGCGTAGCATTCTGCTCCCTTCTGACAAGAGAACATACCGACACCATCTATCGATTAGCTCTAGTATATTGGCGATTTTCGTATATTTCCGAATATTTTGCACCTTATCTTTCCCACCGGCTTAAAAAAAAAAGTTCCGCCAATGTTATAAATGGCCTATTGTCATATATCGTCCGTACATGTGATCTCGCAAATACAACAAACCCTTCATTATATCGTTTAAATACCGTTTCAGGGCTATATCACAGTTGGTGCCAGCGGGGCTTCGCATTCTTTCGTCGAAAGGGAGTAGAAGGCTGCACAACGCACTCGGCTACAACAAAACAGAAGTTCATAAACCAGCCTTTAAATGGATCCCGGTTTGTGAGTGTGATTGGCAGTCAACATTTGACTCATCAGAGAATCTGAGTTCCTTGGATGATGGCTACGTGTGGCGTAGTCATCATCTTAGTCATCCTATGTCCCATCTCATTTGTATGTTTTCCTAGTCTCGGCGCACTGCCGAATTTCGGCACGACTTAGCGTTCGTTCAGTGTTTAGAGCGCAGCTCTTAGGCCCCCGTTTCCGGCTTGAGCGGCGTCGCCGTCGGCCCAATCCCGCGGTGCATTATGGGCAAGTTTACCCGCTAAATTTAGCGGAAAAACTTCCTCGCTATATTTAGCGGAAAAAATTCCCGCTAAATTTAGTGGAGAAATATTCACGCAAATTCAGCGGAAAACTTTTCCCCGCTCGATTTAGCACAAAAAATTTCTCCGCTATATTTAGTGAACTAAATTTTCTCGCTAAATTTAGGGGAAGTATTTCCCCGCTAAATTTATCTGAAAAAATTCCCCGCTAGATTTACCGGAAAAACTTCCCCGCTGTATTTAACCGAAAATTTTCCCGCTGAATTAAGCAAAAACTTTCCCCGCTAAATTTGCCAGAATGAGCGTGAAAAATTATCCGCTAATTTAGCAGAAAAAATCTTCCCGACAAATTTAGCCAGAACGTTTCCCGCTAAATTTAGCAGAAAATATTCCCCACCAAATTTAGCAGAAAAAAAATTAACCTCTAAATTTAGCAAAAAATTTTCCCGGCAAAATTTAGCGGAAACTTTTCTCTGCCAAGTTTAGCGAAAAAACAATTCCCGCGCTAATTATACCAGAAAAAATATTTCCCCACTAAATTTAGCGGGAAAACCTTCCCCGCTAAAATTAGCTGAAACAATGCCCCGCTATCTTTAGCGGAAAAAATTCCCCGCTAAATTTAGCGAGAAAACTTTCCCGCTGAATTTAGCAGAAAAGTTTCACCGCAAAATTTAGCGGAAAAATGTCCCGCTAAATTTAGCGGACAATATTTCCCCGCTAAATTTAGCGGAAAAATTCCCTACTATTAGCGGAAAAATTTCCCCGCTAATTTTAGCGGAAAAATTTCCCCATTAAATTTAGCAGAAAAAATTCCCCGCTTAATTTAGCGGACACAATGCCCCGCTAAATTTAGCGGAAATATTTGCCCGCTGAATTTAGCAAAAAATTAACCGCTAACTTTAGCGGAAATTATTCCCCGCTAAATTCAGCGAAAAAAAATTTCCCGCAAAATGTAGTGGAAAATTTTCCCCTAATGGGAGGCGAGCAGGAGCGGAGCGGCATATCGTCCTCTCCGTACCTTCCGCTCGTCCTCCTCAAGAGCTGCGCTCTAATCCGGTGTTACAGGAGATTGTAAACGTCTTTCCTTTTATGTGAACTGATCAAAGTTAACTTCGACGTAAGCGGACAGCACTCCATGCCACAAAACAAATTTACAATCCTGGGAGAGAAAGATATGCAGGTGCGTAGCCCGCTAAGAAAAAGCTCCGTCCCGCTTTATTTTTTTATTGGATAGGCAGCGTGCCCCCCGCGGAAGTGTATATTACTACGCCTCCTGTTCACGTTCACTTAATTTAAGAACGCACTTTTTCAGCATATGGCAGCGTGCGCCGAGCAACAAGATTGTTTTCAAAACCATCAATATGCAGCCAATTTCTTTTTTTTCAGTTTAATATGGTTTTTGCTTGCCTCGGATAATTCGCTAACCCGATCCAGCCTTTACGTCCAGTGATTAATCTAGTTTTCTAAAATAGCCTTGATGAATTATTGCATGATCGGGATTGTGGGCTTTGTTTTCTACTGGCTCCTGTCTCAAGTTATCTCACACGATTTTATAGAATCAGGTTTTATTTGCACCGGCCTATGTGAAGTGAAGTGAACACGATAAAAGCAGTACGCTGCTTATGATTTATCGAGTGAGACCTCCACGGCCATATTGGTTCACTGAAAAGTACTGTGTTTGTACTAAGTGCAGAAATGAAGGCTGGATACTGAAATGACGCATTCAAAGTAGACTTCGTTTATCTGAAAAACGCGATAATTTATCCTAGTAGTGATCAGTCGATTGGCGTGTCAGAAAAGCTTATCACTTGCCTGCACTACCTCACAAGCAGGCGCCATGTGACGATGTCTACACCTTGGGCCAGATTCACCTACCTCTCGTCGAGCTCGAAAACATGGAAGGACGAAATTATGGTCTCGCTGAATCATCATCGAAATATACGCCTTTTGCTCCCACATGAAGCGGAATTTGCTCGTCGGACTGAGTACTATTTCTTCAGAAGTGGAAGGAGCTGAAGCACCCACGTTAGTCTTGTGGGCACTTGCCTGCACTACCTCGTTGTTTTACCTTGCAGGGGAGTTTAATATTGAACAACGCTAATCTGGCTCAAGGAAATATGACACTCTTAATCTATCGCACTAATTAAAAATTCTTAACTACCTTACTCACTTGCCAGGTTGTTAAATATTAAGAACAAATTACAAGTTCACGATTTTCTCCACTTCGACAAATGTGTCAAGCAAATTTTCTGTAATATCGAAAAAATTCTACGGATAATTTAACATTGAAACGCGCAGAACTATCAATGGGGGTATTCAGTATGTATTGTAGAACTGCGATTGTTCCAGACGAGGTTTTATTTTTTTTGCTTCAAAGTTTTGACAGCAGAATGTTCCTCTGAATATTTTACTTGTGCTGTTGAATAACTTGTTGAGGCACTGGGCTCCCTTTTATTGTTTTACACATTATATCGCCCTAAATCTATTCATGATTCCAGCTATTGCTCAATGCGCAGGAGAACGCTGGCGACGTGAGGGAGAATTCAGCTTAGGCTAGCGGTCAGCATGAACGTTTTCCTTCACAATAACAAGATGGCTCCCGAAACGCCATTTTCCATACTGCTGCAGAATATCGGGTAGTGTTTGGACCGGCACAACTCTACAAGGGGAACTTATGAGGCTAAGCGGGTAGACGACAATTGTGGCACTGCAGTCGACAGGACAGCAAAGAGCCATATATAGAGTGAGTTTGGTCAATGGGAAGAGCGGTCGCATCCAGGGCGTGAATAAGGCGCAAAAACCAGAACCAACCAGAAGCCGAAAACAATCACCTAGTGGTTGCAGCGTGAAACTTTTTTAATAAGTGCGTAAGAGTTAACCGCAGTAACTCTTCAGAGTTGGAAATAATGTACACATGATGTTTCAATTATGATTATGCAAAAACATGTGAGAGACGAATTCGCCGCTCGAACACTGTTCGGACGAAATCTGACCGCTTGGACGGCAGATTCCCGTCCCTCGGCACCTGGGGTACGGATTACGTCGATAGTTTTGCTAGAGTCTTATTGTGCATGGCCGTGATCAAAATATCACGTGCATCATATATTCAATAACCGAGAGTAACTCCCACGCACTTATTGACTTCGTTTCTCGCGACCACCGCATGGGTATTATTTCCCGCTTCTGGCTGGCCCCATTCGAATATGTGAAGGCGCCCTGGAACACGTCCAGCCCGTTTTCGGCCAATGGTCTCTCCTTATTTGCCTCCATTACTTCCCAATGAGTGGCCAAACTCTCTCAATATGCGGCTCTGGGGCAGAAGAAAGTCGCTGCAGTCCGCACGTCCCGCCGCACGTGCGCGTGCACGCGGTGCACGCGCACAATCACCACTATACTGACCCTACTGCCGATGCGCCGGTGTCGACACCTATCGTGATCTCCATCACACGCCTCACGTGAGCCGCTCAATCGCAACACTACCCCGCATTCTAGTACACTGTAGTACTTCCTCGTTATCAATTTATTTCTGAATTTTCCACAACTTCCGCGTAACGTTTCACAATGCTGACATCGTTTTGAGTTCAGAGCAAAAAAAGAAAAAAGACGAAAAAAAAGATCATACTGAGTTGACTATTTCCTTTCATGCCGTCTTTCACATTAAAAATATGAAAGACGTATACAATTCCCTGTAATGCTGAATTAAAGCGCAGCTCTTGAGGAGGAGGAGGGAAGGGTATGAAAAGGAGGGTACGCCCCTTTTCCTCCCCTCCTCCTCCTCTCCTTCTTCTTTCTCCCCCTCCTCCCTACTCCTTTTACTCTCCTCCCCTCCTCCTCCCTCGTGACATCACTCGTGAAGGTCGTGACCTTTACGTTACCTTTACTGTGAAGGTCGTGACCTTCGTCGTGAACTTCACGAGTGACCTTTGTAACGTCACGTGACCCTCGTGAAGGTCGTGACCTCCACGAGGGACCGTGACGTCACTCGTCACCCCAGTGATTCTCGTGACGTCACTCGTGACCCTAGTGACGTCACACGTGACGTCACGTGTGACGTCAATATAAGAAACGTCCCATAATGCAATGCGCGATTACGCCCACGGCGACGCCGACGCCGACGGCGACGGCAACGCCACTCAAGCCGAAAACGGGCGCCTAAGAGCTGCGCTCTAAAATATTCCTTTCAGCAAACTTGTCATTCTTCTTTTTTGTTGAAAGAAACCTTTTGAGAGACTTAGAGCGGCAGCCCACGTTTCAAATCCTTTTCGAGGCGCTGAAGAAGGCTCAGCGCAATGTTTAGGGCCCTATACTCGGCGGACACAAAGTTTGGACAGAAGTTTACGAAGCGCAGCGATCAGACGCTGGCGACAATGACGCCGCGCTTTTGTCGCCGAAGTCATATCGACGTGTTTCACAAAGTTTCGGTTCCAACTTTGTGTCTGTCGAGTCCAGAGACCCAGGTGTCATTCCGTGCATTCAGTGAAGTTCCTTTTGAAGTTCTTCCTGCGAACTTCAACTTACTCTGTCTCAAAACGAAACTAAGTATTATTTTAAGGCATCATCATCTTCTGTAGTTAGACTAGTTTTAGACCTTTGCTTCGATTTCACCTTGATCGCGACCGAGACAACGAGTTGATGGGCTGATGAAGCAGCGTGACAGGTGCAATGACAAGGCGTTTGCTTCCATTTTGTCCGACTGGCACGATTGACTGTGTCAATCAAGCGATGTGTGTACACCGTGGCTTTGCCCTTTTACTATGTTCGCCTGCGTTTGGGTTTTTTCAAACTTCGGCTGGGCTTTGAATTGTAGTCGATTGAAGTATATACCACATTTAACACGTCCCCCTTGTCGGTTGTTTTCCCATTGTGCAATGATACGTGCCTTTCAGGAGTGAAAAGTCACTTTGGAAAGAAATCTCCAAAGCTTGGTAAGTTTAAGAAGTGGCGCGCTCCACATAGTTTGAAGAATTTTAAACACCTTAGGTGCTCCGGTATGCGGAAGTCGGACATCTTGTCAAAGTTTTTCTGTCCTTCCACGGGCATATCGACGGTGAGCACGAGGGCGCGGTAGCCGGACCTCTCGGCGCGTTCCACGAGGTTCCTGGTGAACTCTCTGTCCCTGAACACGTACAGCTGGAACCAGCGGAGCCCTTCTGGAGCTCCCCGCTGCACGTCTTCGAGGCAGTCGTTGCTGAAGCTGCTCAGCGTCATGACTGTTCCAGCAGCCTGTGCAGCTGCGACAAGACGACGTGAGAAAGACAGCTGGCCTGAGCACACATCGCACTGTGACCTCTCAACTACACTCCTCAAAAGTGTTCAGGCTTTTTGTTTCCTCTCTACTTACTCGGGCGGTCACAGTAGCACTTCCAAGAGAGCAGGACCAACGTATAGCGTACCTTAATTTTCACCTCAAACATAAAGTAGGCATCGCCAAACGCTCAGCTTGTGCCCAAATATATCGCTAGTGGACCGGACCGGATGAAAAACCTTTAAAGCTTTTTAGTTATTGGTTCCAAAATTACCAATCATATTCGAAACTTTTCAAAGCAAAAAAAAAAAAAAAGAGAAAAAAAACAACGTGGCGGCGAACGAATTTCACTAACACACGAAGATGAATGGCACGTCGGATGCCGGAAACGCACTCAATATTGTACTTGGAAATGTACCAAATTTTCTTGTCACTTTTGAATGAGACCACGGTGAGTTTTGAAAGCTTGGCATTTGGCAGGAACCGTCAGCGCTACATTTGGGCAGAGAATGAACATCCAGCGGTGTACAGACCAACTCAAATCTCTGACGTCACGCCCTTTTGGTGGCGCTTCTGCCGTCACTGCGTATGCGCATACGCATTACTTGACGCGAACCTGTTTTCTGCACAGGCAGAGTGCTCAGACCCGATTTTGGCAAACACTGGCTTGTTTGTAGACAGTGTATTGGTGTTTAGTTGATGTCTGAAAGAAAACACAATTGTATATGTTTTTGTTTTTGTTTTCTACAGACCCCTGGTATACAACGACCTGACAGTCTCTGACAAGGACGTTCTTTTCAAGGTTCACATCCCCGACGAGAGAAAAGAAGCGCACAAACTAACAGGATACATCGTCATTCCAGCTCACGAACCATTACAGTAGAGCCACGAAATCAGCTGCGTTTATAGTATCGGAATTCAATTCCTCCAATTTCTTCTGGGCGCTGCCATAGCAGTGTTCAGCCTAAAACAGATGCAATGAGAGATTGTTGCGATTATAAAAAAAAGAACGGAGGTCCTGCGTTGTATGCAAGTTGACAGGAGCTTTAGGCGATAACGTTTCGTTCCGTCACGGAGTATTTTAACATTTCTGGACAACGAAAAGCCGTTACCTGCGATTTCATTTAAAACTCTAGATTAGTGGCAACAAATGTTTTCGGCTTCATTATGGCTAAAGTGACATCACTTTCCTCCAGGCAGCTTCGATGCCTGGAGCGCGTCTCCGACTGGTGTGCTTATCGTTCTGTCGCGCCTATGCATCAAATACCATCCCGAAGTTGCCACAAATTACGTCACGGAAGCCGGTGTGACATGCTGTCGGATCTCGCGATCCTGGCGGTTGGTCGTAGAAGGGCTGGCAAAAAGCACGTGCTAGCGCGAGTGTCGCTGTCGTCGCGGCGTTCCGAGCCCCGGCTGAAAGCTACCGTGCAATGTCAAACTTAAGAAATACCTGCATCAGAACAGGCGTCTGCCACACCCACCGCTGCTGCTGGGACAGCGTCAGGATCGCAGCAGGCGACAGCACGAAAATTCTTTAACCTCACCAGGCGGAAATCGAGGGTCCACTTTTTTGGACACAGCGAAACACACCAGTCGGAGACAGGTTAGAGGCACCGTGGCGTATAGCTTATACAGAATCTTTTGGTGCCCCAGGTTTCACCAGGTGAATTGCTCACAATTCGAATGCTTTTTCTCAAAGGCAATGCGGACAAAGGCACAGGCACATGAGCCTAGCTGAGTTAAACGCTGTGTTAGAGAACTCGCATACAGAATGCACTTGACAAAACCAAACGCTTGTCCCCGTGCGTTTGTCAGCACTGTATATAGGTATTTGTCAATTGGATGTGCCTCACAAGCCTTTACAGTTGTAAAGTGTCTGTCTAAAAAGAAAGGTCTAGTTGTTGTTCTTTTGTAGCGCCTGTATTAGAAGTGCATCGCACAGTGTTGGTCGTGAAGGTTGCAACCTAGGACCTTTCGTAAAAACAAATATTTAAAATAAAATAAATATACGCCATGTATTTCGTTAGAATGTCACCACAAGCCACAAGAGGTCGGGAAAAGTTCATATTTCATTATTTAATTAATTATTTAAGAACGTCTCCCGAGGAGGGTATTGAGGCATTTTAGTTGACACGAGTTTTGGACAAGAATAACGTCTTAAGTCACCCACTCCGGCGTGTGATTGAATCGCGTAGCAGATACCGCCTTTTTTACTCACCCTTCGCTACGGCGATTTCTCCCTCCGGATGTGCCATTTTTTGGAAAGCTGTTGGAGAGATACCAACCGGCATGGACAGCTTCTGGTCTCCCAGCAGGGTTACTTCTATCCGTCTTTCAGCTACGTTGCGGAGCACTCTCGGCCGCAGGCGTAGCCTGTGTAAAAATTTGTACAGCCTTAAAAACTGGCTTTTGCTTACGCGTTTGCACGTGACAGACAGCGTTGTAACTCGCTTGTGATAGCTTACGGCGAGAGACCACACTAGAGCGCTTTCACCATCTGGGAGTTAATCCTGAGATACTCCTGATCTTTGTATGACTGTAAGTTTTCATATAAACCATTCCCCGGCACGTGAGTCGCGCTCGTTCATAAACGGCAGTTTTAATACAAAAGTTGGTATGCTATTAAGTTGTACCTTAAGGCGGCGGTCCCACGGCCCCAACCATAATACCGATGGCAGCTGTGCTAACGCTCCTAATTGTGGTGCAAATGTCGCGTCTGTGCGCGTGCGACGTATTTTGTTCGTTTTGCAAATAAATTGCCAATTCTTCATCACTGTTTTAGTGTAAAATGTGATATGCATTTTTCAAAACTTAGCGAACCACAAAAAAAAAAAAACACGCAAGTTTTGATATTTTCAAACACATACCTCTATGCATTCCAAGTTTCTAGACTTTTAATTAATTTAAGACGCATTCTTATTTTTCCAATGAATAGAAAAAAGACTCGTCTGGTTCCGTTAATACGTGTTTTTCCTAATTGGTACACTCACTGTCATAGGTCGGCATTTCCGAACCCACTCACTCACCATCACATCACTAATTACAGCAACATCCAAAAGTCACAGCCCTTCACATCACAAAGTACATCGACGTCCAAAAGTCACAGCTTTTCACATCACAGAGTACACCGACGTCTAAAAGTCACGGCCTTTCACATCACAAAGTACACCGACGTCCCAACATCACAGCCCTTCACATCACAGAGTACACCGATGTCTAATATTCACGGCCCTTCACATCACAAAGTACACCGACGTCCAAAAGTCACGGCCGTTCACATCACGGAGTTCAACCGGACAACAAACTCATCCCCATCACGTCACCACAATCTCTGAACTCACAAAGTCATTCACCGTCATTTCACGAATCCGTCAAGTTCACGAAGTACTTCACCGTCACATCACGAATCCTATAGAGTTCATGAAGCATTCCCCATCCCATCACCGCCAGCTCTGAATTCACAAAGTCGCTCACCGTCACATCACGAATCCGACAGAGTTCATGAAGCATTCCCCATCCCATCACCGCCAACTCTGAATTCACGAAGTCGCTCACCGTCCCATCACGAGCTCATCGAGTTCAGCAAGTCGTTCCCCTCACGTCCGTGAACTGATCCCGTTCATGAAGTCGTTCGACCGGTTCGACTTCACGGCCCTTCACCGAGTCACAGTCATTCACCGAGTCACAGCCATTCACCTAGTCACCGAGGTCACGGAAAGCGGCGTCGGCCCCTGCAGCCGCGGCCACCGCCACTGCCTCCGGCTCTCAGCCATCCTCGAAGTTCTTTCGCAGCGGCGCTGACGGCTCCAGATGTGTGTGTCCACAGTTTATCATACACAGTTTGCCCACTGTAGAATAAGCCTGTGGTAATCGCAAACCACGTGATCGAGGGCCTTGTGTGAATGAAAGTACATTGTAGAACTTAACTCATGACATGTTATTCACACAATATAAATTATATTGATAACCAATTAATTCAAAAAGAGCGAAAGTTCCTCAAACAATTATTTAAACTCGTAAAAGCGCCCTCTCACCACGGATGGGGTAACTAACCACATTTTATGTTTCGTTTTTATTGTTTTGGTTTTCAAGATGGCGGCCCCCATGGCATTTTGTTTACCCGCTTTACTCGTCCGCTTGCGTTGCGTTTTCGCTATATTGTGACGTGCCCGCCGGACGACAATCACAGGTATTTTATTCACACAAGAGTTATTTCAAGCAGGCAAATGTTTATTTTCGCTCTACATAGTACAATTTATACGAAAACGTTACAAACAGCACATGCAATGATGCGGTTGCTGACGGGTATTATCGAACAGACACGGTAGTACAAACAGTTTGAATGTTAGCCTTCAAGCTTTGTGCATAAAAAATGATAAACCTAAGATCAACAAACATAGTCTAGGCAGGTAGAAATAAAGTCGCGGTAAAGGTATTTCAAAACAGCTATTCATAAACCATGCAAAAAAAAAAATAACTGCACAGACGCGTCAGTTTTACATAACGAGTGTGATTACAAACCAGTTGCTTTAAGAGTAACTACAGGCTAATGTGGAAAAGAATAAAGCTGTGTTTGGAGGTGCATTTGACCTGCCCGTCCTTTTCCCCGCCAAGATGAATGTTCAATACACCTGGGGGGCTATGTTCGACAAATATTTCGTTTCTCCTAAAAAGTAACGGAAGTGATCGAAGTGAGGATATTGCATCTGATCGGTTTGAGGCTCAAACGATGGAAGTTCCCTCTTTCGTCATATGAGCCTCTAACCAATCAGAAGCAATATCGTCACTTCCATCTCTTCCGTTTCTTGTCAGGAGAAACAAGACATTTGTCGAACATTGCCCCCCTGGCCAGTTTTCTATGAGATATGTTGGATCTAGCCAGTCAATTTCTTCAGCACAATGTTTAGCTGTTAGGTTTGATGACAGCGCGCCTCTACAACCCTCCGTCTCCTGATCTGCCTAACGGGGCTACTGGCCCTTCGATAGAAATATCACCTATCATCGACAAACTGTAAGCACCTAGAATGCCACTTTCTGACTAGCATCACCATCGAACATTGTCGTCCATGGAAGCAAGCTCCTGGTTGAGCATTCTTCACTCGTCGCCCTCGCCAACAACCTCACCTAATCCCGTTATTGCTGATCACTGGTTATGTACACCTGCCGGCAATATGAAGGTGAACACCTTACCTGGATTCTTGCCTGTTTTACGGCTCCCTAAAGCTATATTAACTCTCAGCGTCTCAAATGGTACGTGGCTTGGGGTCTGAACTTTGCGTTCTAGCCCTCTTTTGGAACAGAGATTGTTCCAAAACTTGCAGGAGCGTCAAAAACAAGAGGGCTGTTCACCTTCATATCGCTCACGGGTGTACCTTCAAACTCCGGCTCACGCCCAACCTGCCCCTGGTGTTCCCGGTCTGTGTTCGACAATGTCGCCACTCTCCAATGCAAATACGAAGATGTATCTCTCGCTTCTGTATCAATGCCTCTCTTCATTATCAACCGAGTGGCTCTGTGTGACGTGCCAGCTCCCACCCCTGGCCAATGAACTCTTCCCATCCCCTAAGCAGCACAGAGCCCCTGCGTACCCCACCATCATCGCCAGATCTACCAAGTAGTTCTCTGACCCGCCTCCGGCGAGCGACAACATTGGCAGCGTTCACCGTTCGCACGACAACTTCGCGTTTGGCATAGTTGTTGTGCGAAAAGTGCGCGATCGGAGTCTACAGACTCCAATCACGTTTGGTTTTCCAACATTTGCTTCCTAAAGAACAACCTTCCTGACTTTAAAGCACTGAAGTAATCTTTCCCGAATACAGTATTCGCTGTGTGCGAGACATGGCTGGACGCCCGTCTTCGGTGGGTAATTAATGGGCAATTAATCAATCTCACACAGTTCTCTTTATTCCAGCAAGACCGTACCTCCTTGGGGCGAAGGCGTCCGTCCTCGCCATGCCAAAACACCTGCCCTGCCAACGTTTCGACTACCTCACCCCTCCGGGTCTAGAAGCCATCTTTGTCGCGGTATTTTGCAAACATGGCAAGCTTCTTCTGGTGTCTACCTACTGCCCACCCTCCCTCCGTGAACAATCGTACGCCCTCCTCCAAGAGAGCCTACAGCGCGTCGACCCCAGCAAGTTCTCTGCACTGTTCATCTGATCCACTCGATGACATGCTGTTAGACGTATCGAAAACTGCTGGCCTCACCCAACTTCATGACGCCTCATTCTACATTTCTCGAAACAGTAATGCTACATTCCTCTACCTCTTCCGCACCAATAATCCCACCTTATCCTACTGCTGCACAGTGAAATCCAGCCTACCAGACAGTGATCGCAGTGCTCTCCTCACCAATATTCATTGCTCAGCCCCTAAGCGAGGTCATCAAGCTAAGAAGTTCCAGCAGTTCTAAAAAACCGATTCCCCTCATCTCAATCAGCTCATCCACCCCGCTCCCCGGTTCATCGTGTTTGATCACCCATTGGCTGACGATGCTGACAACCTCTCGCTCAACATATCAGCAATTGAGCACAAATGTGTTCAACAGGGGGCACGGCAGCCTTCCATGGATGACAAAGGAGATTGCAGTCTTAATCAGACGTAAACACCGGCTATTCAAAAAAGCACCTCTAAATCCCACTCATCTCAACCAAGCCCACCAGGCACGTACCGAAGTCAAGCATCTCATCCATATCTCCCATAACGATTACCTACAGCAACTAGGAGCAAAAGCAACCTGCCAGTTCAAACTCTTGGGCATGTTTTCACTATAAAAAAAAAAAAATGTTCCATGCGCTGGTCTTCACACATCACGGCAGGCCCTATTCTAATCTTGACGACATAGCACGAGCTCTTCTCTTGCCACTTTTCTCAGGCTGCAGCATTACTTGACCCAACCGCACCTAACCTTTGTCCCACCCAACCCACAACTCTGCCAGTCATGGCCACACCAGCAACCACACTCTTCCATAGTCATTCTTCAGTGTGAAACCTACGAAGCCCTTGCCTGTGTCAACTCCTCTCAACGCCCTGGACCAGACAGCCTCCACCCTGCATTGCTTAAATCCTGTGCTGGCCATATCTCCCCCGTCCTCACTCGCCTCTTCAACGATTTTCTCTCCCACAGCTGTTCCTAAATCCTGGAAAGTTGCGTCACTAGCGCCTCTCAAAAAGGGACACGGTGCCCCCTCAAGTCTAACATCCATTCATACTGACCAATCTCCATAACCTCCATCGTTTGCCTAACAATGGAGCCCCCACCAATACGGTTTCCGCCCGGCAGGAGCTGCGAATCGGCCCTAGCAGCCTTCACCGATGCACTCAGCACCAGCCTCGACAACCGAACACCGTGCGAGATCGTCCAGTTAAACTTCAGAAAGGCTTTTAACAGCGCAGACGACAGCTTGCTCCTATCCAAACTCCAACAGATGGGAATCTCCGGAATGAGGAATTAAAAATTTACTTTTTCTCAACACTACCTTATTCTTCAAGGGCTCTTTTCGTGATCTAGCACAAACTGGAAACACTACTAATAGGTAGGGTGTTCACTCAGCTAGGTTATGCGTGCCATTGCGTGTCAAAGGGGCCTTGAGCAAACTAATTGAAGAACACTTTGTCCAAGCTCAAGAGAAAAAAATCTTGTTCTTGACCACTGGCTAACACAACATGATGGCAGCAACTGGTTAGTTGTTTTCTTCCGGTGACTTCAGAACGAGGTCTACTGGCACGACAACCAGCTGTGGTTGTCGTGCTGATGGGAACAGTTCCAGTATTCAGGAGCTTGAAGTTCCAATTGCCAGAACTGCTCCATAGCTTGCATGCCCAATGCTGAGACCACTCGTAAAATACAGGACTTGATCTAAGTCGTCCTCACAGTTTGCAACCTGGTTCGCAGCTTGCAACTGCATAAGGTTTTCCTTCTCAAGTGCCTCATAGATGCCGGAAACTACTATGCGTCAGCGGTATCCCAGAAACTCTTTTTCAGACTAATGACTTGAAAGGGGTTTTCAAGACAGCCCTCCCTAAGACAGATCATGATGAGGAAGAGCTAGAGCCCTCCCAGCCAATATTTTTTCCCAGATATGCAGAACTGCCGTTAGTGCACTTACCCAACCATTTACGCAGTTTGTCATATGACGAGTTGCAGAATATTGTCAAGTGATCACTTGTGGCTGCGACATTCATAATTGCATAAGAGATCATAGAATAGATGCCAGAACCCTCATGGGGAATGTTATGCCGCAATGTCAATTTCGGTGGCCACATTACAGCTATAATCTGTTTCAGCCCAATTTGACAAAGAAAAAACACTGCCGCCCTTTGGAGCTAATCAGAGCAACGAAGCAAGTTTTGTGAGAGCTCTCCGTAGGAGGAGTATACTCCCACAATATGTTGTCCCGTCTCTCAGCTAAATGTTGCAATTGTCTCGTTTGTGCCATAGCTTTGGTAACGCCCTGTAAGCTGCAGAAGGATGAGTCAACCTAGTTCCAGTAACAGTTCACCTCAAGTACGAATATGAACAGCAAATATTCATGCCACCCAAGGACGAGGGTCGACAAATTTCCCAGCGTACGGTCTCTGATTTTCTTCTTGTGGCCCAGATGATGAGCTGCCTCTTGAGTTTTCTCACTTCATCCCCCCTGGTTACTGATGGTCCTTGTCTCTGGTGTCCGGCCCTTGCAACTTGCCTCCACACGTTTGTCGCCCTCGTGGTATTCCCTTTGATTCTCCGAGGAACCATCGTACTGGAACAGGAAAGTAACAGCATACAGTGAATGGACGAAGTGAGACGCACCTTATACTCAGGGGCAGATTCAGAACTCCGTTTTGGGAGGGGGAGGGGGGGGGGGGGGGGCAGACAATTTGTAAGGGTTACTATTCTCCCCTTCTTTTGTTTGCACCGGGGGGTCCAACCATGTCAAATTGCCCTCTGAGAAGGGGGAGGGGCATGACTTTGGAGCAAAGGGGCGGCCAAGGGGCCGCCCCGTCGCCCCTTGGCCGCCCCGTCGGAAGAGAACCAAGGGGGGGCGACGGGGGGCGGCCGCCCTCATCGCCCCCTTGGATCCGTCCTTGCTTATACTTCTAAATTAGATAAGTACTGTGGGTCTTACTGCATGACGTGCCAAGCGGAGATAAATTATGTCTGGAGCCTGACAGGGGGAGGGGGGGTCTCGACGCATGCTGAACGACAGGTGCCACATTGCTGCCATACCCACAGGGTATCCTGAGGAGAGAGAGAAGACAGGTGTGAGTCCAGGAAATTGGCATGTTTGAGCAACACTTTTTTTAGAGGCGCCTTCCCGTTGATTCCCTTCAAGGGACATCCATCTGACTAGTTAATTCAGAATTATGTTCAATGTTCAATGTACCCAGTCAACTAGCTTAGCCTGTTTGCAAATATGTAACTGGTAAATTCACTTTTTATAATGTTGCGTGTTTTTTTGTTTCGTTTTTTTATATGTTATACTATGATGCCAACTTCTCTTTTATGATTTTACAGATTAGCGAATCCCAGGTTCGGTCCTGATCCGCGTCATTTGCCACGATATTTATATTTTTCCAGTAAAGTGGTGTGAAAGCTCCGGTACGGGGAGGTTGCGCGTGAAGCAATTCATTACGTTCGACCGTTCTACATGTCACGTCCGACGTACATACGCCTCAGAAATTAACAGTCACATACACTGCGTTGGAGAAAAGACGATCGCGCCATGACCTGACGCGAAGGATAGCACGAGCACTTTTAAATGTTTGCACTCACCGGCAACGAACTTGAAGCGGAATCCCGGAATCTCGAACGGAGAAGAGAGCCCCCGGCTTTTTGGCTTCTTGCCTGAGCAGGCCCATTTAGAACACATTCATAGCGTGATTCGATAACTCACGTGACATTAAAACGCCAAGCGAGGATCCAACCGAAAGAAAAATGTACTAGAAAAGAGAAATTCGCAGAACAGCAACGCCGACAACGCGACCGGCGACGTTTAAAAACATGGCCAGACATGGCTTCGGCAGCTTCGGTTAGGGCAATGAACTTTTAAAGGTAACGGTAACTGCTCGATTTTTTCTTTTCATATTGGTTTATTATTATAACCTAGCTTATTATGTTTTCTAAAAATATTAACATTAACGCACTCAATTTAGTCAATTGCGATTCTTTTTGACTGTTTTTTTGTTTGTTTTTGTTTGACACCATCAGTTGTCGCCATCCGGCTTGAGGAGCGCTGTGTATGCGCGATTACCGGAAGTGGCCTTGAGTGGGACCACTGGTTATGATTTCACTGTGTGTGTGTCAGTGTGTGTGTGTGTGTGTGTGTGGGGGGGGGGGGGGGGGGGGGGTTATTGGGCTGGGCCGGGCGACGCACCCTGCACTTGTCATTTTCTTTGCTTATACCCCTGTCAGACGGCAGCTAAAATGGCATTTACGCCAAATGACATTCAGTGTAAATGTCATTTAGGCACTGCCACACGGCAACTCGAATGGCATTTAACTTAAATGCCATTTCGGGTAAACAGAGTTCCCCAAACTCATTTACGGCTCGCAAAGCGTACTCTCGATGGCAGCGCTCGACACATATTACGGGATTGTTTTAAAAACAGAAGGCATATATTGCGGAAACAATTTTTACATCGTTTTAATTACGAAAATAATTTCTTTAACGCGTATTTCGCACGCACTTTACGTTCCTAATTGTTTAACCTACTCACGACTCCAGTTATCCGGTAGGCCTAATGGCTCTGAACCGCTGAACCTGTCGCGCGCTCGCCTCGGTCGGCTCTCGGTTCGTTGGTTCCACTTGCGATGCGCTCCTCATTTACGTGTTTTTACGATGTGGGAAGGAGCGCCTGCCGACAAAAAAAGGCGACCTGTCCCGCGAGACGTCGGTACTCAAACTATGTGAGACGAGCACCTCGAATGTCTTCGGTAGCAGAAGCGGAACGGCGGGTTCTGCACCGGCCTACGGGCGATTTTAGAAGCCCTCCGTTTCCTCAAGATATACGTCGCACTCCATCACAATACCGAAACCTCAAGGAACATTTTTGGGTAAGATATAACTTTCACGGTGGGCATAACCAACAGGAGCACGCGAAACAATTAGCGGAGCGGACGGCCGTGTAGTATTCGTATTGTGTGTGTGGGTCGTCGCAGCACTGCGTACCTCGAACGAGTTCATATCACGACCGGCTTGGTCGTGGTTTATACTAGCTGACTTCGCCTAGCAGCGCTTTAAATTTCGCGTTTGTTGCTCTGGCAACAGCTCGCGAAGTTAGCTGAATCTTTACTTGGCTGCCGCGAAGTAGAGATTCTGGGAAGAATGCAAGACGACAAAAAGTGGTTACTTTTCTTTAAGTGGTACAAATCTTGTAAATGCCTTGTTGTAATAAACGTAGTGTAGGTATTCGCCACCATGACTTCTTACCGGCTTTTACATTCCCATTGACATTCTCCAAAAAGAAATAAAAAGAAATGCTGCGTGGAGCCAGTCTCTCAATGTTTACATTTCTAGCTTTCTTTGATGTTGGATAATCCCATACTGTTTCAAAGCGAGATATGTACGTGTGTTTACATGATACGTGCACAATTTTATTCCAAAACACCCTAAAAATTGCTTTAATAAGGTATTGCATCTATACATTGAATACAGTTGCTGCACAGTTGCTACTTAAGATATTTACGTGTTCCAGAAAACATCTGCTGCTGGGGGCCACCATAGAAGTAGGCAAAGTGAGCTGGCTACATTACAGAGGAATCTACAAGTTCCCGGGATCACTGTCTCTAAATAAGTGGCAGTTTCTTGCAGCCATTGCCACTTTTGTGACATTCTCCTTACTTGTTTTCAGACGTGCAGTGTGAAAGCATCGCAGAAAGCAACCTGTGTGAGGTACCTTCTAGAAGAGCAGCAATAAAATAATTGTGTGAGGCTGACGATGACAGTGCAATAGCCAGCATCAAGGCTGCCACTGGTATTGACCCCAAGATACCCGAGACTAGTGGCAATGTCAGTGATGATGCCACGAGTTCCAGAACAGGCCGATGAAGCAGTGGTATAAGGGCCGGCACAAGCAGTAATGTGCAGCTGAGCTGACAAGAGTGAAGAGGAAAAGGCCACATAGCCATAGAAGCTGCTTCGGCTTGTTGTTGAAGCAGCCCGACATGCCCCACTAGAGCACTCGGAAGATGCGAGTCGCAGTAGCAGTGCCACGAAATGTTGGAGAAGCAACTGCTCGCATTGCGCAGAAGGTCGAGTGGCTAACTACGTTCAATAAAGAAGGTGGTCATCGTCTTAAAGATGAAAATCGATTTCGTCGCTGCAAATCTTATGGAGGCGAAGGAATTGTGAGAAGGGAATAGAGTTGATTTGGGATCTAGGATGGATCAAGGAGTAAAGGAGGTAGCTATGGCTGTCAGTGGGTTTATAGTGCACAGAGGTGTGTCACCAGTGACTTTTAAGTCTAGGAAGTTGACAGCGCATTTCGATATCAGTGAGGTAAACTTGAGGGAGGGGTAGGCGTTACATAGTGCAGACCACCACGTTTCCACCCTTATCGGCTGGCTTGGTTACGAGGTTAGTGCGGTTTCGAAGGGATTTTAGAGCGGTAACTTCTTGTGGGGTTGCGTTCAGGTATTTAGAGATTAGTTTGCTAGAGGAGTTGGCAATGATGCTACGACATGCTTTGATTGAACTGTCAGTTTCAGGGTGTTTGGCGGGAAGCGGGGTCCGGATACTAGTCTTTGGGTTAATGGTGTCGAACATGGTGCGATTAAAGTTAGACGGATGCTGGGTGAAGTGGGCATCTAAAAGTAGGCATCGGAAGAATTGTTCGCTGCCCACATGTAAAAACAAAAGAAGGGTAAGGTCGGCTTTGAAGTGCAGGGACGAAGGACAGGCCCTTCGATAATATAACGTGTTCAGGGGCAGTGTGGGGTAAATCGTCTCGTATGGTGACATTATCATTGCGTTGGACGGCAGCCTCATCATTTAGGGGCAAGAGAGTGTCTAGTTTCCTTGATTTACAAGTGAGACCATAGGCATAGAGATACGAGTTGAATTCCAGAATTTTGTCAACAAGTTTGCATGAGTGTAAATGGAAAGATGAGTCAAGGGACTTGAGGAGTCTTAGCGACGCTGAGCGTTTGGCATAACTGGGCACAGTGGTCATTATCATATCTCAGATGTGCCTTCACTAGGTGGGGAGCAGCTTTATCTAATATTTGTGACACTTGTGAAGGGCCGGAGGAATTCTCACTGGCAGGTTGGAAGGAGGGCCGGTGTGTTTGCACGCAAGACATGTCGGAGTGCCGCACGGCGTGGTACCAGGGAGCAAAGTCTGAGGCTTTGTGGACTAATTGCTGCATACTGGAAGGGATCGTAAGTTGGGCTGCGATAGGAAGTTAGGGTGGGTGCTTTAGAAATAACTGTAGAGTCTATGAGGTGGGAAGTGGTCTCCATGATTGGTTTGCCGAGCCTGGGTACGGAGGGATGGAACGTAAAGATGAGGGGGTTTCGGAGTGGTTGCTGCATACTGGAAGCGATCATAAGTTGGGCTTCGATAGGAAGTTAGGGTGGGTTCATTAGAAATAACTGTAGAGTCTATAAGTTGGGAAGTGGTCTCCATTAGTTTGCCGAATCTGGGTACGGAAAGATGGAACACAAAGATTAGGGGGTTTCGGAGTGGTTGCTGCATACTGGAAGGGATCGTAAGTTGGGCTTTGATAGGAAGTTAGGGTGGGTGCTTTAGAAATAACTGTAGAGTCAACGAGGTGGGAAGTGGTTTTCATGATTAGTTTGCCGAGCCTGGGTACGGAGGGATGGAACGTAAAGATGAGGGGGTTTCGGAGTGGTTGCTGCATACTGGAAGGGATCGTAAGTTGTGCTTCGATAGGACGTTAGGGCGGGTGCTTTAGAGATACCTGTAGAGTCTACCAGGTGGAAAGTGGTCTCCATGATTAGTCTGCTGAGCCTGGGTATGGAGGGATGGAATGTGATGATGAGGGTGTTGCATGGTGGTTTAGATCTTGGTTGGGCAAATAGAGCGTCGTGTCGCTTTCAATAAAGAAGCTACTTTCAATAAAGAAGGCGGTAATCGTCTTAAAGGGGCACTCAGGTGGATTCTGAGATCGTCTATTTTTTGTCATAACTCAATCTATGGACTCTAAGCATCCTAAAAAACCCGAAATTACATACAAGGGTAGTCAATCTCGCTATTTAAAATTCTATTAAAAATTGTGGCATGCCCACCTTTCTGCGCCGTGTCGCAGAACGCCAGAGGGTGCCATCGAACGGGAAGGCAACAGGGGAGGGCACATGACAGCCAATTACGAATAATGGCTTCCCGGCACACTAACTTTTCAAACATGTGCGCCTTTGAAAAATCAGTCCGCCGAGAAGCCGTCACTCGTGACTGGCTGTCGCGTGCCCTCCCATGCTGCCTTCCCGTCCGGTGGCACCCCCTGGTGTTCTGCGCTACGGCACAGAAAGGGTGGCGTGCCACAATCTTAAATTGGATTTTTACTATGAAAATCGGCTGCCCTTGGACGCTATCTTGGGTTTTTTAGGATGCTTAAAGCCCATAGATTGAGTTATGCCAATAAATAGACGATCTCAGAATCCACTTGAGTGCTAATTTAAGCAGTTGACGGAAATCAATGTCGTTGCTGCAAATCCTGCAAAGGCAAAGGATCTGCAGCCTCAAACGCCTTTTTGAGCTCCAGCACTGGTTTGCCCAGGGGACGACGCTGCACCCTTTTGTCCAGGACACCACACACCAGACGGTCCCATAGCATGGCTGACAAGGTCTCACCAGAGTTGCAGTGTTCGGAGAAGCGGCGCGGGGCGGGGACGAAATTCGAGATGCTTTCTCCAGGCTGTTGGCTGCACTTATGAAACGCAAAGCACTGAACAATCACTGACAGGCACGGTGTGAAGTGGGCGGTGAGCTCCAACACAGTGTCCGCATAGGGAGTCCACTGGCACACACAACGAGCATACGACGGAGTAGATTGTCGGTCCACAAACGCTACACAGGACTGCGCATATTGGGGACTCCTCGGGGATGTTGAGCACAATGAAGAAAAAGTTTAGTCGCTCCTGGTACAGGGGCCACGTTTCAATCTTTTTGGGTCAAACTCTTCGAGATGTCTCAGCCGCCCCATGATAACAACGTTAGGCTCGTCCTTTTTCGCCATATGCTCTCGTCGTTGCCAAGTTGCCACGAAGCTGTCGTTGCTCAAAAAAGTGTGGTTGCGTGCCTCGGAGTTTGAATTTCTTCATTCTCGTTGTTGCCCAAAGCTTTATTCAGGCGGCCGACTTGGCCGTGCAGAAAAGAGGAGTTAGACAAGAGACACGTGGTTTACGACGAGTCCCCAGAATGACAAACGGTTCAGTAAAACCAGCTTGACTCGCCTTGGCTTGACTTCTGCCGACTCGCCGATGTTGCCAGATGCACACACACAACACTCACGACGCAAGATTCCGTTTCATTTTAAGTGCAAGATCCAGGCTTTCAATGTCGCTACCAAGCATGCACGATCATGTAGTGGTAGCATCGTTCAGGGCAACATGCTCATGCTCATAGCTTCAGCTTCACTCGCGCATGAAGTAAATGAAACCATAGCCCCTGTATCCACTCTAATTCTCCAAGTCAGTAGTAGGCTGAAATTTATCCATCACTACAAGAAGTTGGGAGTGATGCTGAGAAGTCTGGGAGGGTCGTCGCATGTACGGAATTGACTGAACGACGTGCCGTTCCCTGCAAGATGATGTCCTGGGTTGGGCAAGGTTCGAGCATGTTGGATGTTATCAGGGACACATGGTTACACAGGATCCGTGGGGACACGGCGGTCCCATTGACTGTGGCCATATGTGCCTGGGGCGTCACTGCTTCCCGAGTGCTAGCCAGTGCCAACCTCTGGAAGATGGTCACGAAACTGCCTCAGCATCCCAACATTGAGATACTGGAACTGGTAGCAGTGGTCTAGGAGAGCCAGAGGAATCACTGTAGTTGGATAGAAACATTGTAACAGATGCATCAGTCCTCTAGGCATAAAATATCTTACACCTTAGACATATTATTCTCGAAATTGTACATTCAATGGGGAAGCAGAGCAGTCAAAATTTCACCACACAGCTAGCTTGGAACATTTCTTGGAAACTTCACAGAATGACAAACATTCTATAGCTTATAAACATAGTATTTACAATGCTAGAAGCTGGCACTCTTGTCTCGTATTTAGAAACAGTTATTCAGTCATTTTCACCTCATCAAGGATGCACAATTGGGAAGATGATCAATCCAGTTGTTTTATTCACATTAAAACGAGTTAATGAATAACTTTAGAATGCTGAGAGGAGCTATATCAGTTAGTTTTGAGTGACATTCAGTAAAAGGAAGACAAGTAAATTTTTTTTTCTTTTTAATTTTGTGAGTTTCAAACAAGATTGCCTGCATTTTCTAAGGGCTAAAAAAACATGTAGGGATATTATTTCTACTAGTTCAAACATTTTTTTTCTTGTTTTTGTTTTTTTTTTTTTTGCAAAAAAGGGTACTTACTATTTTTATTGTGCTTTGGTAGCCGCTGGTGCTGAAACTTGATGTCCCAAGTGGCATTCCTACAGCGATTCCCTATGACCTGAGGGAGTCCTGGGGCAGTTCGGTTATCCCGTGTGTGTTTAACCGTTCAGCGGTCGCGGCGGCGCTCACGATCTCCGGCCAGTCGCGTCGGAGGGATGCGATCACTTGGCAGTGGTTTGCCTCACGACGAGCAAGTTGGCGATGGTTCTGTCCTCCGCAGAAGAGTATGGCTTTGCAGCGCCGACTCACTTTGTCACTGGGGTGGTTAGGTGCACGCAAGTCACCTGGCGAACCAAGCACTCTATGTAACACCGACACAGATTCACAAGGTGCCTGATCACGTCGCCGGCATCAGCCAAACGCCTGCTTGAAGACGCAGTAAGTTAGTAATTACGGTAGCCTGTCTTCAAACCGAAGCTCGCGGAATGCGTCTACGACGATGATGATGGACGGCCTTCTCAACAGCCGGAGACGCTCGAACCAAGATCAATCCATACCGCCGTGATAGTGACGGCGGAAGCGCAATACGGCATCCAGGATCCCTCGCAGACGTAGAAGTGAACACGGCAGCCGAAGATCGAGCGTGAGGGACAACCAGAGCAAGCAAGCACTACCGAAATTAACGAAAGAATTGTGCGAGCAAGCTGTCAGCTGTAGTGGCGGAGCGCGGGAGGCTCGGCTTACGGATCGGCTTATGACGACCTTAGGTTGGCTAATGGATTTCGCCCCACGCTTCGCTTAATTTTTTTGTCAGAAACTAGTGAGCGCAACTTTCTATCCCAGTTTTTTGTTATATTTTCTTGTCCCAGCAGACAACACAGACAAAAACAAGTGTTTTGCCGTGTTAAAATTGTTTATTGACGAAAACGTGTTCTATGTGCACGAGACGAATTTGCGATCGCAATCGTCATAGACATCACCTAAATGTCATTTTAGTTGTCGTCTGGCAGGTCCCATCGTGAATGTCATTTGAAAACCTGAATGTCATTTGGCGTAAATGCCATTTTAGCTGCCGTCTGACAGGGGTATTAGCTTGTTCCCTCTGGTTTTAGTTTTGTTGTCCCGTTTCTTTTATTTTCGTTTTGTTTCGCGCTTTCTTCATCGAGCGCGCATGCTGTGGAGAGCGAGCGGCTTCTTGACTTCCCTGCTCCGAACTTGGGAGATAAGGTGCTTGTTTCCGGGAGAGTTATTAGCCCCACGGATGCCCAGAACCAAAATGGCTGCTGGTTTGTGGGCGAGCGGTATTACAAAGGGTGGCATCACTCTAGCAAAGCGCACATGAAGGCTCCCTAGACTTCGCCTGGTTGTCGGCGTTGTGACTGTGGAGGGGACCCCACCTCAAAACCTTCTTACCTGTCCTTTTTTTTTTTTTACCTTTTGTTGCGGACGGTTTTTTCTACGAAAAAAAAAGAAGGCGCTTATATTTTTGCCAACGACCGCTCGCCGAGGGGGCAAAAAGGAGAGACAGACACGAACCTGCGTGCACGATTTTTGTGAAACATCTCACAAACATTAATACGAGTCCATATTATATGAACGAAGACGTTTTAGCGCATTAGAGTTTAGCGAATAGAGATCACATACGCGAGTCACCGTTTAGGCATTTGTAGGGGCGGCAAACTGGGCATCCAAACAGACCGCGCCAGGCGGTCTGTTCGGAACGATAGCAAGGGGTGCTTTGCTATAGTTTGGGGGAAATAATATGAACTGAAGTTCGAGCGTCCATCGCCAAAGGTTCGGCAAGCTCGAAAACAGGACAGCGGCGGCCTTCATTTTATCTATTCGGTCAAATGAACGCCGCCATTCGCTAAAGTGGCATTCGATGAAACGCCGTGGGCCAGGTTTCGCTCGCTAAACCGTCGTTCGATCAGTACAAAATTGTTCTGTGTATTTTATCTTAATAATTATGATCCATGGCAACCAGACTATCGTTGCCTACCTCACTTTACGTCGTAAAATAGCGCGTTGATGTCACTTTCATAAGAGATACCATAATAACGCAGTACTTCACAGCCGACCGCTGAATTACCCGTCTAATATTTTGTCACGGATTTCATCATATATATATATATATGAAGTAGACATTCCAAAAGAAGAGTCATCCATTCCCAAAAATTTCAGTGGACTGGAACTACCTTCCCACATCTTTTGCCACAATTGCCACTTACTATATGTTTAAAAATTGCCGTAAATAATCTATACAGCTCAGACTGAGCTCCAAAGTGTACAGCTTTGTTCTGTTCTCTTCTAACTCCCGCTCACCTCTGTAATGCTGATGGCCCTGAGGGTATGTCGGTTAAACAAATAAATAAAAAAAGTAAGTGCCTCGCCTGAAAAGCCTCTTAAAGAGGTCGCCTCTTTAAGAGGTTTGCAGCTTGCCGAAGCAATGAAATCTGTGTTTTATTCGAACCCGTTGGTCAGAGTACACCTCATCATTAATTAAACCACTCATTGGATCATTCACCTCAAAGCAATATGTTTACTTCTGAGCGTGTTCGTGTCGCTCAACCTACTTTGAGCGAAATGCAGTCGAGATAACTAATGATGGCGCTCGACTCCACTTTTCTCAGCTTTAAACCGAGGCGAGGCGCGCGACTCACGCGCGCCTCGCGCTCGTTGTTTTACGCCGGGGTTTGGCTGCGCATAGACTCGTATTAGATGTAGCGTACTGTGTTTTCGGAGTTCATGTTTGAATAGAATCGGAGCGTGTTTTTAGGAGTTTATTTTGTAGCGTAGTCTACACTGGCCGAGGCTGAGCAGTTTCGCGTGGCTTCTGGCGAGCCGTGCTGCGTATGCGCGAGGAGCAGTGACGTCACACGTGTCAGCACCGACTGGCCTACCTTCAAACTTTACCACAGTTCGACTAAACATCTGTTGGACAAAGAGTCAATCATTTGCTAAAGTCCGACGGGGCGGTGTTCGCGAATATAATAGACTCGGAAACTTGATGGGACGCAAGTTCTTGAAGCGGGAATCTCTACGAAGCGTTTTATTAAAGGACAGGGTCTTCTAGTTTCACCCCTTGATATTGCTTTCAGTCAGGATGGCACGCGCTGTGCGATTGATTGGGAGCTAGTGCGCCACTTTCCGCGAGAACACCAGTAATGCAGGCGGCTGCTACCAACGGAGAAAACTGCGAATGACAAGGTCTAAAGTATCTAGACTTAAAGGGGCGGTGCAACGATATTCAATTGGAATGTTTTTCACTTTACACGAGCTTACTGGCACTAGTGGTTCTCAAGGATACTCACACGCAACACCACTGGCCAAGAAACTCCTTTGTTGCGCTGTAATTTCAAGGACAAAACCGAGCGTTTTCATTCAATCTCTCCTTCGCAAAACCTGGTAACGTAGCTGGGCGGTAGCAGTACCGTGACGATATGTGAATGCGGCTCATAGATTGGACCCGAGCATGGCGTGGACACTCAATTTGGGCTCGTGATAATCGATAGCTCGAGAAGCATTCGGGTATGTCCGGTGTCCAAGCGCTGCAATGACGAAAACAGCCGAACCATAACAATGTCTGGAACGCAGCGCGTGTCCTGTGCTTTGCCAACCCCAGCGCGTGGCTATGATCAACACTGGCGGCATATAATCGGCTCCAGATCACGTGGCCGCTTGTTCTGGCTGCGAGTTGAGGGGTGAACTTTGCTCGTTTTTCTTTATTTTTTTCTACCACTTCGATTGTGTGTGGTGAAAAACGAACGGGTAATTTACAGGTCATTATCGTCAGGGATCCGTCCTAAGCGGTATTTGCGCAAAATACAAAAATCCTTGCATTGCCCCTTTAAAAATGAATTTCCTAACGTTATACTCACATGACGTGACGTGAGCATGTAAAACGTGGTGCTCAATGGCACCTCATTTCACATCATTTTTCCACTATATTTTATTCACCAACTCATGTTTACAAACAAACTGGAGCGCTCCTAGCCGACGCCACCGGCGCCGCGCATGCGCGATGGGGTGTGGGCAAGAAGCTCGCCGCGTCGCCGATAAACAAACCATTGAATTTATTTATTTATTTATTTATTTATTTATTTACCCTTAAGGTACAGAGTACATTTTAGAGGGGAGTGAGCAAACAATAAATAAACGTAATTAATCAACCAAGGGTGCTGTTAATAAGTGATTGCTTAAAGAGTGAAATATCATTAATATCTGCAATAGAAACGGGAAGGTGGTTCCAGTCAGTCGATGTGCGAGGTATGAACGAGGTGCTGAATTTGAAGGTGTTAAAATTAGGTATGCCTACCTTGTGAATATGGTCGAGACGGGATGAACGGTAAGAGGGCTCGAGCATTAGTTTCAAACGGAGAGATGGGATGTGATGATAAATTTTGTGAAACAGGCATAAACGAGCTGTTTTGCGCCGAGACGACAAACTGGGAAGTGACAAAGTTAATTTCATTGATGTTACACTGGCTGTACGATGATAGTTAGATAAGATGAAACGAACGGCTCGGTTTTGTGTAGCTTCTAATCTGCTGATAAGACCTTGGTGACCAGGGTCCCATATGGATGACGCATATTCTAATTTAGGACGGACTAAGGACTTGTATAAGGTTAGTTTAAGAGAAGAAGGGGCTTGAAAAAAGTTTCGTTTTATGTAACCCAACGTGCGGTTAGCATTACTTACAACATATTCGACGTGTGTATTCCAGGTAAGGTCAGAGGTTATATGGACTCCAAGGTATTTATAACATGTAACAGACTCAAGGGATTTATTGTTAATGCTATAAGTAGGACATA
This sequence comes from Ixodes scapularis, assembly GCF_016920785.2. Taxonomy (NCBI): domain Eukaryota; kingdom Metazoa; phylum Arthropoda; class Arachnida; order Ixodida; family Ixodidae; genus Ixodes; species Ixodes scapularis. The sequence continues at coordinate 153,813,178 of NW_024609846.1, forward strand.
AACTGTTAGAGCGGGATACTCTCATTGACTTACATTTATTAGTGTTAAGTTCCATTTGCCAAGAGCTGCACCAGAGAGCTATGACGTCAAGATCAGATTGCAAATGAATTACATCAGAATGGTCAGTTATATTGCGGAAAAGGACACAGTCGTCAGCGAACAAGCAGATCGGCGAGGAAATATTAGTTACAAGATCATTAATATAAATTAGAAACAACAGGGGACCAATTACAGAACCTTGCGGTACACCGGAATCGACAGGCACCAAATGAGAATTATTATTATTTACGTTGACGAACTGGACCCGATGAGATAGAAAGGTGATAATCCAATCAAGCACATAAGGATCAATGTTTAGAGTGCGAAGCTTATGGATTAGTAGCTTATGGGATTCTTTATCGAAGGCTTTTGAAAAATCTAAGAAAACACAGTCAGTGCTAGAGCCGTTATCAAGGGAGGAGTGGAGCTCATGAGTGAAAGACAATAATTGAGTATCGCATGAAAATGGCCTTCTGAAGCCATGTTGAGCGGACGAGAAGAAACTATTTGATTCAAGGAAAGACACTAAATGGGAGCAGATGATATGTTCGAGGACTTTACAAGGAACACTCGTTAGAGAGATGGGACGGTAGTTGAATGGGTCATGGCTGTCACCTGATTTATGCAACGGTACCACCTTCCCTGTCTTCCAATCATCAGGTATGGACCCTGACTCAAGTGATTGGGAGAATAGTTTAGAAATAATGATGGCCGAATACATTTTAGTGCTTTTTAGAAATTTAGAGTTAATACCGTCAACACCTGCGGCTGATGAACACTTCAACACATCTATTACCTTAGATACTCCTATGACATCAATGAAAATAGGGTCCATTGGTAAAAAATTCCGAGAAGTTAGAGGAGGCACATAAGTGTTACTAAGAGCTGAGAATGATCTAACAAAGACATCATTCAACACAGAAGCACACTGGGCAGGTTCCACAATTATCCCATCAGAAGAAGTAAGAGATATATTTTTGGTTACGCTATTGCTGACAATATTCCAAAATCGTTTAGGGTTATTAAGAAGCATGGATGGAAGCGTATGGTTCAAGAAAATTTGTTTTGCATTTTTTACTGTTTTGGCATACTCGTCAGCAATATCGTGATAGGCCTGCCAACGCAATTCAGATGAAACGTGTTTAGCGGCACGGAACAATCTTCTCTTTTTGTTGGACAGTCTTTTCAGCTTTCTATTGTACCAGGGTGCGTCAGCATGGTGGCGAATATTAACAGATGGAATATAGTTTACAGTCAAAGAATCTACAATAGTTTTAAACAGACTCCAATTCGTCTCGAGAGAGCGATTCTGAAACCCTTCTAAATATTCATCAAGAAATTTACACAGCCAACCGCCGACAACAATTGCATTGTTGTCGGCGGTGGTGTGAGTCCCCGTGCACTTTTCTGCGTTGGAATTGTTGATTCTATGTCTTCCTGGCAATGCCTGACTATTTGAGCAGCCTCAGCAAAATTACCGAGGCTCGCTATACACCACAAAACTTCGCGTGAATAATGTGACATGCGGCGATTCATTCCGCGTGGACGCCGCAGAGGGTACGCTAAAGCCTGATTCGCATGATGAAATTTCGGTCGCAATTTTCAGTCATGACGTCGCTCGGGTTACAACAGCGTGAACCGTAGCTGAGATGTTCAACATCGATACTGAAAATCGAAAGCAGAATCGGACCAAGTGAATGAGGCATAACAAGTCGTTGATGGTCACTGGCAACAACGATCAACATCTCCTTGTATCCACTCTTTACATCGAGCCTGCTTACCAATTTTCAAACTTGAGTATTTTGAGGCCTGCACTCACTTCTTATCGCAAGTACCGGACCAACATTTGGTCCACGGGCCGGTGTCGTCTAAAATAGCAGACGACGAGCAGAAGCGTTTGAAAGAGCAGACAACAGTTTCAAGCGATCAGGCGGCCGTTCGATCTTGAAGACGCACTGAACGTCCGCATGCAGGCGGTCCCAACAACTTGGCGGTATTCCCGCTTTCATGACGGAAGAAAACAAATAAATCAGATGACAACAAGTATCCGTGAATTTAACCCAAACTGCTTCCCGCCCAAGCAATCGTGGTCCGACGGCGACTGGTTTTCCATTTTCACGGCACATATCCACGTTCTCGGGCGAACCGAGCACATGAAAACTGATCTTCAAACCTTTCTCGACTCTCTTGGTGCAGCCTCAGTCGCGGCGTTTTGACGAGAAGGCAAGTTTTTGTCAGGTTTTTTTTGTAATACAACCCTAGAATACACGTCTCACATAGGGACTTCCGCCTTCAGCCCCAGACAAGAAGTGCGCCCGACGCGCGACCACCGCGCCGTGATGTAACAGAGATGAGTTCGTTGGTTCGTTATAGCCAGAACATAATTTCGGCGACATATTCACCTATGCATGAACTCATCTCTGTTACGTTACGGCGCGGTGGTAGCGCGTCGGGCGTAACAGAGATGCACCTTAAAACAAAAACCAAAAGGCTCCTTAAAACCAAAACCGACAGACTCCACACGTAACCCGTAACAAAAAAGAACAGGTCACAACGGGTCGACAAAGGACGTAAAAGGAAAAACCTGAACAGCGAACTTTTCCCTACACTTGGCAAGGTCAAACTTTGTACCTACAGGTTGCCTCAAGCTTGAAACACAAAAGCTTACCCCAAGCTTGAAACACAAAAGCACTAATCACAAACGAGCGTGTTGGGGACGAATTAGGTAAGTGCTTATACTTCCTGTTTACACCTCTAAGAAACTAGGGAGTTTTGTGTATTGTTCCAATAATCCCTGTAAGGATACCCGATACTCCTCTGTCGTCTTTGTGCATGCATAGTATCGTTATGGGGTATCGTTACCGAGCACAAAAACCTTCTACAAGAACTCCCTACCGTTTATCGTTTTTCTAGTGAAATTAAAGACGACGTTGGCAAGGAGAAGCAAGCTAACTAATCTCGAAGGGAAGGGAAACATAGGTCGTCTTCGCTCCTTCAGCTCCCCTTGATAACCGGTGATTTCTTCAAGAGACAGAGTCAGTGAGGACGCCTTCAGCGAGCTTCAAACATAGTCTTTGAGATGAATAGAGGCAGGTTCTTAATTTTGTTTTTTTTACAAAAGAAGGGTCATTTTGGAACAAGGTCTGGTGGGATGCAAGATGGGAGGACGGGTAAGCAGCTCGTCCACACTTTTAGACGGGGAACACAGCCTGTCAGAAAAACTGGACATCACCGGCTCATCTGACAAAAAGGTCCAATGTCAGGCTCTAAAGAGCGTGGGAAAGTAAAAGCTCTTTGAGTGAACCGACGATACGTGCGTCAGAACAGCACGGCGACGTGCATGGAGAAAGTTAAAAAAAAACGCGGCCAGCCCGGTTCAGTAGTTTTCCATGTTTAAAAAATAACAGGCTTATTCAGCTCTTTGCGCACCTCGTGTGTTTGTTTACTCCTCAGACGCTCTGACGTACCGCTATTTACACCTCGTTTTGACCAATGATGGCACGCGCTTTTCTGTCTCGTCTTCGCGCGTTCTGTGCGCGCCCTTTATGTTTGCCGCTGACTGTTGTGCCATTCTTCGTATTTACTTCTTTTCAATGGGTCACGATAACGTTCGCAAGCGCGGAAGACACGTTTTGGTACCCCTACTTGCACGTCGTATAAACACTTACTTCGAATTTGACTTCGACCTCGACCGCGCACCTTGTTTTTCACTGGTAGCCTGCTTGCAACAGCAGGATGACGGTGATGACAACGCAATCGCGGTCTGCTTGTGGTCCTGTGTGATGGGCTCTCACTTTCGATCGAAGTGAGAGCCATTCGTATCGCTCCGACGCTGTTGAAAAAACCCAGCAGATCTTTGATTGAGTCACTTGCTCAGGAAAATAACGAGAAGACGAATGTCTAAGCACTTATGTAAGAAGTGTGGTCTCGATTTTAAATGAAAAGCACTCCAGCGAAATGTGGCCGATATTGTTCGTATGCAAAACCAGCTAGCATAAAAAAAAGATAAATTCAGAAATGGGGACGGCCTATCTGTCTCCTCCCTTGGAAAATATTTATATCATTTTATCAAGAATCTTTGAACACTCGTACTCCGCCTTCGCGTTCGAAGCGCTGTTCACGGAGTAAGGCTAGGCTGCTTAGTGGATTGAGCTTCGCCACGTGTTCGTCGCATAATTTCTGATGGGGCCCGGCTTTTACACACAAGTATCGTGCCAGTAGCTGACTTTCGCTCAAATAAACAGAAACAAAAACCTCTTCAGTCAATATTCACGTTCAAGGGAAATCGAAGAACTCTGTTCGTATTCCTAGAATTCAAGAACTCAGGAATATGCACGACTGTGATGAACACTATTATCGGCAACATCAAGCGAAGCCCCCACCTAAAAGGGGCACTGACACATCAAAATCATATTTTTTTTTATTATCCGAAACGATTGAAAACGATGCCGGGACATTACCCTCAAAATTTGAAATTTGGGAATTCAGTATTCGTAAAGTAAAAAAACAATTTCCAAATGCCGAATTCGAAGTTCCCGCGCGATCGGCGCCGGTGCCTTGACGTCAAAAATTGCGGAGACCTGAGAGTCCCCTTTCTTTCACCCCTCCCTGCTGTTGCCATGGCGACCCAAAGCGAGGGGGAAAGGAGCCAGCGCCGGCGTTCCGGCGGACCGGTTTTGAGCGGTCTCGCCTGTTTCCCGTTGGAGGATACAAATCCAGGAGACGGCACCACAACGAGCTCCCGATTTTTGGTATTTCAAAAAGAAGGGCCGTAGTGCGTTCGCAATTGCGTTAAAAAACATGTTTTAGGATTGCCGTAATTAAATGTTATAGAGATGTCGCCTACAAAGCTTCTAAATTTCATGATTCTTGACGTCACCGATCAAAAGAAGCGAGGAGGCGAGAGGCGGGAAAATCAAACGCCAAAAACAAAAAGGCGCGCGCGCGCGCGGGAAAATTTTTTTTCGCGATGCGGTTTTTTTTGCGTGTCTATGACTGCAACTTGCATCGTTTTAGACAATAAAAATAAATACGACCTTTGGGGTGTCAGTGCCCCTTAAACGCCTGAGAGCACGTACAATCCTCTCCACCTGTTATTGCAACGGACATGTCCGCGCGCTTGTTAGGAAACGTGGGCTACAAACCGTGATGCCAATCGGCTGCTTCCTCACATTTTAAAAATTATCATAATTCTCTGGCATATGGATAAAGCCCGTAAAGTTCCGTGATTTTTCTAGAATAGCGTCAAGCCTTCCCGAGATCTTAGATGCTAAACAGCGTTTGAAAAAATCCGGAAGCGGCCGAGACAGATCAAATCCAGCGCACGCTTTTTCGTGTGGACGGATAAAAACGAGCGTATGTCGCATATTACCAGCATCATAGAATATATGTAAGCATTATTAAGCGAGAGCGAGAAAACAAACATTGTATAGTCCAGTTAGGGTCACACCAGTACTCGCGTAAAAGCTCCGGGAAGACGATTTTATTTGTGTTTCCTTGAGGGGTGCGCGCACGCACGCGCTTACAAAAGACAAAAACATGCGCGCACGGACGCACGCAGATGCAATCAACGCGAAGAGAAACCCTCCCGTGGCAGAATAGCACAGTGGCAAGACGACACCTTCCCCTGCCCCCCACACACAATGACACACACAGACACACACACCGAAAGGAGGAGCCGCCAAGCCGCGCCGCGTAAACGGAACCCCACGGCCATGCAGGAGGCTCAAACGTCTGCCGCGCACAGGCAAAGCCCCCCTAACGTTCGCTAAGCTGCACATGTACTACGCGACGCGGGTACGCACGCCCGCAGTATCTGGGCAGAGGAGCGGAGGCCCGCCAAACTCGTTGGAGTCGCCGCTGAGTCTGTGCCGGTCCAAACATCCCCCCCCCCCCCCCCCCCAATCCCCATCTGGGAAGCGCTGGTGCCGCTTCGTCTGCAATACACAGTCCCCTCCCCATTTTCAATTTCTTAAGCCGCGCACAGTCGCACACGCAAAATGTCACATCCTCTCTCAAAGTCCTCCAAAGCAAACGCCCCCTGCAGTTGCTTCCCCCAAACGTTACCAGACCACCCCTACGAATCTCGTTCTGGGCTCTAACAGAAATTCCTTCCAAGTTCCTGCTCCGTCTGCACTCCAGTCCATACTAACCGCCACAGCATGTTTGTGCGTGTAAGGGCAGCAACATGCTGCAGACACTACCAAATGTCAAGTCGGCTGTCAGTCGAGAAGGGTACGCACACGCAAGCAAATTCATACGGACATCTGAGTCCTGACTCCTAGTTCACGAACTCAGTCCCCATCACATCACAAATTCAGTTCACGAATTCATTCACCATCACATCACGTATACACCAGAGTCACGAAGTCCTTCACCACTGCATCACGGGTGCGTCAGAGTTCACGAGGTCACTCCCCGTCACATCACGACTCCTTCCGACTTCATGAAGTCACTCCCCTTCGCATCACGACTCGTTCCGCGTTCACGAAGTCACATCCACTTCACATCACGGCTTCTTCCGAGTTCACGGAGTCACGCCTGTTCACATCACGACTCCTTCCGCGTTCACGAAGTCACATCCCCTTCACATCACGGATTCTTTCGCGTTCACGGAGTCACGCCCGTTCACATCACGACTCCTTCCGCGTTCACGAAGTCACATCCCCTTCACATCACGACTTCGTCCGAGTTCACGAAGTCATTCACAGCCCTTCACCATGACGCTGTGAGCGTGAGTGAGTGTGAGTGAGCCAGTTCGTGAGTGACTTCGCCGAGGTATGCTCACTGTTTGTAATAATCTTTCAAAAAATGCTTTTTTCATGCTATTTTTAAATGTCGTAACTCAGTTTCAAGTGATAGGGCAACCACGACATTTAAGGGAATGCTCCTGGTACACTTAGGAACTCAACATAAAAAATAATAAAGTGCAACTCTAGCATAATAAAGTGCAACTCTTCACGCGTTCTTGGTTTTCTCAGTAAGCGTTCAAGCATCTCATCTCTTTTTTTTTTTATTTGTATGCTAGAGGAACTGGGCTATTTCTCTGTAAAACTAGTTTTTGTTTTTTGTATCTCCATTTAGATTTGTTTAAACAAATTTTAAATCGTGGGACCATTTTCAAGCTCGACTCTGTATACAAGAAACCGGTTTCAGGCAAGAGTTATGTTGGTGAGAGTGCACAAGTGCACAGTATAGTTGGCGCTTAAGCCATGTTGGTAGTAAAAGTCTTAGTTTATGTAATATGACGATTGATCGTGAGAGAGTCAAGCATATTTTAAATACATGAATTGGCGAGTGCAAATTCTCGTGAAACCATACTCCCAAGAACTTCGTGGACTCAACCTTCACTAATTTGTTTGAATTAAATTTTATATTAATGTCATAATTAAGTGCATTGTTTTTCCCCCTGAAAATACTATATTTAGTTTTAGAAATCTTCAATTCAATCTGGTTTGTCACTAGCCACGTGGATAGTTCTTTAAAATAAATATTTTGTGTTCAAGAGTGACACCGCTGGGCGAAAAATGTAGTGCAGCTCAATTAGGCGAGGGTTACCTAGGGTTACCGCGGAGTCGGTGATGGTTTCGATGAGTTGAGTTTAGCAGACGAGAAGCTCGTAGGCTCTGCTAAGCGCAATTCGCTCACTCCCGAAAAGCCGCTGTCGAGATGAAACTTATTTGTCATTCATAACTTCTGAGCTTCCCCAAGAACGGTGTCATTAACGGCAATTTTCCTTTGTTTACTCCACTACGAGAGAAAGCTTGCCAGGTCAGCCGTAGGTGCCCCGGGTACGTTTCGTATTTTTTCTATTTGGCGTTCGAACGTTTGGCAAATACCGATTCGATCTCCGAACATCCAACATAAGGATCGCAGCACACCATAAGATACTGGCCCCCGATCATAGCGTATATTCTTCAATATTTTTACTTTTGTGCGTTTCTCCCATAGACTTGCGTGTATTGCCTGGTGTCAAGCAATGGCCGCCGGTGTCGACACCGACAGGCTCCGAATCCGCGATCCAGCCTACTAGAATAGAGATCAGTGGTTATGTCCAAACCGCAATGACTGGGCCTCACGTTAAGGCAACAAACAGCTGGTCATCGTGGCTCAAATCTAAGACTCAGGAAAAGGGCCTAATAAACCCCTTTCCCATAAAGTGTGCAATCAAAAGCGTTGCACATGGGTGAAACCCTCCCTAGGTCGTCTTCCTTTCGATTATTTTTTATTTCATTTATTGGAATAAGAATAATGCCAGACCATCAACTTTCACTTTGTTGGTTTAATAATGACCCGACTCCAAGCTTCCACTTTGCGCCTTACACCAACCATGACTCTGCCCTTTGCAACTAATGATAAGCAGCCAGGGCCGACTTGCTGGAAACAGCGTCTCAGTTGAGACTGGGAGAAAGAAGGCTTTGGCAAAGCCAGCGCAAGAGCGTAGGGGGTCTCAAGCTGCGTCTCAAGACAGTCGCGCGCCCCACCCTTTCCAGTGCTTTCTTTCGCTCAGTGTCACCTGAGACGCTGTTTTAGCAAGCCGGTCTAGGATCACAACTTATAAAGTTTCCTCGCGCTTTCGTTTCGTTCTTGGGAGTCCCACAATCAGTGTTGCGAAATAAAATCAAGCGAGATGCTCAGTGCTGTCTTGCCATATTCTTCGATCACCGCGCTAGAGAGCGGTTTGCGACCGTATGCCATGCCCAACGCCGCCTGAGCCATCCTGAACAACCGTTTTCTTACCACTGCGATTCAAAATGTGTGCAATTATACTTGCTTAAAATAACTGCAGTTAGCCAATTGGATATGTTTGGACTTACGATAATTAAATGCTTGTCAATAGAAATACGTTCCTTGAGGAGGCAAAGAAAAAAAGGAGGTCCGCATAAATCCCTGCAGGCAGACGCCCTCATAGCCTGTGGGTCTAATTACTCTAGAAACTTCTACTCAGCCCCAGAGAAAAGAGGACAACACGGTAAGGAGGAAGAGCTTTTCAGAAGGAATTAAAGCGCTGTAGGTGCGGTAGGTGTTCGGAACGTTCGGAACGGACGACTGCCAAGTGACAGCAGCCCAGCTCGTGACCAAAACCGAAAAGCCATTTTATTTTCACGCGCCGCTCCTTATATAAGCCCTCTATAAATTATGGTGTCCTCTGGCAAGCAATAAAAACAACACCATCACCTCGGTAGTGCCCACTAGATCTCCCCTTTTAAGATCTACAAGTCCAATTGCCTTGGCGGTCGAATCACACGACCACAACCTCTGCGTCTCAGCCGAAGCCCTCTTTGCTGAGGCTCTGGCGATGATACTGGTTGACCATCAACAGGCGTAGAATGCTGTGAACTGGCTGATGGTTCCTCTGCTGACTGGCCGTTTGAGAAGGAGGCAAGATGCCGACGGTTTCGCTGCAGAGTTCCCCTGGGCGGTTCCACCAAATATGACCGTGGTCGCTGAGCGGGGCTGAGTATACGGCCTCGGGAATTAACGTCCTTAACCCGCACGTCCTCCCCCAACTTCTACGGAGTCAGAAGACTTTAACTATGCCGGCGATTGCAGTTTTTTGGCTGCTGGGAATTGTTTGTGGCATCTCTGGACTTGAAGTTCTGATGGCTGGGCGATGCTGGCTCAAGCCGTTCGGGTAAACTAGGAAGTCGAGTTAGGAGTTTTGTTCCCATTAACAACTGTACAGGAAACACGCCTTTGACACCAGGTGTGTCTCGGTACGATAGGAGAGCCAGGTACGGATCAGAACTTTTTGCAAAGAAGTCATTTACGGTACGCCCCACACGCTCTACTTTGCCGATACCCTAAGGGTACCGCGGGCTGCTAGTCTCGTCTCAAAATCCGTACACCTGAGCGAAGTTTGCAAACTCGTGAGATACGAACTGTGGGCCGTAATCTGACCGCACGACGTCCGGGATCCCATGGCGAGCCATACAACTATTGACAGGCGAGATGACCGCTTGCGCAGATGTAGGTCCGAGAGAGACTATTTCAGGAAACCTTGAGTAGTAGTGTACAATCAGAACGCATTCACGTCCTTTTAGCTGGAAAATGTCTACCCTGAGGCGCTGCCTTGGTCTTTTTGCCTTTGGAGTCGGTATCATCTGCTCGTAGTGTACCAGACGAGTCTCGGCGCGCTTGGCACAGTCTGCTATAAGATGTCCGATGTGTAAATTGCAGTGAGGCCACCAAACGCTTTCTCTGGCGCGTTCTCGACAGTGACGAACCTCCTGGTGCCCTTCATGCCGTAAGGGCAGGATGCTCTTTCGGAGAGCAGACTGAATGACGATGCGGCGATCCAGGTGTAGTACGCCTTTGTAGACGGTCAATCGTTCTCTTTTTTTCCATTACGGAGCAATATAAACTGGCACTTTGTTTTTACTGTACCAACCTCTTCCACAGTAGGTTACTACCAAGGAACACTCTCGATCGCGCGTTTAGCGCTGGCGGACGTCTTCCAGCCGACTTGCCACCGCTGGCGGCCGGTCTTTGAAGACTTCGCCAATGAAGAGTTCCACACTTCCTACTTCTTGCGAAGCTGGTGCGTCACAAGCTGCTCGTGAAAGAGTGTCTGCAGTCGCCAAAAGCTTCCCCGGTACATACTTCACGTTGTACTGACAACGCATCAGCTTGATTCGCATGCGTCGCACCCGTGGTGGCAGAAGCTCCAGCTTTTTTCCCCCTGCTTCTTTCACCCGGGGTGGCAGAAGCTCCAGCTTTTTTCCCCCAAGAAGGGCGACAAGAGGAAGGTGATTTGTCTCGACCTCGAATATACTTATCGAACCGTAATACGGCCCACGTTACGGCTAGAAACGCCTCCTCCGTCTGACTGTAGCGACCCTCCATGGGAGTGAGGGATCTGGAAGCGAAGGCGACAGCACGCCGAGTACCCCAAGGCTGATCTTAAAACAGCACGGCTCCCAAACCATAAGAAATGGCATCCGCAGACACCGCGGTCGGCTAGCGCGGGTGGTACTTCGCCATGCATGTTTCAGAGCTAAGCAGTGACTTGAGGCGGGCGAACGCCTCCTCTTCGCTAGGACCCCACATCCAGACGCTGTTCTTGTTTAACAGAGAGCGAATGGGTGCGGTAACGTCAGCAAGGTGTGGAATACAACGTCCGATGTGATTGGCCATCCCGAGCAACCGGCGTACACCGCTGACATCTAGTGGTGGCAACAAATCATTGATGGCTTTGATCTTGTCTGGATCTGGCGAAATTCCTTTGGAATCCACGACAACGCCTAGGAACTTGACAGGGGTGACGCAGAATTTATACTCTTTCTCGTTAAGTGTGACCCCAGCTTTTTTCAGGCGACTCAAGACATCGGCCAGATGTTGATCATGTTTGGGACGATCCCTCCCAAAGATAAGAATGTCGTCAATCATGTTGACGACACCCAAGAGACCTTCGAGAAGTCTTGACATCAGGCGTTGAAAGTAGTCCTGTGCCGATGCGATGCCAAATGGAAGACGCTGGTAGCAATAACAGCCAAAAAGAGTGATGAATGCCGTGAGCTCTCACTGTCACGACTAAGTTTCACTTGATAGAAGTTGGACCTAGCATCGAGCTCAGAAAAAATCTGAGCTTCACCCAACTGACCCAGGATGTATTTCGCAGTGGGCAAGACGTAACGTTCTTGCTGAATAACTTAATTCAGTTTCATTAAGTCCACGCACAGTCTGTGCCCACCTGATTGCTTGGGAACAACGACTAGACCAGGACACCACTGAGTTGGCGTGTCAATTTGCCGAATGATACCTTGGGCCTTCATGTCATCCAGTTCCTTTTTCACATCTAGCAGAGAGACCGGATTCCGCCTCGGAACGCTCAGAAACAATGGACGAACATTTGGCTGGAGACGGATGCTATACTCCTCTTGGAGTTCCCCCAGGCCTTGAAAAATCTTGGCTTGAGTTAATGGAACGCATTCCGTCAAGTCCAGGAACTGAATAACGCCCAGAGCATTAAAGGGATACTGAAGCGAAACTTGAAATACACCTATTATGGTCAGAAATAGGTTCAATATGATCAATGATATTCATAAATCATAATCGCGCGTTTGTATTTTGAACAGATGGCTATATTTTTCACCCTAAGAGGCCCGATTGGGCGCGCGCTCAAAAATCGGCCATCGGAGAGCGCGATGCGTCTTGGGATATTGGGCGCATTCGTGACGTCACTTGTGCCAGACGGGAAAGGCTACGGCGTGAATGTTGTGGTTACGAGCGTTGCCACTTGGTGGCGCGTCGACGATTTACGACCTACGATTTACGATATTCTAAGCTTAAATGGTAAAACAAAATGGCTAGGTGGCGTAAGCTACCGCCCGATCCAAAGGGCTCAGCCGTATTCATCCATCCATCCATCCATCCATCCACCTGTGACTACGTGACCGTTTGAGATGTGCAACGGCTGCACGCGCGCTGCACCACGGCAAGTCGGCAACCACGGCAGCACTGACAAAACCAGCTCTGAGGCCGGATTCTCAAAGCGAACTCACGACGAAAAAAGTGCGTACGACAAATTTGAGAAAAAACCCGTACTCTCGAAACGAAATTGTCGTAACTTTTGCGCAGGTTACGACAGAATCCTACGACAGCTCCGAAGCTGTCTTACGCACTTTTTACGATCAAATCAACAAGGCCGACAGCGTCGCTCAGTTACTTGGTAGAGGCCACCAACGGACATTTATTTTTCTACGTGCTCTTCTCGTGCGTCCCGACTTCAAGCAGCAAGAAAAAAGGAAGGAGTACTTAAAACAGACCACGACGATCAAGAACGCAGGATCCACAAACACACGAGAAGAGCTACAACTGCTACAACGGCCACGATTCTGCCGACCGAGCGAGCTCGGCAGAATATAGTAGGCCGAGAAGCAACATCGACTCGGCGCACCGTTGCTCCGGCGGTCCTTCGCCAAGACCGTCTGTCCATGACCGGCTGGCCTGCTGAATGGAATATGCCCGCGCGACCCTTGTGGACCCTTCCCGGATGAGTAGTTTGATCCCTGAACTAAATTTCAGAGGTCAATATTTTCCCCTTGTCATCTCGATCGCCTTGTTTTCCGAGACAGCGGTGACGAACGCTGTCGTCGAAAAAGGACTCTCACTGATTCGATCTCCTTGTTTTGTGTGATATAGAGCTCAAATAAACGCCATACGGATTACCTTCGCAACTCGGTATGTACACTCTGTTATTAGTAGGCTATTTTTATTCTGACACGACGCTACGTCACTGTCGAGCTATAGCAGTTCGTGGGAGCTACGCGATGTCGGTCTAACCTTTCTTTGCCGAGTCTCATGTCAGTATCGAGTTGCAATCGTAAAAGATCGGTCCAGAAGCGCTTACCGAAACGCGGTCTAACAGAGCGAATCCAGCACTTCGATCAAACGCGCGTGTCCGCTCCGAGTGTGAACAGGTATTTGCGTGGCTCTTGCTGACACCTTCGTAGTTCAAACATATCCTTTTTAACGTCGGCTCGCAGCTCGTGACTCCCAGCAACTAATACCGGCCGTGCCAGAAGTATGCTCGGGTCGCGTCGTGCAAAGAGCCGCAACGAGAACGAGCTCACTGTGGCCAACTACGCTTTGGCTTTCTCCGCCAAGGCTTTGCAAACGCGTTCAGGCCTAGGCGAATTCTGCCGGCACGCCGTATTGCCGCAGAACGGCGCTGCTCGTATGCCACAAGTGATGTCACGAGAACTTCCCCCCATCCCCCAGATGAGAATTTGAAATCGCTTAATTATGTTTAAAATTAGTTCTCCTGTGTTTTACAGCGCGATAATTATATTTCCGAGGTGGTGCCTGTCCCTAGCCCATATTTATGCAACACGATCGGCGCTAAAATTTCGTTTCACTACCCCTTTAATGGCAGGCAGTCCCAGAAGAGACGTGTGTTGATTTTTCACGACGGAGAGACGCTGGACCGCGAACTTGCCACGCCACTCCAAGGTAGCCTTGAAAGTCCTCAGGACGTGCAGACCTAGGTTGCCGGGACCCGACACCTCGCCTCCGGCTTCTTCCAGGACAAGAGGAGGCCCCTGGAAAGAGGATGAAACAGCGGTGACCTCCGCACCTGAGTCAATTTTGAACTTGGAAAGATGACCATTCACGCGCACCTTGGTGTATCTTGCATGCCGTGTGCTGACTGCGTGAAGCTCCACGGAGCCAATAAGTCCTTTTCGCTTCTTACCTTTGCAAACTTCTGCGAAATGGCCCTGCATTTTTCAGAAATGTAAGACGATTTCCGCGCTGCACAATCTTTCCGCAGGTGAGGCTTGTAGGGTTCTCGTCCGATTCCCCGGGCCTCTGTCTCCGGATGAACGTGGCACAGCAACACATAGCTCTCGGCAGTAGGGGTTTATTCCAGTCACATTCTGCTGGGTGGTTTCGGAATCGGTACAGGTGCTCGAGGAAGCCTGGAAGGGGTGCGCCGCCACTGTATGCTGCATGCCGATCGTCCGTGCGGTGCTAGTCCACACCGCATCCTGTGGACGTCGCCGTCGAGGGTCAAATCCGGGGTCTGAGTCTGGACCATGTCACCGGGCTGTCGCCCGAGCCGGCGGCGCGATCGCCCCCAGCGCGAACGTTCATCGTGGCCCGTTTCCCGCGCAAGAGTCCCTTCCTCTCTCCCGTCGTCCGTCGTCCCAGCTTCCCTCTTTCCTGCGGTCGCCGCGCACCAGACGGGCGAGAGCCTCCCGTCTCCCATCGTGGGCGGTCTCTCGTTGGAGCTCCCCGTCCGGCTCTGCCGTAGCACGTGCAGGTTTTCGGCCGCCAACGCTGTCCGGGAGAAGGGTCCTTGGAGGTCCACCGCCGACACCGCCAACGCCTTCAAGATGGATCCCGAGAAAGGAGGAACTCGCGCACCAAGCTTCAAAGGCGCTGTCTTCGCCATGGCAGCATCCGAAAAGGAGTCCCCCGGCGCCGGCGTCCGGTTGTCGACCAGATGGGGGCTGAAGGGACCTCACACCATCCCCCCTCAAACCAAGGCCTGGGGGTCATGAAGTTCAGAAGTCGAGGTGACGCAGATGACCCAAATACCGCACGGTAGCTCAGCTGAGTGACGCCTATAATGACGATCACCTTTGATGATCGCGGCGAGGATGCCAAACGAGGCAAGCCCATGGGGACCGTTCATTCGCCGGGAAGCCCGACCAGGTAGCGCACAGTCCAGAAGCGGGCCCAGAGCACCACCGATCACAACGCGCACGGGCACTAAGTCGCACACAATAAACCAAAATTAAAAGTTCCTTCCACCCCAGTGTTTCAGACAGAAAAACAAACGCTAACAAATCGCGGCACTGAATATCGTACAGCGTGACGAAACCAAATCATCAGCTCAGTGGGCATGCCACAAGATACAAACGAAGCTCTTCGTTCTAAAACTAAGCATACACTCATCAAGGTCGTCACGCTACATGTTCAAACGGTGTACCCCAAAATAAAACTAATCATCGATTCAGGAAGCATGCAACAACACTAAACAATTGTCAAAATATTTAATCATTAGACAAGCATTGTTCTTACACAAGACAACGCAATCGCTCTCTAGTAAAATGTTAAAAATCTGCGAGAGCGCTAGAGAATCGCTTCTCCGACAACAGAGTTCGCCTTACTCACAGCTTAAATCACTTGTGATGAAAACACAAAACATCAACATAACAGATTACCATCTGCACGTCACAAGCAGCTATAACTCCTACACCGATCGCGAGGTGCGATACACAATAACCATATGAACAAAACCTACCACTAACAGTACCAATTAACATTACGCACATTCACGTAGACATCGTTCGCGACTCTTGTGCCCTAAGCAAGCCACTGCTACGCTACGCAGCATGCCGTCATCGGGTTGGATAACCACCACACCGAGAGGCCCGTGTCCCGCGGTACCGGCCATTGAGGCCAGCGCAAGGGGACAACGTCTTGATACGCCGGATGGTGCGCCCAGCAAGTCTAATGGACGTCCTTCTTACAAGGCTTTGTCCGCAACTTCTGGCCGTGTGCCAGAGATTGCCGCGTCACTGATCGGAGATAATCTCCAAACAAGAGCGATGAGCGTGCAGCGGGGGTACGCACAGAAGTGTAGTGGAGTAACCACTGGGAGTCCTGGCCCTGCGCAAGCTCAAAAGTTGCGATCAACGCATTGACGCATATTCAAGTTCTCCCTCGGCCAATCCACAAATACCACATGACTGAAACGTCTTCTTGCGACTGTCAAGGTCGGCCAGAATCGACCAATGAAGGTACCTCATCTACGCGTCTTTCTACTCTTCTATTCTCAATCCAAGCAACGATCCCTTGGATGAACACAGCAGGCTAGGCACAAAGCCCGCCCCAGACCAAGTCAAAACAACGCATATCTCAAAAGTTTTCTTGCGTCTGGAAAGACTGGCCAGGTTCGAACAATGCAAGCACCCCGCACGCGCCTCTCCTCTTCCGCGCTATAAGCACGACACCGAAGTGCCATATAATCTAACCGGCCGATCTTGGAAATGGACGAGTCAATAAACTAAAGTTGCTTTGCATAAACCGTTTCCGCAGCATCGAAGTGTTTACCGCATTTACAGCTGGATTCCAAGACCCGCTGGTCATTCATGCAAAGGCTGCAGTTTGCACAGCGACGGGCTGACCTAACGCACAACAGTTATAGGCTGCCGACGGCCATGCCGCTACCATGATTTCTATGCTTCCCGACCACCTGCCGGCGTGAACCGTACGGTTTCCCGGGCCTCCCGCGCAGCTGTACAGGATAAAACTATGAACAACTCGTCCCATTCTCGCAAGTTTGCCATCTCCCCCGTGCGGTTTCTCGCTACGCGAGAACGGCTCCTTCCCCACCTAGCCGTCTTTCCGCCTTTAACTCTAACCCGTTATCCCTCCGCACGCCTCGCGTCCCAACGCGTACCAAACACGGTGGAGGACCGGTACCATACCCAGCGGCAACGCAGGGCACGCACTCCCCCGCCCCCTCTCCGGGCATGGGGACAACAACTCGAGAGTAATCCCCGCCCGAAGCGCAAACCCCGATATGGCGGTGTGATGGCCCGGCAAAAACTGCACGCAATTAAGCGGGATCACCCTCACGACTCTACAGCCAGGGACCAACAGAACATGACGATCGCGTCGACCTGGACCGCGTGCAGTTTTTGCGTGCGATACGCAGGCCCCGCTACGAGGCACCGCTGAAACTCGGCCCTCCGGGAGGTGCGTGCTGCAGTGTTTCCAGATGGAGTCGTCGTAAGCACAGAGTAGGTCGTGCTCTAGGGCGTCACTAGAATTCCTGTATAAGCTCCCTACGAGAGCAAGAGTTGCGCGTCGGTTTTCCACGTGCCGCCGCGCCGCTAATCGCCGAGATCCGATCACGCGAAGAGCCGGATCACGTGCCGTGCAGGAAAGTAGACGTTGCACATGTCCCGCCTTACGTACCCCTGTTTTTTATAGCGCCGCGCGCCTCCAACGCGCGGCGCCGCTATTCGCCGAATTCAGTCACCTGAGCAGCAGGATCAACATGCTGTGCAGGAAAGACGGCGCTACGGGGATGAACGAGAAACTCTGGCTCCCATAGGAAGCCTATAGACGCTTTACACACGCGCCAAATTACAGCCGCCATTGCTGACCATCTCTTGTCTTACCGAGATGCCGAGCAACTGAAACGGTAGTTGACGATCCTCTACAAAGGCCGATGCTTTAGAAAAGGACACAGTTGAATCTAATATGGCAATAACCTGGCCTGCTATAGTAATGATGAAATGAAATAAACGAAATAAGAGGAAACAAAAACTAAAGGTCAGTTATGGCGGCGTCCATGCACAGCTGTGTCAAAGCGTCTATACAGGAACTCTAGGTCACATGAATGAGTGCCGCCATCTAGTGGTTGAACTAATGGCTTGTTCAAGATGGCCGCCGTGGGACCGCCACCTTAATGTAAGTCGCACATAGTTGTGGGGCAATGCGGAGGATAGCGCGTGGAGTCACAGCGGCTGGGGAACTATGCTTCAACTGGAAATACCGCCCAAATTGCGAAGACGAGGAGGCTGTAGACGGGACAAGCGCTCAAGAACAGGCAGGAGACGCGAAGAAGAACAGGCTATCGGCGGATGATCCACCTGTTTCGAATGACCGGTTTGAGCTGAGCTGGTTTGTACATGTCTATGAGGAAACAGCTTGAACACAAAACACTTACACACAGACAGGACAGGACGTACACAGTGCTGACAATCAACCATTTAATACTTCTTCCTCCACCTCCTCTCCTTCTCAGTCCCTTCGAGCATTCAACGATTGCGAGATAAGATGCACTTATTAGGTTTATAAAAAAAAAGAATAAAAAGAAGTGTATATAAACAAAATCATAGACGAAAAAAAACGAAAAACAGAAAGGTGAAAAATACACTACATGAACAAAATTGAAAAAAAATTATCTGCAAATGCCCAAGTAACCCCATACATTTCCAGCTCGAGTCACTGACATCAGTATAACGTGTATATTGTTTTGACATAGCCCCCTCTATACTGACTAATGACAAAATCTGGCAGATCGTCGCGTGGCGCGGCCGCCGAAAGTGAAAAGGTAGAGCGGCAGACAAGAGTCTAAAGCCCCTTCATGTTTCAAAAGTTGCACAAAGTGATTCGATGTACAAGGCACGTGCAACGTGCAGCCCTTGGGAAGATCATGGCGGCACAGCGCAGCACTGAGCTGGATTTCAGGCGCCATGAATTTCCCAGAATTGGAGCGCGGCACGTGCCTCGAGTGTGTCTACAACAATGAATGGCGCCACTTTTCCCAGGATAGAGGGGCTTTACAAGAGTCTTGTAACGAGCGTCCCGCTGCGGCGAGACGCCGAAACATACTTGTCCCGAGCGATGGAATGTCCGGTCGTGCTTCTCGCTTTCCTCGCGCTACCGCTTCTTTTCTCGTCGGGTTTGAAAACCACGTTTCGGGTCCTCGCCACTGCAAACGCTGTGCGCTGAATACTAAACTCGCCGATAAATTCTCTGAGCTACCAGATCCTCGCACACCAAATCTGCGACGGGGCAATCTATGGTTTCATCACCGAGCTGCCAGGCTTTCTGAGTATAAAGGAGGCTATGGTTTTGAGAACTTCTTCCCAAGACTGTCCTCATAAGTCACTGACCCAAAACCGTAACACACCGGGGCTATTGTTTTCTTTATTGTGCAGCGTGATGGACGGACAGCTGACACACTCCTCTCAACTCTCTTGCAAGGCTAGTGCCTCGAGCATCTTTCGCATGTGTGGATTTTTGTTTTTTTTGCAAGAACGCTCACGGTGGTAAAGGCTGGTTTACACTCACATGTCCTTCAGTGGGCTGACAGATGGCCTGCTGATGTGCACTTCACTGCCACTGCATGTTTTCATGTTCTATTCTTGATACACCGGCCCCTTAGGCCAATGTAACACGTCCCGCAAGATAAAGGAATGCTGTAAACAACACCCGGTTCCGTTTTCACTGCTATTGTGAGCGTCTCGCTATATTTTGATTTCAATCAAATTTCTCACTTCTCGAGCCAGGGAAAAATCGCACGTCATCTATTTTGACGCATCGCTCACCGATTATGGCCGCCGAGGACCTTCCTTCCTTCCGGCCAAGCCCCCACACAAACCGAATTGGAACAGGATTCAACGGGTATGTCGAGCTCCTCAAGCACCATATCCTACTACGAAAGTATCTCTGATGATCATGATATGAATTCAGAGCCATATCAAATAGTCCGGGCCGAAAGAGAAGCAAACCATCTACTAGCTCAGACTGCAGCAGAAAGACAGTCAAAACCATGAGCCAGGCTCATCCCGGCCTTACAGCGATAATCAAGCCCAAAGATCCAGCAAGCACGATTGCAACAATTAACCCGATGAAGATTACAGAGAAACTTGAAATGACTGCTTCAGGTGGGGTCATCTTAATTAGGCAAAATCGAAGACTCGACGTGGTGGTGATTGACACAAGAAACACTGAGGCCACGAAAGCGCTTCTTCGACTCACCTTATTATGTCGAATTCCTGTCATCGCTTACGGACCACGTCCACGGGAATTGGCGGCCAGGGTGATCTAACAGGTACCAGCAGACATTACCGAAGCCGAGCTACAATCGGCAGTCAGTGCAACTGCACCCGTCATCTACATTTCTCGACTGGGTAAATCTGAGTATGTCAAAGTCGTCCTCAGCTTGGACACACTACCGGAATATGTCACCGTGGGATACGCAAGGTTTAAGTTGCAGCCGTACATAGAGAATTACCACGTCAATGCTGGAAATGCGGTTGTTTTCGACATGTCCAAACCGCCTGCACAAAGGACGTGCTCTGCACTTGTTGTGGAAGAGCACACTACCGCATGATGTGTGAAGCGGTGGACCTGCTCTGCACAAATTACGGAAAAGAACATGACTCGACATTCCATCTGTGCCCTGTGTACCAAAGGGGGAAGAAACTATACCACCACCAGAGTGAAGCTAAAGTTGGGTACACGACAGCAAAAGCGGCCCTACTGTCACTGAAGGTGTCACTGAAGGAGAAAGTGTTCCAAGGTCGCTCTAAAACAGATGGTACAAAAACGAAACAAGATCTGGGAGCTCAACAACCTCTACAGAATGGGATTCACGATCCACAACCGCTTTCGTCAACAAAGCTGTCAAACGTTAGACAGGTCCAAACACATGTGAAGCCAAGAGACGCCCAAGTCTCCACCATGGAGTTGAAGAATGAAAACAAATTTCCCAGACTCCACAGTTCAGCTTTGAATTCTGATGTAGAAGTCAAAGAAAACAGGCAATCCAGGCAGGACAAATCAAAGGCATTAGCCAAAGATACAACCGTCTATTTCTGGAGACAAGTTTCAAATAATCGTCAATGTCATTCCTAGTATCCTTTGTACATGGGAGCCTCCCCTATCTTAAGCACTGCAAACTGTGATCGATGCAATACTTCCACATTTTAGTGAAAACGCGAGACTGAGGTATTGACAGACGACGACAAGGAAGAGAAAGAGAATGTCTCAAACACAGCTAAAGCTTTATTCAGGTAAGAACCCTTTATATAGGGTTGAAAAAGAAGGAAAGAAAGGGAACCCTTTTTCTCATCACCTCTCTCCACAAAAGACACGACACCGGACCTCTAACAATGGTGTCAAACCAACAAAAAAACTGACAGCACAAGAGTTGACACATCATTAAAAAACCGCTAGGAAAACTACTGATTGCACTGGACTTTCTACTGAGAAAACCAGCTACAAAACTCCACACATCCAAAAAAAAGGAAGTAATGTTAACAATACCATTAGAGATTTAGGAATCGCTTCCTATCCGCATCTAAAGACAAAGAATGCTTGTTCACTGCATTCGCGTGCTTCGTTATTGCGATTCACTCTTTCAGCAGGCGCTTAAGGTCGTTTTGTTCTGTTACAATTGTGGTTGTGGAGTTCCATAAAGGCACGCAATTCCTACACTCCTGAATATGCTTGGATACCTCAGAATATGGATCCTTTGTTTTGACACATCGTTTATGTTCGGCTAGTCTATCATAAAGACAACGCTTCGTATGACCTATATATAGCACAAACCACAATCAAAAGGGAGCTTGTAGACTATAGCTGAAATACATGTAACACACTTTTCCCTGCGTTTTTTTAAACAACCTTTCTGGGCGGAAGCGAACGGAGTCAACCGTTCCAAACTGCTACCTGTGCTAAACGCCATGCATAAACCAAACCTATCACCGACTGATTCTAAATTGTGTGAAGTCTTAGGGAAAAACGGTACGACTACAAACTTTTTGTGCTAGGGCATTTTTTTAATTTTTGTGTCTTTTGCAACAATGCATACAAAAGCTGCTTGAAAATAAATTTTTGAGGATACTTTGCAACATTTAGCCGGGAAAACACAACTTCAATTGGCATCATAACGGAGTGCCAACATGACTTCTGAACCGCGTTGTCAATCATGTTTCCTACCAATCCTGCCTTGACATGCTTTAAATAGCAAGTATCAAAGAGAAGTACTGGTTTAGTTGATGATGATGATGATTAACGGTTTAATGGCGCAAGAGCGACGAAGGCCATGCTGCGCCGGACTACAAGACTAATGCGACTCACAGTAACGGCAATTGAGAGCACACATGAAGCTGATGTTTTATATATTTATGGTGAACAGAAAATGCAGTACTTAAATTTTGCGAAGAAGGTCACTTGCTTGCAAAAAGTTGAGGACCCGATTGAATGGAATGATGGGATTCTCGCTTAAAAAAGTGATTGATGGAAAGGAATCTGATATCTTAAAAGCTCTGGAAAAAAGGCAAGCCGGTTCTGCTCAAAGCCTGGACAGGCACACAAAATATGCAAAATTGTCAAAGGTTCACCGCAATTCTCGCAGCTTGGAGCGTCTTCTCCACAAAAAAGATGTCCGTGAGTCAGGAAGGTGTGGCTAATTCTAAGACGGCACAAGAGAACCTCATGAAAACGGTTTTTAGAAGATGAATCCTCCCACAACCCCAAAACTGGCTTAATAACATGCAGCTTATTTGCACTCTCTAGGTTCCACTCAGATTTCCAAGCATCGAGGAGAGCTTTCCTAAGGAGGGGTTTGATATCTTAAAAAGGTATGCCCCGTCGGGTTTCTAGTAGATTGCTCGCGGAGGTAGCCAGCTTGTCTGCTTTCTCATTTCCTTTGATCCCAACATGGCTTGGGATCCAGCAGAATTTGATAACGAACCCATGCTCTAAGCAGCGTATGATTTTATAGCGTATTAGCTTAGCGAGCATGTTTTTTTTATCTCTTAGAGAGCAGAGGGCAACGATGACACTTTGGGAGTCTACAAACAGAATTGCCTTCATTGTTTTTCTGGTGGTGATATACTCGATCGCAAGGAGAACACCGTATAGCTCCGCAGTAAAAATACTAGCCATGCAGTTAAGCCGCTGGGCTTGTATGAAACCTTCAGAATAAACAGCCGATCCCACTGCTGAAAAAGTCTTGGAGCCATCTGTATAAAATTGAGTATAGTCGTCATATTTATTTTGTACGTCAAGAAATTCTTGTTGAATAAGCAGAGGGGAGACATTATGCTTGCTATACCGTGTGAATGACCAGTCGCATGATACTGGAAGCATTTACCAAGGAGGAATACTCTCGGCCTTTTGGAGAAGGTTAATGACATGAAGGTCTAGACCGAGAGATGACTGATCACTGTGAACACGAAAACTCAATGGCCGCACAATGCTTGGTTTTTTTTTCAAAAAGACGAGCAAATTGAGATTGCTGGAGAGCAAAAAAGGTTGGATGGTGAGGATCAGACAAAATCCTGGAAGTATAGCTCAAGCCCAGGTACTGCCGTCACTTGGAAAGGGGCATCTGGTGAGAGTCTGCGTACACGCTTAAAACAGGTGATGTACGAAATGCACCAGTAGCAAGGTGCAAGCCAAGGTGGTGTACCGGGTTCAACATCTTCAGGGAGGATGGTCGCGCTGAGTTGTACACGACGGCACCATAATCAAGACGGGATCGTACCAAAGCGTCATACAAGCGCACCGGACATAGTCTGTCAGAGCCCCAAGTTTTATGTGACAAAAGTTTTAGGATGTTTAGGGATTTCAGGCACTTTTGTTTCAGTTCCTTTAAGTGAGAGATAAAATTCAACCTCTTATCAAATATGACTTCCAGAAACATATGCTCGGCTTTAACTGGTATAGGTGCTCTGTTCAATTCCAACACTGAATCAAGGGACAGCCATCGTCGAAGAGAAAATAGAACGCACACCGTTTTTCCGGATGAAAACCTGAAGCCATTTCCGTCGGCCCACTTACTGATCTTATTAATTGCTAGCTGCAGCTGGCGTTCACAGCTGGACAGATTACAAAAGGAAAATGATGTCTGTAGGTCGTCGACATGCAATGGATGTTCAATGGAAGGTTGGTAGTATTTGAGCTAGGGTGTTAATCTTTAAAACAAATAATGTGACACTCAGGTTGCCCCCCTGAGGAACCCCATTTTCTTGAACAAATGTGTCGAATAATCTGGTGCCTAATCGAGCCTGAAAGGTGCGCCCAGTCAGAAAAAGCTGTTATACAACGCAACATGCGGCCCTGAACTCCGCAGGCATAAAGGTCTCGCGTGATTCCATATCTCCAGGTCGTGTCGTACGCCTTCTCCAGGTCAAAAAACACAGACATACAGTGCTGCCTCTTTACAAAAGCCTCCCGGATCCTCGTTTCGAGGCGCACGAGGTAATCTAGAGTATACCGACCTCGGCGGAAACCACACTGATTGTTATCAAATAGGTTTTGTTCTTCAAGAAAAAACACCAGCCGTTTGTTGATAAGTTTTGGTACGTCTTACCAAGACAGCTCGTAACGGCAATTGGGCGGTTGCTCGAGGAAAGAGAGGGTCTTTGCCAGCTCTCGAGAGGGGTATAACATGTGCTCTTTTCCAAAATTCAGGGAATTAAGCTCTTTCCCAGAGAAGGTTAAAAAAACTAAGCAGATGTTGTAGGGGCAGCTTACAAAGCATCTCATAGTGGATGAAATCAGGACCTGGGGCAGACTGTTTCCTGATGTCAAGAGCCAACTCTAGTTCACGGAGCGTAAAGGGCCGGTTGTATGGTGTAGAGGTTGCCCCCGACATAACTATTCGCTCGCATTCTGCTTTCATTATGAACTGTTTAAAAGTGGCACTGTAGTTTTCAGAACTCGAAACGCTTTGGAAGTGAACGCCAAGAGTATTGCCCAACTCTTTCAGTGATGTGGGAACAGTCTTGAACAATGGAGGGATAATAAAACAGCGGTAATCCCCCTTGATTTTGCGATAACGGCCCACACCTCCCTTGCGGGGACAAAGCTGTTCAGTGAGGAGACATATTTCGTTCACGATTTCGTTTTTGCTTGCCTTCTAGTCCAGCGGGCTTGAGCTTTTCGCCTTTTGAATTCGATCTTGTTATCTACAGTGGGGTACCGTCGAAATATGCCCCAAGCTTTGTCTTGTTTCTTCATTGTCATGGAATATTCTCCACCATGTCCTGCACTTGCTTGGTAATTTCCCAGAGGTGCGAGGAATAGATTGTTCTGCAGCCTCAATTATCTTCTCAGTAACATAAGCTGTAGCATCATCCTGAGACAAGACTGATAATAAAGAAATATCAAATGTTGCAGATGAGCAAAACAGTTCCAAATCCGCTTTCTCAAGGCGCCATCTTGGCGCACATTCTAAAAGAGTACTAACAGCAGCAAGGCTCTCTACGACAATCCGGAAGTGGTCGCTCCCGAATCGGTTTTCTAAAACCTTCCAAGAAAAACAATGAAGCAGAGATGGCGATGATAAAGATAAATCGATGCAGGTGAAGGAGTTATGTGCGTCACTAAAAAAGGTTGGAGATTTCGTGTTTAAAAGACAAAGATTCGATGACAATAAAAGTCGTTCCATGAGTTCTCCACGCGAATCAACTCGAGCACTGCCCCACATGGTGTGATGAGAATTAAAATCCCCTAATATTAAAAAGGGTCGTGGTAGTTGGGCAATGAGCTTTTGAAGCTCACGTATGTGCACTGTGATATGTGGCGGAAGGTACAATAAAACAACGGTGGTTAAACGGTCTGTCAGAACCCTCACAGCCACTGCCACGAGCGGAGTGTCCAGGGGCACCTCGGCACATGCCACCCGTCTCTGCACGACAACTGCCACACCACCGGCTGAATGAGATGGTGGGCGGTCTTTACGAAAAGTGTGATTGGACCGTAAAACATTTGAATGACTGGAAGTCAAATGAGTCTCCTGCAAAGCCAGAGCTATCCCATGCAGCACCGAGTTCTGGGCCAAAACTTGGCTTGCGTCTGGCAGTTTAGGGCATTAAAAAGCCCGAAGAAGCCAAAGTAGTGCCAAACCTGACCTCCCTTGGCAACAGTCTGGGTATCTTGGCCCTAATTCGCCAAACAAGTGCCAAACTTAGGCTTCGCTGCCGGGTAGTTCGGCTGTCGTCTGGCATCTTCGGGCCTAAATCGCCTAAAAAATGCCAGATTTAGGCTTACTGCCCGGTAGTTCGGCAGACCTTTGGCATTTTTAGGCCAAAATCGCCAAACTAATGCCAAAGTTAGGCTTCACTTTTTGATAGTTCGGCTATCACCTGGCACATTCGGGCCAAAATCGCCACAGATGTGCCAGAGTTAGGCTTACTACCTTGTAGTTCGGCAGAGCTTTGGCATTTTGGGGCCAAAATCGCCGAACTAATGCCAAAGTTAGGCTTCACTTTTTGACAGTTCGGCTGTCACCTGGCACATTCGGGCCAAAATCGCCAGAGATGTGCCAGAGTTAGGCTTACTACCTTGTAGTTCGGCAGAGCTTTGGCATTTTCGGGCCAAAATCGCCAAACTTATGCCAAAGTTAGGCTTCACGTTTTGACAGTTCGGCTGTCACCTGGCACATTCGGGCCAAAATCGCCACAAATGTGCCAGAGTTAGGCTTACTACCTTGTAGTTCGGTTGAGATCTGGCATCTTTGGGCCCAAGTCGCCAAACGAGAGCCCAAGTTAGGCTTCGCTTCCCGATAGTTTGGCTGTGATCCGGCAGCTGCGGGCCAAAGTTGCCAAACAAGTGCCAGAACTAGGCTTACTGCCTTGGAGTTCGGCTGATGAAATATTTGATGTACGCGGGTGGTCTTCATCTTAATTAAATAGAAATCAAGTTTTATTCGGCTGGCAACTTTATCCTATTTTGGGTGTCTCTTGATTTCTGCAGTCCAAAGGTTGGCTGAATGTTTTGACGCGGCTGGAGCAGGCTTTGCAAACGCAAATAAATTGTGCCAGAGGTTGCACTCGCGCGTAGGTAAACAAGCCAATATCGGGGCGCGCCGTGAGACTGGTTCGACATTATGGCGCGTTCACACCGGCGATGCGATCTAGTCGCGCCATAACTTTCATCGCAAAAGCGACCATCGCGGGCAAAAAGTGACGGGTTTTGAGCAGTCGCTTGCTGACCCGACTTTTTACGATGCACTCTAGTCGCGGAAAGGCCGAGCCAACCAACGGCGTTCGGAGCGAGAGTTTTTGAGAAGCGACTCGCCAACGAAGGCGTTGGACTCGCTCATCGCGCACGCCAAATTGACCAACCAATTACTTTTATTTATTTTCTTTTTTTTTTTTTTGCGATGCGATTTAGTTGGATCGCGCGACTGCTTACATCCCCGGTGTGAATCCGCCTTTACAGAAAGTGCTGCCATTGAGCTAACACTGCGCAAGACGGATGTACGCACGTTTCCACAAGAGATATCATTATTAGGCGGCGCATTGCAAAAGCGAGCGTGGCTCTGTGCGTGTCTTGCATTGTGATTGAGCACTGTCAAATCCTAGCGATAACAAAGAGCGGAAACGACCGGGGCTCCGTGGCGCGGCTCCCGCATCACACTTGGGGAATGAAAATGTAATCCCGGAAATTGTACTATTTTAGCGTGTTGATACTTTTTCAACATTAAAAAGTGGAGACACAAAAGGGACGATACAGACAGGACAATCTGAACTTTAAAGGCCGCTGTACAAACGGGACGTTCTACGGAGAACAACCTTCTCTCCCGAAGCTAGGGGACGGGGAGGGAAAGGGCCATCGTTGGGTGGAAAGAGCGTCTAGAGAATGGGATTAGCCTCGGGGCGAGCCATCCTCTCGAGAGGGAGTGGGGACGGAACAAAGCTGCCGTGGGGATTCCGGCTAAAAGGGGGAAGAAAGTTAAGCTTGTCAAACGGCGACCTCAGATCCGAGGACGGGCAGGTTAGAGAATTTGAAAAAAGCTGCTTGATTAGCCGGACGACCCAGTGCGGTCTACTGGTTCTAGAAGGTGACTCGGATGAAGAAAACTCGTTTTGCTCAAAAACTCTAAAAGCATTCTGGACGTGAACTCTTGCCACAAATAAAAATAACATATGCATGAAAAACTACGAAGGCAACTAAGCTTTCTCCTATGATGGGAGAATGCGTGAGCATTACAGGCAGAGTTATGTTGGCGCAACTTGCAATAAAGAAAGAAAAAAAAAGTTATGTTGGCGCAACGGACAGCGCGCTAGTTTCACGATCAAGCGGGCCTAGCTTCGAAACCGGGATGGTTTTTTTTCTCGTGTTCTTTTTTTTTATTTCGTTTATTTTTTTTATTTTTTTTTGTTTGGTCACGTAACAAGAACAATCACCAGAACAGAATTTTTTTTTGGCCACGTCACCAGATTTTTTTTTTTATTTCTCCTTTCCTTCAGTCTTTCTTTTTTCTTTCCTTTTTTTTGGTTCACGCTTCCTATCGCAAAACTCTTTGCATCTATTTCGCGTTAAATTGGCGTTAGCCAAATCATTTTATTTATGGCAGGGAATTCTGCCGTACGTACCTTATGTTACTATTACCAACCCTGGCTTGCAATTTCTGCTATCCAAAGGACTGGACTATGCCCTTGCTCCACGGTACGTTCCAAAACCTGACTTCATAATTGAAATTGAAGAGAAACTCAGACATGTGCACGATGTCACCGGGGTAAATCTCGCGAGAAGCCGCGTTGTCAGTGTTTCGAACAATGTGAAACCGGCCGGGTCAAATTTAGATCAACAAGAACGCATTGCTCTTAATGAGTTGAAGTCAGACAGCTCCATCATGATTTTAAAGGCCGACAAAGGAAAAGGAACCGTTGTGCTTGGTAGGGATGACTACATGAAGATGTATGAAGTTATAAATGACAGTCGCTATTTCGTGAGGCTATCAAGAGATCCCGCTGCTAAGTCCGGAAGAGAGTTAGCTTCGGGAGCTGAAAAAGAAAGGACGCATCAGTGACGACCTATACCGTCGTCTCTTCTCCTTTGACGCCGCGACACCCAAGATGTATGGACTCCCCAAAATTCACAAACCGGGTTGCCCCCTACGCCCGATTGTATATGTTTTTGGTTCATCCACTTACAGCCTTTCCAAATATCTGGTTATGATTCTGAGCCCTCTTACGGGAAACAATGAGTTTAGCGTCCGGAATTCCCATGACTTTGCTGAACTTATACGCGCTCAGACCCTGCTACCGCACGAGGCTATGGTATCCTTTGATGTGATTTCATTATTTTGCGAATGTCCCCAACGCCCTGGCGGTTGATGTGGCCCGTGACCGGTTGTTGGCAGACCAGTCGTTGTCCACTCGCACAACCCTCCTTGTTGATGACGTTATACTCCTTTTGCGTTTTTGTCTCAACCAGTGTAATTTTAGTTTTAGTGGGGACATATATCATCAGGTCAGCGGATGCCCTATGGGGAGTCCAGTTTCCGTAACCGTCTCGAATCTCGTCATGGAATATGTTGAGGAAAAGGTAATGTCTGGCATTGATTTCCCCGTGAAGTTCTACCGTCGCTATGTCGATGACACTTTTGTAATAGTTAACAGAGAGAACGTAACCGATTTTTACCGCAATTTGAATAGTGTCCACCCCTCAATTCAGTTCACCTGCGAACATGAAACCGATAGTACCTTGCCGTTTTTATATGTACGTGTCCATAGAACTAGTGAATCTTTCTTTAAGATGGAGACATCCGTATATGGTAAACCATGTGACAGACAAAACTTTCTTGACTACCACTCTCATCACCCTACTCAACACAAAAGCTCAGTTGTGAGATCGTTGCCTTCATCGTTCAGAAACAGTCCCATCTAACTCAACACTTAGCGATCAAGAACTTAGCCATGTGCGGGAGGCTTTGAAGAAACGTAACTACCCCGACCGGTTTATCAATCGCGTTAAGAAACAAATGTCCCGTCGGCGCCCGGATCGAGCCGAACGAACACGTGACGTCGTGTGCATCCCGTACGTTAAGGGGGTTTCGGAGGCATTGGGACGCGCCCTTAGGCCGTTGGGGGTACGAACTGTATACAAACCCTACAGAACAATTGCCAACGTTATCTCCAAGCCAAAAGACCCGACCCCGCCAGAGGCAGAAAGGGTCGTGATCTACCAGGTGCAGTGCAAGGAATGTGACGCTTCCTACATTGGAGAGACGGAACGAAAAAGAAAAACAAGACTAAAAGAACACGCACAGGATGTCGCCAATTCCGCGAACGCCACCCGCTTCAAGTCCGAACTCGTCGACCATGCATGGACGTCGGGACACCAATTTGACTTTGACAAGGCGAGGGATAAAAGGTGGGGACCGAGGAAGCTGCTGGAATCTTGGTTCATCCAGAACGACAAACGCGGAAGTGATTCATCGCTGGTAAACAAGAACCGTGGCCCCCTGCCGGACGTGTACACAAACTTTATGCCTAAATAGCCGAACTTTTTTGTGCGACTCTCGCTCTGCGCTCTACTGAAGATGCCTCCCGTATGGGAGGCGAAACGTTTAATTAAATTGTTATTTTTGTGATGTCAAGCCGTTTTTGTTATTACATTTATCATGTCTTCGCCCGTCTTCTGGAGTATTTTTGCGCTCCTAATTTCACCGGTACGACAGCCATGGGAGGCCACTGCGAGCGAGTGGGGACAGAAAATCAGACTTGGACGTAGTTCAACTACTCTACTCAAACTACATTAGTTTAACTACTTTTTCGAGTAACTTGGTAACTTTCAATTACAACTTGATTTGGGTAATTAGTAGTTTAATTTAACTACTTTTTTCAGGTAACTTCTACTCAAATTACTAACTACTTTCGAAATTATATAATGCTAATTTTGCCCATCACGAAAGTTTGAGCGCAGAAATGAATAAGACGCCGGCAGATGAAGTGGCATTCTCGAACAAGGGACCCCCTTGTTCGGGAAGGCGTCCTTGGGCCAAGGTGGCGACGAGCAGCCAAAACATAACACCGGCACGCACGAACGCAGGAAGAGATGCTTGCTGAACAAGCCTTGGTCGGGTATTGACCTAATCCGGTAATGCACGCAAGCGCTGCGTTTCGAGCTGCAACCGTGAAAGACGGGGACACTCTGAGAGTTGTTGTTTTCGTGCTGTCTGTCTTTAGTGAGTTCTGACTCAAGCGGTAGGTTCCACGGGAGGCGCCACTGGAATGACCTCGCAGCTGGGCGCCTTGTCGTCAGCGCATACGCCTTTGCAAAGCCGGACTCTCCCGCGCACAAACCCTGGTACGGATAATCCGTTCATGAGAGCACGTTCACGCTTACAGCGACGATGCTTGTTCACGTAATCCTTCGCGTCCTTCCGACCATCCATGCCTGGGAGACCTCCTCTTTGATAAAAATGATTCAGGCGAGTCAGAATGTTGTAGTCGCCGGCGAGGATTGCGAGTTACCCTTGGGAGATCCTTTTGTTGGACCCAATTTTTTTTTCAGTAGCGTAGCACTACGACGTGACGCGCAGTCGTCCGGATGATCTCATCGTCGTGGCGCGAGACTTGAACCCTTGACGGTCTGGTGCACTCGCCCAGCGTACTCTCAGAACGACGTCGGAATGAAGAGGGGCCAGTCATAACAATCTCAACTTGACGAAGAAAAAAAAAAGGAGGAAAGTTTGTTATTAAAGACCCTCTACCCGAGGCAAACCGCACAAGTTTCGTCATGGACTCCTAAGATGCCGACACTCGCTTACCCGACCCCGCACGGCCTGTTTCACAAATTCAACGCTGCCGTTCCATCCAGCCCGTCGGCGGAACGTCTATTTAGCTGGGCTGGGGACGTCTTGAGAAGGAAAAGGGGAAAACTCTCCTATCAAGAACTTTGAAAGTCAATTGCTTCTGCGAGCGAGTAAACTATTTTGGCGAAAACGCAAGCCATAAATAGACTGCATTTATTTTAGGCTCGCAGGGTTTTTCATTGATCAAAACTGCTGTTCATTTTGCTACCACAAATATATAAAAAAGTAACTTCGAAAGTAACCTCAAAGTAACTCGCTACGTTTTACAGTAGTTAGTAGTTTACTCAATTACTATTACGAATGCGTAATTTCTACTCTACTCCAATTACTTTTGGCGCCGATACTCACTAACTTAACTTAACTACCTTTTTTGAGTAATTTGTACATGTCTGACAGAAATAATGAGGCTTATCGGATGGCGACAAGCCCGAAAAACATAACCACCCCGTCCATTTCGCTCTCAAGAAAGGAGATTATCTTCCTGAGGCCCTCAATGGAAGCCGAACGCTGACAGACTAGGCAAGGCGACAAGGTCACCGGCAGAAGCGGCCTTTCCTTTTATACGTTGTTGATTCCCCTTCGACCTCGCCTTTTGCAAATCCTCCCCACCTGCTATTGTGTCTTCGTGTGGCTGTCAGCGAGCGCGACAGCCGCTTTAAGCAAATCAAAAGGGTGAAGCGAAACGCGTGACCCAGCGTGACCTCTCTACGTAGGACGCGTAGGACAAAAACGTTTGGACGAAATTTTTTCACGTGACTTTCTCTGTCACGCTGATGGGATCTCTGGGGCTGTCGTTTTCGCCGTTTGCCTAGTTATAGAAATAAGCGGGCCACGTAGGTCCGGTTTTCGAACTGCTCCTCAGTGTTCTGTTGCTTTCGTGCGCTGAAGACGCGACTGTGTTTTTTCGTCGTAAACGGTCGGAATACGTCCATGCCAATTTTTCGGTAACAGCCATTTTTTGCACCGGAGTTCGTGGAATACTTGTGATGTGTTTGTTGGACACGCTTCGACAAAAACTGCTCTTCGCCGACGACGAGACGTCAATCCTCGAATCCTCGAATGTGTTTGTGGGGTGCCTGAGTTGGATTATTCATCTATCAAGGATTACATGATATCGCTCTTTTATTAGTAAGTGCATTGCAAGCATGATTCTGATAGTCGTCCTGCTTTCCTCTCAATCTCCGCGGTTTTTGTGTGATGAGTTTTGCTTGGCATGAGGACAGTGTTAATTGTATTTTATAATTTGCTTTTCGTTTTACAGAGAACTGTGACCTTTGTAAATATGTTGAGAATACACTGTGTGCAATGATAGTTGTTTAATAAACTTCTGGGAGCGATCGAAAAAAATTTGTTTGTCCGTATAAGTGATTGGATATGCAACAAATGACATGCAACGTACATATACTTGCACGACGTTCGGCCAATACGAAGCAGACGCATCGTAGAGTTTTCGCACAATATTGCGCGAACGGTAGGTCGGGGCGAAACAGCTGTACGGCAACACCCGCCGGGTATCAAACGGTGGTACAAAACTGGACAGTTGAGCGATATTGGAACCGACTTTCGGCCGGCACTGGCACGATACTGCAAAGTATTGCCGTGCTGCTTGGGAACGGAAGTGATGACATCTTACCATCGTGTTTCAACGCTTGTTTAATTTATTTCTCTTCTGGGACGCGTGAAAGAGCACTTCTGTGACACACCAGAGATATTCGAAACTTGGGCTGGCCTCTCGGCTTTCTTTGCCAGGCACTTATTTGGCACTTCAGTGGGTAGCCAGAGAAAAGCCAAACTTCGGCATGCCCCGAATCGACAAATTAAGATTTACTGCGGCAGTTATGGCTCAAGTCTGGCACTTACTTTGGCGCTCCTCTGGCGGACCAGAGAAACGCCAAACCTTGGCACGTCCCAAATACCGAAATTAGGCGTTTCTCTGGCAGCTATGGCTGAAGTATGGCACCAACTTTGGCGCTCCTCTGGCGGACCCGAGAAAAGCCAAACTTAGGCACGTCCCAAATACCGAAATTAGGCGTTACTCTGGCAGCTATGGCTGAAGTATGGCACCAACTTTGGTGCTCCTCTGGCAGACCCAAGAAAAGCCAAACTTTGGCACGTCCCAAATACCGAAATTAGGCGTTACTCTGGCAGCTATGGCTGAAGTATGGCACCAACTTTGGTGCTCCCCTGGCAGACCCAAGAAAAGCCAAACTTAGGCACGTCCCAAATACCGAAATTAGGCGTTACTCTGGCAGCTATGGCTGAAGTATGGCACCAACTTTGGCGCTCCTCTGGCGGACCCGAGAAAAGCCAAACTTAGGCACGTCCCAAATACCGAAATTAGGCGTTACTCTGGCAGCTATGGCTGAAGTATGGCACCAACTTTGGTGCTCCTCTGGCAGACCCAAGAAAAGCCAAACTTTGGCACGTCCCAAATACCGAAATTAGGCGTTACTCTGGCAGCTATGGCTGAAGTATGGCACCAACTTTGGTGCTCCTCTGGCAGACCCAAGAAAAGCCAAACTTAGGCACGTCCCAAATACCGAAATTAGGCGTTACTCTGGCAGCTATGGCTGAAGTATGGCACCAACTTTGGTGCTCCTCTGGCAGACCCAAGAAAAGCCAAACTTTGGCACGTCCCAAATACCGAAATTAGGCGTTACCCTGGCAGCTATGGCTGAAGTACGGCACCAACTTTGGCGCTCCTCTGGCGGACCAGAGAAACGCCAAATCTTGGCACGTCCCAAATACCGAAGTTAGGCGTTGCTCTGGCAGTTATGGCTCAAGTCTGGCACCAACTTTGGCGCTCCTCTGGCGGACCCGAGAAAAGCCAAACTTTGGCACGTCCCAAATACCGAAATTAGGCGTTACTCTGGCAGCTATGGCTGAAGTATGGCACCAACTTTGGCGCTCCTCTGGCGGACCCGAGAAAAGCCAAACTTAGGCACGTCCCAAATACCGAAATTAGGCGTTACTCTGGCAGCTATGGCTGAAGTATGGCACTAACTTTGGTGCTCCTCTGGCAGACCCAAGAAAAGCCAAACTTTGGCACGTCCCAAATACCGAAATTAGGCGTTACCCTGGCAGCTATGGCTGAAGTACGGCACCAACTTTGGCGCTCTTCTGGCGGACCAGAGAAACGCCAAATCTTGGCACGTCCCAAATACCGAAGTTAGGCGTTGCTCTGGCAGTTATGGCTCAAGTCTGGCACCAACTTTGGCGCTCCTCTGGCGGACCCGAGAAAAGCCAAACTTTGGCACGTCCCAAATACCGAAATTAGGCGTTACTCTGGCAGCTATGGCTGAAGTATGGCACCAACTTTGGCGCTCCTCTGGCGGACCCGAGAAAAGCCAAACTTAGGCACGTCCCAAATACCGAAATTAGGCGTTACTCTGGCAGCTATGGCTGAAGTATGGCACCAACTTTGGTGCTCCTCTGGCAGACCCAAGAAAAGCCAAACTTTGGCACGTCCCAAATACCGAAATTAGGCGTTACCCTGGCAGCTATGGCTGAAGTACGGCACCAACTTTGGCGCTCCTCTGGCGGACCAGAGAAACGCCAAATCTTGGCACGTCCCAAATACCGAAGTTAGGCGTTGCTCTGGCAGTTATGGCTCAAGTCTGGCACCAACTTTGGCGCTCCTCTGGCGGACCCGAGAAAAGCCAAACTTTGGCACGTCCCAAATACCGAAATTAGGCGTTACTCTGGCAGCTATGGCTGAAGTATGGCACCAACTTTGGCGCTCCTCTGGCGGACCAGAGAAACGCCAAACCTTGGCACGTCCCAAATACCGAAATTAGGCGTTGCTCTGGCAGTTATGGCTGAAGTATGGCACCAACTTTGGCGCTCCTCTGGCGGACCAGAGAAACGCCAAACCTTGGCATGCCTCGCATTCCCAGATTAGGATTTACTATGGCAGTTATGGCTCAAGTATGGCACCAACTTTGGCACTCCTCTGGCGTACCAGAGAAGAGCCAAACTTTGGCATGCCCTAGGATCGCCCAACTTAGGCTATAGTTAGGCACCGTACTTTGGCACTGATGAGTGCCATGGTGCAAAAACCTAACTGCGCCAAAGTTGGGCCCTTATGTTTGCCAGACCTTTGCCCAAGTTGGGCATTCCTCTGGCGTGCTACCTGGGATCGGTCGTAGCTCCCTAAGAAAGAAACTAATGTCAATAATGTTGCGTAGGAGACCTCAACAGTTCCATTGCATAAAAGAGAGATGGCCTATAAAAAATATTTAAAATAAATATAAAGTTGTGGGCAAAAGTGCATAAAAATATCGGTGTGGCTGCCTTTTAGTGAAATTCCCTAAAAACGCATAAAAAGTTAAAAAAAAATACCTATATATAGTTAAGCTAATTTTCTTTCGGAGCTAAACTCCGAGGAATATTTCGTTTTTTTCTAGCATTGCACTTCTGTCGTTCTGCGGGCTCACCCGCGGAAGAAGACAAGGACTCCGATCCCGAAGGAAGCAAGTCGTCATCTGAAGCTAAACTGGCCTCTTTCATTTTCTCTTCCGTTAATACCTCTGGGCCCTTCAACGAGACTGCCTCGTCAGAGTGACCCGGCTTTCTCGGATTGTCGATCAAGCGAGTGGGCTGCGCCCGGCCTCTGCCTGACGGGCCGGCAGGCACCTGGAATGTCTGCGCTGTTTTTTTAGGGGTGCAGAGGAGACACTGCTTGCCTTCGAGCATGAAGGCTCAGGGGTGGCAGTTTCCATGCTACCCTCAGTGGATGGGAGAGGTTCCGTCAGTGACACATTGACCTCCATGGCTTCCTGCACCCCCTGTGTAGGGGAAGGAGCGGATCCCTTTCGGACTTGGGAGCGGGTGGGGTCAAGCACCACCCGAACCTTCGGGGCCAGGCGTTGCGGAAACGCCTTGGACTTCGTAAACTTCTGTGGGGCCTCAAGCGTCTGAGATCCCACAGAAGTCTCTGTAGGGGTGGGGGGACTGGGTGGGCACTCAGTGTTTCGAAGGCTGTACTGGGTACCCCCTGATGCCTTTGACAGCGACCTATTCCCCCTGACGGCCGCCTCGGCGTACGTTCCTCCTTGAAGGAACGAAAAGCGTTTTCGTGCTTTATAGTAGGTAAAGTTTTACATTGTTTTTGATGTAAAAATTTTATTCTCCTCTTTAAACTTTGGACGTGATCGCGAGTAAGCAGAATGGGCACCAGTGCAGTTTATGCACTTACGGGTTGAGCTGCCACACGTACCTGTTGGGTGATCTGTGCATGCACACTTTGTGCAGGCTGTTTTTCCGCGGCAGGTGACAAAGCCATGACACAACCGTTGACACTTGAAGCAGCGTCTCGGGTTCGGGACGTATGGGCGCACCTTACAGTGTAGGTAGCCCACCTTGATACTTTGTGGCAGCATCATGGAAAAGATTGTAAGTACTATATGTTCTGTTGGTCGCCCGTTTCCGTCTTTACAAAGCAGGATTCGTCGTACTGCCATTACTTCATGACTGGAAAGACCTTCCAAAATCTCCTCGTTACTTGACTCTAGCAAGTCATCCTCGGAAATTACTCCTTGGCAACTATTTAATGTTCGATGTGGAGTGACGGAGACCCATACTCAGAAATCTTGTTTAGGTCCAAGAGGGCAGCTCTATGTGTGCCATTTTCCACTTCAACAAGCAAGTCACCAGATACTAGCTTCTTGGCTTTGAAGTTTTTGCCTACAAGGGCTTCTAGGGTTTCTGCGATCAAAAAAAGGTGACAACTTCGCAAGAGGTTTTTCTTCTTGCTCGGAGTGCATAACAAGGAATCGGCTAAAGATGTTCTGAACTGGTGAAGACTTATCATTTAGTTCTACTTCGGTCCGACCCCTTTTCAAGGGCCGATCAGAGGGTTTAGAATGGAGAGGTGCCATAACAGGGCAAAGAATGTTCAGAATCCGCAGTGCACCGCCCACCACCGAGCCCAACAAGGGGTTAGGTAACGCACCATAACAAGAAGGGCTAGGCTGGAGACGTTACGCTGAGAGTGCTGCCGGGAGACTATACCCAAATTTGGGTCAAGACAGAGGTCTATTGCCACCCAAGGTTAGCCCTTGCCGCCAAAGAGGGGTGAAAAAGGAGTAAGAGAAATGAGAGAGAAGTAAAAGAAACAGGAAAGGCAAAGGTGAAAGATTGGAGGGGATAGTAGAAGAAAAGGCGACTAGACTAATCATCCTGGCCGGGCCTTACCAGGACTCCCGTCTACGAGAATCGGGGGCCAAAGTGGTGTATTGCCCCATCCGGGGGGCCCCGAAGGGTCCAAACCTACCCCGGGCTCGGCTCAACCACCAGGATGCCCTTTTCCCTGGACACGGGAAAGCCACGCGAAGCCAGACGTGGGCGGGTGAACCCGCATGGCTTGGGGTCCGTGGTGACGTCACTCACTAAACACCTGCTTTCACAGGTGCCCCCTGCGGGTGTACTGGTTTAGCCCTTTTTTGCCATGCGACCAACATAAACCGGGAAGCAATCCGAGCTGGAGGTCTAAATACTGAAGTACGTAGTTGGCTGGCTTTTCAATATAAAACTGCAACTCGGGTGCCTCCCGGTACACGGTATTCTCGATGGAACGAGCAAGGGCTGAGTCATGGACACATACCAATATGTCATCCACGCATCTTCTAATAAGTACTGAGCTCGGGTGATAATGTTTGATCATCTCATGCAATTTTAGGTATAAGCTACGGAGGTATATTTCTAAAAGCGCCGGGGCGACAGCCGAACCAATACATACTCCTTGACGTTGAATGTATTTCCGCTCATCATAGTTTATCACTGTCAACTTTAGATACACTTCAAGCATCCTTAGAAAATTATTGATCTCTCTACCAGACTGAGACTGAAACCGAACTACTAAATTCTCCTCTAGAAACGAGCGGGCCCTAGAAAGCAAAATGGCTGGTTGGTCGTATGGCAAACACACCTGCAGATATGACTGACCTCGTGACCAAAACCTTGCGTCCGCAAAAAATTGTTTGGCGACATTTAATTTTCGAATTCGGTCCTCATGGCATTTTCAAAGTGAAAGTTTCTACTGACACTGCTAAAAATATGTTGAAATGGAGGTTTGGGTGAGCTGGTGTTACATAGTTCTCCACAGCACGAAAAATTCGATACCACGCACAGGCAAAAACACAAGGAAGAGACATTCAAGCAGCACAGACTTGCAACTCAGACTTGTATTTTTTTCTTTTTTATCGGCGCCTGTCTTTTAAAACAATAAGACATTTTTTGCCATTTCTGGTTCCATCTGGATGCAAGATAATTTAATTATTTTTCTAATAAATTTAGGC
Source organism: Ixodes scapularis (assembly GCF_016920785.2). Classification (NCBI taxonomy): domain Eukaryota; kingdom Metazoa; phylum Arthropoda; class Arachnida; order Ixodida; family Ixodidae; genus Ixodes; species Ixodes scapularis. The sequence goes on from NW_024609846.1 coordinate 153,852,109, forward strand.
AAGGCTTAGTGACACAGTTTTCTTCTAACCTCGATATCTTTTCGGCTTCAATAATTTCCCTAATTAGTAAATAATTATGTTTACTTATTACGGTGCAGTGTTTTTTAGTTCTGCTTGACATCTGGAATCTTGGCAATGTATGCCTAAATGTCCGGAAGTGATTCTGTTTGTTGTAGTTTTGTTCTCCTAGTCTATGTCCCTATTGAAAATTCCATTAAGTTACGTAATTTGGGACACTGACTGCCAGTCAGCAGCCTTGGTGGAACGTGATGGACCATCAGACGTCATCTGATGGTCCATCAGATGACGTCTGACTGCCACTGCCAAGGAAATTTCATCAACAAGGGCAGGATTTATATCAATGTAAAGCTATACGCACTCATAAATATCGCCAAATGCCTTGATAAAACAAAATGTTCGAAAAAAAAGCAGGACCACCGCACATCGAACCCGCGACCACTTGCGTACAAATCGAACACCTTAACCCCTATGCTATGCCACCTTTTTTTTTTTTTTTCTTTATTGCATGATGTAGGTCAAACGCACAAGTTGAACATGCACACGCACATAAGACACTAAGAGACCTCAGCCGACTTGGCTGACGTCGGGAAATGTTAAAAGTCCTTGAGGGCAGAGAGCCCATCAAGAAGAGGCAACCACTCTGGGGGTGGTTGCAGTGGTTTGAACATTTCCTTCAAGAAGCACATGTGCTCTACATAGTATTTATAAACAGGACGCACATCAACATCTGCGTGTCGCACAGCCATGCGGCATCGCCATATGCTGTGCAGGCCGAGCAGCAGGAGCATGTCGAAAGGAACACCATTTTCATCTTCTACAGCTAAGTAGCGTATGCCATGTGGCGTTAATGGGAGGTCTTTTTTGAGGGTCCTTTGGAGGACATCCCAAAAAAAGACAGCGTCCCAACAGTCTAGAAAGACGTGTTCAACGGTCTCTTGCTTTTTGCAAAGGATGCAGTTGTCAGACCATGCAACTGGCAGGCCTTTTTCGACCAACCAGGCTTTGACTGGAAGCGTCTGACTGTGCAGCTTGAAAAAGAAGGTTTTCACGTTCGGGGGCACCAGCATTCTTTTGACACGTTTTAACACGTCCTGCCCTGGGCCTGCACTATACAAAAAACGATACATGGGAATGGGAAAAAGTACATCAATCAAATCTGTCGTTAGTCGTTTACGTGACACTTCGGACAAGTATTCAAGCGAGAAACGAGTGACTAAAAAACAATACGCCCCCGCAACTTCTTTCAAAAAACCCCGCACACAGACACTGAAGTCCTCGCTCGATGAAACAACAAAACTAGGAATCGCTCTGCTTAGCCGAACTTGAATGATGGTTCGCAAAAAAGGGTCTTTTTGGTCGCGGAGAAAAATAAATCTGCTGACCAACTGCCTCACAAACAAATGAGACAGGCCGAGACCACCGGCTTTGACACTACGAAAAAGATTAGTGCGGCTCGTACGCTCCCATACAGAGCACCAAATAAAAACTGCAAAGACACGGTGCATACGTTGTACGTTGATTCGCGAGCAGTGCAGCACCTGCAAGATGTACCACACTTTGGCTGCAAGAAACGCATTGCAGACAGCTGCGCGAGCGAAGATTGATAACCCCCCACCTTTCAACTTGGTCGCCTTTTCGCGTAAAGCTTCAACTTGACCGCGCCAATACTCGTCGTTGGTGCGGTAGTACTCGAGGGGAACCCCAAGATAGCGAGGCGGCGATTCGGTCCATACAACACGTTCAAAGACAACCGGCGTTGAAGGCCAATTGCCGTGCCACAACCCCAAACACTTTTCCCAATTAACAGAACTACATGTATTGTCACAAAACATTTCCGACAGCTCTATGGCTTTGATGACACTTTCTTTGTCCACACAAAAAATCGCCACATCGTCCGCGTACGACAAAATACGCACTTCAGTAGCTTGTAACTGAAACCCCCGGATGAACTCACTCCGAATAATACTTAAACAAAACGGCTCAAGAAAAATACAAAACAGCAAAGGCGAAAGTGGACAGCCTTGTCGCACTGAAGAAAAAAGCCGAATGCGCTCGCTGACAGACTTGTTTACCACCAGTCTAGTCGCAGAATTTTTGTACGCCATGCGCACGCCATTACACAGAACAGAGCCTAAATTAACATAGCTTAAAAGTGAAAACAGAATTTCGTGCGACACGCGGTCGAAGGCTTTTTCTAAATCTACCTGTAACATAGCAACCCTTCGCACCATAGCGTCACAACACTCCAAAATACTGCGGGCGACATGTATGTTTGTAACTATGCTTCTCCCTCTTATTCCACACGTCTGGTGTGGGCCGACGATAACTCCTATAACGCTTTGCAAACGTTCCGCTAAGACCTTCATCAGAATTTTTTAATCAACGTTCGTTAGTGTGATCGGGCGGTACGAACCTACGAAACGAAGTTTTATAGGGTCGTCACTCTTCGGTATGAAAATGGTGTGCGTGCATAAAAACGATGGAGGCAAAACATTAAGTCTGTACGCTTCACGAAAGACGCAGTGCAAAAAAGGGGCAAGTTGTTCTTTAAACTCTTTGTAAAACTCGGCGCCCAAACCGTCCGGTCCTGGCGCTTTTCCGATCTGCAAATTGTCGATCGCCTTTTCAACTTCCCATAACATAATGGGCTGTTCCAACTTTTCCTGCAATTCATCCGAAAGGCGCGGCATTAACGGTAAATAATAGGCTTCAAACTCATCCTTTTTGGGCGCGCGGTAGCTGAAAAGGTTTTTATAGTAGTCGACAAAAGCCCGTTCGATTACTTTTTTATCGCGTGACAGAACCCCTTGATACAAAATCTCGCCGATGTCATTCTTACTGGCGTAAGTCTTTTCCACCCCTATCGCCCTTTTCGTGGGTATCTCACCGCACGATAACCGCCTGAACCGCGCACGTACCATAGCCCCCCTATACCGTTCGGTATCAAGAACCTCGAGGCGTTTCTTGATACTAGTAATCTCGTTGAAAAAGATACCAGGCGAAAGGCATTCTTCCTGGACCAAGTTCTGAAGAAGTTCGTTTAAATTACGCGTTTCTTTTTCTTCATCGTGCTTCAAGAAACTGGAGCGTTCGATAGCTGCCATCTTCGTTTCCTGTTTAAATAATTCCCATTTAACGCCGAACGCCTCCCCTTTCGCGCTTGCCAACTCCCCCAGCTTTTGGCGCACTGCCTTAGAAAAACAGTCGTCCTTAAGAAGCTTGGTATTAAACTTCCATAAACCCCACACGAACTTCTTCGGAGCCTCTTTAGGGGAACAAATTTTAAAAGAAACAAGAGCATGGTCACTGAAAGAGACGTGGTCGACCGCATACTGCCTACACGCTCTAACAAGGTCGAGTGAAACGTACGCACGATCCAAGCGCGCATGACTGGCGTTTTGAAAATGCGTATACTGCACCTCTCTCCCACTCGACGCGCAAAGTGCAACATCTTCCAAATCACAACGATCGACCATGCCATTTAAGAAATCTGTACTGTTATCCCTGAACCGCATACTGTTCGATCTGTCTTCCGCTGCACAAACACAGTTAAAATCCCCTAACAAAATAACGATGCGATCCGATTGCAGATACTGTTCGATGAACTCGAAAAAAAAAAACCGTTCATCTGCCTTCGTAGGGGCGTAAATGCAAAGCACGCGAAACTTGACATTTGAAACAAAAAAATCGCACAAAACAAAGCGCCCCGCATCACAGCTAATAACTTGCTCTACGGTCGCCATTGACTTCTTTAAAAATAAAAGACACCCCCCCGACGTCCCCTTAGCGTGGCTGACGCACACGTCATACCTCGCTTCAAAAAGCCGTACCATGCTCTCCGTCTGAGCCTCGCTTTCCATTTTCGTTTCCTGAACCGCGACTATGTCCAGGTCCTTCTCAATAAACAAACGGTTCACCTGGTATTGGCGACGCCTGGCACATAAGCCGCGCACGTTTAAAGTGCCTACACGTAAAGATTGCTCAAGGTTCATGAACGGTTAATAAAAAAAAAGGGGGTGGGGCAGACAAAGAGCGAGGTAAGAGCGGAAAAAAAGGAGAAGTCACGCGTACAGAAGTAAAAGAACTCGGGTAAAGCACAGCGCTAGAGACACGTACAGACGGAAAAACCATACACTCACAGGGAGTCTTTTCGACGACGATCGTCCGGCGGGACACGCGGCTTCACCGCGACCTTCGACTTCTTAGACCCTGGCACAGGCACCGTGTAGGGGTTCGGTCCGCAGGTGCTAGCTGGCGCAGCCACAGGTTCCCTCGGACGCTTGACTGTCTGAGTGAAGTCCATGGCGTTGTCCTGCCCGTCGACCACTGCTGCGTCGTTATTCTCAACGATGGGAAGGCCGCTCGATGCAGCCGAAGGTCCACCTTCGAGACGTGCTTGCTCCTCGGGTAGGTGTTTCGTGGCCGTTGCGCCGGGGGTGGCTGGCCCCTCCGTCGTGGCCCCGGAGTTTCTCTCTGGAGACGTTATATCAGGGTTACCGTCGTCCTTGGTTGCAGACATTTCACACTGTTCCGCCGGTTGCAGGGCGGTTGGAGGTGACCCTCCCACGGCTTCCTCCGCCTCGACGCCATCCATTAGGTATTCAGAGTTGTCGTCCAACTTGCGGTCCCGGGCTATCGAGGCGTAGGTCTTGACACAGTCTGCTGCGTCGTGGCCGTAGCGGTGGCAGTCAGAGCAGCGGGGGACGCGGCAGTCTCGGCGAATGTGGCCCGTACGACGGCACCGAAGACAGAGCGGAGCACGGCCAGGCACCACGACCAGGACCTTACAACCTTCCAGGCGCATCTCGTGGGGGAGGCTGTCTACCGTGTAGCCTTCCTTGAGGGTCAGGCGTACACTGCGGGTGTTGGACTCGACAGCCTCGAACCCCTTCTCCCGGAAAAAATCCCTCGCTACCTCGGACACCTCGCCGTAGCGCTCCAGCTCCTTCTTCACGCGGCCGTTTGGCACGTCGTACGGGACCCAGTGTAGCTTAAGCTTCACAGCTGTATTCGCCGGGTCGATGACGAGGCACCGCCCCCCCTTGATCTTCAGCTCTTGCGCCTCCACTAACCTTTGCTTGGCAGCAGGTGACTGCATCCTCAGTAGCCACACGTGATTCATCTGATGTGGCCCAGCGGAGGCCAAGTCCTTCAGCAAGTCCAGCCGTTGAAGTTCCAGGCGGAAGTCTTGAATGCGATAGGGCCGTCCTTTTACGTCGCAGTGCAAAAAGACCGCGTTGGTGACAACATAACCGGTAGGCAGTTGGGGCAGGATAATCTTATATTCGTCAGCGTTTTCAAAACCAGACGTACCACGGCCTGACGCGGCCGTTTTCACCGCTCCGCCGGAGCTCATGATTATCACGTCCGTTCGCCTCGGCGCCCGGAAGTGGAGTCCTATGCTATGCCACCGCTTTGGAAACTAGATTTGACTATTCGTTTTATACGAGATGCTTCGGCTGCAAATGCAGTTAAGCCGTCAGCATGTTATGCAAAGCGCTCGTACATCACTCGTCGTACCTCAGTTCTACTCACCTGCCATATAGAGTACTTTCGCGTCGTAGAACGATCCTTTTGTTCGCGCGTCACCGGCCCAGTTGACCTGGTACACCTTGTCGTCTTCAACTACACCGCTAAAGTCCCTTACATCGTCGAAACTCACAACAGTCTGGGTCTTGTCGAGTAGAAATTCTACTAAAACATAAGACATTGTAGAGCCCGCCCGAAGGAAAAATCCATCAATGTAACGCTGTTTGGCAGTCAATGTTTTCTAGTGGACCGCTGACTGTGCCTGACTGTACGTCAAGCATGTCTGATTGGCCAACAAGTTACTCTGACCTACAGTCAAACTCCAGTCAGACTCCGCTTGTCGGCTTTCTGATGGTTTCCTGGTGGCAGTCGGCCGCCGCGAAATGCCATCAGGATGTCTTGGTGGCGATTCTGACTGTACATCGATTGTCTCTGACTGTACGTCAAAAAGCTTTGACGTGCAGACAGACGTACGGTCAAAGCACGTAAAGTTCGTTCGGATACCACTATTTCGTCAAATCTATGAATACAAAAAGTAATATATGCACGAGAAAACGATTTCGGGACGTGAGCCCATAAAACCGCTGACGTTAGAGATATGACACGCAGCAGACCGACAAGCTTGGTCAGAAACCCTCCGAAGCGCCGAACACGACACTTCGCCGACTTCGCTTCGCCCATAGAGACGTCGCCGAGCTTTCATGAACAATCGCTCTCGACTCGTTTTGTTTGCCCGCTTGCTTTAACCTGTCGATCCTGCCCGGACTCTACAATGTCTTATGTTTTAGTAGAATTTCTACTCGACAAGACCCAGACTGTTGTGAGTTCCGACAATGTAAGGGACTTTAGCGGTGTAGTTGAAGACGACAAGGTGTACCAGGTCTACTGGGCCGGTGACGCGCGAACAAAAGGATCGCTCTACGACGCGAAAGTACTCTACATGGCAGGTGAGTAGAACTGAAGTACGGCGAGTGATGTACGAGTGCTTTGCATAACACGCTGACGACTTAACTGCATTTGTAGCCGAAGCATCTCGTATAAATCGTATAGTCAAATCGAGTTTCCTAAGCGGAGGCATAGCATAGTGGTTACGATGCCCGATTTGTATGCAAGTGGTCGCGGGCTCGATGCGCGGTGGACCAGCTCTTTTTTTTTTTACTTTTTGTTTTATTGAGGCATTTGGCGATATTTATGAGTGCGTATAGCTTTACTCTTATATAAATGCTGCCCTTGTTGATGAAATTCCCTTGGCAGTGGCAGTCAGACGTCATCTGATGGACCATCAGATGACGTCTGATGGTCCATCACGTTCCACCAAGGCTGCTGACTGGCAGTCAGTGTCCCAAATTACGTACCTTGATGGAATTTTCAATAGGGCGGGCAGGATCGACAGGTTGGATCAAGCGGGCAAACAAAACGAGTCGAGCGCGATCGTTCATGAAAGCTCGGCGAAGTCTCTATGGGCGAAGCGAAGTGTCGTGGGGCGGGCTTTTGATCAATGTTGTCGGTCGGTTGCGTGTCATATCTCTGATGTCAGCGGTTTTATGGGCTCACGTCCCGAAATCGCATAAATTACTTTTCGTATTCATTGGTTTGACGAAATAGTGGTATCCGAACGAACTTTACGTCCTTTGACCGTACGTCTGTCTGCACGTCAAAGCTTTTTGCCGTACAGTCAGAGACAATCGATGTACAGTCAGAATCGCCACCAAGACATCCTGATGGCATTTCGCGGCGGCCGACTGCCACAAGGAAACCATCAGAAAGCCGACAAGCGGAGTCTGACTGGAGTTTGATTGTCGGTCAGAGTAACTTGTTGGCCAATCAGACATGCTTGACGTACAGTCAGGCACAGTTAGCAGTCCACAAGAAAACATTGACTGCCAAACAGGGTTACATTGATGGATTTTTCTTCGGGGTGACATCAGTATATGGGAGGTCGGGGGTGGGAAGGGGTTGCGTTTTGGCAGTAGAGCTTGTTTCCAACTGATTAGAAGAATTTCGATGGCGACAATGAAGCCTGCGGAAGCCGAACGTCTGCTGAGCAGCATGAAAGAAATATATTCCATTCTGTTATCTGATGTGGTTGTGCTAGCCATGTTCCAAACAAAAATAGTTTAGAACGAACCAGTTGGGTTTCGTAACGTCAAGAGGGGTAGAGTTTCTATCATGAAGGAAGCCATTAGAACGCAGATTTTGTGGGACAAGCGAAGGCGGCGGAGCTTCCTAGATTTCACTCTTCACCCCACACAGCCATGCCGCGCAGCATATTCCAGTGGCACCCGCGGCTGTGAGCAAGTATGTCAGGGAGCCTTTAAAAAGGTGGGTGGAAAACAAATTTTTTCAGCGACCGAATTGAGGAGACTGATAGCTTAATGTACCGACATCTAGATAAGTAACCCTGGTTTGCAAGTTTTGTCGTGGGAGAGTTGGTATTAACTAGAGTGCACCGGCAGTTGTAGAGCATCTAGAGTCACACCGCCCCATTCAGCTCAAGAAACCTCGTCTAGGCATAGGCAAGTCCTTCTGTAATCGTAGGGACTACAAATTAATTAATAAACTTGTGTCTGGTTACTATTTCTGTTTCTTTTGACTTCCTGAGAATAGAGAAAATCAGCAACCAAATTTAATATTTGAATTAGTCTGAAAACTGATAATTTAATCAAAACAAGCTCTGAGGAGCATAGAATTTCTGACAAAGCTAAGCTACACTAAACACCCTCCAAGTCATTTTCAAAAACAGCGCGAATACCACACGGACAAGAAGGAGGAACACACAGGACGAGGCGCTGTGTGTTCCTCCTTCTTGTCCGTGTGGTATTCGCGCTGTTTTTCAAAATGAATTCATACCAACTCGCCCAACTTTCCATTCTAGTAACCCTCCAAGTGCCATAAACGATAAATTATGGAAACACACAATGCCACTACAGTGATGCTGCTGCATGTCACACTAAGGGTAGCCAGGCAGGCTCAGGTGCAGCTTGGCTATGACCTTTCTCGCAAAGGGGAGTTTTGGCGTTGCACATGAGGCGATGCTTGCCTAAGTCTAGAGGTTACCTTGGCAAGGTAATAAAAGCACCTACGCTCACAAACATGGTAACGGCCCAGGTCATCGTGAAAGGTCTTCAGCACAAGGCAGACACCACCGTCTGTCGTAGGTATGATGTGCTGCAATGTTTGATGGCACAAATTGCAGCGAAACAAAGCATATTTTCCTGTGAAACAGTATCGATAGCTGCAATATTCGTACCAGCAGATTGCATGAGTAGCTAATCTTATCGCGCACTTCTTTCTACATTAGAAGCACAGTTTATCCTGAAGGCGTCAGCATATTTCGGTTCCACGTATAAAAAGTCACTCATACAGATCTGAGTAGAACAAACATATTTCACCACGTCGGTGGCTGTTACAGAAAATACTAAAAAAGGCGAGATAAATCGACGATAGCATGCTTCAAACGGTCAGAGATGGGAGGAAAGTTCCCTAGAAAATTTCCTCCCAATTCTCCTCCTCTGAACAGTAAGGTCGAGGGAGCCCACCAGTGGTGCAACCAGTGGCTTGTACGCGGTGCTCGAACGTGATTAATTTACGATTTTTGGATACCATCATTTCACTTATGTTGCGATTATATGGATACCTAAAAAACTGTCAAACGCCGAACAAAATAAATTGTACCGGCTCATTCACGGCTTTGTTAGCTTCGGTCGCTCCCATTACGGAATAAAGGGTTTGTTCACCAAATAAACGACGCGCTCCCGAACTTCATCCAGTTCGTCTCTGAAGGATTTTTTTTATGTTCGAAGCAAGATCTTTGCTCAAAAAGCACTTCGAAATTACAAACAAATCCACTCCGACACTCGGCAACCCTAATCTCATTGAATCGCAGTGTTGTTTTCGCCCAAAGGAGCCGCAAGTAAAGACCCTTGAGAACAAAATAATTATCTTTAAAAGCTAGACACCGTGCATGCTTCCGGCATTTGAGAACAAGATATTTGACGTCTTTCGGAGAACGCTACAAAAGCTTAGTCAAGCTGTTCCAAGAACAGTTTAACTAAGCTGTTCCAAGACAGTTTTATGTTTAAGCTGTTCCAAGAAGAGCTTAAACGTAAAGAAAAAATTCAGTTTTCCGCGTATCTGACTCAACTGGGCGGAGCACACCAGTACGAAGCGAAAAATGCGAATCCACAGCATGTGTCGCAAACTGCTCTGTGCGTCACGCCGGAGGAGCCATCTTTCCGAATGTCTGCACGCTGGCTCACATCCTATCGACGCACGTGCTTCTTGCATTTATTGCTTTGATGGCAGCCTTTCAATTCTCAGAACAAAGCGTCAATTGCTGGCTGACGCTAACACTGTTCACAGACACGGTTGCTCAATGCGAAGTGTAAACGAGTATGCCCATGACATGGTCGAAAGGACAGCCTGGCGCCTAGGCCGTACGGCCGCGCATGTCCAATCAAAGTTCGCAGGATGCTGTACGCAGACTGCGCGACATTTTAAGCACTAGACACTATAAAGGAATAAATGCACCTTGATCCTACGAGTAAGCTAATATGACACAGACTCTAGTAAGACTTGCGAAGCCTGTAACTGGGTTCATAAGCTTTTAATCACTCCCGTGATACACACCTGCACACAATGTGTCATCCGACTTTACCCGTTGGACCAAGGTACATTAATTTTTTTTTCCGCTGCCAAATGGAAGGCAATGCGCGACAACACTATTCTTCTGTCTTACCCTAGCGTGAACTAACTGGTAATGGTACAATCACAAGCGAGTTGCTTTCATCGCTGACCCTCTTGCTCGAGCTCTCAAGCATCCAAACCACGATTTAGAGCTGCGAATGTCTGTACCTGTGAGGCGCGAGAGAGAGATGAATGTTGCTCGTCACAACTTCGACCACGTACCGGCACCGGTGGCGAAGAAAAACGTCGCACTGTCATTCCTCCGTTCTCTGCAGCAAGTTTTGTAAACGTGGACTTTATTTCATGAAAAAGAAACACAACACAGGAGTGTCCAACGCAACTTCATTGTTCGGAAACAAACACTAACAAAATTGGATAACATTAACCAGAAAGGTACAAATGCAATGCAGGAGTCTCTAATAGTACGGCGCAAAGAGTTTAAGATTGTTTCCCGTGTTTCGATAGCAATACCTCAGTGGACACCCGTTGGAAATAATCGAAGCGAACATACTTACTTGTTTAGTGTGTGCCACAATGACAGTAATTATGGACACGAAATGTGTGGGTACTGAACTGCACGTATGGCATCAATCTCTTGCGGCGATGAAAGCATGCGCTTGAAGTTCCACGTCCGTGCACCAAGCATGCCTATTTGGGTCGTAATCCGGAACCGAAACCAATTTTCCCGCAATGTCTGGCTACCGCTCTCGACAAGCATCCAAAATAATATGAACAAAATAGAACATTTTATTTATTACTGTGATAATATATTACAATATTATTTTGTGCACTTTGTAGAATGTAGTGAATTTAATATCACGAAAACTTGAAATACTCATCAACGTGATTTGGCAACCATGGCAGCGCACCGAATCTTTCCGGACTTTTCCGACTCGCTGGAGATTCGGCTACTTTTCCGAATCTTTCCGAATCTTCAGATTCGGCTCCGAATCTCAATTCGGATAAAGATTCGTCCGATCACTAGATAGAACCCAATCGAACCCCTAAAAATAAGTCAATAAAATTAGGTACTTTTTGTACTCTCAGACTAATCTTTGAGCCAATATCATAAAGTATAAAACAACATTCTAGCTAAAAATAGATTCTCAAATTGAGCTATAATTAAAAAAAAAAACTTTGCTATACTGAAATTAGTATAATTTTTATGGCGTCACTGTGTTGCATTCATAGTCTGAAAAAATATGTTTCACACGAAGTTTGTTGGCCATATTCAAGCACCTAGCCACTCATCAGGGAACTGTCGCGATTGGAAATTTAGAAGATCTGACTATCAGCCGCTTGCCGCTGATTTGTTTGTCATAAAGTGCATCCAAATAAATTCACGGCAGGTAGTAATTTAAAATCGTTTGAGGAACCTGAAAATTCTTCTGGCACTCTCTGCGTTTGATATCACCACACATCGCGACTCCAGTTCTGCGCGGGGATGTCCATGATGAATTGCCGTTGAAATTCGTAGGTAAGTTAGTTTAACACGTTAGACTATCTGCAAAAAACAGCTCTTTAACCAAAGCAAAATACCGAAAAAAGGAAGCAGACGACGGATTTCACCGGGCAGCCGCGGTCTCTATACGGGAATTGGGATGAGTAGAGGTGCAGAGCTCACCAGTGCCAGCCAGTCCTTCCCTACGAACAACCGTCAGCCACAAGGGATGACGGGTAGTCATTATGGGCGAGGAAGTAGACGGCGAAGGGGCAGGCGATAATGGAGGTTGGGTTGCGGGGGCTACGGAGCTAATGTCATGGCCCCCTCCTACAATTCTATCCTTCTTGGTTGTAGGCATTTCTTCAGAATTGCGAATACGTCAAAAGTTAAACTGTGAGGGGGTGTGGCGGGCCGCTACAAAACACTTGAGGCCCTGGCTGAACAAAAAAGGCCAGGCTGTGCTAGCGAACCTCATCTATGAAAAGCGACAAGCTTTCATGCCATTTTGTTTTTAGAGCGAACAAGTTGTAATTGTAATTGAATTAAATTTTACGCACTTTACTCACATATGCAGGGTATGTGTGGGTCTCCATCGACGGGATAAGTTGTCTGCGTCATAAAGACCTTCCGTGATGTTGTGCGACATGGCCAATTACCGTACGTGTGATCATGGATGCCTCGATCTCCCTGCAAATGTAGTCCGTAGGCTACAGCAAGTATTGCCTAGTATGCAATGCCAGGAAATAATTTCAAAGGAAAGGCCGTTGCCAAGCTGCTCCAGAAAATGCATGGCGATGCCCTAGTATATAATACACTAGAGTGGCTATAGGTAGGGTTCCATGTTTTCAGAATATACTTTTTATTGAAATTCCAAAGGAGATTTCTTTTTTTGCGCAAGTAGGGGGTGATATTTTTGTAGCGTACTAAGAAGTTCCCATTGAACACTGTATCCGTGCTATTTAGGAGCACGGTGGTAGTGTGACGCTCTTCTTGATGCGAACAGCAAACGTGAGAAAATACTTTCCGGTGCAGCCCAGAGTACTGACTCGGCAAAGAGGTACACAGTTGCTAGGCTCGCACATAGAACGTTGAGTTCGCACACAGCACCGATTTAATTGAAACATACAGGGAGGCCATTTTGCTTCCCTATGGGTTGCAGCTGACAGATTGCGAAATCTTTTCTCGATGGGCTAGGTCCGAGCGATGCGATGTTGCGTTGCACCTTGTCACTGCGTCGTAGTGATGCCACATGGTAAGCGTTGCCGGATGCTCTTTTGATCATACAGTGTGTTATATACCTAGGGCTGAAAACATGCAACGACCGATCACGTTGTGGTACATCGACATGGATTACCTGGTCGGTCACAGAATCACACGTCGAATGAGAACACATAATAAATGCAAATATAGGGTTCACTTAATAAAGCTAGTGAAAGAAGATAAATGATATGCCTCCCCTTCAGGGGATCCAGCCCACAGCCTCTTGACTATGAGCCCGATGTTCTACCCCTGAACCGCTGAATGGCGCAACGAACGGCGTCCGCGGCCGTACTGCCTAGGCGCCAGGCTGTCCTTTCCACCATGTCATGGGCATACTCGTTTACGCTTCGCATTGAGCAACTACGTCTGTGAACAGTGTTAGCGTCAGCCAGCAGTTGACGCTTTATTCTTAGAATCGAAAGGCTGTCATCAAAACATTAAACCCGAAACACATGTGCGTCGAAACGATGTGAGGCAGCGTGCAGACATTCGGAAAGATGGCTCCTCCGGCGTGACGCACAGAGCAGTTTGCGACACATGCTTTGGATCTCGCATATGTCGCGTCCTACTGGTGGGCTCCGCCCAGTTACGTCAGATACGAGGAAAACTGAAATTTTTTTACGTTCAAGCTGTTCTTGGAACACTAAGCTTTTGTAGCGTTCCCCGAAAGACATAAAATATCTTGTTCTCAGACGTCGGAACCATGCAAGGTGTCTAGCTTTTATAGATAATTATTTTCTTCTCAAGAGTCGTTACTTGCGACTCTTTTGGCCGAAAACTGTGCTGCGGTTCAATGAGATGAGGGTTGCCGAGAGTCGGTTTGGATTTGTTTGTAATTTCGAAGTGCTTTTTGAGCAAAGATCTTGCTTCGAACATGAACAAAGCCTTCAGAGACGAACTGCATGAAGTTCGGGAGCGCGTCGTTTATTTGGTGAACAAACTCTTTATTCTGTAATGGGAGGAACCAAAGCTAACAAAGCCGTGAATGAGCCGGTACAATTTTTTTAATCGGCGTTTGACAGTTTTTAGGTGCCGATATAATCGCAACATAACTGAAATGATGGTATCCAAACATCGTAAATTAATCACGTTCAAGCACCGCGCACAAGCCACCGGTTGCACCACTGGTGAGCTCCCTTGACCTTACTGTTCACAGGAGGAAAATTGGGAGGAAAGTGTCTAGGGCACTTTCCTCCCATTTCTGACCATTTGAAGCATGCAATCGTCGACTTATCTCGCCTCTTTTTGTATTTTATCTCACAGCCACCCACGTGGTGAAATATGTTTGTTCGACGCAAATCTGAATGAGTTACTTTTTATACGTGGAACCGAAATATGCTGACGGCTTCAGGCTAAATTGTGCTTCAAATGTAGAAAGAAGTACACGATGAAATTAGCTACTCATACAATGCACTGGTACGGATACTGCAGCTATGGATACTGTTTCACAGGAAAATATGTTTTGTTTCGCTGCAGTTTGTGTCATCAAACATTGCAGCACATCATACCTACGACAGACGGTTGTGCCTGCCTTGTGCTGAAGACATTCCGCGGTGACCTGGGCAAGTATCGCCTCATAGTCCACGGTTACCATAGTTGTAAGCATGCGTGCTTCCATTACCTTGCCAAGGTAACCTCTAGACTTGGGCAAGTATTGCCTCATATGCAATGCCAAAACTTCCCTTTGCGAGGAAGGTCATAACCAAGCTGCGCCAGAGCCCGCCTGGCTACCCCGAGTGCGACATGCAGCAGCGTAACTTTAAGTGGCATTCCGTGTTTCCAGAATTAATTATTTGTGGCACTTGGAGGGTGTTTTCTGTAGCTTACCTTCGTCGAAAATCCTATGCTTCTCAGAGCTTGTTTCAATTAAATTCTCAGTTTTTCGGAATAATTGAAATATTAAATTTCCTTGCAGATTTCACGATTCTCAGAAAGTCAAAAGAAACAGAAATAGTAACCAGACAGAAGTGCATTAATTAATTTGTAGTCTCTATGATTACAGAAGGACTTGCCTGTGCCTGGACGAGGTTTCTTGAGCTGAATAGGGCGGTGTCACTCTAGATGCTCTACAACTCCCAGTGCACCCTAGTTAATACCAACTCTCCCGCAACGAATCTTGCAAACCAAGGTTGCTCATCTAGATGTCGGTACATTAAGCTATCAGTCTTCTCAATTCGCTCGCTGAAAAATTTTGTTTTCCATCCACCTTTTTAAAGGCTCCCTGACATACTTGCTACTCACAGCCGCAGGTGCCACGGGAACGTGCTGCGCGGGATGGCTGTGCGGGGTGAAGGGTGAAATCTAGAAGGTTCCGCCGCCTTCGCACGTCCCACAAAATCTGCGGGCTAATGGCTTCCTTTATGATAGAAACTGTACCCCTCTTCACGATACGAAGCCTAACTGGTTCGTTCTAAACTCTTATTTGTTTGGAACATGGCTAGCACAACCACCTCAGATAACAGAATCGAACATATTTCTTTCGTGCTGCTCAGCAGACGTTGGGGTTCTGCAGGCTTCATTTGCCGCCATTGAAATTCTTCTAATAAGTTGGAAACAAGTTCAACTGCCAAAACGCAACCCTTTAACACCCTTGACGTCACATACACTGATTTCCCATAGACTAAGAAAACACAACTACAACAAACAGAATCACTTGCGGACACTTAGGCATACATTGCCAAGATTGCAGATGTCAAGCAGAGCTAAAAAAAGAACTGCACCGTAATAAGTAAAAAATATAATAAACTAATTGGGGAAACTATTGAAGCCGAAAAGATATCGAGGTTAGAAGAAAACTGTGTCACTATACCTTGTTGGAATTTATGATTAGATTATCTTGCAACCAGATGAAACCAGAAATAATAAAAAAAAAGTATTATTGTTTTAAAAGGCAAGCGCAGATATAGAAGAAAAAATACAAGTCTGAGTTGCAAGTCAGTTCTGCGTGAATGCCTCTTCCTTTTGTTTGGGCCTGTGCGTGGTAGTGAATTTTTCGTGCTGTGGAGAACTATATAACACCAGCTCGCCCAAACCTCCATCTCAACAGATGTTTTGTGCTGCCAGTAGAAACTTTTACTTTTAAAATGCGATGGGGACCGAATTTGAAAATTAAATGTCGCCAAACATTTTTTTACGGTCGTAAAGTTTTGGTTTCGAGGTTAGTCATATCTACTGGTCTGTTTAGCCAAATTTGAGGCGAATTTGTGACATTGAAAAAAGTTAAGGTATACTGCTGCTACATTCCTCTTAGCCTCTTTAAGAGGTAAATAATTGAACTGAACTTCTACCACATTGTATTGTCTCATGACTGATCCAGGTATCTTCTTCTTTTTCTTCAAGACAGTTCGACGTAGGAGCTGCCAAGGCGTCCTGTCTCTTTCATGAGAACAGTGGCCAGCACTGCAAGAAGAAGCAATCTTTGGACTGCTGTATCCATTCTTTGGGCAAGTGAATAAATTACTTTGAAGCAGAGACATGGTGTTTGCACAGCAGCTCCACAGAACAAACAACACAAACACAAATGTTTTTCTGTGCCCAAAGCCTTCGTAGCTGCTTGAACTTATTGATTTGAGCTCGTAGCTTGCAATGTTAAGGCATCATGCAGATATAGTTAACGTCTCGACAAAAGTTTGGGCACCTTATGCTTGGATGTCTGAATTGATCAACTTAGACCGTCCAGCCGAATTGAAACAAGGATCTAGCTGAACTGAAGCATGCAGCCGAATTGAAACTTGTAGCCGAACTGAAAGTTTAGCCAACCTGAAGCATCCAGCCGAATTGAAACTTCTAGCCGAACTGAAGCGTCCAGCCAAATTGAAACATCTAGCCGAATGGAGGATGTAGCCGAACTGGAACGTGCAGTCAAATTGAAACTTCTAGCCGAATTGAGGCTTCAGCCGGATTGGGACGTAACCGTCTGAGGTACAGGCTAGTGGACCCTGAGCGATTTCACCACCTGGAGATATTACAGGTTGGATGGCATCGGAAGTGAAAGATCCTCAACGACTACCGAAAATGCACCAGAGATCATCTACGAACTGTGAGTCAACTCGCGGATCAGTTGTGGACCGCTTTCATTGCAGAACATTTTCAAGCTTCGACTTTATATACTCGGGGGCAAGCTGTAAATTTGAAAGACTGTAATACAACTTTCCGGTCCCTGAGGCAGAAAATAAGAACAAGCGAGTCACTGAAACCTGGGTTCATGTCAACTGTTACCGCGATAAAAACCGTCCTTGTAAATCCCTTTGGCGTACAGCACGCCAAACTGAGAATTGTTCAGCCAATGGTCCGAAGTTTTACGTGAATGTGAGTCCCTCTCCTTTGGATATTTGTTCTACAATTAACGTCATGTGTAACGCTGTGTCACAACCAGCTGAGAAAATCGCTCTTCTGTCGACGGCTCTTAAGAGAATCTCGTCCTTAGTAGATGCTTCGTGCAGGTCAGATGTTAGAAACTTTAGGATGATCACCCGGGTTAAGAAAGAGTTGGAAGAGAAAGAGGTGAAGCTTCTTGAAACAAACAAATTGGGGCTTTTTGCTGTTCTGCCTTCCAATAAGTCTCAGGAGAAATGTAACCTCGGCGTTTCTGGGTCATTTCGTTCTTTAGATGGGAATCTGGGCCGACGCAAGAGAGAAATAGTCAGGACTTCTAAGGACAGTGACTTTACGTCCTTGGCTTCCAGACTGAATGGTAAGTTAAAAGATGACAAGGTTGCCCTTCCTCTGAGAGAAGTTATCAACGAATATGGCACGTGGCAAAAAACCGCCTCCACGTTCCTTCAGAATGGTCTTTCTTACCTAGATTTCAAAAGCCCGTTAGCATTGGGTTCTTCCATGGATTTGATATCAGATATTCAACCGTTTCATGGTGAAATTTGCACGATTTTTTCCCTGGATATCAAGGATTTGTATTATTCACTCAAACCAGCCATTTTGCTTTCTAGGGTCCGCTCGTTTCTAGAGGAGAATTTAGTTCGGTTTCAGTCCCAGTCTGGTATAGAGATCAATGATTTTCTAAGGATACTTGAACTGTATCTAAAGTCGACAGTGGTAAACTATGATGAGCGGAAATACAATCAACGTCAAGGCGTATTTATTGGTTCGGCTGTCGCCCCGGCCCTCTCAGAAATATACCTCCGGAACTTAGACCTAACATTGCATGAGGTGGTCACACATTATCACCCGAGCTCAGTACTTATTACAAGATGCGTGGATGACATATTCGTATGTGTCCGTGACTCAGCCCTCGCTGGTTTCATCGAGAATACCGTATACAGGGAGGCAACCCAGTTGCAGTTTTCTATAGAAAAGCCAGCCAACAACGTACTTCAGTATTTAGACCTCCAGCTCAGATTGGTTCCCGGTTTATGTTGGTCGTATGGCAAAGAAAAGGCTAAGCCTGTACTTCCCTTTGATAGTTGCCCTTCAAATCATGTCAAGGCAGGATTGGTTCAAAACATGAATAACAACGCGGTTCAAAAGTCATGTTGGCACTTCATTATGACGTTGATTCAAGTTGCGTTTTCCCGGATAAATGTTGCAAAGTATCCTCAAGAATTTATTTCCAAGCAGCTTTCGTACGTTGTTGCAAAAGACAAAAAAAAAAAATTAGGAAAATACCCGAGCACAAAAAGTTTGTAGTCGCACTGTTTTTCCATAAAATTTCACACAATTTAAAATCAGTCGGTGATAAGTTTGATCTACGTATGGCGTTTAGCACAGATAGCAGTTTGAAAAGGTCAACTCCGTTCGCTTCCGCCCAGAAAGTTTGTTTTAAAAAAAACAGGGAAAAGTGTGTTACATTTCAGGTGTAGTCTACAAGATCCCTTTTGTTTGTGGTTTGTGCTATTTGGGTCAAACGAAGCGTTGTCTTAATCATAGACTAGGCAAACATGAACAATGTGCCAAAAAAAAAAGGATCCATATTCCGAGGTATCCAAGCAGATTCAGGAGTGTAGGAATTGCGTGCCTTTATGGAACTCGACGACCACAATTGTAATAAAAAAAAAACGACCACAAGCGCCTGCTGAAAGTGTCCATCGCAATAACGAAGCATGGGAATGAAGTGAACAAGCCTCCTTTGTCTTTACATTCGGAATGGAAGCAAAACCTCTAATGGTATTGTTAACATTATTTCCTTTTTTTTTTGTGTTTGTCTGTTTAGTTTCATAGCTGACGTTCTCAGTGAAAGGTCCAGTGCAATCTGCAGTTTTCCCAGCGGTTTTTTTTTTCTTTTTAATGATGTGTCATCTTTGGTGTTGTCTGTTCTTTTGTTGATCTGACCCCAATGTTAGAGGTCCGGTGTCGTGTGTTTTGTGGAGAGAGGTGATGTGAAGAGGGGTTCCCTTTCCTTCCTTTTTCTTTTCAACCCTATATGAAGGGTTATTACCTCAATAAAGCTTTAGCTGTGTTTGAGACGTTCCCCTTCTCTTCCTTGGCGTCGTCTGTCATTACCTCAGTCTCGGGTTTTCACTAAAATGTTTTATATACACCAGCTCAGTTGCGCCCTTACGTTCTGCTCAGCATTACTTCCACTTAGCAAGCTATGGTGTCATTAGAGAAGCTTCGTGGTGAAGCCACCGTCCTTCAGTGGAACGCGAGAGGTCTTCGAAATCGACTGTCGGACTTTCGTCAATTTTTGTTTAAATATCAATTTCTTGTAATTGCGATTTCAGAGTCGCGAGTGTCTCACAACACCAGGTTATCAGGATATGAACTGTATCATTCTCACAGAGGAAATGAGCTCAGCAGAGTTTTACTTGGCGTTCGGAAGGATCTGACATTTGTTCAACATAATATCCGACTACACCCTACAAATAAATATATCGCAGCAACTATTAGAAAAGCACAACTTTCCTTCACGGTTATTGCTGGCTTCATACCCCCTCGAGCACCCTTTGACGTTCAATGGCTCGATACTATTCTACAGTAAACCCCATCTCCTCATATTCTGACGGGCGATTTCAACAGTCACCACGCATAACGGGGAAGTAAAAAGAATAACACTCGAGGACACGCGTAATTTGACCTCACTCTAAAACATCATCTTGTAGTACTCAATGACGGAAGTCCGACGTATTTAAGAGGGGCATCTATGAGTAGTCCTTTAGATGTTTCGTTCGCATCTTCAACCCCCTCTGGGGAAACAATGTGTTTGCTGATATTGAAACATGCGGTAGCGATTATGTTCCTACATACACTACAATTCAAGAATTTCACTGCACGAAGCGGAGTGCCACAATGTGTTATACTGACTGGGATGTCTTTAAAACTAAAATGGAATCTGAATGTATCGTGGTGACCGAGCCGAAAGGTCTTGCTGCCGGCTATAACCTCTTCAATTTCTCATTCGACTAAAAATGTCAACATGACAAAACCTCATACAGCAGTCGATGGTGAATATGAGCTTCTTCGGGCCATTCGTCGATGAGCAGAACGCCGGGCAAGGGAGACAAATGTTGAGGATGTTCGGGCTTCTAGGCGAGCACAAAAACGGGTTCAACGCCACTTGGACAAACGTTCCAAGAGACGCTGGAGGTCACTTAGTTCCAACCTCGACCCGAGAAAACCACTTAATCGAACGTGGCAGATAATGCGAAGCCTAGGTGCAAGGCCACAGCAAGTCAACCCGTTCTGCGCCATCAGTCTGAGTTGTCAAGTATCAGAAACAGCTGTAGCCGAAGAGTTCTGTATCAAGATCACTTCCTGCTCTTCAAGGCCCCATGACAAAGTCAGTGCACAGGAGGGACATGTATCCGTAAGTGTATGCAAGGCTATTGTTACATATTTTACCTTTAAGGAACTTTGTATGGCGCTCGAGACGTCTAACGTTATGTCATCCCCAGGCACGTATGGTGTACGGTATCGCCACTTGGGGGAGGGGCGAGGACCGCACTGCTACAAATATTTAACTCCTCGTGGGAAACGGGTTCTGTACCGAAGGAATGGAAAATTGCTCGAGTTCTACCAATCTTAAAACCTGGAAAATCTCCTTTAGACATTAACTCCTACCGTCTGATAGCATTAGCAAGTTGCATAGACAAAGTAATGGAGCGAATGCTGCTTACCCAAATGGAATGGGATCTAGAAAATAGAGATCTATATCCTTCGTCCACAAATAAATTTTGACTCGGAAGGAGCAGCATTGACAACGTTATTGACTTAGTAACAAGTATTGAACAAATGAAGTTAGTAAATAAAATAACAGCTGTATTTGTGGATATAAAATCGGCTTTTGATTGTGTAGAACACAATGCTATTCTTCAAGATATGATGGCCATTTTATTAGAAGGACGTGTATACAAATGGATAGCCAATTACTTAAAACAAGAAGAAGTCTACATATCGACACCAGACGGCAACACAGGTCTTCATCATATTAGTGGGGAAGCAACACAAGGCGGCGTCCTCAGCCACATGCTTTTTAGCATATGTCTCATAGGTATCCTGAAAATTCTCCCGAAAATCGTTCACGTGTTCACGCGGAAATCGTTCACGTGTTCACGCGGATGATATCTGCTTCTGGACTTGCAGTAGATTTTTGTACATCAACAAAGCAAGACTACAGAAAGAATATAACATTACCGCACGGTACCTACACCTCCCTGGTCTGCCTATATCGCCGGACAAGTAAGCAACGATGTCATTCACAAAAAAAAAACAAAAAAACACCTGGACAAATACTTAATTGAATTACACGGAGAAGAATTTCCCTGGGTCACAGAACATACTTTCCAGGGTGTCACTCTCGATAGGCAGCTCATCTGAAGCCCCCATGTAAAACGCCCCAAAAAGAACCTCTCCTCTTCCATCAATATAATCAGGATGAGTAGTGACACCAAATGGGGATGCTTTCTCTCCGCACTCCTTGCCCTTTATATTGCCTTATTTCTCGGACTTCTGCGCTACAGCCTGCCTGTTATGCATAACATCTCACGTACTCTTCTAAAAGAACTCGAGAGTATTCAAGCAGAAGCTCTTCGCATATGTTTAGGGCTGCCGAAAGGCACTTCTAATTTGGGATCTCTTGCGGAAGCACGAGCGATTTCACCAGCCGTTTTAAGAACGCAAGAAACGTTCTTTATGTATTTATTTCTTTATTTTTTTATTTTATTTATCAATACTGTAGGTCATTGATAAATCATCTTCGTCACAAATATCGAACATATAAGCATCAGCTCACAAACATTGTAACAGAGAGACCATCATCTGTCTTTGCGCAAGATATCACGCTTTTGGAGGATTACTTCCCTACTTCTTTTGAAGCTGCGGTAATTCCAAGCTATCCACCATGGAGGTACACTCACTTAGAAATCAGAACAAGAATTCCGGGAATCGCTTCAAAAAAAAACAATGCCCGCCCTCATGATTACGCAGACATTGCTGGAATACATAAACCGAACTTATGCCTCATCTAGACATGCCTTCACGGACGGGTCTACAATGTCAGCGGCATCAACCCTGGGAGCCTACATTTCGTCTCTCACGCATGCATACAGGCAAGGTTAAGCCACGTTACGTCGTCAACAGCGTCGGAATTCGCAGCAATTCGAGCAGCTATTGCACACGTGGGCGCCGAGAGTCCTGGTTTTTGGGCTATCTTTGTGTACTTTAGATCTGCTCTACACACCCTCTCTACGGTGAAAAAATGTAGCCCGAACTTGCAACTCGTACATGATATTCTGGAAGCATCTCGCCAGCTTCAGCAAAGGGCACCAGTTTCTTATACATTGGATTCCTGGTCACTCTGGTATAACCGGGAACGTTATCGCTGAAAGGGCCGCTCGAAACGCTCATGAGAGCGCTATTGCTGTGTCAATTCCGTTATCTAGGTCAGATGCAAATGACAATATTACTGGCCAGAAATAGCATCTTTTCTTCGGAGAAATCCTCAATATCATTACTCCTATCTTTACAATATCGATCCCAACCTTACATTTCGGGCACCACGAGGAGTACCAAGGGCAGCCGAGACCGTCCTACATGACTTGAGACTGAATGTGGCATACACCAACAGCTACCTTCACAAACTCGGTAGAGCTGAGTCGTCTGAATGTGCTTCGTGCGGAGTCACGCATAACATCGAACATGTACAGTGTGAATGCAAGTGCTACAGTCGGGAAAGAGAGCTTATGAACAAAGGCCGGTGGCTACAAAATGAACAAGACGTAAGCATTCGCACTCTGCTTGGTCCATGGAGTTTTGCTGCTGAGGGGTATAAAGCTACAAAAGCTCTGCTGAAATTTCTAACAGCTACTCAATACAGAAGAAACTGTAGGAAAGTATATGAACAGCAATAGCCAATGAGAATTTCCAGTGAAACATTTTTGTTATTTTTTTGTTGTTTTATTAATCCCTTAGTATTTTAGTTTTGTGTGTTTTCTCGCTCTATCTTTTTCTGTTGACCTTTCTTCTATTTTTTTATGATTTTCAATTCCGTTCATCTCACAATGTAGCAAACCGGCACCAGGCGCTTGTTGGCATCATTGTTTAATAAACACCTACCTCTCTCTAAACAACACCTGTTTTACACTGGGCATATCGCGTCCTGTGGGCAATGTTGCATGCCTTTTTCTGATTTGTGTTTTGTTATTTACTCTGCGGCATAATGTTTTGTCGTTTTGCAATCTTTTTTTTTAATTATTGAGGGATCCCATGTTTGTATGCAATGACCACGATTGGATTTTGAGTTTTGTCTGCCTGAATTTTGTCTCTGCTTCTTGATGACACGCGCTTGAGTCTTTTGCGTATAGTTTCACACACATTTACCAGGAGATCGTTACGATATCCGGATTCTTTTAGATTAAAAATTGGTCTCTCAAAACGTGCCTTATCTGATAATTGAACGATTTTTTTTTATGGCAGAGATAAGGGCCGTGGCGGAAATACTGCGTTTAACGGTTTTTTAAGTGCACGGAGTCATACGGAAGAAACATTTTGCATGAACGGGGTTTGCACCTCCAGAATTCGGGATTGTTTCTGAACTCCAGAGTCAGGTCGAGGAACTTGATTGAGTTTCCTTCCAGCAGCTCATGAGTAAAAACCAGATCCGGAAAACAACTTTGGAAGATTTCTAAGATCTTCTCCGAACAGGCAGTTCTGCCGTCTCGAATATTTGTATCGCACAGAAGCAAAAAATCATCGAAATACCTGAACATTGCGTTAGTATTTTTGTCACTCAGGTTTTTCTTGATGATTCTGCCACATGCTACCAAAAACACATAACATAGATGTGGAGCAACCTCAGAGCCGATGCACACACCACTCTTTTGAACATATTGTCGGTCTTCATAATACCACTGTCGCCTTTAAATACACACCTAGTTGTTCTAAGAAGGTGTCCGAACTTATCCCTGCATGGTTTTGAAATGTTGTGATGCATTGTTTTTGAACGTTTTATCGTAGAATTGATATGAGGCTGTTCTGTGGAATAAAATATTACATATCATGTATGTCTATAGAAAAGCCAGATCTATAGAAAAGCTATGGTTTATTTTTATATGTACTCCTTATTATGCTTTGTTCTTTTAGAAAAAATCTAAAATGTGCACCTTACCTCGCAATCGTGGAATGCCTGAAGGGACTACGAAGAATTGGAGGTGGATGAAGAAGAAGTATTAAATAGTTAATAGTGAGCTTTGTGTATATCCTGTCCTGCTATGTGAAAGTGTTTAGGAAACAGCTTGTTCAAGCTGTTTACTCATAGACACTTTTTCTGCTTTATGGTAAATGTCAATACATGTTGCAAAGTTAAAGCGGCGAAGCAACAATCTTTGTACTTTTTGGCAAATACCGCTTAGAACTGTTCTTTAACATCCATAACCTATAAAACAAGGGTTAGTTTTTTTGTTTTTTTTTCTGCGCAATGGCAGTCGCACGGAACAATTTCGAAGAAAACGAGTAGCGTTCACACCCCTGATTAGCAGAGGAAACATGCAGCCACGTGAACTTCAGCCAATTATATGCCACCAAGGCTTGTCATAGCCACACGCTGGTATTGGTAGAAGACACGTAGGAATATTTTAAGCAGAAAGAAAATTTCACGATCTCCGCCAAAATTTCCCAATATGTCCCTACACCCATATCGCATCTTTACGTTACACCGCTTTTTGAGTAATAATTGTCATTGTATAGACTGATCTCTTCAGCCCACGTCTTGCTATACGAGGCAGAAGTTTTTTTCTTTAGATTAGGTTAAACAAATCTACTGATTAGGCTAAAGGAATCAAATGCACCAACACCTTCTTAGGGCAGCTTTGAATTCAAGCGATGATGCACCTACCCGACCCGGCCCGGGCCCGGTCCGGGTCAGGCCCGGGAAGGGCCTGATCTGGTAGGCATCCCATTTGGCAGGGTCCAGGCCGGGCCTGATCAGGTGGGCATCCCACCGTGTCGTATTCGGGTCGGGTAATAATAAGATTTGGCGGGCACCGGCCGCGCCGTTCCTCAAGAAATAAGCCCGTGCATTGAGTGCTCTACCATACCTGGAGAAAGCCGCGACATTCTCCCTAAGTGTCGTCTCCAGTTCGATGCCGCTGTTGTAGTAAGCCCGGCCGGTTGCATCAAACATTGAGGTTCCAAGTCGCTCGATGTCTTCAATCGTAACTACGACGTCATCTTCACTCGCAACACCCATCCTCGTCATGTTTAAGTCGACCGTTCTACTCGTATCCGTTTTGATAGTTCAGAGCAGATGAGTGATTTGGTTTTAATGTTCCGCCAGACGCAGCTGCTTTTAAAGGGCATGCCTGGAGACAGGTGGTTTACATTTACAGCGTTCGCGTATACGCCAATCAGGCGCCAGGTATGAGATTGGCCACATGTGCCCGATGAAATCAAAACACTTTAACTTCCCCGGGATGTCACGGGAGTAAAAAATAGGTGTCGCAGAAAAGCGCCGAAGCGATTGAATCCCTCTTTAATTCATTGCAGAGTCTCCATATAGTCTCCATATAGGTCCCATATAGGCCCAGAAAGTAGATAATGCATTTTGTTGTCTCCTTGCGTCGCCTATCGGGAGATGTCACCAGAAGTTACACCTATCGCTAACTCTGTTGTCTGCGAACACTGTAGTTGTTTACACTGGCAAGTCTGCTGCTCTCATCTTTCACGGGAACTAGAAGCTCTCCAAATTTCACACAATAAAATTCACTACTTCATGCACATTCGGTAAAATTGTAAGCTTTCATTGTGCGGGCAACAATTTTGCCAGTTCGTTTGTCAGCGGAATGACCTATTGTGGCAACCTCATGAACATTCAAAAGGAGGGGGTGTAGTACTTACTCCCCTAGTCCCATACATAATAGCCCAAAACTACTTTTCAACGTTCAGTTTACTGACGTCGGACTGACAATACCAACTTTTTCAAGCGGTTTGATAGCAGTGTGAAAGGATTTACTAAATAGCTAACATACGTATCAAAGACTAAAATAAATATTGAGGTTTCACAGAAGTACAAACAAAACCTGGAGTGGTTTCTTGTACTCTTTAATGCGTATACCAGCTATTTTAATGAGTTGTGCCACTCGACTACCAAGCCGCTCGTGAAAGTTGGCATGGTCGGTTTGATGTTAATAGACTGAACGTCGAATTGTAATTTTGGGGGTGTCAAATATGGGACAAGGTGTGTCGGTACTCCACCCCCTATTTCTGAGAGTATACGTCTATGGAAAATGCTTGACAAGACATACCTCAGTTGAATGTCAGCGCTCCGTATGTGCTCCTTTCTTTCCTGGTCGTCCTTATGTGCACTGTTTTCATCGTTTGAAACCCACTAGCGTTATCATTTTTACTCCTGTAATTTTTTAGCACGATGCTGGATATTCGCCGAGAAATATTGGACGCGTACGTATTTAACAAATCGCCCTACATGCTGGCGGTATGTTTTAAAAGACAAATAGAGTAACCGGACGAAGAAGAAAAGACTGAAATTTATACAAACTTCGCAAAATCAGGCATTTGTTCAGCTTTTTTAAGTACAACTCTCTAGAGGTTTTCTCCGAAAAGGCTTCAGGACAAAAAGGCTACTGTAGGGACGTTTGATAGGGTATAGGAACCCGTTACGTACGTATCAAGAGGAAAAAAAAATTAGCATTCTACGAGTCATACATCCAACAGTGAAAAAAAAATCAGCACGAACAAACAATGCCTCGGGATCATGCAGACGTGCAGGATATGACCGGTAGTGGTACATTTCCTGAACCGCGTCGGCTCCATTTCTTTTCTTTTTTTAGATTCTCGCATGTGTTCGGCAAATGAAATCGAAAACTATTTTTAACAAGCAATCGCTGCGTATCATACATAAATGTGGGGCAGCAAAAAAAAAAAAAATCTATGTGGACTAATGTGCGTGTTGGTTTAACTAAAACGAATAAAAATAATTATCACTCGCGACAAGTGTTAGAATTTACGTATTTATTTATTTGCTTAACGGCGTGCTAATTTTTAGAATATTTTGAAGCTCATTTCTGTCTGTAAGCCGAAGCTTGTAGATGGCCGCTTATCGTCCCTCCTTTGAGTTAACCTTTCATATCCTTATCTGTACTGTTTATTTTATAAAACGATATACGACTTAAAAATTAGCTTACTTCTTCACGAGCATGATGACTGTTAAAATGTGATTGGAGCCTGGGACAATCATGGCAGCCATTTCGGGTCTTTGACTTGTTCCCCGGCAGCTGGTAGAAGGAGGTTCGACGGCTCACTGTTTCGGTCGCAGCTGGTCGCGGAAAAAACATCCGGCGTTTGCATACTATATGTTTCCCTTCATTGCAGTATAAATGGTAACGCTTTTAGGAAACCTGCCGTAATAACTCAGTCCTCGCGAATATTTTTTTTTCTGGATAAGCTAGGCTTTACTTCTTTCGGATGGTAACAACAGTGGTAATTGCCATTTGTGTGTTTCATACCCATCGTTTTAAGACATATGACACCAACTAGCCGGAGCTTTAGTCTTAAAAACGTTTGAGATAATATCATAATTTAATTGTCTTCGAAGGTTTCATAAGGCATCAATATCGCCACTTTGAAGAGCTTGTACTTTAAAAACCACTGAATGTTTTCGAGGCACGGAAATTGTAGAAATTTACTTCAGAGCCGCATTTCCACGCAGCAATCTATGGCTTACTCCAAAAGGGCGGCCCTGCACCATCAAATCGTCTTTCAAAGTGGCTACCTACGGTGGGGAAGAAGGGAAGATGTGAAACTAGCTCGCTATGCAAACGAACTATAATGTAGTGCGACCATAGGGCCAGCAGAGTTGCGTAATACATGGGTTGACAGCCGCACAACTTCCATTAGCGATTCAGAGCTACTATCCCCTTCCACTTTCCGGCGCACACACATCTAAGAGCGTAGAGTGGCGATGTTGCTGACGCACATCCGTGACCACCAGTGATGAGAATATTGATCGAGCACGTGGGCTGACGCTGTCGGCACACGTGTGAGAGTGGATATTGTGGCAAATTATTTTCAAATCAGCCAAGGGTTTGTGGAATAATCTATGACTGACTTGGATCTTGGAAATTTTGTTCGAGATGGGTACTGAATGGTTTGTGCCGATAATTTTGAATGTTCCTCGTACGGATTGTAAGGTCTCAAGCAAAGCAAGAGATGGTAATCATTTAAAATATCCGGTCATTCAAATTCCTTGTCGCGCGCCAAGAGTTGGCACACTTTACTTGGTCATTCCCACTGGAAATTTTGTCACTGCGACAAGCCTAATGGTATACAGCTTTTAGTTTATTACTGCATCTTTCATTGAGTTATCAACATTGACGTACGTGCGCCTTTGCTAGTGACTGGTGTGCAGAAACAATCAACTTCTACAAATCTTTTTTTACAACCACAGGCGATTCGTGATTGAATAAAAGGTTAAAAAGCGCGAACAAACGAGGACAAAAAAGAAACACGGACGACAGGACAGGCGCTTCACTCTCAACTGGTTTTTATTAACACCATTGTCACCTATATATACACATTGCACAAACCACATCGGATTCAATCGCGACAATCAGAGCCAACCTTCCAGAAACACCATCTCACTCTGGAGCAAATACAAAGACGGAGCGCTGACGCAATTGTTTTCTTTCTTTTTTTTTTGTAGAATGCCTCTATAATCTTTCTTTCCGTTTTTTCCTTTGCCTTTCTTAAAACTATTGTGCCAGTCAGGTCAGGTTTACATCCACATCTCCTACAATGGTCAGCGAGATGGCCCCCCGCGTTGTTGTGCACACACAAATTATGTTCACGTGCTCTATCATAGAAGCAGCGCCCAGTCTGCCCAATGTAGACTCTGCCACAACTAAACGGAATCTCGTACACCACATTGGTGACGCACGCAGTATATTGCACCGCGTGTTTCTTGGAGTACGGTGCCTTCTTCTGCCTTGTCAACATCGGACATATCCTGGCAAGTTTACACGGTGCAGAAAAAACCACGTTAATGTCGTATCTACCAGCTACCTTTTTTAGATTATGAGATACGGTATGCATGTTCGGAATGACTTCCACTCGTTTCCTTTCTTTTCGTGCCTCGCTGCCTTTTTTACTTCTTTTTAGCTTTTGAAGAAGGCTCTCACAACAACTAGAGATTAGATTAGGGGGTACCCCGCGTCTGTTAACCTTTTTGATTGTCGTTCAAAACTGATTTTCATCTGCTGGTTGCAACTTTTTTCCAGAGCCGCACTTAGACATGTCAAGGCTATATCCCTCTTTACCAGTTTAGAGTGAGCACTTTCAAACAACACCAGGCTTTTCTTAGTGCGCGGACAATACTGCCAACAGACATGTTCTTCAGAAAAAAGGATCAAAATGTCTAAAAACTGAATGCAGTTATTCACAGGCAATTCCGAGGTAAAATTAAGTCCGCCCTACACCTCCCTAAACAGTCCGACAATCTCTCAACCGTTTTATCCAAACCCGAATCTGTATCTAAAATTAAAAAATAGTCATCTACGTATCTGTACGTCTTTAAAACATGGAAATCCGCAAGTCTATCTGAAATTTGCCGGTCCAGTGATGCCAAAAAAATGTTACACAAAACAGGGGCAACTGTCGACCCAATGCACACACCAGACTTTTGTACAAAATATCTCTCGTCAAAACTGACGGCAGTCGACTGAAGATAAAAGACTAGCAGCTCCAAAAAATGATCACTGCTAACGCCCGCGGAACTGTGAAATCTAATTTCTCCAGACTCGTTGATCTTATCCCGAACAGCCTTGAGAAGTCCATCGCGAGGAACGGAATAATATAAGTCCTCAACATCCACAGATATTGCAGTGACAGCATTCTGAAAACCTTCTTTAAGTTCATTGACTATTTCTAGCGAGCTTTGCACCAAAAAAGGGTCTTTTAGCGCAAGAGCGTCCAAATGGCGCTGTAAGAACCGTCTGATCTAAACCTGCCAAGTGTTCTTTTCTTACACAATGGCCCGGAAAGGACACTCAGCCTTCTGTGTTTTTCCCGCGAAAAAAATTTCCAAAATTCCACTTTCTGCTTTGTCTACGGCTTTCCTTAGCATGTCTAGGTTCAGACCCTTTAGCAACTCAACAGCCGCAGATTTTTTAGTCTTTTGTCGAAACTTAACTTCTTTGGAGCTCTTATCTATTGCTCTCAATGCTTTTTCCTGGAATTGGCCCTTCGACATTACAACAAATCCCCCTTCCTTATCGGCCTGCACAAGCGAGAGTTCGTTGAGCTTGAAAAAATCTACAACCTTAGAACAATGTTGAGAGCAATATATAAGAACTTCAAAGAAGTTAAGTTTCGACAAAAGTCTCAAAAATCTGCGGCCGTTGAGTTGCTAAAGGGTCTGAACCTAGACATGTTAAGGAAAGCTGTAGACAAAGCAGAAAGTGGAATTTTGGAAATTTTTTTCGCGGGAAAAACACACAAGGCTGAGTATCCTTTCCGAGCCATTGTGTCAGAAAAGAACACTTGGCAGGTTCAGATCAGTCGGTTCTTACAGCGCCATTTGGACACTCTTGCGCTAAAAGACCCTTTTTTGGTGCAAAGCTCGCTAGAAATAGTCAATGAACTTAGAGAAGGTTTTCAGAATGCTGTCACTGCAATATCTGTGGATGTTGAGGACTTATATTATTCCATTCCTCGTGATGGACTTCTCAAGGCTGTTCGGGATAAGATCAACGAGTCTGGAGAAATTAGATTTCAAAGTTCCGCGGGAGTTAGCAGCGATCATTTTTTGGAGCTGCTAGTCTTTTATCTTCAGTCGACTGCCGTCAGTTTTGACGAGAGATATTTTGTACAAAAGTCTGGTGTGTGCATTGGGTCGACAGTTGCCCCTGTTTTGTGTAACATTTTTTTGGCATCACTGGACCGGCAAATTTCAGATAGACTTGCGGATTTCCATGTTTTAAAGACGTACAGATACGTAGATGACTATTTTTTTAATTTTATATACAGATTCGGGTTTGGATAAAACGGTTGAGAAGATTGTCGGACTGTTTAGGGAGGTGTCGGGCGGACTTAATTGTACCTGGGAATTGCCTGTGAATAACTGCATTCAGTTTTTAGACATTTTGATCCTTTTTTCTGAAGAACATGTCTGTTGGCAGTATTGTCCGCGCACTAAGAAAAGCGTGGTGTTGTTTTAAAGTGCTCACTCTAAACTGGTAAAGAGGGGTATAGCCTTGACATGTCTAAGTGCGGCTCTGGAAAAAAGTTGCAACCACCAGATGAAAATCAGTTTTGAACGACAATCAAAAAGGTTAACAGACGCGGGGTACCCCCCTAATCTAATCTCTAGTTGTTGTGAGAGCCTTCTTCACGAGCTAAAAAGAAGTAAAAAAGGCAGCGAGGCACGTAAAGAAAGGAAACGAGTGCAAGTCATTCCGTACATGCATACCGTATCTCATAATCTAAAAAAGGTAGCTGGTAGATACGACATTAACGTGGTTTTTTCTGCACCGTGTAAACTTGCCAGGATATGTCCGATGTTGACAAGGCAGAAGAAGGCACCGTGCTCCAAGAAACACGCGGTGCAATATACTGCGTGCGTCACCAATGTGGTGTACGAGATTCCGTTTAGTTGTGGCAGAGTCTACATTGGGCAGACTGGGCGCTGCTTCAATGATAGAGCACGTGAACATAATTTGTGTGTGCACAACAACGCGGGGGGCCATCTCGCTGACCATTGTAGGAGATGTGGATGTAAACCTGACCTGACTGGCACAAAGTTTTTAAGAAAGGCAAAGGAAACAACGGAAAGAAAGATTATAGAGGCATTCTACATAAAAAAGAAAGAAAACAATTGCGTCAGCGCTCCGTCTTTGTATTTGCTCCAGAGTGAGATGGTGCTTCTGGAAGGTTGGCTCTGATTGTCGCGATTGAATCCGATGTGGTTTGGGCAATGTGTATATATAGGTGACAATGGTGTTAATAAAAACCAGTTGAGAGTGAAGCGCCTGTCCTGTCGTCCGTGTTTCTTTTTTGTCCTCGTTTGTTCGCGCTTTTTAACCTTTTATTCAGTAATGGACCAACTAGCCCAAACCCAAGTTTTAATTCGTGATTCTTCGCAGCCACGTCACGTTCTTTCACGTCATGGAAGGGTCAAATATACGGTGCCACTGTCTATCACTTTTGGGAGCATCTTTGCGCCTGAAAGTAGAAATTTGCGTGGGTTCGGGCTAGCATAAAAGCACGAACCCAAAAGTCGGGTCGGGCTCAGGCCAATATACGAGAGCACATTTTCGGGTTCTGGTCGGGTTCGAGCCGATTTATCCCGAACTGCGTCTGTCTCGGTTCGGGCCCAGTCGAAGCATCGTGACCCAACACTCAACCTTGCCAAATATTTCGGAATTGGGGTAAATATTTATTTTATATTCGAAAAGCACAATAATTAGCGGAAAGTTTGCTTTAACACAAAAAGCGTAAATCTGGATATTGTGCCGCGGGTCATTCGGTCGATACAAATCCCGATAAACTAGGTCAACCGTCTTGGTGAATAGTTCTGAAATTGGAGGCAGTGGCCCCTGCGAAGGAATTTCCAGAATCCCGGAAGCCTTGATTATGGTGAACCTGGCAATAAATTTGTGTAAATATGTTTTGTTTACGTCAGTGAGAGAACGTCAGTTTACATGAGCAATGAGCGATTTAATATTCCTTTATCCTTTCACAAACATAATTACACCACATCTTTCCCTCTTCCCACATGGCGGATTCTCCACTTCCGCTGATACCCAGAAGCGGTCCGTGCAACATCAATGATTGAGAACCACTGGTCTAGGACAAAGTTATCAACATCAATGGCTCCGCTCCACTAGACATCGCGTTTGTGTCGAAAAACGCCGGTGCGCACACTTTCTTGCAGAACACGCAGGAGTCAAGCCCTGCGAAAGTCTTAGCGAATGACGAAGCTCAGGAAGGGGTCAGACCTAAAAATACAACGTGCAGATTGAGCTTATAAAAATTAGCAAGCTGTTTGTTGCTATTTTCTTTTATGTCGTCGCGTATTTCAAGTATTATTCTATTCTGTGCTACATCATTTCCCATCTTCCGTCCATGGGGGCTAAGTTGGGCATCTGCGAGTTGGTCCAGGGGGTGTTAGTTGGTCGAAGCGGGTATGCCGCCCATTGCGATTGGTCAGCACCAAGTCTTAGGTGACCGAGAATGCTCGGGAAAGTCGCAGATATACCGGTCACATCATCATGACGAAAATCTCACAATCTTGATAGGAATTGCTTGAGACATGACCCTGATCAATTGCGACAGGGGAAAACTCGCCGATCAACTCGGTATGCGTAGCTTTGACCTCAATACCTCCCCACTCGTCCCGCGAGAAAGTACATTCCATTTTGTTGAAATCTGTTGATCATTAAATTATTCATTCACCGCTTCAGTATTATACGTAACCTCATTATTCGCTACCGACTACTCGAAGTCTGATAAATTAAGCGATTTCGTTGATCTCCCGGCATAAGATGCGATAATTTAAAAGGATGAAAACATTAGACTTTCTGCCTATTGCTTGCTTTACTTCAATAGCTTAACACACAGAATTTATATAAAAATGCATCATCATTCTAGAAGCAGCCTCATTAAATAAAATGGCTGTGCCGAACTTTGAAACAAAAGTTTTTAACTTCCGAGATGGGAAATTGTTCTTTAATATGAAGTGTTTCCTGTAAAACAAGGGTAGAAGTAATAGAAAAAACATTCGGGCTCGGGCCGCGTTTGAGTCTGGTTCGGCGTGTTTCGAGCCGGGTGAGGGTTGGATTCATGCCAAAAAGAGCATCAGGCCGGGTTCGGGCCAAATTTGTTTTTGGTCGGGTCGGGCTCAGACTTACGTTTAAAAAGCTCACTGGGACTCGGAACGGGTTCGGAATAACGGTTTATTGAGACGGCTCGGCCGGGCCTAAACTTCCAGCTATGTATCATATCTACATCCCTTTAAAGTTGCCATACCTTCCCTAATTGAAAATGCGTCTATGAAGCCCACCAGGATTTCTTAAATGTTCTGACGCACCTATCAAAAATGCTTATGTGTTTGAGATGTTCGTCAAAGTTTTCTAAGGGGCGTGACGCACACTTTAGGAATTCCGAAAGGGTGTAGGAGACCGTCATAGCTTTCTTAGAGGCCTATGGGCACTGCTCCAATCCTGTCCATAAAACCACACCACCCATAAAAATTGCTTTATCGGGTTTGTGGTGGAGATAACTCGAACCTGCAGTTTATATGCGTCGGGAAGCCGCTTAACCACTTTTGGATCGGGTGGCCACGGCGAGTTTTGGAAATTGAGGAGACGTTAGTGTGGGTGTGGGGAGAGGGAAGAAGCAATCTTGGGTGTGGGCTCATGGGCCTGTCTGTCATTGTCTGGGTGTCCGGTCGCCAAAAAGGCGACCGGGAGCGAATGTCCTATGTGGAGAAATGACGAGGCGCCGGCCGAGCGCCGTTGTAAGGCTAACGCAGGAGTCGTGATCTCTGTCCGCTGGTCTTATAGTGAGCCGAGATATGTCCACGGCGAAAGCCCCCTGAGAGCTTGCGCTCCATCTGTGGGGTGCGCCGCCAAACTTAGCGCGGCAAAGGAGGGCTGCGCTTCACCCCACCCGGCGCTGGAGACAGGGTGCAGGAACAACCAAGCTCTTCTCCAACGGTCGGCAGGGTAGAGTAGTGCGAGGAAGCTGGCGAGGTTTCGATAGCCATTTTTTGTTCCCTCGAGGACCGTTTGCTTGTTGTTAACGCTGTAGATGTCTGGGGTGGACCGCTTTCCTACAGGAAAGTGAGCATGGCCTTGAAGGTTCGCTCCTTGGTCTGATTTCATCCATTCGGTCGCACTGCTTTTTTCCTGTTTCCTCAAAAGAACCTCAGTCCGTCGTAAGCCACCGTGAGCACCGCCCGAGCATCATCGTGTTTGGCGCATTCTAGGTGGAGCTGGCCGGTGTCGGCCCACTCACCGCGGGGGTGGCAGTCTGGGTCAGGGTCCCACCGCATTTAGTACCTGCACACCGGGGTCATGGCACTGTGGGCCCGAGACGGTTGATGACGGTCGCTGTCCGGCGCTGTTTCTTGCACCTATTTGTTCGTCCAGCTTCAGAAGCATCTAGAAAGTGAAAAATGCGCTGGAGACGCCATGGTGTCAGCATCAGGGATGACACCGTGTCTGTGTTAAGGATTTTTGAACGGCGGCGGATGTTGCTCGCGCGTTCATGGATTCAATAAAAGTGCTCACTTTCAGGGTGTATGTTTCCGTGTTTTACACCTGCTTGGTTTTATTAGTTGAAATACCATATATCATAAATTTACCAACCGGCATTTTGACCACTTTCAAATATATTTTTGTGACAAAGAACTGGGTCGTCTCTATTTGATCTGATTCCTCTCGACCACAGCTGCATGCACCCGGGTACGAGCAAACGTTTGTTCCCAGTGTAGTTTTGAGTTGCAACATGCGTGTAAAACTCAATGTCTGAAATTCCAATAACGTTTTAAACCGCATTTTTTTCTATGGTTCTCAGTCATTTGGGCGTCTAAGGGGTTGATGGGCTGAGGGGATTTGGGCTGAAGGGTCTGACGGGCTGAAGGGGCTTGAAGCGCTGAGAGGGTCCCATAAGACATCAGGGCTGAAATCTTCCCAAGCAGCACACACATGGACGGCCAACCGACAGGTGATGATCGTATGGCCAGGCGCTTCTCGACGGCCGATGTCTGGTCAAAGGCATCGGACGTCCAATGTGGTCCTTGGCCGTCGATGCCGCCAGTCGGCCGTTTTTTGGCCAAATGACTTTCGAGAAGTGGCTGACGTTCTCGTACTCCCGGCCACGGACGGTCGAGTACAATCCGCCCATTGGCCGTTCACCTTGGCCAGATCTCGGCCGTTCATCTTTGGCCAGGGTTCAGCCGATGTATCGTCAAATAGCTGTGCAGGACGTCCAATAAGAAGCTTGACCGTGGGTACCGTCCTTCGACCAAAGGACTTTCGAGAAGTGGCCGACGTCCTCATGCACTCGGCCACGGACGGACGAGGGCACTCCGCCCTTTGTCCACCCACCTTGGCCAGAGCACGGCCCTTTATCTTCGGCCAGAGTTCCGCCGTTCACCTTTGGCCA
The DNA here is from genome assembly GCF_016920785.2 of Ixodes scapularis. Classification (NCBI taxonomy): domain Eukaryota; kingdom Metazoa; phylum Arthropoda; class Arachnida; order Ixodida; family Ixodidae; genus Ixodes; species Ixodes scapularis. Next base: position 153,888,617 of record NW_024609846.1, read on the forward strand.
GAGCTTGGCTGTTCACCTTTGGCCAGAACTCGGCCGTTTACCTTTGGCCAGAGCTCAGCCGAAAAGATATAGAGCCTGGGAGTTTCGGTACTCTGTGAACATTCAGGGACTATGGGACTAGCCATATCAAGCAACGTCCATGTTTCAACTCGTCGCTAATAGCCAATTCACACGACGGACTGATCCGCGGACAGATTCATCACGTGACGACATGTCCGCGGTTCGTCCTTCTCCCAAGCGCGTTCACACGAGGGAGACAACGAGTAGACGCCAGCGAGGACAGACCGAACCTGTTCGTCACCCCACAGTGTCGCGAAACTCCAACATCGCATCGTGGCACCGTTGTCCAAGAGAGAAATCAACGTTTGCTACCGTTATAAAGAATCGTGCGCCGCTGGTACGTACAAATCGAGACAAGACACAGGGACAGGCTTCGCGCGAAGCGCCACTAACTTTACTAACCCAAAACATGATATTGACACAGACATGGTCCGGCTCGAGAAAGCTTCGGCGTAGACGCGGCGAAGTTCTGGTCTCGCTGAGGGGAGTTTGGAGATGCCTTCACCGCAATCCGCGCTCGTGCACAACACTCAAGCACACCACATCCACAAGAGAGGTCTTGCTCGGTGAAATCCTGATTGGACGTGCAAGAATTATGGCGGCGTGTTAGACGCGTTTTGACGGGAGCTTCTTGACACGGACTCGGAGGAGCACCGGAACCTGCGTCGCGTCAGCCGGACAAAGTTTCTGGAGTTTCTTTCACGCGTGGAACCAAGAATCGTGCGACAAAATGAACCAGCGAACGCACAAAACACAACAATGCGTCATTTTTGTTTTAAACGCCCAGAAGCAAAAAAACAAGAAAACCATGTACCGTTGCCAGACTAAACGCTTTTCAACCCAATCTCCCGCCAAAAGTCCGCGTCCGCTCGACTTTATCAGTTTGCGCGTCCGCGGACGAGGCGCGGATCGCAGGAATCGGTGACGTGCCGGTCACGTGCTACACGGTCCGCGGACGAAAATCACGATTCGGTCCGTCGTGCGAATTGGCTATAAAGGGTGGTGCTTTTATCATACTTAGCTGGTCCGTTCACCTTTGCCCAAAGGTTGGCCGTTCACCTTTGGATAGAGCTCTGGTCGAGTCGCGCAAGTGCGCTGCAGCCATCTCGAAGTAGGTGAAGTATCGCATTCGATACCGTCCTATGTTATCGTTCAATGCTTAACTTTTATCGGCCATTTTGGCGCTGAAACGTATACAGTGGAAGGGGTTTCAGGGCAGCCAAGCTCCGTCTCCCAAGGGGACGCAAAGCGATTAATCGCCGAAGTTTGGACGCACCCAGGTCAGGACGCGCTACCTGAAGTCAAAGGTAAGACTTGGCTGTATAAGAACATTAATAATTGTGCCGCAAAACACTGTAAACTAAAATTTTATGCAAACATCACGCTCCTGTCATTTCGTACTCATCTTCAATGAAATATTCTATAAAAACAACATTTTCCGCTTGTTTTGTGCAAAAACATGATTTGGAAAGGCTCACGGTGACCGCAGTATACAAAAAAGATGGAGCCACCATCTTGGCACCTCAAGTCTAGGAGTTTCGGTACTCTGAGAGCATTCTGTGACTCTAGCAGTAGCCATATAAAGCAAAGTTCATGTTTCAACTCATCGCTAAAGGGTGCCACTCTTATCGCAATTAGCTCGGCCTCGGTGGACGCCAGCGCTCTAGGTTTCAAAGGTGAGTTTTCCAACTTAGTATTTTAGTAACGTTGACTTCTGGTAAGAGTCTGCATCCGAGTGAACCCCCCCCCCCCCCCTCCAAGGAAACAAAAAAACAAAACAAATAGAAAACGTTTGCATCCTTATCAGGTTTCCGTTATTTTTCTAGGTTTTGGCGTTTGGTTAGTTTTCTATTGTCCTTTTACTGTAAAAACTTTCTCATCATTTTACGGGAAATGTTGCCGGTTGACAAGGAAACAGCGCACCCTCAAAACAAGCACTCTAAAGTTTTCATTCACACAAAAGTAAGAACCACTTACACAGCGCTGCCTGGCAACTCTAGGTTATATTTACAAATTTCGTTTTCGTCTTTCTTTGTGGACTAGGGTTTCTATGGCAAAACTTGCCCTTTTCTTCTTCCTTCTTCTTCCTGTGTTTTTTGTAATAGGAAGCTAACCCATAAAATTATTGGACGGCTAAGTACTCTATTTCTTTTTTGGATAACATTATGGAAGGAGTGCTGACACATCTCTCCTTTTGTCAGACAATGTTCTCTGCTTCCATGATTTCTCTTGTTAGCTTGTCGTAGTTCCTGCCTAACACTTTTCATTGCTCCAGCTGTGCTGAGCAGCCACAGTCTCGACAGTGAATTCCCAGGTGTCCGGAGTTTTTGTTGGTGATAGTGTAGTTGTGCTCACGAAGGCGATCGTTGACGCACCGTCCGGTCTGTCCTATGTATTGTTGTCCACATGATAGAGGGAAGAAGTAGACCACCTTCTCGGTACACTGTACAAAGTTGTTTTTATGTTTCTTCGTGCACCTGGACTGTGGTTAGTGTGGGTGTATTTACTTTTGCACAGCCTATGAAGTTTGTTAGGGGCTGAGAAGACAATTTCCATTTTAACTCTATTAGCTATTTTCTTTAGACCGTGGGTTTTCGGTCTTTTCGATTTCTTGGCCCTGTCTTTTTCCTTTTGTTTAATGTGGTCCCCTTGCTCGATGTCTTAGATGAGTCGTTCGGCGACTGATGTTAGTAAGAAGGTTGGATATCCTGCGCATTTTAATCGAGAGACTTGCCCGTTGAAGCTTGTTTGCATGGAATGGCTGCATGCTTTTGCAAGTGGGTTGTTGAGACTTAACCGCGCAATGCTCCGCTTAACGAGTTTCGTGTGTGCCGAGTTGAAAGGTAGAAGCGGCTTTTTCCCCCTGGGCTTATAGGACCAGCAGACATGAGAAGGCAAAATAAAAAGACGCAGATCCAGGAATCTTAACGAGTGTTCAACTGGAAGTTATTGCGTAATGTCTAAAGGGGTGAAGCTTTTAAGCTTCACCCCTTGAACCCAGACATTCTGGTAACCTTAATTGCCATCTGTCTCTGTCAAGCGAGAACCTTTCGGTAGTGTATACGAGTACAAATTTTGCCTCCTGAGGTCAAGGCCCTATTTGGAGGTTTCTATACCATCCGTAGGCCATGGAAAAAGGATCTGCAAAATACTTCAAGCCGAATGGCATCGACACACACGGCACTACCGAAACTGCCTGTTCTAGCAACTGCGTGAAAACAGGAACCATCTCTTCGGAAGAAGAATATGGCGCGATTACGTCTCCCTAACAGAAAACATGACTGAATATCTGTGGAGACTCACTCTATGGCACCTCCGCATCAACAAACCAAAAAAAAGAAACAGCTTCGAGTAACGAAATGCGCACAAAAGGCTACATCCATTTACCGGACTGTGCAGCATGTTCTCAGTCTAGGCCCGAAGTTCGCGGTGGAACCTGAGGGGACGAAGCCAGGGCCACCTTCCATCGTCAGGCAAGTGTCAAGACGAGCGCCTGAGACCGAGATTGATCGTTGCACCTCTGAAGGAGTGGACATACTTCTTCGGAAAAAGCCATCAGTTACTCCTCTACCCATCAAGAAGGTAGAAACATACCTAAAGGAGCACTCACTATATCTTGTTCCCGCTGACAAGGAAGTAGGTTTTGTCCTCATGCAGGAGGACACATTTCGAAAAAAGGCATTAACCGCAATCGAATCTGTTTTCTGCAATTACAACGAGACATCTCTGGAAAAAGTGAAAAGGGAAGCAAAACAATTTTGGGGATCGAAAATTTTAAAACAGCTCTGCTCCTATATTGATCGCAGTAAAAAGTTGAGCCTAGAATTATTCTTCAGCGCAAAAACTCACAAACCAGACTGCCCCCTTAGAGTTAATATTTTTGAAAGTGGAACGTGGCTAAAGTCTGTCACCTTATATTTACAACAAGGACTGAATATGCCCACCCTTGACGATCCGTACCTGATCAGAAGTTCCTACGGCGCCTTCACCTTCTTCCATGAGCATCAGGGCCGGAAAAATCTCAGTGTTCTTCATCGATATTAAGGACCTATACTATGCCCTGCCCAAAGACCGTCTTCTACAGTGCATTGAGGAGAGCATCGACAAATATGGCACTATTGCATTCCAGAATGCATCAGGCATATCCCAAGGAGAATTTTTGAACTTGATTAACCTCTACCTCAAATCCACGTTCGCTATTAGGGATAGTCATGCGTACCTACAAAAGCAGGGAGTCTGCATAGGATCATGCATTGACCCTGTCCTTAGCGACCTCTGTCTTTCCCACCAAGAGAGGCAGTTACAGGACACCTTGGATACCTCCAAAGTTATCAAAGTCTTCAGGTATGTTGACGATTATTTAAAAGTGCTAGAAACCGGTGATCACGACTTTACAACCATGGTTGCCAAAGTTCTAGACAGCTTTAATGGCTGCATTAACCCTTTAGATATTACGCACAAACTTCCAGTTGAACACTCGTTAAGATTCCTGGATCTGCGACTTTTTATTTTGCCTTCTAATGTCTGCTGGTCCTATGAGCCCAGGGGGGAAAAGCCGCTTCTACCTTTCAACTTGGTGCACTCGAAACTCGTAAAGCGGAGCACTGCACGGTTAAGTCTCAACAACGCACTTACAAAATCATGCAGCCATTCCATGCAAACAAGCTTCAACGGGCAAGTCTCTCGATTAAAATGCGCAGGATATCCAACCTCCTTACTAAAATCAGTGGCCGAACGACTCATCAAAGACATCAAGCAAGGGGACCACATTAAACAAAAAGAAAAAAACAGGGCCAAAAAAACGATCATTGTGTCATATATTCACATCTTTTCCCACGGTCTCAAGAAAATAGCTAATAGAGTTTACCTGGAAATCGTCTTCTCATCCCCTAACAAACTCCATAGCCTTTGCAAGAGAATAAATACACCCACATGAACCACAGTCCAGGTGCACGAGGAAACATAAAAACAACTTTGTACAGTGTACCGAAAGGTGGTCTACTCCTTCTCTCTATCCCGTGGACGACAATACATAGGACGGACCGGACGGTGCGTCAACGATCGCCGTCGTGAGCACAACTGCACTATCACCAACAAAAACTCCGGACACATGGGAATTCACTGTCGAGACTGCGGCTGCTCAGCGCAGCTAGAGCAATGCAAAGTGTTAGGCAGGAACTAAGACAAGCTAACAAGAGAAATCATGGGAGCAGAGAACATTACCGAACAAAAGGAGAGATGTGTCAGCACTACTTCCATAATGTTATCTCAAAAAGAACTAGAATACTTAGCCGTCCAATAATTTTATGGTTTAGTTTCCCACTACGAAAACACAGGAAGAAGAAGGAAGAAGGAAAGGGCAAGTTTTGCCATAAAACCCCTAGTCCACAAAGAAAGACGAAAACGAAAATCGTAAATATAACCTAGAGTTGTCAGTCAGCGCTACTCTAAGTGGCTCTTTCTTATGTGTGCTTGAAAGCTTTAGAGTGCTTGTTTTGAGGGTGCGCTGTTTCCTTGTCAGTCATGAGCAACCAACTCGCCCGAACCTCCGTTTTAACATGTTGCCGGTTCAATAGTCCCGACATGATTTCTGTAATCTGGAAACTGGACGTCTGTAAAAACAAGGCATATATTTCGTAAAATCACAGAACGTCTTTTGCCGAAATTACGGACAGCTATCCGTAGGAAATACGAAAGCTGTTGGCACTAAATAACAAAGCACTATACCTTTTCGCCTTATATAAGGCCAAAGCTACGCGACATCGGTAGCTCCTGCACCTCCGATATATCAGGCGACTCCCCTGGCAGAGCTCTGGCTCTGCAAAGGGTGTCGCCTGATTTATCGCAGGTGCAGCATCGGTGCGGATGGCTCGTAGCTATTGCCTTCAAAACGACGGAAAGGTACAGTGCTCCGTTGTTTAGTGCCGAACAGCTTTCATGTTCACACAGTGCGAAGTCGCATGAATTTTTGGGGTACAGATTGGTATAAAGACTTCATTTCTCCGTCATTCAATATATCAAATTGTATAATTTTTTACCCTCAGACAAAACATGCAAGAGTTAAAGTTTTGCGAAAGAAAAAGAGCGTACAACCTGTACTACTCATTGCCAAGATATTGCTTGTGTGAGAGCAGCCGTTCTTTTTTATGACAGCTGAACAAACGAGCCAATTAAGAAGTTTAGCCACAATACCTTGATTGGAAGAACGCATGCGTTGTTTTAAGTTTGAAGAAATTTTACATTATAGTTCTCCTTGTGCTGGCCGTCTAGCTGCCCCTCTATGCATGAGCTTATAGTTGTTCTATTTCAGAACTCTTTAGTATCTTCATGGTGCATGTAAGTAAGCTTGAAATAAAGAGCAGAAGAGGATTCGAGATTAATATACAATTGCAACAAATTGCATATGACATACATGGCTAAAGTAAGCGAGCAACGTGCTTACCAACTAGCCCAACTCCCCACCTTTCTAATGTACATGATATATAAAACTAATTTCCCATATATTGAACCAAAGTAAAAATTTGCATTGATTTGAATACCCAACACAACAAGTGCTTGGAAATAAAACTAGCAAATTAAAATTGCGTTACCATTCAGTGATATTAAGCACATTCAATTGAGCCACATCCCCTTTAGTGTATACAGTAGGCTCGCGATACTTTTGTTTTTTCGTCGAAAGTATTTTAGGGAAAGGCTAATGCGGTTATGACAGGGAATAAATGAAACAAGAGATAACTGTGGCTGAAGAACTCACAATGAGTTACCATATATTTGCGATATTTCTTTTGTAAAAAGCACGCTAGCTTTAGAGATAGTCATTTTTATCCCGGATCCTGGGCTTCGCCCAGTGAGTTGTTCGGAGATCCGCGTCGGGGCCATCCTCTACTGCACGGGCGCCCCTGTTAGGGCCGCGGAGCAACCGGCGGAGCTGTGGCTGACCCGCTGCATGCACTCCCAAACTAGGCTTTCTCAATCCTCTGTTCTCGCAACTTTTTTCGCGCTACCGGCTAGGTTTCCTTTCTCTTTGACATTTAACACGTGCGACTGGTGAATGCGGCGATGAAGGCGGTGGAGAAAGACAGACTATTTTCGTCATTCTTGCCCAGCTGGCTTGCACCTTTGCATTCAATTGCATTATAATCATAAAAAAGATGCTTGTCACCTGCCGTAGGGAAAAAAACGAGACGGGAGGCATTTCTTCTTGTTCTTCTAACAAAATAATAAAATCTCATGTGTGCAGGGAACTTAAGCGTGATGTTTCTCTTTCTTACTGCTTGGGTGTACGTCGCATTTTTCAGATCTAGTCATATTCTGAGCATCGTCATTGGCTAGAATATTTTCATTGTTCTTCTTGATTGGCTGCCTCTGCGTGATGCAGGAAAGCGAACCCACATAATTTTTTGTATGGTGCTGGTATTGACAGTCTACACGTGGAATATCTGCTCCATTCTTCCATCGAATCTCATACGTAACAACTAGCTGATAGTTCTTACGTATGTTATTCATGAGCCATTTTTTTCCTAAATTTCTCCTGCCGTCCAATAGAGCCGTGGAGCCGGGAAGAGTTTTTTTGGTAATCGCCTAGGTAAGCGCTTGCAAACTTCTCTGGTGTCGTTCCTTGGCCTTCGATGGATCACTACACAGAAAAAAAGTTTACATTTTTAAGGGTCTTTAAGGGGGTAAAGGTGTTTTGTAGCAACTTACACCCTAGGCTACACCCGTTTATTACTCTTAAATATAGTAATACACCCTCGATTTAGGCATACCAAGGGGTGTTGTTTCGTGTTACACCATTAATTTAGTGAAGGATGTTGAGGAGGGTGCTAAATAAATAATATGAACAGGTTTTGGAAAGGTTATATATCGATCTCTCCATAAATGTAGAGGTTAGATTTCTGGTTCAAAAGCAGTCGCTGTTAGCAGTCTAGTTTTTTTGTTTTTTTTATAATGTCTGTTGCAATTCATGCAAATAGTTGATAATGTCTGTTGTAATTCTTTCAAATAGCTGATAATAAATTGCCTCTTCTGCATACGATTTTTATATTCGCGAACAAAACTTCCTATATCAGTTGATACTTATTTTCTTATAAATTATTCCATGCTCAGAAATTGGAACCAGGGAAAAATGCTCAATACTAGCATTTCTACAAATATTTATTGATGTAAGCATAGCAGTAAGAAAATCAGTTAGTCTCGAGTTTACATGTGACAACACAACATGAAAATAAAATATAATAAATATGTTTGACGAATATTTATGACATGTTGCTAGAACTTGTCACATGACAATGTCAACCTAGGCAAATTATTCATTTGAGAAAATGATGATATGCACAACTCAAAAACATGAAGAGGCAGAACCCATAATAAACCAGTCATAAGAAATGGTCTATGGTCGTCTACGGAAGATTCTATAACAAGCTATCACCTCCTATAGCCCTCTATGGTCGACCATAGAAGTTCATAAATACAACTACAACCAGCTATAAAAAAGGCTATGGCCCTGTGTATAAAGATGGGGAACGAATAAATTTTCTTCACCCGCCTATAGAAAATTAGATGGTCCGGAGTCTAAAAACTGGGAACCAATAAATTGTATTTACCTGCCTATAGAAAATTTTATGGCCCTGAGTCTAAACATGCCCCTGAGAAACATGCCCCTGAGTCTAAAGACTCAGGGGCATGTTTCAATAACAACAACAATAATAATTATAATAATAATTATTATTAGTGTTATTATTATTAAGTTAGTGTTTTTAACAGTGTCCAGGAACATCCAGTTGGTCTTCTTGGTGGCGCAGTTCAACAGAACGCAGAAACGGACGCTTGCGCGCGCGCAGACACGCACATAAAGCGAGCACGCACGTACACACGCACACACATGCGCAAACGCACGCGCGCGCGCAGACGGACACGCGCGCACAAGCGCAGACGCACACAGGCACGCAAGCAAATACGACGAAGGAAACGTTGCTCGAGATCGTTTCGGTTTTTCAAAAAAAAAAAAGAAAAAAACTTTAAGTTTAAATAAAACCTAAGATTGACTCAATTTTTGAGAATTTTTTTTACATTCTCGACTAAAAAAATAATTACCGGAATATTTTTCTCATATGTTTACTGGACAAAATTTTATGTGACTTCTTATATGAAAATCGTACATGAACTGATATAAAATATTTATCATATGAAAAATCTTACATGATGCGACCAATAAACATATCAGAAAATATTCATATAATTTTAACTCATAAGATTTTGTTTATGTTTTAGAATCTACCTGATTTTTGTTTTCATAGCAACACACAGTATAACTATTGTGCATAATAATGCAAGAAATAACTATGCAGGTGAAGAGGCATAATATGTTTATTAGGTATCGTAGATACCTTCCAGTTTTCTACAGACTTAGCTCTGTTTTTGTCCTGCAGAAAACTGGCAATAAATTTATTGACCTGGGGAAGACGAGCTTCTATCTCTGTCTTCTTCACATCCTTGCTTTTTTCCTTCGGGAAGAGGACCGTATACATCTGGAAAAAAATTGCAACACACGCCATCAAACGCCAGAAAAAAGCAATTGTAAAAAACAAAATGGTGGGCATTCCACGGCAACTAAGGCTATAGTATTTCATCACTTCTTGAGGACTAGGCAACCGAAATGCTTAACATTACATTGTAGTATACCTGCGACTCTATGGACGTCTCTTTTCTCCACAATCTCGGCGGCAATGCTTATCAACGAGACCTTTTGTGCGGCTGTGGTGTACTAAATTTCTGTGCACAAATATGAAGAACGAAAACATCGGCAAACGCTGCCTGTTACCTGTGAGTAAGTGAAAGAGAGTACGCTGGCTAGGGTTACCAGTGCTTTAGTGTGTGAGGCTGATTTGCTAATCTAACTCCCGTACCATGCTGCGTAACTATTATAATACTCGAGTTTCGATACTCCAGCTGGACACGTACTCAAAGAAACGGCCTGCCAGCTCAGTCGCTTTGTTTCATTAAACTCTCGATTTTCTTATGCGGAGTTGACGCGAGTCAATCGTAGGAAGCCCTGCAGCACTGCGAATGACTGAGTGACGTAAGGTTTCGTCACTTTACTTTAGGAATCAGTACAGCATTTTAGATGCCAATCGATAGAGTGCAAGATGCAGTTTGGACGTGGAACGTACTCTGAACTTGGGCATTCTCGTACGCTGAAATATAGTGACCACTCACCGGAAATATTAGATGAGCGGTACGACATCCACGAGTGTCGCAGTGGGTTTTCTAGATGCATGAAAAATACGTTATTCTTTTTTCTTGCATTTGCGTTCACAGTTACGGACAAATTTAAGACGCAATCTTCAAAACGTGTCTTGTTTAAATAAATAAATTTAGTCGTGTGTCTGTCAAGAAAACTTTGAAATGAAGGGTGCATTTTTCTTGCCTTGGTGGGCATGATTGCACTCAGTAGTAATTGTTGATATTTAAATTAAATGCACACAATGCTTTGTTCCAGAACATGCCGTGTAATTCGATAAAGTTTGGTGCTACAAGATTCAGGCTTTCACAAAGGAAACATAACAAAATTTCGACCATGTTAAAGCTGACCGGCCTAGCCGACTAAATTCTAGTTAGTCAAGAAAGCTGAATCTGTCTCAATATTTGCGCGGTGGGTGACAATTCTAAGAGCAACAAAATTATATAATAAGTGATTTTTGTCGTTACAGTCCCTTAGGACTAAAGCTTGGTTTCTGGGTTTGATTTTGAAGTGCGTATAATTGTTACGAACCGCCAAGGATGCTTTTTCTGCGCTTTAGAGATAATATATATAAAGCTGAAGAAAAAAGTACAACGTCCTTCCTTTTTGTTACTGTCGAGGTGCGAGCTTTATGGAAGGTATTTCAATTCTCACATATTAACGTTACCAGCTACTTACGTGCATATAAAAAAGTACAATTTGATAGCTAAAACCTATAAACATGTGTCATAGGAGCGAAACTATTTTTTTTAACATTGACATAGTAATAATTTTTCACAGCGAAACTAAAAAGTTTTAGGAGGTAATTAATCCAAAGACAGCTAAACCTCTTCAGTTAATGGGTGATGATCGCATACAATTTTTGAACGAACAAAGTACCAACAGCCTTAGTCTTTATTTCAGCTCAGTTGTCATGTCAGACGACCACGACATGACTCATCTTCAAGGTTATCTCCATCCACCCATGAACGGCATTGAAATAACCTATTCAGGAATTATAAGCTCAATAGAAAGAATACGGCTATCATTAAGTTCGGGCGACAAAAAATGAATTCCAAACTACTAAAAAGCACCAAATCATATTCATCTCGTTTTCTATTAATTATCTTTTAACTATCCGTATCTTCTGACTAGCTTCCAACTGACTGGAAAGTTGGCAGAGTTGTTTCCATTTATAGATCAGGCGATCAAACTTCACCATCTAACTATATTCCCATTGTTCCGTGTAAACTTCTCGGAGATGTCATTTATTCGAACGTGATGATGCATGTCGACAATAACCGCATCCTTTTTCCAAATCAGGTTGAGTTCCGTAAATCATTTTCCTGTTTAAACTTAACTGGCACAGCTCGTCCATAATATACAAAGCAACATCAATAATATCGGACAAACTGCCGCCATATTTATTGACTTTTTAATACATTTCATAGGGTTGCCCAAACTTTACTCATGCTTAGACTAAACCAACTTCATATTCATTCATTAGTAACATCGTGGACTAGGCAATTTTTACCCAATCGTATTCAGCACACTGTACTTAACGATTCCTCTCTTCATATCGTCCTGTAACGTCCGGAGTCCCCCAAGTCAATGTTCTTGGGCCCGTACTGTTCCTGTATTTGTAAATGACCTCGCCGTTCAGCGAACATCCGGTATAAGACTTTTCGCATATGAATGCGTAATTTACAGATCCGTGTCTCACCTGTACGAGCAAGAATCTCTACGAGCTGTCCTCAACATTATTGCCGACTGGCGTAAAATGTAGAAAATGACAATTAAATCTTCTAAAACACAACTCGTTTTCTTCACACGTGCTGACAGCCCTATCCCGTGTACCTATACAACCAAAAACCAGCCCATTACCAAAGGTCTTTTGTACAAATGTATGGTATTCACTTATCTAGCAATTTCGCATGAAACACTCTTCTAGCACACCCTGTCTAACGCTAACCGCTCGTCGGGCAATCTTCGACGCAATCTAAGACTTGAACCGTCGTCAGTAAAACAGCTAGCTTACACTACACTTGTGAGGTCTTAATTCAAATAAGCGGCATCCATTTGGTCTCCTTGACAACATTTATTGGTAACAAACATAGAGGCAGTTCAAAATCGAGCCCAATCAAATTCATATTTTCAGAATACTCACGAGACACCAGTATCACTTCCCTAAGAATAAACTCTAACCTCGATCTACTTTCATCCAGAAAAGCATTATCACGCTTTTCCCTTTTTCACAACGTCTACTGTCATAACAGTGACATCAGAACTTCATTGCTGCTTCTATTCAATCGCATATTTCCTCGCATTGATAGCTCCCGATTTTCGCTTCATCTGTTTCTTTTGTTAACTCCCCTTTGCCGTTAATGATAGTAGACTGGAATAACCTGTCTCACACTATTGTGACCCCGATAGATCATACCACAATCATATCGCAATTAAGTAGCCATCTGCAACTGGACTAATATTTCTTTTTCTTATTATTTATATGTTTGTGCGCTGATTTCTGTTTTGATATGCTAGCAACTCAACATCATCGAAACATCTAATAATGTTGCAATGCCCCCAACCCATTGTGTAATGCTCGTAAGGACTCTCAAGGTTTAATAAGCGATGATGATGTTGATAATATATATCAAGGCTTAATAAATGATATATATATATCAGGGTGTCGAACGGGAACCGAACCGAACCGAAAACCGGAACCGAACCGGTATTTTTTCCGGAACTGAACCCGAACCCGAACCGTTATATTGTTATCGCGATGAACCCGAACCGGAACTGAACCGAAAAAAAAAAATAACGTTTACCGGCTCATGTCAAAACAGTTCGGCCACGCGCTGTTGACAATGAATGTGCTATCAATGCCATTTGTTTTTTAAGTGCCGTCAACTGACACACACCTCGCTTACATATTTTTCTTCTCCACTCAGTCTTAGGAATATAAACGCTGCAGCCATGAATCTTGACAAACGCTGCATCTATGAATCTTGACATAGGAACCAGTATTGCGCTGGTCGCGGCTTGCACGGAAGAAAGAAAATTGGAAAACTGTGCAAAAAAAAAAAAAAAAATCGCGTCACGGGATTTTATTTTTAAAAAATCTCGTAAATCCTAAATGCTGCTGTGTGCTCCTTTCATAACACGTTTCTAGAACGCGCGAGTTCTTGAAGCTTGCTTCCATCGGAATGAGAAAAGAAAAGGCTGTGGAGTTTGATAATAATGCATCCGGTTTCGTATCGGCACTTAGAAGCTAACAGATTTGTGAGACAGCGAACTCTTCTATTTTAATATTTATCCTATTACGTCCTTCTGGCGTAGCGTTCGGTGAAGTGTTTTTCATATTTCGTATCTTGTTTAATGAAAACTTCTTTAAGGGTCTAATTTGAGTTACCGAAGGCTAGTTCAAATAAAGAAAGCTGTATTTTCTCCCCACTGTTCCTTCAATTGCTTACACGCCGAGGTGGCGGGATAGTTAGCGAGTTCTACTTGTAAGTGGGTTTGAAGGAGGTCGCGGATTTTACAGCTACTGCGTCGGACCCAATTAGATGAAGTCCGCATGCGTAAACGTCGGTGAGGTAACCTTTGAGTGCACATAAAGAAACCATTAACTGGTAGAAATCCCTGAGCCTTACACTACGATGGATCCCGTTTCGTATGTGCTGATTTGAGATGTTTTATGTGTAATTTATTTTTATGTTGCAATTTGTCATTTATAATTTCCGAACCGCTTCGCGAATTGGTTCAGCGCCCCGAACCAGTTCGCGAACCGGTTCGCGGATCGAATCAATCGAACCGGAACTGAACCAAAACAAAATAAATTTACCTGAACCTGAACCGTAACCGAACCCGTATTTTTTTCGGTTCGACACACTGATATATATATATACATATATATATATTTATATATATATATATATATATAAAAGTTGAAAAAAGGAGAACGTCCATCTTTTTTTTTTCGTGAGGTGCGAGCTTTATGGAACTATTTTGATTTTCAAATCTTCACGTGTACTAGTAACATGCATCGTATTAAAAAACAAGTGTATATGCGTATAAGTGCGTCCAAAAATGCGGTAATTCATCTTGCCTTCTTAGGAGTGATAACTTGTTAATTCTTCATTTTTTATTTGGGTAAATAATCTCACGAGTAAACACAAAATCCCAAATATATGGTTGTGCTACTCTAAAAATGGACGTGGACAGGAAGGAATGCACGACGCTTCCGCCGGACGCCCTCCTTGAGTAATGCAGAAAGAAGGCAATGTTCGTTTCTTATTTCTCAGAATAAAATTATTAGCATCTTACGACTCTATTTTTTTTTTCCTGCTTATTACTTTAATTCTTCAGCGGCAATGTCTAATTTTGTAGTTCCGCGCAGCGCAACTCGGCTTTGATTTATGATTCTTGAGATTTCATTTGTCTAGGCAACTGCTATGTGTTTAGTGGAAAACATTTCTGCAAGCTTTATGCAAACTGTAGATTTGAGGTTAAAAAAGTAATAATATATGCTAGAAATATGTTTGCCTTGCGAAACAAAAACACAGTCAGGAATATCGGCATATATTTTATGCCGGTACTGTTTACAGCGTAAGCAAGCTAGCGATTAAATTTGATTGTCCATACATCACCAAAGTAAGGGGAAGTGGAAGAGACAGACGGTGTTTTTTTTATCTGCCAGCCCTCGTTGCTTTCTTGGTGGATGCAAAATTAAAACGTACCGCGAGCTCGCTTATTTTTTATTCTTACGGAGCTTTGAGTTCGGGACTCCGCCTAACCGAAAGTGTGATGTGTGTTTCATGTGAGTTACTTTATTTTAATATAAAAACGTAAGCTTTATTTTGCTTAGTGTTTAACATCTGGCATACTTCCCAGTTCATATTGTAGTGTGTTAATCATTAGGAAAAAAAGTTGTTGCTCCACGTAGATTATTTCGTTTGTTTATCTTCCAAGAAGACATTTTAGCGCGAATGAACCTTTAACTCCCGCGCCAACTAAATCTTCCTTCCTAGATTGCTTGAGGCAAATGACTTTAATTTCTCTGTTAAGTGAACTAAAGCGAACATTTATTTAGTCTGCTTGGACCCAAGTTTTTATCCTTGACTGGTGCAAATCTGCATGTACTTTTATGTTTATCACTCAAATTCACCAAAAGATACTCAGCTAGAAATGGCAGCACAACTTCAAACCAGAAACGAATCATAAAAAAGACGATAGTTATGGTGAAGCTTCGGTTGTTCCCACATTAAGTTGGGTAAAAATGTAGTACATAAATTAAATGTTTACGCACTCTACTACAATTCTTAAACCTGATATTTTTTTAAGTACGTACGAAATTTCTGGATGTACTTTTTGAATCCAAGTTCCAAATGTCAAATGTTACTTTGGGCACAGAATACCCAGGTATAAAAAAAAAACGGTTCCCTGTGGCATTTTACGGGAACATAAGGCACTCTTACTCAAAAATTAAGGCTTATAATAATATTGTAGAATATCTCAAGAAATACATTCAAATCGACAAATTCTTGTTGTGTTCACAGTAAACCGGATCTAAAGCGATTAATCTAAAAATTTGAACAAGAAAATTTGTATAAAATTTTTCACGTCTAAAACATAAAACTTGCCGGATGATAATTGTAATTTACTCTGCAAGGTAATATTTCAATTTTTAAATAAACATTTATTTTATAGGCGCCTTCACACATTTTCACCGTTCTTTGTAGCTTCGGATTATAGTGAATTTACCTTGTATATTTGGGACTCACATGTGTATAACATTTACGTTTTGTTAGCAGTATATATAAGAAAATCATTAATATAGTTTGTTTAATGATAAAAGTGCTGGCCTAGAAAACAGAAATTGCTTGTGTGTAAAGCTAGAGAATCAACAAAAATGCATACACAAACAAAATATAAATATTTGGCGCTGTCATCAAGTCGTCAGTTTAAAGAAAAAATGTGAAATGGTTGATTATTTATTGCCAATATACGTGATTTGACATTCAAAAAAGGCAAAAAAGCAAAGAACATGTACGAGTGGCGGATTTGTTTCATTTATAAACTTTATAGTGTGTAATAATTTGCCCTTAACCTTTCTATATTATGGTTTACCCCAAAAGACTACACAAGAGAAAAAATACCTATTGATTTATAACTAGAACCACGTGGACTTTTTGTAGATTTAAACATTTGTCCCGCTGACTAGTAATGACTATCGACAAGGGTGTAATTACATACTACGTTACATCTGAAAATGTAGTACCTAAGTGTTGATTAAGAAATGTTTCGTATCAAGCAGCTGCGGGTATTCACTACCTAATATTCCGTGGACTGGTATCCATCCAGCAGTCGTGATATTTATCGACGTGTCTTTTTTTTTTTTTTTCAGGCGGTTTGTATTGCAAACACATATGAAGTATAGACGCTTATGGCAGAAAGCTATGCATCGTGTGTGAAGAACTCGCCTAACTTCGTCGACTTTGTTGTCTACTTATGAAGTTAAACATGGTGGCGCAAATCCGTGTTTTATGCGATGTAGCTGCGCATTCATGTTTCTATACTCACTAATACATTAAAATGCGCGAGGCGTGCTTAGTCTTTGGTTTTATTATTATTTTATTTATTATTATTATTATTATTATTATTATTATTAGTCACGAGTCTTTTATCGCGCAGCAGCCAATAAGGTTAGGGCAATCGTTGATAAGAACATCGAAGAGCAAATCCCCAAGCAAGTACCATGAAAACTATAAAAGGAATCTCCGAGTTTCTCCAATCGTCAATGATTATACCCACCTGGCCATCACTATTCTCGAAAATGTAATTACAAAAGAAAACATTGATAATGTGTCTATAAACAACGCCCTGTTTAGGCTTCATCTGCATAATTCCCAGGCTTAATATTTATATTCACAGTATTAGACTGACACATACTGCCAAGCATTGTTGTGACCCAAACAAGAGAAGATACTTCACTTAAAGATAAACTAACCAACTTTAGCTGTTGCACTTAAAGCGTTAGCAGTGATTTGTTTCGACTATTTTTATATATAAATATCCTATTTAGTTCTTAATTCTGCTTGACACGTAGTTTATGATCCCTATTGTTTTTGTAGCAATTCTTGGTGTGTTTTTTATAATAAAGTATTCCACACCTTGTCATTAATGAAATTCCTCTATGAACACTCGAGATATAATAATCAATACTAAGATTCTGAGGCAATCTACATCGTTAGAACTGTTCGCAAATAAAATTTTCTAGATAAAGAGTTCGTAAAAGACGCCAAAAATGAGACTAACGTGGCAAACATACGCCACCCTCGTAGAACTGTATTCCCTCGTGACTTTGAAAGTACAACTAACTTGCCTCCTGGACTACCTGCGTCAACATAACTGCGTGAAATTTGTTTTTATTTTTGTGAACCAACACGGTTGTAAATCAAATTATGATACGCACATGCTTATTTATTATCTAGTAATTTAGAAGCCCAGCGTCAATACTGGGCTTCCTTACCTGATTCTGTTTAGCTATTAAAGATGATTCTCCTATTGGTGCGCAATCATTCAAAAATTGAAAAAAATTTTTTTTTTCACGTCTGGCCTTTTTTTTATTTGAGATCATTTTTTGTTGGCAAAAATTGACTATATTTAGTTTTGTAGCTAACGTTTAGCGCTCTCCACCCAAATATATCCGATGTGTGTGCCAATGGGTACTTGCGCCCACAAGTCTTCACGTAGATACAAATGTAACTCTGTTACGTGTATATACAGCCGGCAGTTAGTCTGCCTTAACTGGCATCTGGTGACTCAGCTGTAGATAAGATAAGTGGTCGCACATTGGTACGATGCTCAGCCAGATTGAAACAGAAAGAGGCCGAAATTGAGTGGTAAAACGTACATTGAAATACATACGCGCGCACCGTTCGCATTTGGTCTAGTAATAACCGCGCTGTTCACGAACAGAGCCCGTCGGCCTGCCTTCCCGCGGAGCATTGAAATAGGAAATAACCTCGATTGCAAAAAGAAAAAACAAAGGTCCGTGCATATTTAAGCACTTTTTATGACTTGTGAAAGCAAAAGCATCAGGGATGGGCAGTATTTCAAATACAAGTATTTGAAATACGTATTTCAAATACTTTGTATATTTTGCAATTGTATTTAATTACAAATTTGGTAATATATTTGACATGTGTTTTTAAATACTAAAACGTGGGTATTTCAAATACAGTTGTAATTAAATACAATTTTTGTGGGCGAAAATACACATTGTTTTTATGCATGTGGTTGTAAGATATAGTCACCATCCTTTATTCGGCCGTGGGGCTTTTTTTTTTTTTTTTCTCCGGCTTTACTTTAAAGGCACTGTCCAGAGTGGGAAGAAAACAACTTTCTTCACCGAATGCAGTGTCTCTCAATCAAGCACAAGCGTTTAGTGCCTTTGTGATTACGGTGCTAGTCCAGGGCAAGAATAGAGACGAAATCGACGTTCACAGGCAGACTGGCTAAACAAGTACCTGTGACAACTTGTGATGCTTTCCAGCCTGATTTCCATCAATATTTTTGCCTGGAACATTCTAAATGCGCGGGTCGTCCAGATTTTCGTAACTGGTGCGAGTTGCAACAATAAAAAATTCTCTAGCTAGTGCTGCGCGTCTTGGTCGTCTCGGTTCTTTGTTGGTCTATACCAAAATGTAATCGACAAAAAAATCTGCTTGAAACTCTGTACTTTTTTCACCTATTACGTCCAAGCTGATTACATTTTTTGTGATTATATTTCTATTACGTTACTAGAGCCTCGCACACTAACTCCCGAGTGTGCGATGCAGAATTAAAATGAGATACCCAGAAACCCGTTGCAGCTGCCCTGAAGTCGCTGACGCAACTTTTGAGGAATGTATTTGGAAAAGTATTTGGAGGAGACCAAATACATTTGGTTGTATTTGTATCTTAAATGCATCCATGAAAAGCATGAATGTAGTTCTTCCGCTCCCTTAGTTCGTCTGCGGCGTAGAGGCGTGGGCGGCCACGTTTCAGTACTGCCGAGGTAGCGGCCGACGATCGAGCGCGCGCTCTCGTGAGCCGCGCTGAGCTCGGCTGTACAACCTCCTCTGAGTTCGCCCGAACGCGCTCTTCGGCCAGGCGGCCAGGCTCGTATCGCACAGCCGCATATCGCCGGGCAGCCACGTGCGTCGCGCCGCCATGGAAATGGCTTCTCTGGTGGCGGCTTTTGGAACCACGCTGCCCGAGAGCCAATGGGAGCCTCGTTCCTTGACAACGCGCGCCAGCCAATGGGAGAGTAGTTCCTGACTTCGCTGCTTTTGGAGAGGTGAATTTATCTGCCGTTTTGCGTGGCTTTTTGTGCGGCTTCAAAGCTGGGAAGCCTCAGATCGCGGCTTCACTTGGCTCCATTGGGAGAGGGGAATTTAGGAGCAGTTTGGCGCGGCTGATGACGTCGCCTCGTCCACGAAACAGTTAATGCTTTCGAATGGAAACGAATGGCATCGATCTACGGTAGGGAAATGCTATCTGCTCAGATCATATTTTCTTGATTTGTCACGAGCGGGTGTGAAATCAATTAAGGGGATCAAAATATTTGAGTACATTCGACTCAGGGCATTGTGGCGATTTAAACTTCTATCTCATTCCCCTTTCTCGAATCCTTTTCTCCTACCTTATTTCCTCCCCTCTAATTCGCCTCTCTGCTTCTTTTCTCCTCATCCTCGATCGTAGCGCGATGTCTCTTAGATCTGCACCAATATTTTTAGGAAGAATCGGGTTCTCGACCTCGTAATTCGCTGATTTGTTTTTTTTTTTTTTTTTTTTTTTTATGCAGAACGCAATGATTGGTTGTATGTCTGTTCAGATAGAAGGAGCCATGTTTATAAGAAGTGCGGCTATCGAGTCTGGTACACACAGCACCGTTTTCTTACGTTTTCTTACGAGACTAATAAGTCATCGAGACATTCGTGTATCAAATGTCGCATTCTAGGCTATCCACTTGAACTGGTAGTCAAGCTTGATATGAAGCACGCATGTCCCGGTGACTTACACGTAATCTTTTGTGACGTAACGTAACGTAGCGTAAGAAAACGGGGCTGTGTGGAGCAGCCTTGACCCGAGCAAATGGGTACCCTTTTTTTCGGACTATAGTCTGCGGACTACACACGCTTGAGAGTTGAAAATTCACCCGGTGCGGAAAACCTACAGGTGCGGACCTTTCAATGATCTTTTTTCTAGATCCTTTATTGTGACAGGACGTTAATAATTTAATGAATAACAGAGTTTATTAATTTTGACTTATGCATGATATAAGATCCTTTGTGACGTAAATAGCAGGCACAAAAATTTTACGTTCGGATTGGGTGTTAAGTCCAGACTATGCGCGGAGTGAGGGCTATAAACCTGATGCGGGCTATACACCAGAAAAAAGGTAGTCATTCATGCGTCAGAACACGAAACTAATCCGTATTATTAAAAACGCTCAGATTTGAACATATGAACATAAGGCACTAACAAATTTCCATATGAAATTCTTAAGGATCGCTTATTAGAAAAAAATCCCTTTATTCGGAGTATCTGCGGTTAACGAGTTTTCAGATTGAACAATGGATTAAGCATAGATTAACCTGACGAAGGCCGATTATAATGACAGGATGAGCCGTTACCTCGATGCGCATGACCAAATTTAATCAGGAGGAACGCTCCGAATTGTTCCTTTTGATCCTCGGGGCTGGATTATTTCCCTCTATAACCCGATTAGATTACTTTTTTTTAATCATTGTGCATCTTCTTCGTAGCCGTTCTTGCCCATACAACATTTTTCGTGGCATCGTGACGTAGAGTTCGAACGCAGAGCCCAGCAAGGCGTGCGAAGAATGGAAAGCTTCTGTGGCATCGTAGCTGTTTACCCTCCGGACTCCTATTATATCGACCTCGCTTAAATCCGCGTTGCCGAACGACAGAAACAGTTGCGCGCCCGAACGCAAAAAACGTGGTAAGCCCAACGTAAACAGACACGACCAATGGTTCGATGGCAACTTAGAGCCTCTGGCATTGTCGAGACTACTTGTCTCATCCTTACCCCTGTACTAATATTGATAAAATGCAAACCTAGAAAGCGAAGCTGGGCATCTTCAAGGGCCTCCGACAAGGTAGGTGTGTGTGCCTTAGTAATATTTTTGACACATTCTTGAACGTTCAGCAATGAGGATATAGTAGCATTATTTATCGTTCGAATTCTCCACTTTTTCCGCGCATAACACGGCCAGCCGCTCAACCCCCCCCCCCCCCCCCCCCCCCCAGCCCCCCTTTATTTTTTTTCCGCAGACATTCGCGACAAAAACAGACCTCGAAATAATGTTGAACTCATTACCCGTATCAAGGGCGTCTTCGCTTTTGAATTTAGTCGAATGCATACAGCGCTCGATTATTGTCGTTGTTTTAAGAAGGCCGAAATGTTGTTGTCTTATGACGGTTTCATACGTTTATCAACGAAGAATCGCTGAATTGAATGCTTAATACGAAGAGCGAGACAATTGAAGCGACATCTCGTAGAGTCACCGACAGCGTAATGAACTCATCAAAAAAGATGCTCCTGACCAGCCTCGTCCTCAGTTTTGAATGCGTTGGAGAATTTCCAGGAGGAAACTGAGAGGTGGAGACGAAAAGCGCGCGGGGTCGCCAGAACGCCGAGCTCTGACAGGAATGATGAGTTGACAGACGCGATCTATACTTTAAGTTTTAAGTTAAGTTTTAATTTTAAGTTTTAAACCCAGACACAGCCGACTATACGCGGTAACGGGACCTTCAAGCAGAATCAAAAGCGCCAGTCCCTGGGACCTTTTCTGTTCATGATTGATTCGGCGATCATAAACGCGTACGGGAACTTGAAGGCCCCTTCACACTCTTGCGACCGAGTAGGACCGAGAGAGACAAGACCGGTTTTTAAGCCTCTTGTGACTTCTTAGGACCGGATGCGATGCAGCGGAGCTGGTCCTAAGTGATCGCAAGAGGCTTATAAACTGGTATGGTCTCTCTCGGTCTTACTCGGTCGCAAGAGTGTGAACGGGCCTTAACGAAGACCACGATGGGGCGATTTTCGCTATGTCTGATCGCTTTCGTCGGTTCGTAGCGTCGGCTGCATCTGGGCCTGAAGAGAAACGAAGTATCTAGCTACCTTTTAGAGCGCAGCTCCCAAGCGCACGTTTTCGGGTTGAGCGGCGTCAGCGTCGGCGTAACCGCGCGTTGCATTATTGAACCTGTCCCATAATGACGTCACACGTGACGTCACGCGTGACGTTACGAGGGTAAAATTTTCTCGCTAAATTTGGCGGGAACATTTTCTTATAAAATTTTAGTGAAATTTTTTTGCTAAGTATAGCGAGGAAATTTCCCCGCAAACTTTAGCGAGAAATATTCCCCGCTAAATTAAATAAAAAATTTTCCGAAAAATCTAGCGGGCAATTCGACGTTACGTGACTTCAACACCAATTCAGTTTTTTCGCTAAACTTCATTGAAAAATGTTTGCTAAATTTCCCGTTAAATTTATCAAGAACATTTCCCCGCTAAATTTGGCGGGGATATTTTCTCATAATTTAGCGGGAAATTTCCTAAATGAGAGGGGAAGAGGAGAAGAGGACGGGAGGGTACGGAGGGAGAACAGGGACAAACGCTCTCCTCCGTACACTCCATCCTCAAGAGCTGCGCTCTAATTCGGCATTACAGAGAATCGTGAACGTCTTTAATTTTCTTTCTTTTTCCTACTCACTCTTTCAACGCGTTTGAACACCGAGTAGAGAGAATGGCAGCTAGCTTCCCATCTGTACCCACTAATCACTCCAACCAGACCACGGCGCTCTTCCGCCCCCGCGAACTTACCTCTCCTCCTCTCCCTCCTTTTCTACCTGTATAAGGTCTTCGACTCCCAAAATAACAAGAAAAGAGGCGTACCTTTGAGCCAGTCTTCTGGCTTTGTTTTACTTCGAGCGTTCTCAAAAGGTGCACAAATAAGCGAAGAGCATTTCATCGGTCGACGTCTGGAGACAGTACCCTGTACTTCTCTCACCAGGCCGAATCCTGAGAGAGGTAGAAACTACGTAACATTATTCATTCGATATACACTCAGCAGAGTGAACCTCATTCTCAGTGTCAAAGCACAGATTATTATTATTTTTTTTTTCAGGTCTGAACGTATTTTCCGCTTCGTTATTCACCGAGCTTCTTTCATATATTGGAGCCTGTCCCAGGAGCCTTGATTTACACATATTTATGACACACAAATTACACAATTTATGAATTACACATGTTAAAAGTCATTGGCAAGTAGGAATGATTTATACAATGATGCCGACTCGGTCGATCAATACTTTCATATTAGATGTTGCGAACGCAGCAGGCATTCGTAGCGACATTTTGAACAATGCGGTCTTTGTTTTCTAGTTTATTCTTTAAGGCCAGAGGTGGAGCGAGCCCGTGGATCAACGCCGCTCAATAGTATACAAACAGGAGACTGATTTCGGTCATAGCGAGAGCGAGGGCGAGAACTAACTTGCCTCTCGCGGGGCGAGCGAAGATAGCGGTTCAGCAGGCAAGTCTGCTACGAAGCTTCCTCCGCAGACGGAAAGAAAATAAAGCACCGTATATCATCTGTTAATAGCCGGGAAAAAATTATAATTTGCCTGCTACAAGCCGAACGTCGTGTTGAAGCCGGACGCAGATTCAAATTAAGACCGTCTGCTACTTTACCTTGGAAGCCATTGACACCTCGCGCTTCGTGTACAAATCTCAAGCAATGTTGTACAGGTTCCTCAAAGAGGAACGGAAGGTCGTTCCCTGTTCCTTCTGATTTCTGGAACGCATTCCCGTTACAAGTTAAATATGTGAAAAAGGAACTCGTTCCCGTTACAGTTAACAAAATGGAGCATATCGTTACTTATACGTTACATTTGTATTTTGCTTATTCCCATATTTAGTTAAATCGAGCAATTTTTTTTTAATATATTCTATTAAATGGCAACATACGAATTTGAATGCCGTGATGGAAGGGCACCTGGAGAAGAAAACAAGCGGAAGCAGAGTTTTATTTCTTGTTATAAGTATTCACCTTCAAGATACCAATCAGCATTTAACCATATTCATGTTTGTGGTAGGCGATTCAGACGAGCCAAATGTGCTGTTACCCCACACTGCACGAGCGTTTTACAACAGCCTGACACATTTCAATCTAACAAAGTCCCTTGCTCAAACATAACAACAGTTGCTTCTCGAAGTTGCTCTACACGAGACGAGCAAGTGAAAGAGAGGGTAGGGCTTTTGGATGGTCAGTCTTGAACACCACAAGAGCTTCGTGATAGTTGGATTCGGTGTTCAGTTTGAAGGGAAGGGGGGGGGGGGGGGGAAGAAAGGTTAATGCTTGAGTATTTCTTTAAGTTACCAATGTTTGGGATACAAGGGGTGCTTGATTCACAAAAAGTAAAACAGAGCCAAAACAACGGAAGCAAAGGACGAAGTGTACAAACGAAACGGGCTGACTCTCAACTGATTAATTGTAAGAAAACACAAATCGACAAGCATCACGGATCACAAAAAAACATCAAGTCACCGCCCCCACCTCCTCCCTCGCACGTGTCAAACTTGCTCAAAAATGCCAACTCCTTGTCAAATGATAGGACGGAAGGCGAACTGACGCACCTATCTTTTTGCTTCGAAATATATAATGCCTCTGAAATTTCTCAGTTATCTGTTGACAGTTATCTGACGAAGGCCGGTGTTCGGCCTTCGTCAGGCCGGACACCGGCCGAAATGTCTAAGAATAAACCGTCCGTTGTTGCTGTTTTCACCGTGGGTTTTCTGTTCTTCTCAGTTATATATATATACATAAAAATATTTCTTTTTAAGACACTCATTTTGAATTTTGGGGCTGGCGGAGATCATATTCTATGAAGTCCACTCAACGCCCCGATATGAACAATTATAGTTTCGCTCCACGTGGTCGTCACCAACTTTTTTTTTACTCTTGCTAAAACAACATTTGACGAGTGACGTCAAGCGTTGTTTGAAATTCCCGCATGAGGTCATGTGGTGTGACGTCACACGTGGCTCTGACATGATGACCCTATCGACCAATCAAGATTTTGCCGTCACACCGACGCCAACGCCGAATTTTCTGCGACACAAGCTCCTTAACGCTGCAGCGTTCAAATTCGTAATTGACGTGGAATGACCAAGCTGGACACCGTTGCGTGCAAGCAGAGTTGCTTACAGCGACGATGAGGGGCAACGATGGATTGCCGTGTATGGATTGCCGTGAATCTACCATTATTATTACTCTCAATCCAAACGCTGGAGTCACTTGTATTGTAACTATTATGGAAGCGATTAAAACTGCTTTGATAGCGATCACTACTTGGATTCTCTGAATTTGGGTTTCCTGCAAATCAAATGTGGGGTTAAACACGCGCCACATCAACGAAGGGCATCAAGACGCCTGAGCGGTGCACTGAGGATTAATTTAGACACCCTGGAAATCTTTTGACGTCCAACCGAAATCTCGATTACACAGCGCCTTTTCCGTAAACAAGCCTCCGTCCTATTGCCGGTACCTTGGTGTGGATTTGAACCCGTCACTTGTGAATCCGTAGGCCGGCGCATTTCCACGGAGCCACCGAGTTGGCTAATATTTTCCCCTTGTTGGACCACTGGAACAGCGTGGAGAATAAGAAGCAAGACGTTTTAAATAATGATTTATATCTTCATTTAGATGGTGGTATAAATTATACCAGTTTTACTATGTGGATTTAAATCAAACCCTTTCAATAAAAATAAGTAAAAAAATTATATTTGTCATTTGCAGACCATTTGATTCTTTCTGTGTGCATTTGTTGCGTATTCAAATTAAAAAATCATCAAGAAAGAACAATTTATATCAGGCTAAACACAAGTACAATGCAATCCTCTTTTCAGCAAATATGATAGTTGAGCTTTCTATCTTTGGACTTTGTTCGTGAGTTGCATACTGTACTATTGCAAATAAATCAAAACGTGGAAAAATACTAGACAGGTAATATCTTATTGCAAGCAGATTTGAACGCAAAGAAAAACAAATAAGTTTTTTAACAAAATATAAAAATCAACGTCTTTTGGGGTAATTATAAAACGCTGTTAATTAAACTGTACTCTATATTATATTCATTTTTTCGAGATTTTATCTGGGATCTGACAGATTCATGAATTAATCTGGAATGTTTAACAATACATTATTCATCAACATTCACTAATTTCTAATTGCAGTGATTTGAATCAAATTAATATGATTCACATGAAATCACTCTGATTTAAAAAGATTCTTGATTTCTTCAAAAAGGTCATGGCTTTTTCTACCGTTCAGTGGCAGCTCTGTCGATAAAATGTATGTGGACGAAAAAAAAAACGCGGCAGTTTGCAAATTGTAGAATCGTGAGGTGTCTAATTACCTTAGCAGAATTAAAGGGAAGGCGAAGAGGTAAGAGTGGCGTATACAATCACCCAGACAACAATTCATCAAGTCGTATGCAAAAGAAAGCACTTGAACGGTAGAAGAGCAGCTATTTAATCTTTGCCCTATTGAAAAATATTTTTTACCGGAATTTTATTTCCAGTTAAAAAATATATTTTACTGGATTATGGGATCCTTTTCACTTCCAGTAAAGCCGCAATTCACCGGAAGCTACCGTGTTCTTGTTTTGTTTTCGGACGTCAACGGAAGGCCCTTAAGAAGAAGCCTGACAACCGTGTGTAGTGTATGTTTACCAGATGCTGGACGACTGGGTAACAATTAAAGCACGGCTTGTCCATTTTTGGCCTGAAAGTTCCACTTCTTTATTTCACAGGGTCGATACCAGTGAAACAATTTGCACAGCTATAGACAAAAGCAATCAGACCAAATAAGAACAACCGAGATCTTTGTCTCAAGAAATACCTTTCTAGGTACTCAGAATGCCGCTGGGTAAATTTTAGGTGTAAGGTAGCTCGACTAATAAAACCGAGCAGGTGCACCACATGGACACACACACACACTGTGAGTAGCACGCTTAGCGAAAACCACGAACGCGCTGAACGAACATCCGCCGCCGTTGAGAAATGACGACCACAGTCACGGCGCCTCCGTTGTCTTTTTCGCTCACTGGAAGCTTCTGAGGCCGGACGGACGAAGAAACGTAAGAAACAGGTCAATGAAAAGTCTTTTCCTTTTATCTGCACACCCAGGTCGCACACATGGAACGGGAAGCCTACACTGAGCACCCATTCGGGGCCGCTGCTCGTTGACAGACGAAGAAACCGGTTATCTTTAAAAAAGCAAAAAGACCCCCTATCACTTTTTTTTTTTACTACGAACCCAATGAAAGGGAGAAAGGGTGCGTGGGGACTCGTCCTTGATGCGTTCTAAGCATCATAGATGCACACAGTCCCTGGTCCCTCTTGGCTTCTCCCTCCCGTCGCGTCGGCTTCCAGTAAAATTTGGTAAACGGGGAGACGAGTCACTCGCTTCTGGTAACATTTCCAGCAAAACCGGGTAGTCTTTGAACGAGAGTGGCTGCCGGTGAAGCTCCAGCAAAATATGTTGGCCGGCAAATATTCCAGATAATCTGGCAAGCAACGCTGGTTTCGGGTGGAAACGGGTGAAACTTGACCAGTTTTCACCGGATGTCACTGGAAGTTTACCCTATGTCACTGGAAGTTTTCGCAAGATTTTTCAATAGGGTATACGTATATTCAAACCAAAGTAAGGCGACTTCAGTCAAACAGTATTTTTCGCAAAGAAAAATTCGAGATTGCAGGTTCAATAACACCTGGAAATAGCTTCGAGCAGTGTTCAACTAAGCAAAGTAATAAACCATAAACAAATAGATGCTGCATTTTTCTTTAGTTTTTGTTATTTACAATTCTATGGGTTACGACGATGAATCTTTTGCCATAAACTCCATGAATCACTCCCTTTTTGGAAGGTCTGTTGCCATCGCTACGTTTCAACTGATCGAAACCTGGGTAAATCCTTCGGGAAATAAAAGGGACTAGTTCGTCGTTTTATAAGGGGAAAAAAAGAGAAAAATTATTTCCATTATTATTTTTAGTCTGTTTCGTCCATCTCTAAATTGTTTCTACGGATCAAAAATAGTTAAGCTTAATGGAAGCGCTACGAAAAACTCACTAATTTAATATTACGATGTTTGGAGCGACTGCCTTTCAGTGGATTAACACCCAAGAAAATGCGTTCGAAACGACGTAGAATGGATACTTCACAGCGTAATTAATGATAGGAGTTTATAGAATGGACTTGTGAGATGAATAAGGGATGATAAATGATTTCGGTTTCCTTCTGTGCTTCTGTGATGATTGATGTTTTCCAAAGTCGTTCGCGCAAAAAAAATAGTTATATTTATATTCTTGAAACAAAATGAATCTCCAATGATGGTTGCACTGCCACAGAAACTCCCGGTTTCCCAATGCACGCTCTTTAACAAATAATTCATCATCATTAATCATTTTCACTTGTGGCGGTCTTTCTTAAAGAAAGTCTAAAGTGAATTCGATATTGCACGTGGACGACGCATGCTTATAAAAAGTATATTCTCCTAAGCTTCCAATGCAATGCAATTAGGCTTCCGAGTTGGGACTTTCATCATCAGAAACAGATATGAACATGACCAAACAGAACCACCACAGGGGGGCTGTCGACGATTCTTAACAATCAAAATCGAGTATACTTTGTTTTTTTCTTGCTACGAACCGCAGCAGACGCTAAGAGCAATCGCATCCAATCCAGTGGCGTATGAGGGTCACGTGATATTCCGGGGTTATTTTCACTCCAAACTTTCACCACCTAGCCTCATCTCGATCTGTAGTCAATTCCGGAGCGACACGTTTAGAAATATATTTTTTGCCGACTGTCTAAAGTGGTTTCGAACCATTAGTGTACACCTGTCTTGCTGGTATACGTCACTCGAAAAGTGTAGGAAATTACAATTATTCTGGGTTAAAACTATTCAATTTGAATACTGATAATCGTATCACAAAATCATTTCCCCGTACTCGATGAAGTAAGCTTTACTTTTCCGACTATACGACGGATTTTTAAAATTAAAAATTGTTGCGTCGGTTGGTAAATGGTAAGTCTTTCGTACTTTACAAAACTGGATTAAAATCACTGAATTATAAACGACGGATCTTGATCCACCAATTTGGGTAAACCATCCTCATGTCAGAGACTTGGTTAGAGCAATCCTTGGTAGAAAAGGAACTTAACATTGCTTACGTGTAGGAATGCTCTCGCATTCCTACACGCAGCGCATTCCTACAAGCAGCGCGCCACGTCTTCCTTTTTCACACTGCGCTATGGCGGTGACATCACGCTCCCCCACTGCGCAGGCGCGATGAACCCCGCCGGCTCCACGGCTTCCGTGACGAGGCATCCGCGTTGCTGCGCTTTTCCTTGTGTTTTATTTCTGAGGTGTCTCCGCTTTGACCTTGAGCGGCCCTGCCGGCGTCTGCGAAGAAGCATCTGCGTTGCTGCGCTTTTGGCCAAAGGGAATTCACGCGCCGTATCGCTTCTGCATACGGTTACAGACAACGCCGACTTCGCTTCATGAGGCAGTTAATGCTTTCCCGTTAAAACGCAGGCCTAAATGGCGTCTGTAGAAAGGAGAAGTAAAAAGCAACGCCTAGAAGTAATTTCAGTATTTAAGAATAAAATCGGATTACTCTTGCGATTACTACGTAACAAAAGCAATCAAATGATTCCAAGATTAGTCCAAAAAGTTCTCGATTACGATTGGTTGATTATTCGTGATGAGTGCCGTAGAAGTCTGGCGGAAATGGAGGATGTCTATAGTGAAGTACAAATAAGCATACACTGTCTCGTACCCGTCACTCGAAAAGTAATGAATTACAATTGCAATTACAATTACTCTTCGTTATAATTATTCATTTAGACCGCTCTGGTGACTCGGAAGAAAAGTTACTCACCCTTACTTATGGAGTTAACCGTTACTTTTTCGATAACTTCAGATTTTCAAAACGACAGATTTTTGTGACGGTTTCAAAATGGGTCTTTCGAACGGTTCATTATTGTATTAGAGTCACCGGATTATCAACTACTTCTTCATCCACCAATTCTGGTAGATTATCATCTTGCCGGAGACCAGGGCCGACTTGCTAGAAACAGTGTCACAGCTGAGACTGGGCGAAGAAAGCTCTGTCAAAGCCTGCGCACGAGCTAAGCGGGACTCAAGCCGCGTCTCAAGGCGCTCGCGAGCCCCACCCCCTCTATACTGCTTTCTTTCACCCAGTCTCAGATGAGACGCTGTTCTAGCAAGCCGGTCCCGGTTTGAGCATTCCCTGGCAAGAACCTTGTAGTAGCGACGCTAAAATAGAGTAAAATATAGTAGCAGCCCCTTCGAGAAAAAATATTATATGTTTAAGAAATTTATTTGTCCAATAAACGCAAATGACATTATATGAGAGGATACAAGAACCTTATAAAAACATATAAGATTTTATAAGAATCTACAAGAAACTAATAAAACTGCCACTACAAGTATTTTTAGAAAGAGCAGGCGGAAGTCGAAGCCAATCCACTTTGCTATACCAAAGATGGCCATTTAGGTTGCGCATAGCAATAAATGCTAGCAATAACTGCTAGCAATAAATGCTAAAGGCTCAGGTGGCGCTAGTCTGCTGTTTCATTTTGAAGCCCACAACAGTCACTCTGAATTCGTCTTCCGTTAATGCATTCCTATGAGAAAACGCAAATCTGTTTTCTCTTCGCGGTCGATTATAAGAGCAAATATTGCTGAGTGTTCTGACAGAATAAAAACTTTGGAAGGTTTTACGATCGCATGTACCCATATATGTGTCAGTTAGAACTCTTTTTTTCAGAATCCATGGCGTCGAACACTGCGCTATAATATCCCAATACCCATCTATAGTACGTGTTGACGTAGCAGACTGCTATTATAGGGCACGTATTTACGCCTATAGTCAAAGCTATGAATCACGTAGACGGAATCATCTGGAAAAAACACCAAAGGATGCTAATATATGCCAAATCAAACACTCCTAACGGGCGATAAGACCGAAGCATGGGAATATGGAACGAAGAACATACACGTACAAGAGTAGTAACAAATTGTGCAAGAATAATCGAAATAAAGCAGTGAACAAGGTTTTTCTTTTTTTGCTTCTAATTTTTTTTTTTTGCTTGAATTGATTGCTTTTAAAATCATATCATGCTGTACAACATAAAGCGGGGCCTCAATATTTGCTAACTTAAACATCGCTCTGTGAAAAAAAAAAAAAACATTAACTAAATAAATTGCATTTTGTAATTTGAATAAAGCTATATAGTACCCGTTACGAGTAAAGAAACTCCGCTGATTTCTAATATTCCCTGGCGAAGAGAAAAATATCGTAAGTTCAGCCCGAGTGCTTGTCTTCCTGAGTGTCTGGTGTGAGATTGGTTTTTCCTGCGCTGGTCACCGTCAAGTATGGTTCACCAACTCGCCCAAGCTTCCATCCTATCAAAAATATCGCGTACGTTTTCCCATAGGAATACACAGGAAGTCTGGAGAAGTAGACTGGTTGCTGTCTGCTTCAATTAGCAACCGTAAATCCCGTAGACGCTACCACCAGCTCAGCCTCTAACGTTTGTTCTAATAATTCTATGCGTTGATGTGAGTACGTAGCCTCCCGTTTACTGGTAATGTCTGCCCGAAGGTGCCGGAGATGCCGTTAGCGGTTTGCTGGCTTTCACCACCAGAGCGCGCCGCTTCACCATACGTGCCTATGCGTGTCGATGTGTGCGAGAATACGTGTCTTCCTTGAGCACTTACCGCAGTTGGTAGTTGGCGTGTGCGCTGTGGTTTTAGCTTTTAAGCTTTCTTTGCACTATTTTTGTTATACCGCCCTATCCAAAAGGACCATCAGAAAATTTATGACCGTCCATAAGGCTGATGGTCTGCCGTATTTTGGGACATTGATGGTCTGCTACCTGACGGCGTGACCATTTGGTGGTCTGTCATATTTTGGGACATTGATGTTTTGATGGTGTCATGGTTTGTCGTATTTGGGAACATCTGATGGCCTAATGGTTTGATGGTCTGTTCGTTGGTATGAATTTCGAATCACACATTTGCACAAGCGGAAGACAACGATACCACTAAAGTCAATTGTGAACTTTGTTATGTGTCCATTATTATTTGAAAAAGAAATATCCGAAGTGTAATGGTACCTTCCGACATTCGCGTGGAAACGTAAAAATAAAGTTTGTATTTTCGCTATCGCATGTTATTATTTCTATTTTGAAATGATTTAACGTTGAATTAATAAACGAAAAAGAAACGCACGAGAAAATACGCTTAATCCACTAACTACTTCGAGACTCCACTAAGCGCAACAACTTTATCGGTGTCCGTTGAGCAGCTGTCTACACCCTGTTCCCATCCTCCACGCTGGGCATGACGGCGTCGTGCGACAGCGTGCAATACACTGAACCTCGTTGGCTCGAGAATGCGGCACGCCTCGTATTACCACATTCGCGGCTATGTAAACGTTTTTCGTTCCAGACATTCAGGTCACAGTACACGTACACATAGTAAATGAATTTTTTATAAAGCAACGTACGTTTTTCGGCTCATTCTCTGCCACTTAGATTGTAACCATGATCTACTTGACATAAAAAGCGGATAAACAATTTTTTTCATTGACGGAGAATAAAACAATTTAAACAAAACTATGGTTCCAAAAACGTACATGAGTCTATAAGATGGTGTCTTCGTTGTCGTTCGAGCATCCTAGGACAATTGCCTAGGCGGACTATTACGGATTGAACACCCTGTTTTTGAGTCACGCCGTGGTCAGTTTTCAAAACTGAATGTATTTCACGCATGTGCGACGACGTGAACTTATTGGCGCCTTCTCTCGGCCATAGCTGGAACCTCCCGGGTATAGTCAGGATCTTTCCACCACCGAAAGATATCATAAGAAGCACCATCATCTTCTTCTCGTTCTGATCGTTTAAATCGAGATTTTCAGATGGTCTCACCCGGGCAACATAAAAACGTTTTGATTGTGCGTCAGTCACCAGAAGAAACGTTTCACGATCTCTGAGCTATAAACAGAAGCCTTTAATAATTCATCAGCAACCATCAGGAATTATTTTATAGTCTATCAGACACCATCAAGTAAGCCTGTCGGAACATAAAAGAAGTCTGCTTGCCCATCAAGAAGGTGTGTTGCGCAATCAGATTTATTTATTCATTTATTTAAATACCTTAAGGATCCAACAAGGGGTATTACATAAGGGTGGCATACAACAAACATAAAGAAAAGAAAGGTACAATGTCACGAAAGCAAATGTGCATGTAAAATAGAGCAAAAAAACTTCAAGTACATAAGTATCCAGACACAAAAGCACTCCAATATGCATAAAAAGCGATTGCACGTAATATTCCTTTAAGTTCTAATGAGTCATCAGTAGTTACAATGTTCTGGGAAAGCCCGTTGCAATCGAAGGCTGTATGTGAAAAAAAGTGAGTTCTGAAAAGTGAGGGTCTTGCCTTCGGACGCTGTACATGAAGATTGTGACCCGTGCGGCGGTTGCGCCGTTCTTAAAGAACACATGCAAAGGAAAATAAACTTTTTTAAACAGGCTAGAGGGAAAGAGAATACTATAAAACGAACTAACAACGAACAAAAAGATTAGACCTATATTTACGGCGCAAAACGAATTTGTAGTTGGGGCCCGCGGAAGCCACCGCTGGTCACGTGGTAGGCTTGTGCGCCGCGCGCTGCGTCGCCGCCGCCGCAGAGTCACGCCGCCGCCGCGCGCTGAGCGTTGAGCGACGCCGCTTCAACGCGTTTGTCCACGCCGCCGTCGCCGCCGCCGCACAAGTTCGTCTGCTTCGGGGCGCCGCAGACGTCATCTGAGCGGTGCACAGGTCTATCACGCCGGCTTGCGTTTTTTCAGGAGTTTCCTTTGGGCTGTTAAAGCTAACTATTAGTCTTAGATTTTGTTATACTTCAAACAAAGATGTATAAGTTACTTTAGAGACCATATGAAGCTTCCGAAGGAGCGCAAGCAGCACGTGACAAATATGTGCCAGTCACGTGATAAAAAAGGGCCACTTTTCCGTGGCGCCCGCGGGCGTAAACTACAAATTCGTTCAGCACCGTAAATATAGCTCTAAAATATTTCTTTCGCTGTAAATTTGTTTTATGACTTCATTTTTCCAACCAGAATGTTAAAAAAAAAATCCTGAGGTGGACATGGATCTTCTGCATCTGTGGGAGACCCGACGGGCGCTGACCAAGAGGTGGAAGAGGCAGCGCCATAATAGGAAGCTGAGGAAGTGGATAGAAAAATGAAAGCCGTTTACAAATCCCTGTAAAGCCGAATTGGAGCGCAGCTCTTGAGGAGGAGTAGGGAAGGGTACTGAGGGGGGTCACGTCACCTGCGGGTAGTCACGTGACCCCGGGGGGGTCACGTGATCTCGGGGGGTGGGTTACGTGACCGGGGGGGTGTCACGTGACCACGGGGGGTCACGTGACCCCCCCCCCCCCGGTTACGCCGACGCCGACGGCGACGCCGACGCCTCCCAGGCTGGAAACGGGCCCCTAAGAGCTGCGCTCTAAAAACATTTTTATTTTGCATGTGTCCTTTAAGGAACGATGTCTTATAATCGAAAGCACGGGCTGTAAAAAAATTTGTGGAAAAGAGAAACAACGCTAAATTGCGCCGTTCGGAGAGGAGGTGGAGGTTGGCAGGGCTCGTAAAATCTGAAACATGATCTGATAATGTATGCTGGACCATGAAGGTATAATGGTCCGTCAAGGAGGTGTGATGGACCACCAAGAACGTGTGATTATTTATCAAAAAGTCTGAGAGGCCATCAGAAAGGTCTGATGGCCATCAAAAAAGCTTGATGGACCATCAAAATTTTTGATGGTCTTTTCGATTGGGCGAGCTTGTCGTACTGTGCCCTAGGCGGTACTATGCCATGCAGTTCTGCTGTGTTCCTGCGTGCTTCTCGGACTCCAGAAAAATGGTGTTGAAGCTGATGTTTCACGCTCCGGTTTCACGAGATCCCGAGCGACAACAAGTACCGTGAGAGATTATTGAAACTCTTCTCAAGGAAAGACTGGGAGCCGAATTTTTTTTCTTCCTACTCGACGGTGTGTAGCAGGCACATTCTCGCGGCAGACTTTGTAGAAGATTGAAAAGTAAGGCGGCCAAAACTTGGTGCAGAGCAGGCTCGTACGTAATCCGTTACAAGTAACGGAATTACTTGTAATCCCTTACATTTATCAGTAATTTAGTAACGGAATAATTACATATTTTCTAAAGTAATTTTAAAGTAATTCCCTTACATTTTTGACTTAACGGATTCCTTGTAATCCGTTACATTTTTTTCTGTGAGAACCAACCCCCCCCCCCCCCCCTATTCTAAATAAAGTTTTTTTTTTTTTTTTTTTTTTTTTGTGAAGTCGAGCGCAGTGACATTCACGGGAATCAACCAGCGCAAAGGGAGACTCGGCACTCTTCAGTTCCGCAAAGCCTTTTTTTGCAACTCCAAGCCCCTTAATCTATTTCTTTTCTTTAGACCCTAACATAAATGTCAAAAAATCCAAAGAAACAATTCTACAAAAAAAAAGGGGGGGAAGTGATTTCCGATTTTTTTTTTTTTGTGCCTTTGCTTTATCTTTGCGATCGAAGATGGGGAGAGGAGGACACCAAGGGATTGTGTGCCTCTTTGAGAAGCTCGAGGCGGTTTAAAGCGAAGCTACGGAGCTTCTTGGAAAAAATGAGTTAGAAGTGAATTCTAGTGTATTTTTACCCGTGAACCCGAATACCCAAACCATTTTCTGCTTAAGTATTGTTAAACGCGAGAAAAACGCGAAAGACAGTCGCTGTCCGTGACGTCATCGACGGATCTTTCGGCTGCCCAAGGCTAGGGAGGCGGGGCTTGAGTCCTATTTTGAAATTGCTCGTATGCCTCTCCGGCGCGTCGCATTGAAATATGATTTTGATATCTGTTATTCTAAAGGCCAAATGAACGCAATTCAAGCGTTTTTTCTCAAATATAGAAGTGCTCCATCTTCCCTTTAAGTGCACTGAAAAGAATTAACAATGTCCTTCTCGGTTATAGTGACTACGACCATTTTCATAATGTGACAACACGACACAACGCTCCGTCTACCTTACCCTTATTGCGAGTCAGCTTTTTGCGAGCACTTAGAAAATGGTAATAGTCTTCCTTTCTTCTTCCTGTTGTGCCCCAGCAGGACGCATCTTATCTTAAGTAGATATTTTTACAAATGAAACATAAGGTTGGCTGACGTGGACTTGATATTCTGGGCTTGAGGAGGGAGTGAAATTCGTGAGTGGGGACATAGCGCGGCTTACTTAGTACTCTACCCTTTGCTGCCCGTGGCATCAGCGGACTTCTCTCTGGACAACGCCGGAGTAAACTGCAGTCGGTTCGTGCTCCGGGCGTTTTTTGAACGGCACCAAGAAAGGTACACACGGCAAACGTGCCTTTACATTTCCTTGTTTTAACCGACGCTCTACTTAATTGTTTTCCTGAGTGTCCTCTTCCTTTTATAACTTATATTTATATACTGGAAACTTTTTTTTATTCTCCAACATATCAAGTGAGGCTCGAACTGTTCAGAGCCAAAGGAAGAATGTGAAGCCAAACCTTATTTAATATTTAATTATCGCCTTACTGTTACAACTTACAACTATGTTTTGCTATTGATGACTTCTACAGCTTCGCGATTTACACACCGGAGAATTTTAGTAGATCGGTCCGATGACTCCGATAACGATATTCGACACTTCGCCGCCGTCTTTGCGTATGCATCATATCGTTATCGGGTACCGTTATCGGAGGTATCGGAAGGATCTACTAAATCTCTCGAATAGCAGGCAACGGCTGCAACGACGTAG
The DNA here is from genome assembly GCF_016920785.2 of Ixodes scapularis. Lineage (NCBI taxonomy): Eukaryota > Metazoa > Arthropoda > Arachnida > Ixodida > Ixodidae > Ixodes > Ixodes scapularis. The sequence continues at coordinate 153,925,895 of NW_024609846.1, forward strand.
CTTTGCTCTACATTCGAGGTAAATAGTACTTCCCTTGCTTCGCTGAAAAAGCTCAATGCAGAGCATGAAGCATTCGTGAGGAGCAATATGGCACTCCCATCCAGTGCCTCAGCTCAAATGGTGTTCAGCGTAGCAGTCGACATATTGAGTAAGAAATAACGCAAAATGCCTGACGAGACTTTCGAGAGCCAGCTGTTGCTCAAAATACTCAAGGTCATTAAATAAAACAGGTGGCAACAATAAGAACTTGAATAATCCTTCTCCCTTTGTTTGTCACATGAGGACAATAATGTTAAAAGTAACGCCACGAAAGTAACGGATTACTTTTTGGGGTAACGGTCAGTTACTTACATGGGAGGGTAATTGTAATTGTAATAAATTACAATTTAGCCTCGAGTAATTGTAAATGTAATTCCTTACTATTTTTCAGTAACGTGTACAAGTCTGGTGCAGAGCCAAGCGTGTTCGAAGGTTATCCCTCCTACATGCACTTACCAGCAAAGAAGCCGAGAAGCAACTCCGGAATCGAGAAGTGTGATAGTGCGCAGTACGTACAGAACGCAGCCGTCACAGTTGGACAGTCAAGCGAAATCGGTGCCGCGACTGTGGAAGATACAGGTAGACTTGTACGTAATCCGTTACAAGTAACGGAATTACTTGTAATCCCTTACATTTATCAGTAATTTAGTAACGGAATAATTACATATTTTCTAGAGTAATTTTAAAGTAATTCCCTTACATTTTTGACGTAACGGATTCCTTGTAATCCGTTACATTTGATTTTGTCAGAACGAACCCACCTCCCCCCATTCTAAATAAAGTTTTTTTTTTTTTTTCATTTTTGTAAAGTCGGGCATATTGACACTGTCACGCGAATCCACCAGCGCAAAGGGAGGCTTGGCACCCTTCTGTTCCGCAAAGCCTTTTTTTTTTTGCAACACCAAGCCCCTGAATCTAACGTTTCTTTAGACCCTAACATCAATGTCTAAAAATCCAAAAAAACAATTCTAAAAAAAATAAAAAAATAGGGGGGGGGGGGGGGATGGGGGCAAGTTATATCCGCTTTTTTTAGTCCTTTTGTTTTTTCTTTGGGACCGAAGACGGGGAGAGGAGGACACCTAGTGATTGTGCGCCTCTTCGAGAAGCTAGAGGCGGTAAGTGCACTGAAAAGAATTAACAATGTCCTTCTCGGTTATAGTGACTACGACCATTTTCATAATGTCACAACACGAGACAACGCTCCGTCTACCCTACCCTTTTTGTGAGTCAGCTTTTTGCGAGCACTTAGAAAACGGTAATGGTCTTCCTTCCTTCTTCCTGTTTGGCCCCAGCAAGACGCATCTTATCTCAAGCAGATATGTTTACAAATAAAACATAATGGTGGCTGACGTAGACTTGATACCCTGGGCTCGAGGACAGAGTGAAAATCGTGAGTGGGGCCATAGCGCGGCTTACTTAGTACTCTATCCTTTGCTGCCCGTAGCATCAGCGGACGTCTATCTGGAGAACACCGGAGTAAACTGCAGTCGGTTCGTACTCCGTGCGTTTTTGAACGGCACCAAGAAAGGTACACATGGCAAACGTGCGTTTACATTTCCTTGTTTTAACCGACGTTCTAATTAATTGTTGTTATAAGTGTCCTTCTTTTTCTATTATTACTTATATTTATATACTGGAAACTTTTTTTTATTCTCCAACATATCAAGTGAGGCGCGAACTGTTCGGAGCCAAAGGAAGAATATCGAGCCAAACCTTATTTATTATTTAATTATCACCTTGCTGATACAACTATGTTTTGCTATTGATGACTTCTTCGCGATTTAGACAATGGAGAATTTTAGTAGATCGGTCCGATGACTCCGATAACGATATCCGATACTTCGCTGCCGTCTCTGCGTATGCATCATGTCGTTATCGGGTACCGTTATCGCGGGTATCTGAGGTATCGGAAGGATCTACTAAATCTCTCGAATAGCAGGCAACGGCTGCAACGACGAAGCTTTGCTCTACATTCGAGGTAAATAGTACTTCTTCGCTGAAAAAGCTCAATGCAGAGCATGAAGCATTCGTGAGGAACAATATGGCACTCGCATCCAATGCCTCAGCTCAAATGGTGTTCAGCGCAGCAGTCGACATATTGAGTAACAAATAACGCAAAATGTCTGACGAGACTTTCGAGAGCCAGCTGTTGCTCAAAATACTAAAGGTCATTAAATGGAACAGGTGGCAACATTAAGAACTTGAATAACCCTCTTCCCTCTGTTTCCTACTTGAGGACAATACTGTTGAAAGTAACGCCACGAAAGTAACGGATTACTTTTTGGAGTAACGGTCAGTTACTTTCATGGGAGGGTAATTGTAATTGTAATAAATTACAATTTAGCTTCGAGTGATTGTAAATGTAATTCCTTACTATTTTTCAGTAACGCGTACAAGTCTGGATACAGGTGTAACAGATCTCGTGAAGCCCCGTGGGAGTTCCTCGAACGACATCGTAACCAAACAAGGATGCCACTACGCATGCTGAATTTCAATGTGCGACGCTTTGCAGGGAACGCCAGGCCTGGAGGCAAAAAAGGTGCTCGTCTTCAATCTACAGATATTGCGGTTGAAGAAAACAGTGGACAAATATAAAGAAGAGCTGGACAAGATTAAAAGGCAACTCCGTATGATTTCTGTTTTTGAAAAAACTATGCAGTCCTCTTAACTATCACCTGGGAAGGCCACACGTCAAATACTACGACCTAGTTCTCTCCAAATGTTTCTTAAATGGTCCGGCAAACTTTGCAACGCGCCAAGTTGCCGAAATCGGTTGACTCTAGCTATTGATTCAGGTGCATCCAAGAGCACAGTCAAGGAGTTGGCGTAACCAACATTGAGGTAAACGTCATCACCATGGCCCCTTATTTCTTTTACTTCTCCGGACGAGCGTAACGGGCGACGTAAGCAACGTTTCCTCTCGGCACTCAGCGGCGTCCACGCGATTGACTTAAAGTGCGACCCAAACCAACGTGTGATTCTACGCGCGAAGGCCGTGCGCTTTTTGGAAATTGTGTATTTCGTGGCGTTTATGCTGTTTCCGGCGTGCTTTCTGAGTCACAATCATGCGCGTTGGTTAGGACAGTGTGGCTTTGGGAGCCGTCCGGGCGCTCCGCCGTTACCGCCGTCCTTGTCTCACCGGTTGTGAATATTGCCTCTGGGAGTTTCTACGCGCGCAGACTATTGCCACAGTTGTGCAGACGTCGCCGGATATTGTAGACACAAAAAATGAAAGCCGTTTACAAATCCCTGTAACGCCGAATTGGAGCGGAGCTCTTGAGAAGGAGTAGGGAAGGGTACTGAGGGGGGTCACGTCACCTGCGGGTAGTCACGTGACCCCGGAAAGGTCACGTGATCTCGGGGGGGGGGGGGGGGGGGTCACGTGACCGGGGGGAGGGGGTCACGTGACCTCGGGGGGTCACGTGACCCCCCCCCCCTCCGGTTACGCCGACGCCGACGCCGCTCAGGCTGGAAACGGGCCCCTAAGAGCTGCGCTCTAAAACGTGGTGAAGAGTGCGGTGCAGACGAAACTTGTGCTGGCATACGCCCGCCCCAAGTCCGCCCGTCGTTACATAATGGATCACGTGACATCTCGTACCATCTGATAGCCATGTTTTCGGCGACTCGCGGTCAATGTTGCCGGACGGAGTCAAGCTTCCTGTTTTGATTTCTGCTTATGTTTAAAGTAAGATTTAACAATATATATATATATATATATATATATACCACTTTTCGTGAAGCAAATAACGTCGCCTTTCATTACTGAAATTGTGGGTAACCTAGCATTGTGCTAGGTTGCCCTTTATGGACGACCCCTGCACATCTTCCCATTGTATTCTTGAAAGAGCGAAAGAGAGAGAGAGAATGACATTTATCTGAGGCCGATGTTCCTAGTTGACTAAGTGCGCAATTTAAGTAAGAAAAGATCCACGTGGTCAGAAAAAAACGTTAAGGCATGCTGTTATCCCGAGAAACCTTTCCACCAAGGCTTATGAGCACCTGAAACAAGGACTGCTACAGCTGCTTGGACGCAGTACACTGCTACGCTAATTTGGAGGCATGAGCGGAGAAGTTGAGTTCATTCCACTAGTACGGCACAGGCTCAAGACCGAAGCAGATAGTTTCGTTGTGCAGCAGTCAAGGGTGTGCTCCCTTGTAGTTGACAAGGCGCTCATCAAAAAGTTCTTCAATATCAGAAGCAAAAAGAGGTTTTTGTCGGCGAGGTGAACCTTGGGCAAGGCTTGAACACCATAACGGACAACGAGAGCAGTGAGCCCGTGCTTGTCAATTCCCTGCTGTGCGCTATGCTTAGAGGCCTCACGGTGCGTCTGCGTATACCAGTGCGGTGTTTCTTCACAAAGGGCTGTGGAGGGAAATTGCTGTCTACACTCATGAAGTCCATCGGCAGAGATGTTGAAGCTGTCAGGTTCCTTGTTGTCGGTATTGTGATTGACAATCACAAGATATATGTCATAGCAATGCAGAATCTCGGCGGTGGACAGCTTACGCTGTCCATCAAGCACCCCGAAGATGATGCATAAAAGCTACTTTGAGAGTGTTTTTAGTGTCAATTAATTAAGAACATTCACTCGCAGTTTTTTGCCAGAGTCCTCGGACGGGCTGGTGAGGTGAGCTGCCATCATCTAAAGAACTTGTACAAAACGCAAAGTAAAAGAGTATTGACATCTATCCGTTTTCTGCAGAAGAAGCATGTCTCTCCTACAACCCAGGTGAATATTAATGTACAGAGGGCAGTTCAACTCTTCTTGCCGGCAGTAACTGCAGCACTGCAATTTATGCGGCACCCTACCAAAAAAAACGGTTTAAAAATAAACCGGAATGAAACCAGAATTTCAATCCGTCATATGGGCCCCAAAGCAAACCGGATTTCTGGAACCCGTAAAATGAACCGGAAATACCCAGTCCGGAAACCCAACCTTAATTGGTTGAAGCGGAAGCTGAACCGTATCTGGCCGCTCCGTAGAGCTTCACCGAAGTGGGTCTCACCGGATATTAAACCGTATCAGGCAACACCGGAATATAATAGAAATAGTTTAATAGAGTGACATACCTACTTTGTTTCACTTTGTGATGTACTGCAGCTGATGCTACAAGCCATCCCTTACAAAAATGTCATATCTAGACTTATAATCAAAAATACCAATAATTATATATAAGGAATTGGGCAGATATCACTACATATGCATAATCAGGCCGTATCTGGATGTATATAGCCATATCTGCCCAATTCCTTATATACCACATATAGACTACTGTATATGATCCCATGTTTGGGCCTGGCAAATAGGGTACCCACCCCATATAAAGCAATTTTCATGTGATGCTCCTAGCACCACATTAAAATTATTGCCATGGGGCAGGTACCATACTTTCAGGTCTAGACATGGGATCATATAATGCATTTCTATGAATATCCACAAAATATACATTTTACTGCTATCCCACACTGCCAAACGTGTGTTTGCGTAGATACATCGACAGAATAGGCCACTGACCAAATTTTATTGGCTGGGTTCAAAATCTGTAATTCCGACAAATATGTATGCTACAAAGAAAGAATGCAGGCGATCGCTAGTTGGGAAACATTGTAACATGTCATTCTACGTCGGAAAATCACAGCCCTTTGGTGGGATTGGTTGTCGAGGGAACAGACAGAGAATATGGTTTCAAAAAAAAGGTTTTAAACATAAAAGCGACAAAACTCCAAACAAGCACTTCCGCCGTTCAAGAAACAAAAATCGTAATATCACACGGACAACCATTAAAATAAACTAAAAATGTAATAGCACACAGACACCTATTAAACTAAAACAAAAGAAAGGCGAAAATTAAGCTGTAAACTATACGAAAGCTCCAAAGTCGTTGATTATTACTCACAGGATCACAGTCCTGATTCAACACTCCGGTCGAACCCATCAGTTTTGACAAGGGCTTGCTTGCTAGCCTCGTCGTTGAAGTCCTTTCTTGCACCGTGCGATGTTCAAAGTCCCCCAGTCGCTCCTTGCTGGTCCTGTTCTTCCGTTCGGTCCCGAAATCATCCCTTATGATCAGCACATTGCACACACGCACGCACAAAGACATTATTGTTCGCCGGAAGCAATACAAGATGAAAAGTTCATTACTGCTCCTTGAACAGGACGAGGTCACCACCGTTTCCCGGACTAGGAAATGACGAGGGCATCATATCTTTAACTAAAACTTCATTAAAAAATAAATAAATGATGAACACATAAGTAAGAAAAACACAAACCAAACCGCGAGAAAAAAATGAAATAATGAACACACAAATAAAAAAGAATAAAACACGAAGGACCTACACAGACAGCCACATTTGTTCAATTAAAAATGATGTTTAAGTCTGATAAAAAAAAATATTCCTGCTACGCTAAACATCGCCAATATAGTGTGTAAACTAGGCGACCTTGAGCAAAGCAGGAATATTTGCGCTCATATTCAAATGTCATTGCGAACTCAAAACGTGTGGTGCCTAGGTCCTTCATATTACTATACTTCTGAATTCTGTGTTCATTATTGTTGCTGTTCAGGACCAGGCGGAACATGGTGGTGCTTCTTCCATTCTGACCTTACTTCGGACAGCTTTGTACCCATAGAGAGAAGCACTAGCTTCTCTACATAATCCCACCTTTTCTTCTTGGAGATACCCTCCGTGTAGGCTGTAATTGGAAGAAAAAAAACAATAATCAGCACATATACACGTTATTAGCTACATTGTTTTGCAATAATTTTCCTAAATAGGCCCCTGGCCTAGGACAACACAAGACTTTTTTTTTGGGGCGATGTAAAGTTTTGACACAAACGATTTGGCACGCATTTTGTTGAACATACCCTGTAAAACCTTAAAGTGCACCATTACAATTTCGGCATACTTTACACCACCATTGTGATTCTATGTGCATGACATTTAAAAGCCGAATCCGCGAACACTTCGCAATATTCGATGCTTATTAAGCGGTGTGCTTTATGTTGGGCCTTTAAGTGCAAAGCATCCAAAGTGAGCGTCCGTCTGCATTTGCACAGTATACAGTAGAGGGGAGAATGCGGCCGGACTGCTGCTTTCACTCCTTCTCAGCATATAGCTCGAGGATTCTAATTTTACTTATACAGGGAGTTCCACCGCACAGAACGTACAAACACAAGCTTGGAGGTCACACACGCAGTCTAAAAAAACAATTACATCGCGTCTTTTTTTTTCTTTGCACTATAAAACGTGTAATCATAATCATAACATCAATGGGACTACACAAGATTGCATTAAAGTTCCCAATTGGGTTTGTTTTATACCGCACAGCCACTGTCTGTACACAAGTCAACTAGCTCTACCCATTCCGCTCAGCACAGCACTGCTAGGCTGAATCAGATAAGTGTCACACTTGCCGAGCTTGGAAGTACACTCGTGATCTATACGAAGGTGAACAAGCAAATCGTCCACTGCCCAGTACTGGGAGCATCATGCAGCAGCTGACTTGGTCTCCTTTTCAAATGCCTTGCGAACCAATTGTGGTAAGTCGTCTGATAAGGAGAGAACGTCACCACGGACGGAACTGAGCAGTTGGTACTCACCTGTTTACTTTCATATGGATCAAGTCTCTACCTGGCCGAAGTAGCTAGTGTATGTGCAACAAAAACGGCTGTATTAAAATCTCAAGAGGACAAAAGTTCAGAACAGGCTTGGTAAGGTTTCACGTTGTAAGTATGCCCATGCAAATTTCACTTTCTGAAACATAAAAATGCATTTTAAGTTGTCACTCAAGACAAGCTGTTCTTACACAGCTGTATATATAAGGCAGCTTACCCATCAACAACCTTTGCAGACTGCCAACAGAAGCTAGCATCAACCTAGTCGATGCTAGCTTCTGTTCGGCGAGAGCTGCACTGAGTAGAAAGGTGAAAAATGTGCTGTAGATTATGTGGAACAAAAAACAAAAGCAATCCTAGCATGCACAATTCGCTAGAGGCACTGACAAATAAAAATCATAGTTTGGGTCAATTAACGCAATATACTTCAAACGCGTACCATGAGTGCTAGCAAAATATTTGCTGCCCTCAATCTAAATAAGCTTGTAAATTTACATGCCAAATAACAAATAACTTAAAAGCTGAAATATATTTCGATGGAACTACAAAAACCGAAGAGTAGCTCTCCAAGTATGGTGCTATCTAGTACACCATAGAGGAGTATAATCAGATTACAGCGTCCATCCTACAAAGACTGAAGCAAAACAAGTATAGAGTCTGCAGTGCCACTACAACAGAAACAATGGAATTGTGATCTCGTGGAGATCAGAGTTCGGAATAAGTGTGACAGGCTTTGGCACGATAAATATGCCAATGTCATTATTCATTTTTGCATATTCTACGGTGACAGTGCAGGGAAACATTCACACACTGGATACTCAGAAAGACAAGCACACGCACTAAACATATAGCTCTTGTGTATTCGACTACTTCATTCTTCTCTTCAACGTCTGGATTGCCTTTCCAGAACATGATAAGCAGAATAAATGGCACAAAATACAAGGAAAAAAGCGAAAGACAAGACAAGAAAAAAGTAAAAAAAACGAAAAAAGAAAACCCTTACAATTCATCCTTCTCCCTCACCGCTATCGTTCAGATAGAAATCTGAGCTCCTTGGTCGACGGCGCTATAGAAGGACTACATACACACTTGTCCTTCAGATGCTCTATTTTTTACGCTTTCATTATTTCTCTTGTCAATGAATCTCAAATACTATCTATTACGGAACCACAATCTTGACAGCAGATTCCCAAATGTTCAGCGACGACTCGGTGATATTATAAAAATGCTCCCTTAAACGATCATTCAAACACCTGCCAGTCTGGCCTACATACTTCTTATCACACTGCTTATGTAGACCAGACTGGCAGGTGTTTTAACGATCGTAAAAGGAGCATTTTTATAACAACCACCGAGTCGCCACTGGACGTTTGGGAACCCACTGTCCCGATTGTGGTTGTGTAGCACATTTTGAAAACTGTTCCGTAATAGTTAAGAGTCGAGACCCATTGCCAAGAGAAATAATGGAAGTGCAAAGAATAGAGCATCTAAAGAAAAGTGTGTAAGTAGTTCTTCTATTCTGCTGTCGACCAAAAATCTCACTTCTATCTTAAGGATAGCAGTGAGGGAGACGGATGAATTGTAAGGGCTTCCTATTTTCGGTTTTCTCCGTTTCTTTTTTTTTTTCTTGCCTCTTTCCTTGCATTTTGTGCTATTCTCCTTATCACGTTCTGAAAAGTCTATCTAGACGTTGAAGAGAATAATGAAGTAGTCGAATACACGAGAGTTGTAAGTTCAGCGCGTGTGCTTGTCTTCCTGGGTATCTGGTGTGCGAATGTTTCTCTGCGCTGTCACCGTAGAATATGGTTCACCAACTCGCCTAAGCATCCATTCTATCATTTCTGCAACATTAAAATGACTCTGAAAGTGCGTGCACCTACATGGTGTATTCACGCAAGTCTTGCAAGTGTTCAGTTGTAGGTACAGTGCCCTGGTTGCGTCCATGAGCGATATATGACCAAATACCACAAAGACTAATACTGCAAACTTCTCCGAAAACCAATGAGCGCGGTGGCGAGCGGCAAAAGTGGTGCTGTTCACCACTCTCGCCATTTGTTCGTGTTTGTGTGTTGCTACTAACAAGCGTACCAATGGGAAGGCTTCAGTCATTATTGGAAACACTAAATAAACAAATACAAAATACAGATACAACACACAGCAGTACTGGACACAAGTAGTCAGGCACTTCTGTTGGGGTTCTGCGGATATTTATACAGCGTGTAGTTGGTGAGCCATTTCAAAGTTGCAATGAGTTGCTCGCTGTAGATGAGCAATTTAGCCAGTGCAGTATGACTGCTAGCCTGGAATCTTCAACCTGTACCACGCAGTAATGATACACGACCGCATGCCGGTACGATGCTTATCTAGATCGAAATGGGCAGGGGTGGGGATCGAACCCAGGATCCCTGGGTTCTGCAGCGCAAGCTTTCGTTCCAGGTGATCTGAGCTGGTGTGCGCTAGCCCAGTCGGCCACTGATCCCCAACGCAAGGCAATGCAAAGCACTTCTGTTGTAACCTCAGCATTCCGCTTACGAATGAAATGCGCACTTTCCCTAACGGCTTTTATTCCACGTGAGTGGCAACAGAATTGCTAAAGGCCAGCCTATAATTAAATAGGGTCTGTGTTAAAAACAATCCTAGCAGCAATAAGTTGGTATTATATTGCCCAATATTTAGAGCACTTTACCATGAACAGCCTTGTCAATCTTCCATGAAGCCAGGACTTCAGCAGGGGAGACTCATTTTGTGTCGTCTCAGGACACTTACATCAGGATGGCGAAAGTGAACGCCAACATCTAAGTGGGAAAGGCTGCAGTAAGTATAAAGACGAAAACACAGATTAGAATATATGATAAAAAATAGCATGGACCAACTTAAAAAAGTACACAAAAAGACAAGGTCAAAACGAAAGGAACACGTAAGACGCAGACTGGTGCACATTCGCAACTCGATCTATTGAACACAAAAGAAAATAAATAAGAGGACGAGAGAAATCAGAAAGGTTGTGCTCGGAGAATGTGAGCTTCAGGAACCGGGGCGTGAGGCAAAGGTGTCAGGTAGATTGTTTTACAGAACCTCTAGAATTAACAACAGCATTCCCATGCAGTAAGGTGGTGAGTTCATTCTGATTGAACATCTTGAAATATAGCTTACAAAAACAAGGAATAAAGGAGAGGAATACATACACTACATACGAGTGCAGACAGCAACACACATAAATTAGAAAAGAAATAAAAAAGAAAGAATGCGGAAGGAGCTTTAGCAAAAGTTTGAAACGGTCCAAGTGAAACGTGCTAATTCACCCATATGCATAAGACTGTAAAAACGATTTCCTCGGCAGCTCAGGTAACAGACGGATGTGCGGACGACGAATAATAAAGGCCTAAAATAATTCTCTTGTATGTTTTTTTTTATAGTCTTTGCTAATTATTTAAGTTTTTCCTAAGGATGACATACACGAAAAGTGTAAACAGTGCATAGGTAGGTGACAACCCATCGCAGACTTTAGACAAAGATTGAGCTGTCTTTATGCATTAGCCATCCATCTGTTACCTTAACTGACATGGAAATTGTTTTTTGAATCTGCTCTTGCTAGCAGGTAAATCAGCGCGTTCCACTTGGGCCTGTGCTCGAGCCCTTCCGCATTTTTATTTCTTCTATCTTTGATTTATGCGAGTTCAGTTTGCGCTTGCATGAGGTCTAAGTGTTACCCTCCCTGTCTCCTTGATTTTTTGCGAACTATTTTTCAAGCTGTTCAATTAGTACCAACTCACCACCTTACTACAATCATGCAACAACCAAAAACAATTACAACTTACACCATTCGCTAAAGGCAGTACCAAACAAAAAAACAGGGATGGGGTGAGGTAGGTCTAACACTGCATACTTACACTGAACAAAATATAGATACCAAAAACTGGCGAGACGCTACCTTAATTCAGGACATGCTTGTAAATTTCCCTAGAAGCTTGTAATTAATACTTGATAGCCTCTAAAAAAACAGCAGTAGGAAAAGAATAAATGTTTCACCATTTAAAGCAGCCTGAGTGTTTCTGGAGGTGAGAAATTCGTTGCACGTGCGTTGAATCATACAAAACACGTGTACAGCAAATTATATTTAGAGCTCGACATTTCGCGAGGAATAAGTGCCGGCGTCAAAAATTATTTCGCGGGCACAAATATTTGCGATCGGAAGTGGTATGCTATGCATTAATAACCATGGGGTGAATTCATTGCGGCAACAAATTTTGGCAATACTTTTCTGATTACGAATCGCGAAAATGAAATCGTTTGGAGACGAATGGGGCGGTGGAAGCTACGGGCTTGCTCGATCAATCAATCGCTGCTTTTTGTCGGGTCCAGCTCTCCGCACGCAATGGCGTCGGCGGTGGAGGGGCACCGCACCGCGCGCTTCCAGACATTCTAGTTTATCAGTAAACAATACGGCAGAGGGAGGCAGTCACCCCCCCTCCTCCCTCCTCTTCCCGCTTTTGACCCCCATTCCCCTAATATTCTCCCAAAGAGTTTCGCCGCTACTAATGGACCTTGAGCGAGTAGACAGTCTCTGCATCGGGGAAAAAAGAAGAAAAACAGCCTCGCATAACACCATTCGCGCGCAATTAATAGTGCTGGTAAAAGCAAGCGATCTACTGACAATAACAAGCCTGCTGAACGCAGGAAATAAGCTAGCCCTAACGAACAAAGAAACAAACTTACTTCGGATCCCGTGCCATGATATTGGCTGCTGAGCTGATTCGACGTAGTTACACGCCTCACATTCGCTTCCGTCTTTTTCGGACACGTTTGTAACTAAGGCAAACTCCACGCATCACGACTAATCGGGAAATTTAACCGTTGGCCGGTCGTAAACGCAGGCATTCAAACGCACTCGGCCGACACGGCCGGCAAACCGTGCGAAACATAGGCTGTTGACAACGAGGTAGGCTGTTGATTCGATGAAATTGTTTTCGTATCTTCAAAACGTTTCAAATAAAAGGATAAGCAAACCGCATTATAAAATTCATAAAAAACACAATAATAATAAATTGTTGCGCATGTCAATATTGCCATAATATTATGAATAAGTCCTGAACAAGTAGCAAAATATTAAATACGAAACTAAGCGTACAATGGTTCGAAACAGTGTGTTAACGCGCTGTCCTGCTGAGCGTGCTGACGATGGTTCAAATCCCGGTGAACAACTCATTTTTTGTGTGTTTTTTGTATTAGTTTTTATTATTTTAAATATTTCTTTTTTACCTTTCGTATTAATTTTATTATTTTAAATATTTGCTCTCGCCTTTTAGTATTCAATTTTTTTATTATTTCAAATATTTTTTTCTCGGCTTTTTGTATTAGTGTTTATTATTTTAAACAAATGTTCTCACCATTTTGTATTAGTTTTTATTATTTTAAATATTTTCTATGTTTTTGCAGTCGTTGGCACCGTTCTTTAGGGTAATAATCACGCAGAAGGTGAAACTAAAAAGTGCGAGCCGAAGTTTGAATCGTTGCAATGCACAAACCGTGGCCCTCTTGTTCTGCCGGGATAATTCATAACCGTAGGCAGACAGCACCAGTCCTTTCAAAGAAGAAAGCAATGTAATAATAATGAGCATATTGCGAGCAAAATTGGAAAATGTGTAAGTGGTAAAACTGCCACAGTAATGCAGCCGAAGTTTTTCTGAAAGCAGCCATCTTCACCAACTATTGAATAAAAATACCGCCCTTGTAAGGCAGTAATTTAGCTGAGCTCATAGCGGGCTACGTATTGAGCAAATCTCTTAATATTATGATTTCCGGAACGTAGCGTTTAATTTCTTTTGGTAGATCAGTGCTATCCCCCGCGTGCCGCCAGGTTTTATTTACACAGGTTGCGCTCCGCAGTTTTACTTTTTTATTCAGCGTAGACACGTTTTTATTCCTGAGATTCAAGTACAGCACGGATAATTAAACTAGCTTTCAGAAATGGTATCGTTCGGCGTTATAACAGTTATTTTTCCCGGCGTCAAGGGGTCACATTCACAAACCCGGCAGTGTGAACATCCACAACGCAGTGGTGTTTCTCGCTTTTTTGCGTTAAAAAAAGAAGTTTTTATAGTCGCGTTCCTCTGGTACGGTATGTCGTTTAACATAAGCTATCAAAGAGACAGATATCGTTTGGCTATGAGAGCATGTGAAATATTTCTGCTAGATAATCGTAACTACCTCAGAAAACAGTTGATTGCTGCCTGAATTAGCATATTTTCACACACAATTTCGTAGCGTCATAAGCAATAAACACATCTCTTACTTTTCTAGTCTCTGGAAAGTAACGTTTATTATTGTTTTTGTAAATCAAAGCGCGTGCTCAATCATGCCAGGTTTTTTTTTTTTTCATTTTTAGGCTCTGTTATACCGTTTTTATTTTTTATCAGAGCCAAACAACGTGCGTATACCACCGGACCTTAAGTATAGTACATCAAATTAAACTAGCTTCCTGAAAAAAGTAATGCTCTGGGCTGTAAAATTTATTTTTCGTGGAGTAGGCGGTCATATTCTCTAATCTTGGACAGCAAATGTTCTTCACCGCATTGTTTTTTCTTGCGTTTTCGCGATAAAACACGTCCGCCTTGCCATGCTAGGATAAAATACCCTAGCGTCGGCAGTCATTTAGGAAGGATTGATCAACACAAACATTTCCACTCGCTATTCATGAATTTCCGCAGTTCGTCAGAATCTCAAAGACTTGACTGCATAGTGAAAAAGGTAAAAAAATAAAACGACGCCTGTCAGTAAACGGATCTTCCATGACGGGGCTCGCCAGTTTGATCAGCAAAGCGCCCATGCCGGCCAGTCACTGAACTTCCATGTAAATACTGGCCCATCAAAGGATATATTAGCTTTCACTTCACAAGATACTTTTGATTTTTGTGCTTGTTTTCTGTTCAGATAAATTCTGGATCACGTTAATATGAAAAATACACATAACGCCAATGTCAAACCTCACACATTATTTTTTTCGTTCTGTGTTGTCTCAAAATCGTCACCGACGTTTCAGACTAAATGAATACCAGGTTTTCTTTACTGCCAGCTGTGCATGACGGTCAATTTACCTCGTTTCTTCATACTGGCTACTGCATGTCAGGAACATCGGTGGTTTTGATAGAACCAAATTGGATGGGACATCTGCGAATTCTAACTTATTAGTTATTACACTGAAGGCGACACATACTGATACATGTAGGAGTGTGACAAATTTAGGAATAGAGACTTTTTTATCATAAGCACGACCACTGATTCCAACTAAGTATCCTTAATCCTGAAGTTAGACTGAACGGAAATGTATTACCAGATGCACCACTCGCTGAAAGTAACTCTGTCAAATTACCACGATATTTCAAGATCACTCCTCCAGGTCATACTTGAGAAAAACAAATTTTCTTTTATTTTTCGGCTAATATTGGTTAAAACCAGTTACCGGTAAATACTTTATGGTTACTGTTACGGTTATGTTTTTTTTTTTTTTTAATTTCAAATAGCAATTTCGTTCCGGTTACCGTTACTGAAAAGTTTCGTTCCTAAATAGTTTTCGGTTTCGGTTACGGTTACGGTTTGAGTCCCTGCTTTGCGCACATATATTGATGAAACCCATAAAAATCCTGCATGTGCACCATAATAGAATGTTGAGCATGCAGGCATAAACAAGGAGACCGCAGGAAAGCTATCAAAGATACTGAAATGAAACTTTCCGATTGTGTGTACACCTAGCTGCGGCATCAAATTAGTTCTTGTTTTCGTCTGTTTTTATGTTGAGAAAATTATGTGAAAAAGGTTATTTGACCGTATCAAGCAATTATTTTAAAAAAATATTAAAAAATAACAAAACATAGTTTAAGCATAATAATGAACAAGTATTGCAGAGTGCATAGAAAAAAGCTAGATGGAATTAGATGGCAATGACTTGCGCAAAATTCGCCTTGATGTCACTTTTTTGGCACCGCGTATCAGCTCGCTGTCTTCTGCGGTCCGAGCTCTGATCGACGCAGCCCGTACGGTATCGGGATGGATTTTTTGCAACTTGATGTTTCAACCATATGCATGGAAGTCTTCGGCATCAGGTGGCTGATCCGATTTTCTTTTGAACAAAATATGGCAAAGTATGGTTTGTGCAAAGCAGATATTTTCAGTCTAGACTTTGTCCAATTTGCCTTTTAACCGAATTTGACAAGGGATGGTTTGTTCGAACCGCATATTGTATGTCTGAAAATCCTTCAATTGTACTTTTAACCGGATTCCAAAAATCACGGTTTGTGCGAACTGATTAGGAAAATCTCGGTTTGTGTGAACCGGGATTTGCCTGTCTGGAATTCCTCCAATTTGACTTTGAACCGGATTAGGAAAATCACGGTATGAGTGAACCGGAATTTGCCTCTCCGGAATTCCTCCAATTTGACTTTGAACCCGATTTCAAAATTCACGGTTTGTGCGAACCGGAAGCCGCCTTTCCGGTGTGACTCCGGTTTGATTTTAGTCCGGATTTCACTTTCCGGACTGATTTCAAACCGTTATTTTTGCTAGGACAGCAAGCACGCCACACATACAGCATATCAAAGGCAAATATTGGGCAACAGTGCATTTTATGAAGAACGCCCACAAGCGGTTCCTCTTAATAGACGTGAGTAAGTGCAAGCAGCGCAACCACCAAAACGTTTCCGACGGCAAACTTTTCGAATTTGTAGAGGATGACCGTCTTACGTGGCTTGCATCAACATTCGTTAAGTAGCTGGAAGACTTCAAATCTTGAAGATGCGCGAAATGTTTTCAGGCGAAGTAAACGTTCCAAGATTTGCTGATGGCCACAGTCTCCAACGTGGAGTGTCCGCTAAGTCTGATGAAACAAAGCTTCACGTTCGTCTTGACGCGGAACTTCTCTTCTGACCCCATAGAACCCTTCTTCGAATGGCTTGGGAGGTCTGCTGACATTGTTGACCAGATGGACATGAGGGCCGCCATTTCTGACCTGGAAAGGATATTCAAGACGGGCATAATCTCTGCCTTCAAAAGGACAACATTGTGGCACATTCCTCAAGTTGTCAGTTAGTCCCTCTACCTGCAAACGAGAGCATATTGATGTTTCGGACACGTTTACTACTGAATCACTATCACGAGTTCCAGAAATTAGACAATTTTAGTGGACCGTAGGCTATAGCTTTGCGTACGCAAGGGAATTCCGGGTCGTGAGTGCGCATGCGCAGAACGCAATAAAAGGGCTAGCGTATTGCGTACGCACGCAACGCTAAGGACTTTGCGTTGCTGGCTAGCGGGCCTTGCGGGACGCCCTCGAGCGATCTTGGACCCAACGAGAGCGCCAGTTTCAAGATGGCGGTTGCCTCGACTGGCGCAGCAAGGGCGACGTGGTGTTGTCGAAGTTCTGTGTTACGTGAAATTGCGTGGTGTTCAGCTCGGCGATTCTTTCTGGGACCTACCGCGGTCAAATCAGATCGCCGTGGAGCTGAAGGAGTGTACAGTGAAAATGTTCGCCGCTCAGAATGTGCGTCGACGCTGCGATCTGCTCAACGCTAAGCCTATTCCCACAGTTCATCGCCGACGGACGAACGACTCTAAAAGAAATCGCCGAAGTTCTCGCTATGCACTGGACATCAGGATCATGAATTTCATTCCGCGATAGCATTGATAAAAGGTGCCGTTTCCACGGGACGAGTGACGAAGGCTCCGTGATCGAATTTGGCTACGCACTCGTACTCGTAGCATCTGTACCTCGCAGAAAAGCGCGCTTGACGAGGCAGCTGTGGCTTGGTTTAATTTCAAATAAAATGATTCGGCACGTTTTCATTTTCAATATTTCTTTCCAGGAGCATGGTTGCGCTATAAGCACGCGGAATTCTACGGCTCTAGCAAATTTAACCAAGATCATGCGCGGTGTTCACTCGAAAACGTAACGCACAACTAAATTCGGTCCGAGCAGGCCATTTTAGCGTACGCTATACTATTGCGTATTGCGTACGCAAGGTCCAGCAACGCTATACTAAAACTGTCAATTATCATAAGTTAGACATGATACTTTTCCTTGTGGGGACCCTCTCCCTGGCTCCTCCGCTCTCCGTGACCTTGCCGCTCCCTGCCGCCGTACTGTCGGGCGCTCCTTCGTTCCCCGTGACCTTCCCGTTTCCTGTCGCCGTCCTGTCGCGGAACGTCCGAGCTCTCCGGGAGGAACGGGGCAAGCGCCCCCTCACCCAGCGCTGACGTCGGAGGGTCGGCTCGCAGCAAGGTTCCCGATTGGACGGTCGGCGGGACAAGGACTTGGGAAGGTCTTAAGAGGGGAACGGAGACAAAGGAAGAGGGTTTGGGCGGCCGACTAGACAAGGGACCGGTCATGGAGGCGAGATCGGACGGCGCCGGACGCTGGCGCAGGGAGTGCGGGCACTACGTCGAGTGGCGGACTCGACAAGCGGACCGGACAGCGACCCTGGACGACGATGTTCCCATGACGCGGTGTGGACGACCACCGCTGGGACTCGGAGAAGCTGCTGTGGCAGCGGGCTCTCCCCCGGCCTCGCTGATGACCGTCCCCCGATCCCGAAACCCCCCAAGGCAATGAGTGAGTGAATAAACCCTTTTGCCGAGAGCGAAGTATTGCAGTGTCATATTCATCCGGAGAGGGTCTGAGGGAATCGGAGCTAGAAGATGCCCGCATCCTTACTTATGGCCACTGAGGAAGCTGTATGAATATGTACAGCTTTATATTTCCTTTGACCGAGCAAGCACAACACGCTCATACTACTGGAACAAATAGACATACGTCACAAAAATGGTAAATAATAAATACTGAAACTAGGCTCTCTAAAAATTTTAATTCAGTGATACATACAAGATTAGGAAATTAGAGTGAGGGCGCATGGAACCTGGTGTATATTAACCATTTTGTTGAATTACCCGAGACTGACAAGAAACCGCTGAAACAAACCGTGGAAGAGAAAGAAAAGTGTGACAGAAAAGTGTGGAAAGATGAGCATCATATGGCGAATAATTCTAAGAGCAGATGAGTCCCTTTACGAACTCTTGGCAATGACGTCACAAGATGGCCGAAAAATATCCATTAAATATGAACCACGTGAACGGATCCTTCGTCACTCGGCCTGCACTTCGTGCCCTTCTCTTACTTCTTCTAGAAGGCATCCCGGAGGTTTTTCTACTTTCGCTGGACGTATCTCAATGTGGAGTATGCGCACGTTACATCATGGCCTCGGGCATGCACTAGTCAAAAGCACTTATATGTAGATTCCTTCAGGTGCAGCTTTTGGATGATGTTTCTTCCAATCCTCTTGCCTCTGGAGTGCATTGCGATAGTTCAAGAATCTCATCTTCCAGATTGATGGCCAACTCTTCACGAGAAATTAGAGCCTCGCACAAAATTGTTGCTTCTTCCACCATTGCTTCAGTTGTCGAGCTCTTAAGGTGATTTAGCATAAAATTGGCTGCTGAACACGGACTGACAAGGCCGTGCTAAACTCTCGCATATATACAAATAAAAAAACATGCGTACTGCACGAGCACTTCTCCTAAATGTTTTATGCAACGAGTTTGAATTCGAAGCGACAAGTGAGGGAAGGCGGGGCGGACGTAAGTCCAGGTCTTCAACGAAATCTCAAAAACACGGTGCTCCAGCCCCCAGAGCCTCGAACGCCGCTACGAGGTCCAAGGCTCGAACAGATGAAGCAATGATGGCGCAAGTTGCCTGTATTAATAAAAAGCAATAGGTTATGACGGACACCTGGGATTCTTTTACAATGTCATATTGTGGGTTTTCCCTTGCTGCTACCCGTCTCGGAGAATGACACAGCACACCGGTTCAACAACACGTAAACATTTAATGAGCGCTATCGCCTGCGCCGCGATCCCAACAGCCCCCGCGCATCCGCTGCGACGGCCTTTTATCAGCGGCGGAGCGCCGCTCGCGTGGCCGGTTGCCCTTGGCCCCCTCGTGGTCAAGATGACCACTTATGATTGTCGGAGGGGCAGCCTGGGCCAACCGCTTGGAATCGCCAGGTTGCCCACACATCTCCCCCCTTCCAAAAACGAAAACCGAGGACGTCTTAGATGGTCTTCGGGGGGCCTTCCTTCTGGGTCAGCAAGGGTCTTCTCAGATGAGCGAGCACGGGTCCGACGTCAGTACTTCCGGACTGTACCGATGCAGCCGTGGGGGGGTGGTCTGATGATGGGAGCTGCGTCGCCGCTGTCTGGCACGAGGAACTAGAAATTAAAAACAACATGAGGCCATGGCGCGGTAGGAAAAAGTAGCCGCGCACACGAAAGATGCCTGCCCCACTGTGCACGCGGGAGCGCGGACCCTTTCTCTTCTCCCCCCCAACACACCGAAGAGGGCATGAACATAATGCACTTAGAGCTCGTGCTACTCCCGGTAGTCTTCACCGCCGTCTCAAGTTGTACCGCGGTAGAGACGGTGTGGAATCTTCCGAGAGGTGGTCCGGATAGTCGTCATCTGGAACCTGCGACACATCTACCTCCTCGGGTTCATAGAAAGCTTTAAGGTCGGCGACATGAATAGACCCGCACACTTCACCAGATTCACAATGCACCAGCTCATAAGACAGGTTGGAGAGCTTGCTACTAACACGGTAGGGGCCATCCCACCTCTTTGCTAAAGAGGCCGTGAAGCCTCTAGCAGCATCACTCAGCGGATGAGTTCGCCTCAGTACCATATCTCCTACCTTGAACTGCAGATTTCGCCTCCCCTTGTTGTACTGGTTTGCCTGCTGCAGTCTCGAGACGTCGAGTCTCTCTCGAGCTTCATGCAGGTTCTCCGTGAAACGCTTCCGGAGATCTTCTGCGAACTGCGTGGTAGTGCGCTGCATGCTTGCAGGATCTGTGCAAAGGAGGCCGTTTCCCAGGGGAAACACGAGCTCTTTCCCAAAGTCAAGTTGGGCCGGAGTAAAACCCGTGGACCGGTTGATTGTTGTGCGGGTAGCGAATGCCATTTCTGCTAATTTCGCGTCCCAGTCTTTGTGTCGCTCTGTATGCGACACAAGCATCTGCTTCAGGTTACGGTTCACTCTTTCCGTGATATTCGCCTGTGGATGGTATGGCGAAGTCCGTTTGTGCCGTATGCCTAGCGCCTTACACGCATCCACGAACACCTTGCTAACAAAATAAGAAGCGTTGTCTGTAATAAGCGTTGCGGCAAAGCAAAAGTACGCGAACGTCTCGAGAAGACAGTCCCAGATTTTCTTAGAGTCTATAGTTTGCGCAAAGGAAACATTTCGACCCATTTTGTGAAATGGTCGGTCACTATACTAGCAAATACTGATTGCCGCGTGGACTACGGGGAAAGGGACCGACAACGTCGCAGGCAACACACTCCCAGGGGTACTTGCTTTCGACCGACTGCATTAAACCTGGTGGTTGGCCACCTCGGGGTTTTGCCTTCTGACAAACCGGGCAGCTACGTGCGTACCTCATCACATCCTGCCTCGTACCTGGCCACGTTGCAATTTGGGACAACTTTTTGTAAGTTTTGCTCCCACTGCTGTGGCCTGCCAAGGCGGGATCATGCATATATCTTATAAATGACTTACGCAGTTTACGTGGTATTACAGACCGGAATGGCGGGCCGCTGGGCCCGTCGTCCGCCTGGGGGATGTATCGCAGCAGGATGCCGTCGCTGCTGAGCAGGTATGAGTCCAAGTCTCTGGGATTCCCAGCGTCGGCTGAGTTTTCTTCTGCCAGCTGGTGCATCACCTTCTGACAAAGTCCATCGGACAGCTGGGCCGCTCGGAGCTCCTCTCTGCTCACCAGGGTTCCCCACCGCGACTCTGGTGTGATGGGCGCCGCATTGGCCAGTGCCACCAAGTCGGGATCCACCTGCATTTCCTGCCCGAGAAGTGGAGCACGGGACAACGCATCTGCAACGTGGTTAGCCACTCCACGCTTGTACTCGATTGTGTGTTTGTAGCGCTGGAGCGAAAGGGCCCATCGAGCGAGTCGTCCTGCAGGGTTTTGAAGCCCTTTGAGCCACGAGAGAGCCATGTGGTCAGTTTGAATGCTAAACGAAGCGCCGTCAACGTACATGTCAAACTTCTTAAGCGCAAAAATAATTGCCAGGCACTCTTTTTCGGTTGTTGAGTAGTTTCGCTCCGCTCCGGTTAACGTATGACTGGCGAAAGCTACGGGACGAAGAACGCTGTCATGTTCCTGCAGAAGGACTGCTCCTAATCCGTAATCGCTTGCGTCGGTCTGCAAGACGAACGGACGATTCAAGTCGGGCAGGTTTAAACACGCGTTTTCAGTCACAGCCCTTGAAAAACACGCGAATGCGGTTTGCTGCTCTTGTCCCCAGCACCATTTCGTTTTTTTGCGGAGCAATCGGTTCAGAGGTTCAGTTATCTCAGCGCATTGCGGAATAAAATCTCTATAAAACGCAATCATCCCGAGATACCTCTGTAGGCTTTTGACGTCATAAGGGGGTGGGTACTCCGTTATTGCGCGCAGCTTATCTTCATTCGGCCGCAGCGTTCCGTTATCCACAACAAATCCGAGAAGGTAGATTACAGGCGATGCCAACTGGACTTTATCTGGATGAATCGTAAGGCCGGCTTGACGCATTCGTTCGAGTATGATCTGAAGGTGCACGAGATGCTCCTCGAATGTTCGTGAAAAGACCACTACGTCATCCATGTACGCCATCGCAAACTCGTACTTCGCGTCACCGAGGACAACGTCCATTAGGCGTTCAAAGCTGGCGGGAGAGTTTGACAAACCAAAGGGAAGGCGAGTGAATTCGAACAACCCCTATGGCAAATGAATGCGGTCTTCTTTACATCAGCCGGATGAACTTCGATTTGAAGAAATCCGCGGCTGCAATCGAGGGTTGTGAAAACAGTCGCGTTTCCAAGGGCATACATTACTGAGGAAATACTAGGAAACGGGTAACTGTCTCTGACTGACACTTCATTTAGGCGCCTGTAATCAACACAAAGCCTTGCTGTGCCGTCCTTCTTTGGAGCAAGGATTACCGGGGAAGCCCACGGGATTTTTGACTGACGTACTGCGCCTGTGTCGATCATTTCCAATAGCGCCGCATCAAGAAGTTCGCGCTTGTGAGCACTTATGGGTCTCGGATTGCACCTCCGGGGAGGTGCATCCTTGGTTTCGATGCGGTGCTGTAGGAGATCGGTTTTCCCAGGTCTTTCCGTGAACATCGGCGAGAAGGGTTCCAGCAGTTGCTGGAGCTGCTTCTGTTTGTCTTCACCGGAACACTTTTGCACGGTTTTGAGCACGCTGTCTGGAAGTAAAGACATCTGCCCGGCAAAGTTTAACGGGAACGCTTGGCCGCGAATACAATCCTGCCGTCTGGTAAACGGCGTTAATTTCGTTTCGCCACCCAACCAATGTCCAGCTTGGGAGAAGTCGAGCAAAACCCGCTCCGCTGCAATAAAATCTCTACCCAGGTTCATGGGCAACGGCAGTTTTGGGAGGTATACGAACCGTTGTCTTCGTTTTCTACCATGAAAGGAAATTCGTAACCTGACTGCGCCGGCAGCAGGCAGTACGGACCCCGATGCTACTTGCAATTTCACGTTTGCTGACCGAAGATATATGTTTCTCTTGTTGCATTCCGCAAATACAGCATCCCCAATAAGCGATATGTTTGCTCCAGTATCTAAAAGAGCGGCTACTGGTATACCTAGTACATTCACAGTCATACGAGGTTCAAGAGACTTGGGTGTAGATTCGATTCTACTCACAGCTGGGATGAGCACTGTCGGTTCCTCGTTTAGTGAGGTTGTTCCTACCCCCGTCGGCTGGTGAGAGTCCATTAGCGGCCGGCCATCCAGAGCGACCATCCTTGGTGTTGAGAACTTCAAAGTGGCTCTGACGCTGGGGATCGGGCCGGCCTTTGGCTGAAAGGGAATCGCATTAGGGTCCACCTCAAATGCAGTTGCTTCGGGTAGCGTAGGGCCGGGAACAGTGGAAGCTGTTCGCCCGGAGATCAGTGCAAAGGCAGACGCGCCGGGGGTCTCATGACCAAGAATGTTGTTAGCTGGCCGCCCGGGTGTCACTGCAACAGCAGGCACGCCGGGAGTCTCAAGACCGCGAACGGTGTGAGCTGGGCGCCCGGGTGTCGGTGTCAAAGCCGACACGACGGGAGTCTCATGACGCGGAGTGTTGTGAGCTGGCCGCCCGGGTGTCACTGCAACAGCAGGCACGCCGGGAGTCTCATGACTTCGAACGGGGTGAGCTGGGCGCCCGGGTGTCGGTGTGAAAGCCGACACGACGGGAGTCTCATGACGGGGAGTGTTGTGAGCTGGCCGCCCGGGTGTCACTGCAACAGCAGGCACGCCGGGAGTCTCATGACTTCGAACGGGGTGAGCTGGGCGCCCGGGTGTCGGTGTGAAAGCCGACACGACGGGAGTCTCATGACGCGGAGTGTTGTGAGCTGGCCACCCGGGTGTCACTGCAACAGCAGGCACGCCGGGAGTCTCATGACTTCGAACGGGGTGAGCTGGGCGCCCGGGTGTCGGTGTGAAAGCCGACACGACGGGAGTCTCATGACGGGGAGTGTTGTGAGCTGGCCGCCCGGGTGTCACTGCAACAGCAGGCACGCCGGGAGTCTCATGACTTCGAACGGGGTGAGCTGGGCGCCCGGGTGTCGGTGTGAAAGCCGACACGACGGGAGTCTCATGACGGGGAGTGTTGTGAGCTGGCCGCCCGGGTGTCACTGCAACAGCAGGCACGCCGGGAGTCTCATGACTTCGAACGGGGTGAGCTGGGCGCCCGGGTGTCGGTGTGAAAGCCGACACGACGGGAGTCTCATGACGGGGAGTGTTGTGAGCTGGCCGCCCGGGTGTCACTGCAACAGCAGGCACGCCGGGAGTCTCATGACTTCGAACGGGGTAAGCTGGGCGCCCGGGTGTCGGTGTGAAAGCCGACACGACGGGGGTCTCATGACGCGGAGTGTTGTGAGCTGGCCGCCCGGGTGTCACTGCAGCAGCAGGCACGCCGGGAGTCTCAAGACCGCGAACGGTGTGAGCTGGGCGCCCGGGTGTCGGTGTGAAAGCCGACACGACGGGAGTCTCATGACGGGGAGTGTTGTGTGCTGGCCGCCCGGGTGTCACTGCAACAGCAGGCACGCCGGGAGTCTCAAGACCGCGAACGGGGTGAGCTGGGCGCCCGGGTGTCGGTGTGAAAGCCGACACGACGGGAGTCTCATGACGGGGAGTGTTGTGAGCTGGCCGCCCGGGTGTCTGTGCGAAAGCAGACAGGCCGGGAGTCTCAAGACCGCGAACGGTGCGAGCTGGGCGCCCGGGTGTCGGTGTGAAAGCCGACACTTAAGGTGATTTAGCATAAAATTTGCTGCTGAACACGAACTGACAAGGCCGTGCTAAACTCTCGCATATATACAAATAAAAAAACATGCGTACTGCACAAGCACTTCTCCTAAATGTTTTATGCAACGAGTTTGAATTCGAAGCGACAAGTGAGGGAAGGCGGGGCGGACGTAAGTCCAGGTCTTCAACGAAATCTCAAAAACACGGTGCTCCAGCCCCCAGAGCCTCGACCGCCGCTACGAGGTCGAAGGTTTGAAGAGATGAAGCAATGATGGCGCAAGTTGCCTGTATTAATAAAAAGCAATAGGTTATGACGGACACCTGGGATTCTTTTACAATGTCATATTTGATTGACCTTCGTTACAGTATGCCAGGGTAGTCCCACCAGTGAAATGTAAACATCAGCAAAACATCAGGCAACTGCGTTCGTGATATTTAAATGAGATCGGCAAGAACAAGAGCCTCATAGCAACAATATACATGCGAAAATAAGTTGAAAGGCTGTCCAAACCACTAACCCAATGCAGACGTACGTACGCTTATTTCCATTCGCGGTGGCATTGGATTGTTGGCTCAATGACGATGGCAACGATGTCTATGAAGCGATGACACCATTTTAATGTTTACGCGCTCTCCACGTCACTCACCTTTCAATTTTGCAGCGAAAGTCTTCGAACAAAAAAAGTTATCGCATCGACACTCTTGGAAAAAGAGTCCCCACCTTTGAGGACGCAAAACTCTGATACCTCTTGGCACTGAAGCAGTGCTTCAATTGTCGTTACTAGTCTCACACAGCACTTCTTGACACTATCGCCCTTGTTAAAAAAAAAGGCCCGTCTGCTCCTCATTGAGATGCTGATTTCACAATACCTTCTGTGTCACTCATGGGGCTTCACAGACGACTAGAACGTTCTCACGAGAACGTCTGAGACGCACACAGCACCGAACCCAAACCAAACCGATCAAACAAACGGTCGCCATACTTGCTTCTCCGCCGCTCGCCGCCATGCGCACCGCGTGAAAATATTTGGCCGACCAGATGGGAGCGGCGCCTCGCCGCGAGGCGCATACGTCACAGTGACTTGGGATGCCAGCAGCGGTTGCTCTGGATACTGGTGCGCGCTGCCGCGCGGTGCCCGTTTTTGCCGCTTATCTGTTACCTGCTTAACATATGATTCCTTCACAGAAACATTATCGCAGAAAAAAAAATCCCTCGAAGGCAATCGCGAATGGAGAAGGAACGCCCGTTGTTGGCAAGGTCGTCAGACGCGCCCACATCTCCGCGTTATATTGCGGACAACTCCAGAAGATAGCAGACAGCGGACCCTAGAGCTGCGCCCGTCGTATCAAACAACTTTTTTTCTTTTTTTTTTGGGGGGGGGGGGGGGGGGACTTTTACATGGAAGCCGTTTGGCGCATTCACCTTCAGGTCACGCCGACTACGCCTGGTGAGATCTACAGACCAAGCACAAAAAAATCGCATAATCAGTGACGTCTTGAGCAACTGGGAAGGCCTCTTTAGTGATCGTGCTACCTACCGAAAATTGACTACGCCGTGACCCGTCGAGAAGCAGCTCGGGAGTGATGAGTCCCCGATACAATGAACTTTGCTGACGTGTGCTTTCCTGTCAGTTGTGAGCCTACTGTCAAAGACAGTGCTGTGGGCAAGTCAGAATTGCTACGGCGCTTGTTCGACCCGTATAGGCTCACGGATCTTTTCCCTCATATCAACTCGACAAAAATGGTAAGCGTGGCCTGTTATAAGGTTATAGAGATGCATTATTGTGTACTTTCTATTGCTGCAAATATATACTAGACAGTGGATTGAAGCACCTGTCTCTCAGTTCCTGTTGGTACCCCAGCCCTGGTACTTTCTCCCAGCCGAGATACTGTCTGGGGGAAAAACAGTCAAGCCGCAACTAACTGATTTGTAGTGAAGTCCCTCAATTTGGATTTCAGTATGTCAGCGGTGGGATAAGCTGGAACGATTTCGGCAGTGGACTTTCAGATTTCATCTGATGTGTGACGCCTTTATTCTAAGTGCGTATATTTTTGGAACTGGACTTGCGGGGTAAACTTAAGTCGATTGATTTTTAGTATGCTTGGAGTAGCTCTAAAGGTGCTCAAATATCACTCCTTATGAATATCGAAACTCTGATGAAGTACGCCTCGGTCTAATTTTCTGAGAAATTGGCAGTTGATCTCCGAAAAATGTCAACGAAAACTTCATCTTGTAAAAGCTATGATAGAGACGCTCACATCTCGGGCATTTATGCTCGCCAAGGTTTCTATTTGTAAATGACATATGGGAGCTTAACGACCCAGACCACAATCTGCCGGTCGAAATCCGTTTTTTTTTCTTTCCGCCCGAAAACCGCCGATCGAGAACTGGCCGGTTTCAGCCGCGCTCACTCCCTTCACAGAGGTCATGGGCCATTCTCTATAGTTTAGACATACAGCCCAAATATATTTAAAGTCTCAGATCACCGAAGGCACACACTCAATATAAAAAACAAAAAAAAAGACACCTATTTATTGTGGCTTCTAAAATGCTGCAGATACGTAGGTTGAAAGAAAACATTCATCTTTTCCACTCTGGTGAGGAAAGGCGACCAGCGAAGTTGTACTACGGTGGAAATGAAGTAATGGCCTGCCGCAAGTCGGCAAGCCAGAGTGGAAAGGCTGGAAAAGTTGCCGCCATCTATGAACTACGGCGGCAACCAGACAACCGGCATGCCGGTTGTCTGGTTTCCACCATTGTTTATAGATGGCGGTAGCTGTCCAGAGTTTTGTGTCATCGTTTGTTCACTGCGGGAAGCGATCCTGGGGAAACTAGCCCTTAACAGCTCTGCTGTAGAAAAAAAAAAAGTTTCAGAGAGAACCGGAAGCACTTTGTGTCTTTGTGCGCTCTCCGCGTAATCCTGAACATGGCGTCGTGTCGCGGCGGAAGTCGCGGGCTGGACGGTTCAACGAAGCGGACTAAGCGAAGGCGGCGGACGGCGGGCGTAGGACCTCTACTTCAAAACTGTCAGTTGCTATACCTCTAGCTTCAAAAGAAATATCTCTTACCGATTAAAACAATTAGGATTTATTCGGTACGAGTTGCACGACCACCAAGCTGATACGTTCGAATACGTCGCCAAGGCGCCACCCCTTCTCCTGGTTGAAGACAATGCTCGCCTTACGGAGAGGAATTGATAAGTGCTTAAGAAATACGCAAACGTCAAGCACAAAATTACTGACTGTTGCTTTTTCTTTCTTTTTTCTTTTTTTGAGCGCGCGAAATGCGACGTGCGCCTTTTTTGTGTGGCACGCACGGCAAGAAAAAGGAAGGGGAAAAAAAAAAACGCGGTCGAGTTCAGCCGCGTGACTTCTGCAACTCTCTCCTCCTGTGCATTTCTTTCTCCTCCCCAGTCCAGTTTGGTTTCAAGCAGTGGAGTTTTTTATTTTCTTAATAAATTATAAGAGACGCTGTTGCAGAACATTTATTGGGTTGTATTATCAACTCGCCTGTCCAAACATTTTTTTTTTATTTGGGGGAGGGGGGTCATGTCCTTTTAAGGACATCGGCGCTGACGACGTTCAAGTACGTAAGGCAGAAGAGCGAGAACAACAACCCAGAAAGGAGTGTGAAGCAAATGCTCAGGAAGCAGGAAGCCAGAAAGAAATGAGAGTGGCGCGGACTCCATGAAAACTAGAGATGTGGCACCTTGACCTAGAGTTGAAATGTGTAAAAGAACACGCGCGCGCTGGTGGAAACGTTTCAAGCTAACGTGTTCAAGACGCTTATATTCAAAGAAATCGCGCAGTCTTTAAGGATTGGGGAAGCTATACAATTTTTTCCAGTTCACTTTGAGCGGACTTGTTGCAAAGTAGAGTGTCCTAAAGATACGTGCCCGAAGCGCCTACTCTATTTAAACCATGTGAAGCGGTCGTAGTATCCGCTAGGTGGAAAGCGGCAGAATCGGTGAACTATGACTCGGTCAAGCTCATTCTCCTGAAGAAGTATCTGTAGTGAACGAATACATTCCTGCAGCGCTTTCATAAAGCCCGCCGCTTTCGTAGTGCCACTAAAGAAACCGAAGAGCCCTTCACGGAGATCACCGACACCTTGAAGTATTAAATATGCGTTAGAATTTATAGCACTTAGGAGATCACCCGTAATGTTTATTTTGTGCTTTTCCGACGGCACCTCCAGAGGGGCGTTCGCTATACTGTGTAATCAAATTAGAAGAATATCGACGACACTCGTGTATTGAGAGTCGGTTTATTTTCACCATAACCGCAGGGCGCCTTCGACAGTTCTTGAAGGCTCCGCCATTACTGTCCGCACTCCCGCTGGCAGTCTGACAGAGTTGGGAACCTCTGGCAGTCGTGAGGACCGGTCACCGACGGTGTGGTCACACAGCGGCCTGTTCCCGGGATGTAGCGGGCCGTGGTCGTCACTGTGTGGTTTGGGTCCGGGTTGCCAGGATTGGAACAAGCTGGACACAATTGAAAGAAGTGGGCCTCCGGCGCTTACTATGAAACTGTAGTTTTATACGCCTCGCAAGTGGGCTCATTTTCGTCTTCTGCGCATAAGAAAGGAAGTAGCGGTGACGTCAGAACGCCGAGCCCTGATTGGCTGATCGCGACCCCCTATCTGAGCGTCGTCTGCTCCTTTGCGACGTCGTCTGCTCGCAACGTCGTCTGCGTCTGCCTTACCTTTCCTGCGACTTTCGGAAGTGCAGGTCTTTACGAGCGAGCTCGACTTCGCCTTTCAGAGAGGGCAGACGAAATAACTCGAGCGGTACGTTGTTTTTGTCTAACAACTAGCAGACGCGCTTCAAGGAGGGAAGTCAAAAGACTCACTGGCGAGGTGTCCGGAGGCGCCGAGGTTTATTTGCTAAGAACCGAGGGGTGAGGGTGGCTAGTGTCCGCAAGTTCCCTTCCAAATACTTTTCCCCTCCTTTCGTGTGCGGCGAGACCCCTCATTCTTTAACGGCGTCGGCGGGTTGGCGCAGTTAACATCGTCTGCTTTACGTCTGTCAAAACAAAGGCTGCTTTACCTTTCCTGCGTCTGTCGGAGATTCACGGCTTTTTCACCGGCGAGAGTCACCGTTGCCTCGGAAAACAAGGAGATAACAAGAGGAAGAGATTGACCTCTTAATCTAAAATTGAGTTCAGCGGTCAAACTATAATACGGGAAGGGTTCACAAGGGTCGCGCGGGCAGATTCCATTCAGCACGCCAGCCGGTCGTGGGCAGACGGTCACCGAGTCGCGGAGTGCCTCCTAGGCCTAACTGCGGAGCTCGCTTGGTCGCGTTCGGTGGAATATTGGCCGTTGGAATTTTTCCCGGGTGCTTGTAGATGCAGCGTTCTTGTTCGTCGTGGTCTGTTTCAAGTTCTTTTTACTTTTTTCTAGCTGCTTGAAGTCGGGACGCGTGAGAAGCGCACGTAGAAAAATAAACGTTCGTGGGTCGTTGCGACCGCGATGCTGTCGGCCATGCTAATTTGATCGTAAGAAGTGCGTAACTGTCGTAGGATTTCGTCGTAACCTGCGCAAAACTTACCAACATTTCGTTTCGTGAATACGAATTTGTTCTTAAGTTTTGTCTTACGCACATTTTTTTGGCGTAAGATCGTTTTGTGAATCTGGCCTCTGCACTTCCGAAAGTCGCAGGAAAGGTAAGACAGACGCAGACGACGTTGCGAGCAGACGATGTTGCAAAAGAGCAGACGACGCTCAGATAGGGGGGTCGCGATCAGCCAATCAGGGCTCGGCGTTCTGACGTCACCGCTACCCCCTGCGCAAGAAGCAGACGAACTTGCCCTCCGCATACTATACTTGGCGGATTCGTGCAAGAAGTCTACTGGTTGCCATACATGCGGGCTAACATTGGTCGTTACCGAAATTGAGAACCTTAGGACGGACAAAAGGAAACATTTGTCGCGCTGTGCGTTCTCGTGTTAATACTTTCGATAACGACTAAATGTCCAACGGCATGGGCGCGTTATTCACGCGCTTCATCGGTGTCTCTACACGTCAGCAGGCACCTGGCGAGAGGAACGGCAACCAATAACACTTGGAAGGCAAGACCTGCACCATCTCCCCTTCTCCCGAAAAACATAACTGCAGTCATAGCCTCCTCTTTACTCAAAACGCCTGGCAGTTCGACGACGGAGTCATAAGTTCCCAGTCGCAGATTTGAAGCGCGAGGATCTGGTAGCATAGAGCATTTCTCGGGGAACCTGGACGTCAGCGCACAACTTTTGCAGCGGCGAGGACCCGAAACACACTTGTTCGCACAAGAGACGTGCGTTTCAAACTCTCCGCAGGAGGGCGCCAGTCGCGTGGCTCTGCTCTCATCCGTTGTGTGTCGCTCCTCTTTTTCCATTTCGGTGGCAGCTTCTCGTTGCTATCTGCTAGGTTTTGTCAGTATATAGGAGGCCATGCTACAGTGAATCCACGCTGTGCCGACTAGCGTGCGTCAGAAGCACCGGCAGCGTGTCTCACAGCGTCTCGCAACGAACGCGACGCTAGCATGAGGCGACGCCAAGACGTCTGCCGATTTGCGGCGTCTTTCGTCGAGCTTCAGCGCGTTTGCCGCCAAGGGCGGGTCGAGCATTCCCTCAGAATGACGCCGTAACCAGTACGTCTGCTCTAGGCGCTATTGAACCAAACCCATGGGGACATGCGACAACCCGCATCTTCAGACTGGAGCTGCGCAGTGCCGCCTGGTCGACTGGGCCCAAAACGTCGGACGTCCGCCTGGTTACAGTGCATTGGTTCCGCACGAAAGAAGGTCATTTAGGGCTTATAAACGTTTTCGCTTTAACTTTGAGTTAAAAAAAAATAAATAACTGTACCGCAACAGTCGTTGACCTTGCTGCGACACCTGCACGGAGGCTGACTCGGATGTTGCAGACGGTGCGCGCAGCCTCACTTCCTCCCCGCGTGATTCTGATCGGTCTCTAACTGGCGAGCCACTTCTGTCGTGGACGCCGAGATATGGCCAAGAACAATATTGGACGAAATGGACATCGGCGTCTCTCGCGCGCGCACGCATGGTTGTGGGTGACCTCGAGCGACGCGTCGAGACCAACGTGCCCCTCTTCTAGTTAAGTTTGGTGTTTTGTGTATATTCAAAACAATATTTTTGTAAGGTATACATGAATGCCGTAATGGTGTCGCTCGTCCATTTTCAGCCCAACGAAGACGGAATGCATTCTAATAATCGTATTTACACCAATAATAGAAGCACCGTTTAAGAACAATCCCTGTGAGTTTGATTACGCGAGGAGTACGGGCAAATAGCCAATCACCGCAATTGTTGAAATAATGCCAGAGAATCATGGGAAAGAGGTAATTTCTTCACGCGAAAATGCTGCCTGCGCAGATAGTATTTCTACGAGGAATCGTGTCCTCTGCCTGGCTATCCGCCACGTGTTTTTTGCAGAACGTGATGATTGCCTGTATATCTGTTCTGCAGGAAGGTAAACGAAGAAGCCTTGTTTAGAAGCCATGCGTCTACCATTCGAGTGACTGCGGCATATTCTGGACATCTCCTTTTTTGGCAGATATCTGGGTTTATCAGAAAAAATTCAGTGCGCTATATTTAGTAACCAAAAAGTTGAAGATAATCCACTCATGTAAAAAATAACTACTCGCAAAGAAACTGCATGGAAGCGGAGTCAGTGTGAAAAATGTAGAGCTCTTCGATTGGTGCAATTTTAACTTGAACTTAATACAGGTCGAATACTGCCAAATAAAGAAAAAAAAACATTTATAATGTCGTATGAATGTTGAATGCAAAAATTATTTTTTCTAATTTTGACAAAACTAAAACGGAAGAGCCGGATATATCATAAGTATGTGTTTATGCACACCAAGCGAAAGAAGCCAGAAAGAATTAAAATGGTGCAGCTGTTGTTTTCGAAGTCTACAAACGGTGCTTTATTGGTTAAATGTAATCTAGAGTGTTTACTCATATACAGTAATGCAAACCTACTCTCTTTGTTATTTGCGATTCTAGGGCAAGATCTTATTGACATTGGTTAATATTTCAATAAATGATTTCTAAACAAAAATTCTCAAGCGCTAGTTCTTTATTTTAGGTTGTTTTTTTATTTTATTTTACATCACATGCACAGTATTCTTATCAACTAGTGAACGAGACCTTTATGCAAATTTTGATTAAAAGCGTAGTTTGAAATAGGTAACTTTCACTGAAAAACATGATATTGTTAAAAGCTATTTCAAATAAATGAGTAAAAGCTCAATAAATGAGCTTTAACTCATTTATTATTAAATTGAGTACACCGTGTCAACTTTTTACCCTTTCAGCGTTAATAATGTGGAAGAAAAATTAGAAGCGCTTGGCAATATTCATTAGTTAATTATATATCGTAAAATAACTCGGAAGCACCCACTTCGTTCATACGTGAACTATTAACATTTCCCAAACTTGAAAAATCTGCGACTTGTACTAAGATATTGCGGTGGGCTAGTTGGATATGCATGATGTAAAAATTAAATAGCGCAAAGGTTAGACAAAGGACAAAGGACAGAACATGTAGGCAGGACAAGCGCTTGTCCTGTCTACATGTTTTGTCTTTTGTCCTTTGTCTAACCTTTGCGCTATTTAATTTTTACATCTGCGACTTGACATGGCAAGCGCCCATGTCTTGATTAATCCAGTTTTCAGTGAAAGTGGGTTTGGCGCTGCCCCCGGTATTTCACGATAATAAAATTATTACCCTATGACTCTAATAGTTTCCCGAAGAATCCCCAAGAACACAGAAAATGTGTTAGCTAAGTTTCTTTTTAGTATGTTGTTTTATATCATTTAAGTGATCTAAAAAAAAAGGTTTCTTATCCGCTCAAAATGACCTTTGTAGTTCCGGAGTCATAACCGACAACCTTGAAACAAAGCTGACGGATGCGTCAACGGATGTACGTCTGGATAAGCTGCCTGCTTGATAAGCAGACTAATACTGCACAACACCTGACATCTCGCAACACCTAGCTCTGGCACACCGTTCGACACCGCAGGGAACGCCGGGTTAGCGGAGGAAGGCGTTTCAGTTATCCACACTCCTTGTAATTTACGATTATTATGTCCAATTATGAAAGTCACAAACGTAAATAGGTTTAGAATTCACAGAGATGTCTGCAGCTCACGCAAGATTCTTTAATTGATAAGGCTGTAAACTGCGCATGTCGCATGCAGCTTCTGGAAGAATGCATTAAATAAGGGAGAATAATTGCTCCATTCAACGAACTTTCAAAAAGTACTACTTTTTATGTATTCTATCTACGAAAAGTACTACTTTATAAATAGACCCAAATATTCGGTACCTGTACCAATACTGGATTCGTCAAATTATGCGAAAACGGAGATGCAAGGAATCCGAAAGTAAAATTAAATTATTCAGAGAGTCATTCTACAATTCGAATTCGAACCTCAAAATTTGCACACTCATATTAACATGCAGCTGATCGCTGCCCGACTTTGGCTTGAGCGGCTGTCGAGAACCGTAAAATAAACAACACTAAAACAATCCCAAAGCAGCATACTAGCATTTACGTGCACTAAAGTCCGTATGCGAAATCTTCAAAGTATGTCACGCTCTCAACTCATAAGGAAAAGAAGATAGAACACATTTGGCTGTCGACCAGACGTCACAGTTGGATGACATGACAAGCACAAACATGTGACTTTGCATGCATTTGCATTCATCATCAAACTTCACTAGAACAAGCGAACTGTGTATTTTCTTAAGGCAGCGCTGTCCCGTAGAAAGCTACCATTGATTTTGTCACATATCGCTAAAAATCATCCCTGATCAAAGTGCCTTTCTTCAGCTTCCTCCAGGATAGCGCTGCCATAAAAACAGACACCGTTCGCATGTTCAATTAGAGTTTGATGACAACTGTACATAGTCAGGTTGACTCTTACTCGGATGTCCACATAAGGTATTTGTAAAAGTAATTTTCCGACACTTTTTCTTGTCTTCTTTTTAATTAAGTTGAGACGAACTTGGAAAAAAAGGCTTGACTACTGGTATTTGTGAAAATGGCTCGAAGTGATGAACCCAAAATATATTTTGGCACAAACCCCAAGGCTGCTCTCAAGTCTGCCCGAAAAAAAATCAGCCCATATATTTAAAATTTTTAATTTTTAATCTATGGAGTGGTTTATTGATGAATTTGCTTTGCGAAAATACTGTGAAAAAAAATATTCAACAAACTGGCCAAGGCCAACGCGGCGGACATCGAAGAAGACAACCGAGTTAGCTAAGGTTGAACATGTGGCGTCATCCTCCGATGGGCACAGTGAGCAGACAAGCTCCGTCGAATGCAGATGACATGGTCGTCTGCATTCCACGTCCGCCATTGGACTGTCGCTAACGCGGTCGTCTGCGTCGATATCCGTTAATGGTTTGCCATGACCGTTGCATACCTTGAGGGTAGGCACATGTGTGCTGAGAACCAGAAGCGTTCCCTTCTGAAATGAGGAATGCGAAAATTAGTGAAACTTTCGTGTTTTTTTGTTGTTTTTTACTCTAGAGTTGCAACCGTTCTTCACAAAGATATGCTGACAGTACCACTTTTTTCAGCCGCCAGATTCTCGTGCCAGCGGGCGCATATCGGGCTACCCCCGGTTCCACACCTGTTGGTTGCGCCGTCCTTCACGTCTTAGATCCACATGACAGCTTTAAAAAACAGGACCCTAAAAGGTAAAAGCATTTTGGAGACGAACACTTATACTTCAGGGGCACCGCCCATTGCCAATCGCGCTTTTTGTTCTATTCTGTTAGTAAGAAAAACAAGTTAGTCCCTTACACAACTAGTGACGAAAAAAGAAAGAAAGGGAGAAACATCATGTAAAAAAGACGCATATGAACATTGAGTTAAACTTTTTATTTAAGGTTTATTGTCAACGCCTTCCCAAAATATAACACGTTTGTGAACCTGTATCGTACTTATGGAGGAGTGCACGTAAAATAAAAATTTGTTTTTAGTAGGGAATATATTGTTTGTAGCGCCAGTGGAAACCAAACGTTAACACAAGGTGCTCATGACTTTAAGCGCTGAAATTCAAAAGGAAACAGAAGCCACGTTGAGAAAAATAAATCCCCTAAAAAAATTAATCCAACAATCGTCATTAAACGCGTACCCTTAAAATTCAGAATTTTTAGCAAATTTTAGAACTGTACAATTGAGTCAGTATTATTACTTTCTATGCATTTTTTGTTAGAACTTATGCGTTAGAATATTTATATAACATATCATAAGTATATTGCATTTTGTGCTTCTGCTAAAGCGCTATCAGCAGAAACAGGTATACGTTGGCGTATGGGAAATCTATAGAATTTAAGCAAAAAACTATTAATATTGCTTCACAAAAAAAAAATATTTGGTAGAAACTTTTTTGACTCGAGGTACATTATGAGCCTTGACCAACCTTGAAAATCTGTTACATTGTTTGGGCTCACTCTACACCTATAACAATTAGAATTTCTTTGAGTTGTATTAAAGCTCAAATTCCAAGTATTAGAGGCTGGAGAGTAGAGTGCGCGGATAGAATTGGTGGCCCTGCCGTTCTTTTGACTGTGGGTCAGTTTCTTTGTAGCTCCCACAGCGCGTTTTTGATTTCGAATTCCCAGATAACCGGATATAAAACACGTAAGCGGGCGCTATAGAGCCTTTCAAAAGTGCGCGCCAACTAGCTGCTGGTGCGCGAATTACCTAAGTCTGCCACTGCTTGGGGACGTCTACTCTAGCATGATTTGCCCTCGAGGGCTGTATCAGCGTTCTGCGTGAACTCGACCCTCCTAGTAGAAAAAGCGAGATCTGCGTCAGTGGTCAATCGGCCAGGACTCGTATACAATCACACGCTTCATGCCCAAGAAATGGTGACCTCCAATGTTGCTCGATGAGGTTCTGAAAGGGACCTATACTGGCGATCATTACAACACAAAAAATGAGGCTTCCTGAGCTTACGGGTGCGATGACAGGAAGCTCAGACGATTTTATTTTGCAACGTCGCTGACTCTCCTAACGTTTCTGAAGGAAGAAAAAGCGTTTCCTCTAATTTCAGATAAAGCCTCGCATACCTGGCAACAATTGTTTTAATATCCGAGATAGCTGGTGTGCAACTTCGGAGCGTTGCTTATTTTTTGACAACTAATCTAACCCATGCTCGTTAAGCGTATAAAATGATAAATAAGCGACGGACTACCCCCCCCCCCCCTCCAAGTGCATAGTAGTTCGTTAAATTCTAAGGTATATAGGCCGATCAACCAATGAATACGTACCTTGAGAGAAGGCAAAGAATCTACAACGCCACTAAAGTTCTGAACGTAAGGGTTACATCCTCAAGAGCCTGATCAAACTGTCGGTCATTTTCGAGCGTCCCATATTTTAGATCATTCATGCAACTTTCTACTAGTTCGCCCCATTTGCATGGCAGAAATACTTACCGCACGCCATGGCGACCAGGAGAACCGCCAGGATAGCCACCTGGGACACGTACGCAAACTTAGCTGCCATGTCGATTTAGTTCGTTATGATTACGACTCTTGATGAATGGAATACGTGCTGAACACGTTGGTAAAGGGTCTCTAATATAGTGTGTGCACCAAGCAATCAAGGCTCACTGTGGTTTTGTGTCACATTTATGCAATCATAAAACAAAAATCGTTAATGTAATTTCCGCCACGTGCATTGAACAACAGCCAGCAAATTCAGAAACTAGAAGAGCGACATTTTCTTTTCTTTTATATAGTCGGCCAAAGTATTTGGGCAAAGTGGTGGAAAACGGACGTGATCAGTGCTTCGTTTTTAGAAGAACTTGGCAAACAGTAGAAGTACCGTGCAGTGAGCTTATGACAGCGTCAGAGTACATCCTCAATTGTGACGGAAAATGAACTAATTACATTCATCCTCTGTCACAGAATACCTCGCGGCATACTTCCCGCGCCGGACGTTCTCGTTTTGGGGTAGACAATTTATATAAAATTTTGTTGTCGTCCTACTCAGTATGACACAGATCGTAGAGGGCGTGGTTGAGTGACTCTATAAAAGACCGCGTATCGGCCTATTCAGCGTGCGTTCTCTTTATCAGCAGCCTAACGAGAAGCTCAAGCGACATGGCTGCAGCTAAGTTTGCGAACGCATCCAAGGCGGCGTTTCTGCTAGTCCTGTGCCTTGCTGTGGCGTGCAGTGAGTATTTAGTTTTGCTTGTATTCGGTGCACATTCCCTAGAGCTACTGACAGCTTAAAAAGCGGCAAGCCGCCCCCCCCCCCCCCCTCTCACTTTGCAGCCGATCAAATTTCCAGATCAACCGATCAGAATCCCGAAGAACACACCACTATAAAGGAATAAGCACGATCATGATAGGCCACGCCTCTGGCCACCGCCATGTACGTAATTACTTCGACCAGTGACGGACTGTGGTAGAGCGTGCTAAAACAGAAGAGTGTATGGTGGTTGACTCTTCTATCAGGCCCTCGGTGTAGACGGACACTGCGTCGTATGTTCTAGACGACTGCGCGGTCGTGTTCCACGTCTTTCGTGGCTCCTCACTTTATGTTTTAGAGCGCAGCTCTTAGGGGCCCGTTTCCGGCTTGAGCGGCGTCGGCGTCGCCGTCGCCATCGCCGTCGGCGTCGGCGTCGGCGTAACCGCGCGGTGCATCATGGGAAATGTCCCATAATGCACCGCGCGAGCCCCCCACCGGGGTCACGTGACCTCGTGGGGGGCACGTGACCCCCCCGAGGTCACGTGACCCCGGTGCATCATAAGAAATGTCCCATAATGCACCGCGCGAGCCCCCCACCGGGGTCACGTGACCTCGTAGGGGGCACGTGACCCCCCGAGGTCACGTGACCCCCCGAAGTCACGTGACTCTCCTGCGGTCACGTGACCCCGTGTCACAGGTTCGGATGTTAAAGATCCCATTTAAACAAACAAATTTGTAATTTGACTTGGCCGCTGTCCAGGTGTTAGGACCACACCTTGGCGATAGACATCCTGAAAGGCTGGAGGAATTGAGAGCAAAGCATGCCGACGTTACGAACAGTATTTTATGTAAAATAATTCAAAAGTAAGGAAAGGCGCACAGGACGTACACACAGTCGAAAGAAGGAAAGAAAAAAAATATCAAAAGTCGAATCGAGGTTGTCATACAGTTTTGGAGGGGGAGAGCCGAGTCAGCGTTCCAAGGTGCAGGTGGAGGTCCGGATCGTTGCGCCGCCAGTCGGGGTCGGGAAGCCATGGTGACTTGGGTGTTGTAGTGACGCACAGCACTCACTCACAAGCACTCACACCCGTCTCCGTCGAATACCTTCTCGGTGTTCGAACAACCATACCGACGCGGATCTGCTCAGCGCCGACCATCCACACCGTCGCAACCTTGCTCCGCCGGTGTGTTCCACAAAACCTCGCGCGCGCGAGCTAAGCTCGTGCTCCTGTCCTCGGCGCTCGCGCACCCCACTCACAACACGGGCACGGACAACAACCTAACCATTGAAGGGCAAAAGTAGCTATTGAATTCTGTGACACCCCGCCGATGTCGCGTGACCCCCAATGACGTCATCGTCACTGATGACGTCACCGGCATCCACATCGTCATCATCACTGATGACGTCATCATCACTGATGACGTCACCGGCATCCACATCGTCATCGTCATCATCACTGATGACGTCACCGGCATCCACATCGTCATCGTCATCATCACTGATGACGTCACCGGCATCCGCATCGTCATCGTCATCATCGCTGATGACGTCATCAGTGACGTCACTGATGACGTCACCGGCATCCGCATCGTCATCGTCATCATCGCTGATGACGTCATCAGTGACGTCACTGATGACGTCACCGGCATCCGCATCGTCATCGTGATCATCACTGATGACGTCACCGGCATCCGCATCGTCATTGTCATCATCACTGATGTCATCGGTATCCGCATCGTCCTCGTTACCGATGACGTCATCGGCATCGTCATTGTCACGTGGCCCCCCTAGGTCACGTGACCCCCACCCAAGGTCACTTGACCCCCCCCCCCCCAGTACCCTTCCCTCCTCCTCCTCAAGAGCTGCGCTCTAATTCGGCGTTACAGGGAGTTGTAAACGGCTTTCACTTTTTAGAGCGCAGCTCTTAGGGGCCCGTTTCCGGCTTGAGCGGCGTCGCCGTCGCCGTCGCCGTCGGCGTCGGCGTAACCGCGCGGTGCATCATGGGAAATGTCCCATAATGCACCGCGCGAGCCCCCCACCGGGGTCACGTGACCTCGTGGGGGGCACGTGACCCCGGTGCATCATGGGAAATGTCCCATAATGCACCGCGCGAGCCCCCCACCGGGGTCACGTGACCTCGTGGGGGGCACGTGACCCCCCGAGGTCACGTGACCCCCCGAAGTCACGTGACTCCCCTGAGTTCACGTGACCCCCTCCTCGAGGTCACGTGACCCCCCGAGGTCACGTGACCCCCGCCGATGTCGCGTGACCCCCCGATGACGTCATCCTCACTGATGACGTCACCGGCATCCACATCGTCATCGTCATCATCACTGATGACGTCACCGGCATCCACATCGTCATCGTCATCATCACT
The DNA here is from genome assembly GCF_016920785.2 of Ixodes scapularis. NCBI lineage: Eukaryota > Metazoa > Arthropoda > Arachnida > Ixodida > Ixodidae > Ixodes > Ixodes scapularis. The sequence continues at coordinate 153,966,505 of NW_024609846.1, forward strand.
GATGACGTCACCGGCATCCACATCGTCATCGTCATCATCACTGATGACGTCACCGGCATCCAAATCGTCATCGTCATCATCACTGATGACGTCACCGGTATCCGCATCGTCATCGTCATCATCACTGATGACGTCACCGGCATCCACATCGTCATCGTCATCATCACTGATGACGTCACCGGCATCCACATCGTCATCCTCATTGATGACGTCACCGGCATCCGCATCGTCATCGTCATCATCACTGATGACGTTACCGACATCCGCATCGTCATCGTCATCATCACTGATGACATCATCAGTGACGTCACTGATGACGTTACCGACATCCGCATCGTCATCGTCATCATCACTGATGACATCATCAGTGACGTCACTGATGTCGTCACCGGCATCCGCATCGTCATCATCACTCATCACTCGATGATGACGTCATCATCACTGATGACGTCATCAGCGACGTCACTGATGACGTCACCGATATTCGCATCGTCATCGTCATCATCACTGGTGAAGTCATCAGTGACGTCACTAATGACGTCATCGGTACCCGCATCGTCATCGTCAGTGATGACGTCATCAGTGACGTCAGTGATGACATCATCGGCACTGGGGGTCACGTGACCCCCAAGGTCACGTGACCCCCCACTGGTTAGTTTAACCCCCCCCAGTGCCCTTCCCTCCTCCTCCTCAAGAGCTGCGCTCTAATTCGGTGTTACAGGGAGTTGTAAGCGGCTTTCATTTTTTTGTTCCCCCAACGCGTATACATAAAAAATAACCGAGAAACTTTCGTACTCTCTTATTTCAGTTCGCGATTGCCTTGTTCTCATACCTTCCGTTTTGCGGGCAAAAATCCATACTCTAAAAAAAAAACACGAAAAGTTGTGCTAACAATAAGTTAAACGAGTCGCTATTGTGAGTCGCGTGTTATTATATGAATATGTCGCTGCCCTCTAACCAGGCGCAAGAGTGAATTACAGTGCCAGTACCGAACCTGTTTTGCCTTACGAACATATAAAAGAATAAAAAAAAAGAAAGCCTTACAACAAGCAGTGACTTTCTTGCCCAAACGATGGTCAGCAATTTCCTCTGTCACTATTGTCTCACTATGGGCCAACACGGCAGGGAGGTGTATAGGCTGTTGGGGAGGGTACCTTACTTGATGAGAAACAACAGTCAACACGCACGTGCCATCACATATCGGCTCGTGAAAAAGCTGTATTCACTCTCCCTTCCTCCTTTCCTTCCCTCAATTGTGTCCTCTAAAATTTGCATCGTCACATAGTCCGTTTTAATAAAGAGTTTCAGCGAGTCGTTTTTGGAGCACACGCTTTCAAAATCATGAACGGCGCGGCCGCTCTGTTTCATGAAATCGCGTGTAATATCTAAAGCATTTGAGCTAATCGGAACATCGGCGCAACCGTTTAAACGATGATAATGATTGAGTTCGACCGCCGGCGTCATCTCGTAGTAAACATCTGAAACGTTTTGCGGTGTGCAAATTCGTGGCTCGTATCTTACGGCGCACACTGTTATAAACACGACGCCGAGCTAACATTTACCGGTCCGAAATTTAAGAGCTTTGAGGATAAATAGAGCACAAAGTGTCCGACCGACCACAAAGGTAGTTAAAGGAGCGGTGCAACAATTTCAGTGGTTTGCTTCAATAATTTTGGAGTTGGTGTCTCGACCATTGCTAAAGTAAAGAACAAACACCTCTTTTGCCCGCATGTCCTAGTTTTTATTTTAAAAATTGATAAATATTAAGGTTTTTGGTACCTCTCAACTTCTTCACCATCTTCCGAGTCACGTGCGCTCTGACGTGAAAGGACGACGAGCGGGGTTCCGGTGAAACTCTCTCTAGAGGCATCAGTGAGCAGCGAGAACTGACCCACCCGCGACCACGTGACCATGTGCTTCCGCAGCGCGATCAGCATGGCGAAAGGAGGAAAGTGCCAACGTGCTTGTCCGGGTCCGGCCATCCCCGTCCGGCTCTGCCCCCGTCTTCCTCCGGCTTCTGGCGACTGTTCGCGGTAGCAGATAGAGCTGGCGGTTTTGTTTGTTTGACCTCGGATAGATGGCGCCACTAAAACTCCATATAATAAAAGTTTCGTCGATGATGCCAGGTTTATGACGCATTTAAGTTTGCGTTGGAACGACAAGATTTATAAAAAAAAAAATACCTTTTATCAAGCAAGTATTTGCACAACTGGGTCTCTTTTTACAGGCCCCTCTTTGACGTCACACCGCGTGGTTCTCATAGCCGCCGCCGCGGCCGCAGGTCGGGAATAATCTAGTTTTTGACTCGCGATTACGCGGCAGTATCGCAACATTCAGAAGAAAGGAGATGTGTTTTCTGTCCTTTGTGACGAGGTAAAAAAACGTCACAAGTATAAGATGCAAATTCTTTCAACGTTAAAAACGTTCCACAGCTCCTGTAATTTCCCCTTGTACTCTTGAACTTCAACGATCGTTCACTTCGTGTACTGTAGAGCATCGCCTGCTAGCGGTCTCCACGTACGCGCGTTAGTCCGGACCACGAACATTTTATCACACGTGTAATTTACAGCATTCACGATCGCTGGCCGTTGTGAGCGGGCTTAGAAATCATTTGGTTATATATCTCAGACGAACCGAAAAGTAGCAGGATAGTAAATCACCTCTCGCTGTGGTAAGCCTGAACCTCGGCTGGGCCCAACGGCTGGACCGGCGGAGCCATCTTGCTTTTTCCCAGAGTCGACAACGGTTTCGGTGACGACTCCAGGGCTGGAGTGGGAGAGACGAAGAAGTGTCTCCTGATTCGTGAATACCCGAACGACTCGCGCGCGCATGAGCAGTAGCGCCGGCAATGCGTTCGAGGACCCACCAGTTGTGTCGAAACGACTCACAAAATATCCCTAATATAAGTTATGCACATGCATAAAACACAAAGTTCTCCTTTCATTCAGAAACTTCTATGACATGGCGTTCTAATTGCCTCCTTCCGCTAAAATCTGGGGACTGCAAAATATAGGCCCGTGGCGTACCAGATGTGCAGTACTTATTTATATTCGCCACGTGTTTGGTTATTACTAATGAAAATGAAAGACGTTTATAATCCCCTGTAACGCCGAATTAAAGCGCAGCTCTTGAGGAGGAGGAGGGGAAGGTACGGAGAGGACGGTCTGCCCCTCCTCCTCATCCGTACCCTCCCCTCCTCCTCTCCTCTTTCCGTCCCATTTAGCGAATCATTTTCGCTCAATTTCGCGCTAAACATAGCGGACCAAATTATCCCCTAAATTTAGCGGCAAATTTTTTTCGCAAAATTTAGCGGGAACTTTTTCTAGCAAATTTAGTGCGGAAAATTTTCCGCTGATTTTGGCAGAAAATATTTACGCTAAAATATTTACGCTGAATTTAGTGGAGAAAATTCTTCTCTAAGGTTAGCGGGACACGTTTTCTACTAAATTTAACGGGGAATTTTTTTCGGTGAATTTAGCGGGGAATCTTTTTTGCTACAGTTAGCCGAGAAATTCTTCCGCTAAATTGTTTACGGAAGTTTTACCGCTAAAATTAGCGGGAAAACATTTTGCTAAATATAGGCGGGAAATTTTTGCGCAAAGTTTAGAGGGTAAGTGTACCCATTATATTTAGCGAGGGATTTTGTTTTGCTAACGTTAGCGGGAAACGTTTTTGCTAAATTTAGCAGGGAAATTTTTGTGCAAAGTTTAGAGGGGAAGTGTTCCCACTATATTTAGCGGAGGATTTTGTTTCGCTTAATTAGCGGGGAAATTTTCGCTAAATTTAGCGGGGAATTTGGTGCACTAAAGGTAGCGAAAAAAATTTTCCGCTAAATTTAGTTTGGAAATTTATTCGCTAAATTTAGCTAGAAACTTTTTTTGGTGAATTTAGCGGGAAAATATTTCCGCTATATTTAGCGGGAAATATACCCATAAAGCAACGCGCGGTGACGTCACTTGTGACGTCAGTACGGGAAACGTCCCATTATGCAGCGCGCAATTACGCCGACGGCGACGCCCCTCAGACCGGAAACGGGCGCTTGAAAGCTGCGCTCTAAAACGAAAATAACCAAATGCTCCACACTTCCATATCTATTTCAGACGCTAAGAGTGCCAGTTCTCAGCAAACGTGTGTCTATCCAGAAGGTACGTGAATCTCTATATTGTTCTTCGACCTTTTCATTGGTGCCGTGCAGCAATTATGCTGGCATAGAAAAAGCAGGGTAATTCTATATCTGAATGCTCACTTGGAGAACTAGTCCGGAATATTAGGACACTAATCTTATTCTCACCATCCTTTTTAGGATAAACGGATACTCATCTCACCCTGAATTATATTTATACGCTCCTAATGGGGACAAGTACGTCACAAACTAAAGTTTCCTGTAAAAAGCAAAACCCATTCTCTTTGGTCTCTAGATTCACTCGAGCGGTTACAAGACAACGGTTTATTTGGCCCTATTTTATTGGTGTAGTTTATTTATCCGCAAATGTGGATAGCGTCAAAGCGCTTTTCAAAGAAGGGGCTGAACACCGCAAGACATTAGTCTGCAAAGTTTGTCGCATTGCTGTGGTTACCCGCAAAATAGAGCGGATGAATCCATGCGCAAGTTCCTCAGGTTCTTGGTCAACACATTGTCAAATTCTGATGGGTGTACCGATACAGAGCTTATACTGTCGTCACGGCACGTGCCATTGTGATGGCATGCTCCTGAGCGTGCACCTTTTCCAGCGTACGTTTTGCACCACAGAACTCATTTTTCTAGTAACGAACAAGTAGCACTGACCACCAGCATGGTGTAATGACGTAACTTGAAAACTACGAGAACAGTTTGCATAAATTTTTTTATTTGTATTTTTACTCTTCGATATTGCAGGGCTTGCTGACTTTGGAAAGGGAAAACACCCGAGTAGCAGCTTGCGTCCGAAAATATTTCTTTCATATCACGTCGTTCTTGTTAACCGAGTTTTAAAATATTTCGTGAGTACAACGGGTAGGGGTAGGGATTGAATAAAGATTGTTTGTTTAAATTGCACCCCTGCCCGTTTTGTTATCGATGAGCAGCGTCGTTATCCGTGTTAAAGAACCCAAGCCTGCGGCTCTACTGCAATGGCAAACATTTCTCAACTACAGCTGAGACACTAGACGATCACTGAGGCTGGCTAACCCCCGTCTGTTTGAACATACGCACTACACAATTGCCACTTCACTAGCATAACAGCATATGATCACGCAAAATAACATATATTGTGTTTATTTTCTTCATTTCAACAGAATTTGAGTGCAGCCACGCTTCAATAATACTCTGCCCACCGTGAATGGAAATCCTTATTTGGGTTGACAGCCTGAAACCTTGCGCTGTGATCCCCACTGACTCACTATCGGTTTATATATTTTCTGCTATCGGTTAGCGCACAGCAGTTGTAAACAAGAAAATCGAGCTTCCTCTCTGCATTGCATAAAAAAACCGCCCTAGGCCCTACATACCTCTTCATGACGATGACAACATCCGTTAAATTTTAAGCTTAGTGGATAAACCATCAACATCAATCACACGAACCTTGCCACTAAACTAAAAATAAATTTCATAAATACCGTTTGCTAAGATAAAAACATGCACTAAACTGAGCGTCATCTGCTTTAATCAGCTGCAGAAATATTTTTCAGAAGGCTGTGTTGCGGAAACGGGAACAAAAGAGCGAATATATGATTACTTTTGATAGATGATCTGGGCGTTTTAGCGCACACACCTCTCTATGCAAATGTTGGGACCGTACAGGGCCTCGGAAACAAGAACCAAAGTAGAGTAATCACATTCGAGATCAGTCAGCCAGCACGCAGCGTACTCTCAGGCTGAGAGTTCCAAATGACCGAGGTCCTGGGTTGAAGGCAAGACATACCGTGCAAAGCAGTCGAAAGATTAAAAAAAAAAAAAACGACAAAACAAATTGTACCCGTGCAGCGTCCGGCTACTTGTGTTGCAACTTATGATGTAGCGGAGCAGACGCTACGAGCCACCCGAGCACTGTGCACGTCGTGACTGCACGCCCCTATCGAAAATCACGTGACACTCACACGGCACTGGAATTGACCTCGATGCGTCGTAGAACCCATGGTAAGGTGCAACAATCTCCACCAGGCAATCGGTGTCAGGCGCCTGGCTTCTATCCGACGCCCCACCCCTGTGTTTACATTACCGCTCCAGTCTTCTCGGCGCTGGCTCGCGCTGTAGCTTTCTGGAACAGCAGAATAAACACCCCAAAGCAGCACGTCCATTTTTTGTTTTTATTTTGCTGACTATGTTACTTGCCTCTTTCCTTGTGGAATATTGTCAGCACAAGCAAAGCAAACAAACCATAACTAGAGTTCGGTTTCCTAGCACAGCAAGCTAGCTCCTCCGGAACCACTTTCCGATGCCAAGTACAGGTGGGCGCAGAGGCAACATTGATTTATTTGTTACAATGTTCCTGGCTTGTCTCTTCATCCTTGACGTTTATTTACGTAACACCGCGCCTCTGACGCCACCGATCGCCCCGCGCAAAAACAGGCGCAGCTCAGATTTTATTACGCCCAACCCTTTCCTGCTGAACCGGTAATCGCCACTTAAGATTGTGGTTTTCTTCCGGTTCGGACTCAATGTCAAATCTTCAATTACGATATCGTTTTTTTTTTTTTTTCCAGTTCGATTAAAAAATAAAGGCTTTGGTCCGGTTTTCGGTTTGGGTTCAGGTTCGGTCCGGCTCTGCACTTCCTTCTTTCCTTTGGTATTTCCCGAACACCCGAAGCACCACTTATCCCCCCATAATGTGTTATTACCTACAGCTTGCTCCCACCCTGGCAATTCGGGCCCAGGCCACACAGTGACAACCAAGGTCCGCTACAACCGGGTTACGGGCGAGTGCGAGACCACCCCGTCGGTGACCGGACCCCACGACTGCCAGAGGTTCGCCACTTTGGCAGACTGCCAGCGGGAGTGCGAGCAGTAACGTCGGGTACTGTCGAAGACGCCCTGTGCTGACGGTGAAAATAAACCGAACTGGCAACCCACGACTGTCGTTGAAATTATTATCCCGATCTAATAATGCACTGATGGGGAACGCTCATCAGGAGGGTACAGTCGATGAAGCACCAATATAAAACGTCCGTATGATTTCCGAAGTCTTTTTAACGCATTGAATGCAGGATATAAGGGGACCGTGAAATGAATTTCGAGCCGGGATTAACTGGGATTTTTGTAATTGCATATGGTTTAGTGGCCTAAAAATATATTAAACCCTCTAATGCCAGAGATTTGTAGAACATTGAAGACATTCAGTAATTATGATTTCATGCTCAAAATACGTGCCTAGTTTCACCGAAGGCAAATTTTATTTTATTTACGTATTATTTCCTTATGATACAGCCGGTATCATCAATGATGGTGTGGGCATTACTCCCAAAATCATAATGACATTTTCACATGTGGTAGGCAACAAAGCAATTACGATATTTTGTGTAGCATAGGTCTACGTTACACATGCAACAGTAGGTGTAAGAAAAGCTGTTCGGCGATGGCGGACAAGACTTTCATCGCAAGACCTGCTGCCCGAGATGGGCATGTGACCGACACCATCCAGCCGCACATCATCCTGGGGAGCACTTTCACCGACTTTGCGCTTCTTCATAGGCGGAGTCACTGAAGATGTTGGCCGCTTGACCGTTTTTTTTCCACCGCGATAAGGGACTCCGCGATGCTTGCCCAAAATCGCCGGAGGTTGACAGGTTCTCGTTCAACTGGGAGCAGTGCCTCCCGCACAGAAGCCAAGCACTCACTGTAGCAATCATCAGGGTGTGATAAAATAGGTGCAGATACCATATGCGAGACTTTATTGGGAACTTGTAAAATTCAATCAAGTAGTTGAGGAGATCCACGCCTCCCATGAAGTAGTTGTATGTCCGTACGATCCATGGCAGTGGTGCTTGGATGAATTTTTTTTCTTTCTTGTCCCATCTTTGCACAGTTCCGACTGGTTCAGCGGACGCATAGTTGGAGACAAGTGTAAGGGCTCTATTATCGTACGACCTTACAACCGCTATATTCTTTAAATTGTCGACCGCATAATCCAACGCATCATGTCCCTCTTTTTTCAGGTCGTTTTCTGACTTTAGTGGGCAGTCCTTTAGCTGATTTTTCTGATCGTTCCTACAAACCCCAGACCTCTCTTCGACAACTCAGTCGCAAGATCAAAGCTGCTGAAGTAATTGTCGGCAGCTATTTTGTAACCTTCTGCTGTGGAAGAAACTCGCACATCTTAAGCGTGACGTCATTACCCAACCCAAACAGGTATTGTTGTTTCACTTGGCCTTGGTAGACGTCGAACTGATACAGAAAACCAGACAAGCCAGCGCGACCCCACAGCTTTATGCCCCAGGGTTTGGGTTTCGCGGGTATGTATTGCATCATAGGGCACATCCCAGTGAAGGAGATCATCATTTCGACGACACTGTTCAGTTCTTCTTGCTCGACTGACTGGAGGTTTTCTTGTAGTGAATTTAATTACGTTCGGATTTTTCAAGCTTTGTCACGTTTCGTGTCTTCTGTGGCTTGATGGTTGTCAGTGAAGTGTATCAGTCTCATGAGCTTCTCAAATCTTTTCCGTGGCATCACATCAGCGACCACGGGAAATCTCGTCTCATTTTCCCAGTAACATCGCACACTGGGCATTTGCACAAGTCCCATCATCAGGCATATCCTAAGGAATTGCTCCAGTTCAGCTTCTGCGACGTTCAGTGAATGTCCAGTAGACTGGGTACTGTACAATACCCAGTCTACACTCGACATTCGACTTGTAGCAAGGAAGCTTAGTTTCGAACTCACCACGGCTTAGCTAGACGCAAACAATATCTGCCCCCAAAATGCTGCTTTAACCGCATTTATTTTCACCCTAATACGATTTCTTTGGCCGTAAACATCCCCTACAGATGAGTGAATACAACCTTACAGAGGTTATTTGAAGACGGCCATTGCAACTGAGCTCGTACAGCGCAAAAAGAAAAAAGAAATACCGAATATTCCATACAAAAACGCGTTCCCCGCGCCATTCTATAACGCGCTTAGCGGGGAAGCGAACACCAGGCTGCCAGGAACCGCAGGTGAATGGGTAAGTCTATCGATTTCGTTTCCAGGGGTTTGTTCTAGTGATGCAAAACTATCGATAAATTCATTATCGGTACTATCGATAGTTTATCCAAAACTATCTATAGTGTGACAGAACTATCGATAGTCGACTATCTATTGTACTATCGATAGATTTTTGGCAGTCGACGATCAATAGTACTATCGATAGTTTTCCGATAGTCGACTTCCGATAGTCGACTGTCGATAATACTATTGATAGATTTTTTTACTATCGATAGTCAAATTTCTGGCAACTATCGATAGTACTATCGATAGTTTTGCATTACTAGAGCGAACACAGTTGCCGCACCGCCGCTCGCCTCCCTTCCTCCTCTCTTCGCTCAAACTCCCGTCTCCGTCATCACTGAAAGCTGAACCACAGTTGGGATGGTAAGTGCTTGAGCTAACTTGTGTCCCATTTGAAAAAAATAAAGCGAGACAAAGAGAAGAGGGAGCAACTAAAACTACCAGTGTCGCGAAACTATCGATAGAAATCCGTCGACAGTACTATAGATAGGTTTACGATAGTAGACTATCGATAGTTTCCCGATAGTCGATTATTGATAATTTTGTGACAGTCGACTATCGATAGAATTATCCATAGCTTTTCGATAGTCGACTATCGATTGTACTATCGATAGTTTTCCGATAGCCGATTAACGATAATTTTGCGATAGTCAACTCTCGATAGAGCTATCCATAGCTTTTCGATATTCCACTATCGATAGTACTATCGATAGTTATTCGAAAGTCGACAATCAATAGTTTTTCGACAGTCGACTATAGATAGTACTATCGATAGTTTTTGGACAGTCGACTATAGATAGTACTATCGATAGTTTTTGGACAGTCGACTATAGATAGTACTATCGATAGTTCTCCGATAGCCGATTAACGATAATTTTGTGATAGTCGACTCTCGATAGAACTATCCATAGCTTTTCGATAGTCGACTATCGACAGTACTATCGATAGTTATTCGAAAGTCGACTATCAATAGTTTTTCGACAGTCGACAATAGATAGTACTATCGATAGTTATTCGAAAGTCGACTATCAATAGTTTTTCGACAGTCGACAATAGATAGTACTATCGATAGTTATTCGAAAGTCGACTATCAATAGTTTTTCGACAGTCGACTCTAGATAGTACTATCGATAGTTATTCGAAAGTCGACTATCAATAGTTTTTCGGCAGTCGACTATAGATAGTACTATCGATAGTTATTCAAAAGTCGACTATCAATAGTTTTTCGACAGTCGACTATAGATAGTACTATCGATAGTTATTCGAAAGTCGACTATCAATAGTTTTTCGACAGTCGACTATAGATAATACTATCGATAGTTTTTCGACAGTCGACTATAGATAGTGCTATCGATAGTTTTTGGACAGTCGACTATAGATAGTACTATCGATAGTTTTTGGACAGTCGACTATAGATAGTACTATCGATAGTTCTCCGATAGCCGATTAACGATAATTTTGTGATAGTCGACTCTCGATAGAACTATCCATAGCTTTTCGATAGTCGACTATCGATAGTACTATCGATAGTTATTCGAAAGTCGACTATCGATAGTTTTTCGACAGTCGACAATAGATAGTACTATCGATAGTTATTCGAAAGTCGACTATCAATAGTTTTTCGACAGTCGACTATAGATAGTACTATCGATAGTTATTCGAAAGTCGACTATCAATAGTTTTTCGACAGTCGACTATAGATAGTACTATCGATAGTTATTCGAAGGTCGACTATCAATAGTTTTTCGACAGTCGACTATAGATAGTACTATCGATAGTTATTCGACAGTCGACTATCAATAGTTTTTCGACAGTCGACTATAGATAGTACTATCGATAGTTATTCGAAAGTCGACTATCAACAGTTTTTCGACAGTCGACTATAGATAGTACTATCGATAGTTATTCGAAAGTCGACTATCAATAGTTTTTCGACAGTCGACTATAGATAGTACTATCGATAGTTTTTCGACAGTCGACTATAGATAGTGCTATCGATAGTTTTTCGACAGTCGACTATAGATAGTACTATCGATAGTTATTCGAAAGTCGACTATCAATAGTTTTTCGACAGTCGACTATAGATAGTACTATCGATAGTTATTCGAAAGTCGACTATCAATAGTTTTTCGACAGTCGACTATAGATAGTACTATCGATAGTTATTCGAAAGTCGACTATCAATAGTTTTTCGACAGTCGACTATAGATAGTACTATCGATAGTTTTTCGACAGTCGACTATAGATAGTGCTATCGATAGTTTTTCGACAGTCGACTATAGGTAGTACTATCGATAGTTTTTGGACAGTCGACTATAGATAGTACTATCGATAGTTCTCCGATAGCCGATTAACGATAATTTTGTGATAGTCGACTCTCGATAGAACTATCCATAGCTTTTTGATAGTCGACTATCGATAGTACTATCGATAGTTAGGCGAAAGTCGACTATCGATAGTTTTTCGACAGTCGACAATAGATAGTACTATCGATAGTTATTCGAAAGTCGACTATCAATAGTTTTTCGACAGTCGACTATAGATAGTACTATCGATAGTTATTCGAAAGTCGACTATCAATAGTTTTTCGACAGTCGACTATAGATGGTACTATCGATAGTTATTCGAAAGTCGACTATCAACAGTTTTTCGACAGTCGACTATAGATAGTACTATCGATAGTTATTCGAAAGTCGACTATCAATAGTTTTTCGACAGTCGACTATAGATAGTACCATCGATAGTTATTCGAAAGTCGGCTATCAATAGTTTTTCGACAGTCGACAATAGATAGTACTATCGATAGTTATTCGAAAGTCGACTATCAATAGTTTTTCGACAATCGACTATAGATAGTACTATCGATAGTTATTCGAAAGTCGACGATCAATAGTTTTTCGACAGTCGACTATAGATAGTACTATCGATAGTTATTCAAAAGTCGACTATCAATAGTTTTTCGACAGTCGACTATAGATAGTACTATCGATAGTTTTTCGACAGTCGACTATAGATAGTGCTATCGATAGTTTTTCGACAGTCGACTATAGATAGTACTATCGATAGTTTTTGGACAGTCGACTATAGATAGTACTATCGATAGTTCTCCGATAGCCGATTAACGATAATTTTGTGATAGTCGACTCTCGATAGAACTATCCATAGCTTTTCGATAGTCGACTATCGATAGTACTATCGATAGGTATTCGAAAGTCGACTATCGATAGTTTTTCGACAGTCGACAATAGATAGTACTATCGATAGTTACTCGAAAGTCGACTATCAATAGTTTTTCGACAGTCGACTATAGATAGTACTATCGATAGTTATTCGAAAGTCGACTATCAATAGTTTTTCGACAGTCGACTATAGATAGTACTATCGATAGTTATTCGAAAGTCGACTATCAATAGTTTTTCGACAGTCGACTTTAGATAGTACTATCGATAGTTATTCGAAAGTCGACTATCAATAGTTTTTCGACAGTCGACAATAGATAGTACTATCGATAGTTATTCGAAAGTCGACTATCAATAGTTTTTCGACAGTCGACTATAGATAGTACTATCGAGTTATTCGAAAGTCGACTATCAATAGTTTTTCGACAGTCGACTATAGATAGTACTATCGATAGTTATTCGAAAGTCGACTATCAATAGTTTTTCGACAGTCAACTATAGATAGTACTATCGATAGTTTTTGGACAGTCGACTATAGATAGTACTATCGATAGTTCTCCGATAGCCGATTAACGATAATTTTGTGATAGTCGACTCTCGATAGAACTATCCATAGCTTTTCGATAGTCGACTATCGATAGCACTATCGATAGTTATTCGAAAGTCGACTATCAATAGTTTTTCGACAGTCGACAATAGATAGTACTATCGATAGTTATTCGAAAGTCGACTATCAATAGTTTTTCGACAGTCGACTATAGATAGTACTATCGATAGTTATTCGAAAGTCGACTATCAATAGTTTTTCGACAGTCGACTATAGATAGTACTATCGATAGTTAATCGAATGTCGACTATCAATAGTTTTTCGACAGTCGACTATAGATAGTACTATCGAGAGTTATTCGAAAGTCGACTATCAATAGTTTTTCGACAGTCGACTATAGATAGTACTATCGATAGTTATTCGAAAGTCGACTATCAATAGTTTTTCGACAGTCGACTATAGATAGTACTATCGATAGTTATTCGAAAGTCGACTATCAATAGTTTTTCGACAGTCGACTATAGATAGTACTATCGATAGTTTTTGGACAGTCGACTATAGATAGTACTATCGATAGTTCTCCGATAGCCGATTAACGATAATTTTGTGATAGTCGACTCTCGATAGAACTATCCATAGCTTTTCAATAGTCGACTATCGATAGTACTATCGATAGTTATTCGAAAGACGACTATCAATAGTTTTTCGACAGTCGACAACAGAGAGTACTATCGATAGTTATTCGAAAGTCGACTATCAATAGTTTTTCGACAGTCGACTATAGATAGTACTATCGATAGTTATTCGAAAGTCAACTATCAATAGTTTTTCGACAGTCGACTATAGATAGTACTATCGATAGTTATTCGAATGTCGACTATCAATAGTTTTTCCACAGTCACCTATAGATAACACTATCGATAGTTATTCGAAAGTCGACTATCAATAGTTTTTCGACAGTCGACTATAGACAGTACTATCGATAGTTATTCGAAAGTCGACTATCAATAGTTTTTCGACAGTCGACAATAGATAGTACTATCGATAGTTATTCGAAAGTCGACTATCAATAGTTTTTCGACAGTCGACTATAGATAGTACTATCGACAGTTATTCGAAAGTCGACTATCAATAGTTTTTCGACAGTCGACTATAGATAGTACTATCGATAGTTATTCGAAAGTCGACTATCAATAGTTTTTCGACAGTCGACTATAGATAGTACTATCGATAGTTTTTGGACAGTCGACTATAGATAGTACTATCGATAGTCCTCTGATAGCCGATTAACGATAATTTTGTGATAGTCGACTCTGGATAGAACTATCCATAGCTTTTCGATAGTCGACTATCGATAGTACTATCGATAGTTATTCGAAAGTCGACTATCAATAGTTTTTCGACAGTCGACTATAGATAGTACTATCGATAGTTATTCGAAAGTCGACTATCAATAGTTTTTCAACAGTCGACTATAGATAGTACTATCGATAGTTATTCGAAAGTCGACTGTCAATAGTTTTTCGACAGTCGACTATAGATAGTACTATCGATAGTTATTCGAAAGTCGACTATCAATAGTTTTTCGACAGTCGACTATAGATAGTACTATCGATAGTTATTCGAAAGTCGACTATCAATAGTTTTTCGACAGTTGACAATAGATAGTACTATCGATAGTTATTCGAAAGTCGACTATCAATAGTTTTTCGACAGTCGACTATAGATAGTACTATCGATAGTTATTCGAAAGTCGACTATCAATAGTTTTTCGACAGTCGACAATAGATAGTACTATCGATAGTTATTCGAAAGTCGACTATCAATAGTTTTTCGACAGTCGACTATAGACAGTACTATCGATAGTTATTCGAAAGTCGACTATCAATAGTTTTTCGACAGTCGACAATAGATAGTACTATCGATAGTTATTCGAAAGTCGACTATCAATAGTTTTTCGACAGTCGACTATAGATAGTACTATCGATAGTTATTCGAAAGTCGACTATCAATAGTTTTTCGACAGTCGACTATAGATAGTACTATCGATAGTTATTCGAAAGTCGACTATCAATAGTTTTTCGACAGTCGACTATAGATAGTACTATCGATAGTTATTCGAAAGTCGACTATCAATAGTTTTTCGACAGTCGACTATAGATAGTACTATCGATAGTTATTCGAAAGTCGACTATCAATAGTTTTTCGACAGTCGACTATAGATATTACTATCGATAGTTATTCGAAAGTCGACTATCAATAGTTTTTCGACAGTCGACTATAATAATAATAATAATAATAATTTTATTGACAGTCTTGAGATACAATCAGTGGTAACGGGTCCGTCAAAGCCTGTAATGGCTTGTGGGACGTGACCCGGCAACGGCGTAAAGGAAAAACAACAAAGGAAATCGGAATAGAAACATACATCACTACAACAACAACAAAAACTACAACTCACATCGAATGCACGAAAAAAAAAACACGTAAACATTTCTAATACTGACAACGTAGCAGAAAAAGAGCCAATACATTAAAAATGAGGTAGCACAGTAACGATGTCTAACACTTTGTACTCAGAAATTTTTTTAACTGTCGTTTTGAGTTTATATCACGGAGTGGTGCTGTCAATTTGTTCAATATATGAGGAACATAGAATGACCGCTTTCTTTTTCCATATTTCGTGTATACTCTGGGGATCGCGAAGTGTTCGCTGTCCCTTAGTGAACGCTGAGTTGTACGTGAAACTTTAAAAGGACTATTCCAGTAATGTTTTTCTATGACACATCTCTCGAAGAGTGCTGCAAAACGAGGGAGATGTAAAAAAGAGAAGAGATTGTCAGATAGGATGTTGGTACCGTATGCTACAGCTTTCAAAATTCCTTTTAGAATACTGTCAATTTTGTTTTGCCAACCCAAGGAACAGTTAGCATGCAGAGTAATACCGTAGCGCAGCACACCATAAGCCAGAGCATTTGCTATCATTTTTCGGACTGTGAAAGGCAAAAACACTTTTGTTGAATAAAGCAAACATGAAACACTACGTAGTTTTTTAGCAATATGACAAAGATGGGAATTCCAGGAGAGATCACTATCAAACAGTACTCCCAAATACTTGACTGTATTAACATGGTTAATGGGTAGACATCTACAATCAACACAGCTCGATGAGTGTAGAAGAAAAGGTGTATCAAGAACTTTGCGTTTAAGGGGACTACAGAAACACACAAGTTTTGTTTTTTGTGTGTTTACTTTGATAAAGTTAGAATTAAACCAGTCCATCAACCGTGTAGCGTTTGTCTGTAACGCAGTCATTGCACTAGTATAATTTATGTGACGCGATACCAACAAAGTATCATCGGCGTACTGATATAGTTCACATCCCGACACCGCCTTTGCTTGATCATTCACATACAGGTTAAAAAGTAACGGTGCTAAAACGGAGCCTTGCGGTACGCCTGATTTTAGAGTGACATATGTGCTTCTAGTGTTACAAATAAGAACTTGTTGCGTTCTGTTTGACAAAAAGCTGCTGAGTAACGAAAAAAAGGGCCCACGAAAACCGTAGTCAAATAGTTTCTTCAATAAAATTTTGTGACAGATAGAGTCAAATGCTTTTGATACGTCTAAAAACAATGCGCAAGCAAATTTGTTGTTATCAAACGAGGCGTACAACGTATCACCAAGATCCTCAAGTAAGGAATCGGTGCCACGCCCTGCAGTAAAACCATATTGTCGTTTTGACAACAGATCAAACTTATCTAGAAATGAGGTCATTGTTTTTAGTAAATGTTTTTCGAGTATCAGTGCTAAACACGGAAGGATAGATATTGGTCTATAGCTTGCAACGTCATTGCGCTTACCTCCCTTGTAAAGCGGCCTTACAATAGCGGCTTAAGTGAAATATGTGAAAGATATAAAGAAAAATATATATACATATCAATGTACACACTAATGAAAGCCTTTTCTAAAATCCCTCCCCCTTTTACATGCTACTTCCTGGACTAAACAATTACTAAAATTTATCTCCCTCCCCCCAGTTCTTCTCTGATGACTTCTCTTGATTGGCGTTTCGGGCTAGTTGACGATGGTTGTTGAAAGTTCTTTTTACATGATGCTTGATGTTTTAAACAGTTCTATGGTCGAATTATGGATCTGGACGGCTTGCTTGATGATGGTCGGCGGTAGTTGGTTCTTGATTACAGGCTTCTTAAGGAATAAACAATTTTATGGTCGAATCGGGGTTGCTGTCGGTCTTCGGGTGGGGATCGCGAGGGTGCTGAAAAGAAAGGCCTTCATTAGTCTCCCCCTCCCCTCCCCTTTTTGTGTTCCTACTCCCTCTTTCCCTGTCCTCCCTTTGTCTTTTGACTGCAGGCCCCCATGGTCCCGGCATATGGCCCTGTCCCTCGGCCGTAACTCTGGTCGTCCCCCCCTCGTCACTCTCTCAACAAGGGGAGGGAACTTCCAGAGCACAAGGTCGGGGCTTTGTCCCCCTGGCCCCCACACCTGCTAAATCAGAGAGGCCGGTTTCCCGGCCTCTCCGCCCCAGCAGGCTGCCAAGGGCTGTGGCTGTGGAGCGGGTCCGGCGGGGGCACCGCTATCATCGACCGAGGCCTTGGGGGCAGTGTATGCGGCAGTCTTATGTTTGGTTGTGCGTATACATTCGTGTTATTTGTAGGTGTCCCCATTATACTAGTTTATGTAAATGGTTCCCGGGCCGAGACAAGCGGCCCTGCTCTTCCCGAGCTTTGAGCCGCGTCCAGTGGGCCCCTCCCCTCCACCCATCTGCTGGAGGGGTGGGCCCACCTAAACGCCCATCTGCGGGGGCGCCGCTTACGCCTGTACTCGCGCCACGTCGCCATTGCTGTTGTGGTGTAGGCTACTTGGTATCGTATTATATGTTATGTGGGAGTGCCAGAGAGGGCCACAGAAATCCCCGCGCCCCCGGCGCGCACCCGACCCACGTCCCACCGCTGCCTCACGGCCCCTGAGGTGCCCGCTGCTCGCCCCTTGTGGCCAAGGAGCCGCAGCGGGCACTGCATGTCTCAATGACAGCCCCATCCGGCCGGAGAAGACAGCGGCAAACCGCGGGCCCAGCCCGCACACCGAGCGCGGGAACCCCCAGGGCCCCCAACACTACCTGGTCTGTAGCAGTTAATGTATGAAGGTGGCCGCGAACCTCCCCAGATGGCCCTGCTCTTGGCATTGGGTTGCCAATGTGCTGGAGCTCGAGTACCTCCACTCCATGGTGAGGGGCTATTCACCGTTGCCTCACCCCTTCCCCGTACCTTACCTATCAGTACGGGGTTTTGGAGAGTAGCGTCGGCGGGGGCACCGCTGCATGGGGGAGTATTCCCGGGTTTCACCTTCCTGTTGTTGTGCAAGTGAGTGTGTCTGTGTGTTTGTGAGTTCCCTTCCCCCATCCCTCCCATCCCTTCCCTCTTCCCTGTGCGCCAGGAAGCGCCTGGGCACGTGTTGCGTGTCGGAAGGTGCAGAGCACCTTGCACCTGTGGTGCGGGCGGGGACGCTCACCGATTATTGCACTGTGCCCGCTTTTTCCGACAGGCAATCACTTTTTTGTTATGTTAGCCCTCTTCGTTCTAATGTGCCTAATTTTGCCCGAATGAGATTTAACATTTCTCCAATTAGTTTAAGAATGTTTTGGTTTTTTAGAATGTTAATTTTATATTTATCCGTGACAGTGGTCACTTTGCCGGGCAATAAACTGTACACTTGTTCCGCGAGAGGTTTTAGTAACGGGCATTCATTAAGATAGTGTAGGAAATTAACGCACTGCCTCCCGAAGAAGCAGTTTTGGTCGGGAGACAGTTTCACTCTATAGAGGTAATAAGGCAGCCTGCCATGATTGGTGACGACCTGTGAGACGTAAAAGTTTGCTGGAAAATTGTCTGGTATATCGTATATACTAGGGATCCATGTACTCAATTCGGAGTTTCGCCCCTCCTCTTTCCATCGCTGATCCCATTCTTTAAAGAGTTGAATTTTGATTTCTTTTTTGACATAGTTTTTTCCCATGGGTAGCGCTACCGGTTCTCCATGAGTTCGCGCTTTATTTGCTAGTTTATCTGCCAATTCGTTTCCCTCCACCCCAGTATGGCCTTTCACATGCATTAGATTTATACTATGCATGGTTCGAATTGTTTTAATGGTATTTTTTATGAGTTGAATTACTGGATGGTTATTGTGGGGGTTAGCTAGGGCCTGCAGTGTGGATAAGCTATCCGTGAATAGGTTAATGGTTGTACTGTTTTTAAAAGTTGATACGTATTCCAGACTTTTCAGAATTGCAATCATTTCGGCATCATATATTGTTGCGTGCTTTTCTAATTTGTACATTGCTTTCTTATTTGATTTTTCCGATTCATCTAGTATTATAAATGCTGCTCCTACTGTCTGGTTACAGACAGATCCATCGGTGAAAATGTTAAGTTGAGCAGTGCTAGGCGCTCTTTTAAAGAATGATACAGCTGTTTTTTCTGCTGGGTGCGTATCCCAGGGATCTAACAGTTTTTGGATTTTTTCCGTCTCCCAGGTCGTCCCAAGTATAGTGTGGTCACAGTTTCTCTGAAACAAGTGAAATGACGCGGCTTCTTTGTCGAGTGTTAGTGCTATTGGCATAATGTTTGAGAGAATATTAAGGTTGATATTGCTAACGGTGCGGTATGCTTTAGTTATTTTCAAAAGCGGCGTTCTTTGTACAGACTGTAGCTTTCTGGCCAAGTGCGAATTGTTTGTATTTTTACACCATACGGGGGCGGCGTACGTAATTGCTCGTTCTATTCCTCTGATATAAATGTCTCTGAATTGTGTCCCCTTGATGCCCCAGTTCACCCCGGAAAACATGCCGAGGGCTTGGGTGCTTTGAGTTATTTTAGATTTTAGATATTCTGCATGTGCCGTGAATGTTAGTTTTGAGTCGAAAACGACCCCGAGGATTTTTAATGAATTTACATGAGTGAGGTTGCGACCTCCCAATTTAATGGTTGGTACTCGTTTTTTATACCGATCTCCAATATCAAGAACTTCGCACTTGACCGGGTTAAAGCTTAGCCTTTTTTCATCTCCCCATTCTTTAATGAGGTTTAGCGCCCGGTTTGCATTGTCCTCCAGTTCTTTCCGTGATTTTCCCGTCACTATTAGGGTTACGTCGTCAGCAAATGCCTGAATCGTTATATTGTTTTCGAATCTTTGTTGAAGAAGATCCGCAATAACAACATTGAAAAGAAGTGGACTGAGGGGTGAACCTTGCGGACACCCCTTTACTGAGCTGATAGTAATTTTTTCGCTTTTTGTTAAGTAGGACATTTTGCGGTTTGTCAAAAAGTCTCGAACCAAATTGAAAATATTTCTGGGGCAGTTGTTTTCTCTTAGTTTGTTAATTACTACTGGGGCCCAGAGCGAGTTGAAGGCTCCCTTGATGTCCAGAGACACCAAGATTGCCCCCTTCCCCTCCCTCTTGACGTCCTCCAGCTTAGTTTTAATTTTGTATAACGCGCTTACTGCGGACTTTCTGTGGGTAAAGCCAAATTGGTTTTCATGAAGTAGTTTTTTAGAGTGTAAGAAATGGTACAGCCTAATGTTAATTAATTTTTCTAATACTTTACCAAAGATGGAGTTCAGACAGATCGGTCTATATCCGGAGGGACTGTCAACCCTATCTGTCTTTTTGAGTAGTATTATTTTTCCTTCTTTCCATTCATCGGGGAAATAACCAAATTCCAGACACGCGTTGAAATTTTTAAAAAAGAGTTCTTTAAAGTTGTTGTAGATTGTTCTCAGAAAAAAGTTTTGATATTATCAATTCCTAGTGCAGTTGTTAATTTCAATTTAGCCAAAACGGCCTCTACCTCTGCCGAAGTGAAGGGTATGTCATTGATTGTATTGATATCTTCGAGTGACATGAGACGCACGTTGGTCTCATGTGCCGAGTCGCTGTTAGGGTCATCTTCCTCGAATAGTGTTGTTAGGATAAAACGTACTGTCTCTGCCAGACTTCTCGTCCGAACTCCATCTGATAACACGAGAGGACAAAGCACTACCGGGCGTTTAAGTTTGTTAAGTGCTATCTTATATGGGAGGGTAAAAACATTATTGCCATGGACGACACCGCAGAACTCTTTAAAAGAGCTCTGCTTTGCATCCTTTATGTTGCTTTTATAATCTTTGTGCGCTTCATAATAGGATTTCTTAAATTGATCTCTATTGTTATTTTTGCAATTTTGATATCTGCGCCGAAGCGCCCGCATTTTTTTACGTTCGATAGAGAGTTGTGGGGTCCACCATTTAACTTCATTTGCTACCTTGGAATATATTTTCGTAAGTTCTTCAATTTTGTCATAAAGTGTTCTAATTACATGCTCTAAATGATTTTTGGAAACGAGAGGTCTGCTTGACATGTCCCTAAGCCAGCGGTCTTTTATTAATTTGTCTATAACCTTTATCTCGCCTGTTTTTGTTAGTCTTTTGACTGGGCACCTGTTTCCAAAAGCTGTAATTTTGATGTAGCTGTGGTCGCTGCCTGAAGGAGTGTCCAAAACCTCCCAATCCGAAATGTGTCCTAATGTGTGTCCATTTACAATAGTTAGATCAATCCAACTTTCGCCGTTTGGTGAGGCGAAAGTTGGGGACGAGTTTCTGTCATTGATCCACACTAATTCTAAGCTTATAAATAGGTCTGCTAATTCCTCTCCTCTCTGGTCTAATCTCTGTCCCCCCAGCTGGGGTTTTTTGCGTTAAAGTCTCCTAATAATATAAGTTTTTCTGATTTGTGCTGTTCTACTACTTCGGTGATTATTTGCAGCCAAGGTGTTATGTCGTCATCAGGTGGTATATAAACGTTTGCTAGCACAAACGTTTGGTTTTCTGTGTTACAGCGGACCACTAGCAGATCTCTCGCTACGGTAATAGGAAATGCATCGCAAAAGTTATCGTGAATTACCATTGCGACTCTGGGTTTTGTTTCGAATGCTATGACATTATCTTTAATGCTGAATCCCACAACCTTGTTTTTAAGATAATAAGGTTCCTGGATGCAGGTGATGCGTTGTTTAATTTCCATAGTATCTATCTTAAGTTGGTCTATAGCTCTTATACAGTGATTTGCATTAAACTGCAGGATATCTACTCTGCTATCCGAGCTGGTCATAGTTAGTGTTTTAAGTTAATGTATGTTCAGCTCAAAAGCGGGAAAAGATAACTATTGAATTAGAGCTATGTACCTATAAATGCCTGGTAAAGGGGCTTTTTAGTAGGCTAAATATCGTCGAGCCTGCTGCTCCTTCTCAAGCAGGGCCCTGCATGCCCTCGAACCAAACGAGTATTCGACGTGAAATCTCGTCTTGAACTTCTCGTTGCTCCGAACGCATGCACGGCACCGCTTCTCAATTGCCCTGCAGTTGGCCCCGGGGTGGTCACCGGAGCACTCAGTGCAGGCCGAGGACTGGTCTTTGCACACTTTAGCTGTGTGGCCATAAGTGCAACACTTCGTGCAGCGCCGGACGCCAAGGTTCTCATAGACGGGGCAGGACGTCCATCCGAGATACACCCTCCTCTTTTGGAGGAGGATGTCCCTCGTCTGGGGCCCAACCTCCAGAATATGGACCATGGTGCCCGATGCTGCCCGAAATGAGGCCACGACCTTGTTCTGGTCTTCGGTTGGGAGGTCGTTCATTGAGGTTAGGGTCTCAACTAGGTCCGCAGCTTCCACCCCTGGGTCAACCCCCACAATCTTGACCTGTGGGGCCCTTTTTTCTGAACGCCTAGTGGTAAGTTTAGACGCGGTTCCCGCATTGGCCTTAATGGCTTCCGAGAGGCGGTCTAGTCCGGCCGCGCTGTGACCGAGCACAATAGCCCCACCTCGCACTTGCTTGATCTCGACGCTGCCGAGTCCGAGCTCCGCGGGCTTGAAGGTAGTACGCAGCAGGTGGGAGATCCCTGCGTATGGTTCCACCCCAGCTGCTGGCTTGGTTGCCGGGTAGATCAAAAGGCTCTCCCTGGGGGCTGAGGGTGGTGTTGTTGGCTTGGGGACCTCGGGCAATGCCCCCCCCTGCTGCTGGCCGGCGGGGCTCGGGCTCGAAGTCGCCAGGTTCTGCTGGAGAACCTGCGAGAAGGTGCGGTGCAGGGCGGCAACACTCTCCGGCGTGGGGGAGGGGGCTGCGGGGGCTGGGGCCCTCTCCCTCTCTTCCTTGTACGCTTCCATTTTGGCAGCCAGTGCCGTGTTTTGGTTAATTAGATCCAGCGCAAAACCAAACAGACGATCGTATGCACCGTGCAGGTTGGCCACGTGGGTCTTACTGGTTTTAGTGCCCACCGCTGGGATTGCCTCACTTATGTCATGGTGCATGTCTACCAGAGTTGCGGCGTTCGGGTTAAGTTTGAATTTCATGTCTTTCGCCTGCGCGGCGAGCGTCTCTTGGGTCGGACGAGAATCCCCGTTGCCCTTCTCAGTTACCTCCTCCCCCGGGGGGGAGGCATCGCCAGTAGTGCTGCCCGGCATCTGAGCGTCTCAGATGACGGACAGGCTTGCCCAAGAAACGCCCAAAAGCAAAAATAAAAGCAAAACCCAAAGCCCAGCCGAAACACAGTACCAAAATCCCCAGCTACTCCTCGCGACGAAAGAAAACAGAGTCTTTTGTGCCAAAAATGGCGCGGACAAAATCACAAAGGGACACCCCTAAAAAGAATAGAAAATGGCCTAAAATGGGAAAAAAAAAGGCCAAACAAACGTACTCTCGCGACCGCGCTACTGCAACGAGTACCGACCTTAGCCCTGCACCGCCATGAGTGTTGAGAGAAAAAAAAAAAAACTACATGGCGTTTTCGGTCGGGAAGAAAAAAGGCGGGAAAAGTGCGCTTCAACAAAAAGCCTATAAAAACTGACATACACAAATTGCACCACCTGAAAAGGGTGGTGCTAGGCTTTTAGCTACACAAGGGACCTAGCTTAACCGTCCAGCTAATCGGAAAAACCCCCGAAAAGAAATAAAAAGAAGTTAGCCTGCGTAGTTCAGGCTTCCTTTGTTTGGCCCCCAACCTAGCACCCCACCACTTCGAAAATCAAAGTAGCTGTAAAAATGAAAGTTTTACCTCTACGAAAAAAACAAACACACGCTCGTATTTGCGCAAACGCGAGGAACACGGGCGTTAAATTTGTTTGTACGGGCGAGCGCTCAAACTCTGAGTTTGGACGCAAAATCAAGTGGCAACCATCTTGATTTTTTCCCGCTAGGCCTAGCTCACACAAAAATGTTCAGAAATCAAAGAAAATTAACTTTAGAAAAACAAAAACACCTGGAAACTAATCGGTATACCTTTAGACTCTAATACCTAAAAGAATATACTTCCAGCTAGCCTGGAAATATAAAAATTATACTTAGCTTGGGGAGCTCATTCGATACAGGTCTTGCCCCCTCGGCGCCTAGGGAAGAAGCATGAACTGCTGCGTTGTCGTTAAGTGCTCCAATATTTATGCGTCGTATCTTGTGGGGACAAAGTTTCACAGTTTTTCACCTCGCCGATGTTTTGTGGGACCGCGACAACGAATGACCGGTCGCGTAATACGCGAGAAATTTGGTCTCCGGATCATGTCTGCCACTGTGTCGGCACGGCTGACATATTCTACACTGCCGCTTTGCGCTCTGCGTTTGTTTTCGTACCAGTAATGCCATCCCACATTCACGGGTATGCAGTGCGAATTCCGTTGAAGGAATGCCCTCCAAGGAAGTTTCGTCCTCCTCGTACGTGTCGATGATATTTCCGGACCAGTACGGCACGCAGTCTGTACTTCATGAAGCAAGATTCGGACGGTACAAAAAGGGACCAATATGAATCTAAGGAAAACTACAATGAAACTTGGAATGAATGGACAATCGATGTTTGAGTATGGAAGTTTATGTGGTGTGCTTTCTTTTTTGATCGGCCTCCTTTTGGATGTGGAAACACTGACACCCCGAGTCTTGTTGACAAATTTTTTTTTCTCGGCTTTAGAGCTACCTATCGCAAAGTTCTTCGAACTGGAAGTACCGTCCACTGGTACCTTCCTACCTGTAAAGTGTGCACCTCCCGGCCATGATGAGTGGTATTCTTTTGACAGCCTTTGACGGTCAAAACCGGTTCCCATTTAGTTGCGCTGCTCAAAAATATTTCCACCTGGTTAAACTATGCCCTCTTTTTTATGTATAATAAGTGTTTTGTCAAGTTACAGTTGTCCAAGACCTGTGTGCCGAAAATCAGCCCCTCGCACAACCAGATTACTACACAACAGCTGACCGCAAAAGCCTTTGACGGCCAAACCGTGTGTTAATTGGCCGGCAAACTTGGTTTTCTCAGCTTTGAAGCCACCTTTCGTAAAGTTCCTTCAAATGGAAGTACAGTGCAGTAGTCTCTTCCTACCTGTAAAGTCTCCATCTCCCACGACCAGTGGCATTCTCTTCACAGACCTTTCACGGTCAAAACCGTTTCCCATTCAGTTACGCCGCCCAAACCTAATTTCCACCTGGCTTCCCTATGCC
The DNA here is from genome assembly GCF_016920785.2 of Ixodes scapularis. Classification (NCBI taxonomy): domain Eukaryota; kingdom Metazoa; phylum Arthropoda; class Arachnida; order Ixodida; family Ixodidae; genus Ixodes; species Ixodes scapularis. The sequence goes on from NW_024609846.1 coordinate 153,991,945, forward strand.
ACCTATTTTTGGTATTATAACTGTTGTGTCAAGTTACGGTCATGTCCAAGAAACTCTGTGTCCAAATCTGCACTTCGCACAGCCCGGTTATAACACAAGATTTTGGATCCAATATTGGATATTCCTGACAGCTTTATTCCTTTATTCGTTAGAACTATAACTTTCACACCTGCTGTCTTAATAAACCTTGGCCCACTTAGTGAACATCTCACTCACCTCCAAATATCATCGTCCTAGCAGTCCTACGTTTACAGCGACGAGCGAAACAAATTTCCCACTGAGAGCAATTATGGTGGCGGCCGTCTTGCTCTTCGGAAAATTTCTCAAACCCCTTTTTCGACCACAACTAAAGAAATTACCCCTAATAACAACTCAAACTCAATATATAAGGAGGGGAGAACAGCCAAAATGCCTTTCTCAAATCTCTCCCAGCACTCATGCAACAACACCCTCAACTTATCGGCTCAAAAAGCAAAAGTTCCGTCCGTGCGCGCTTCCGCCGCCACAGCATCGCACGCGAAAAGGCGCCGCAGGCTGCTGAGCGCGCCTCACTGTCGAACGCCAGCTCCTCCGCTAGCGGCGCTACGCGCGTCTTTGAAAGCGCCCCCTATAGTTCCCGCACGGAGCGTATAGATAGTAAAAATCGATAGCCTTCCACCGCTAGTTCGTAGTAGTATTCGCGTGCGGAGAGAACACAGTTGTCGCACCGCCGCCCTCGCCTCCCTTTCCCCTTTCTTCGCCCCAAACTCCCGTCTTCGTCATCACTAAAAGCTGAACCAAAGTTGGGATGGTAAGTGCTTGGGCTAATTGGTGTCCCATTTGAGAAAATAAATTCAAAAAAATAGAAAAGGGAGCGACTAAAACTACTAGTGTCGGGAAACTATCGATAGTAAACCGTCGACAGTACTATAGATAGGTTTACGATAGTAGACTATCGATAGTTTCCCGATAGTCGATTATTGATAATTTTGTGATAGTCGACTATCGATAGAATCATCCATAGCTTTTAGATAGTCGACTATCGACTGTACTATCGATAGTTATTCGAAAGTCGACTATCGATAATTTTGCAATAGTCGACTATCGATAGTATTATCCATAGCTTTTCGATAGTCGACTACCGATAGTACTATCGATAGTTCTCCGATAGCCGATTAACAATAATTTTGTGATAGTCGACTCTCGATAGAACTATCCATAGCTTTTCGATAGTCGACTATCGATAGTACTATCGATAGTTATTCGAAAGTCGACTATCGATAGTTTTTCGACAGTCAACTATAGATAGTACTATCGATAGTCTTGCACCGCTAGTTCGAAGTAGTATTCGCGTGCGGAGAGAACACAGTTGTCGCACCGCCGCCCTCGCCTCCCTTTCTCCTCTCTTCGCCCCAAACTCCCGTCTTCGTCATCACTAAAAGCTGAACCAAAGTTGGGATGGTAAGTGCTTGGGCTAATTGGTGTCCCATTTGAGAAAATAAATTCACAAAAAATAGAAAAGGGAGCGACTAAAACTACTAGTGTCGGGAAACTATTGATAGTAAACCGTCGACAGTACTATAGATAGGTTTACGATAGTAGACTATCGATAGTTTCCCGATAGTCGATTATTGATAATTTTGTGATAGTCGACTATCGATAGAATCATCCGTAGCTTTTTGATAGTCGACTATCGATTGTACTATCGATAGTTATTCGAAAGTCGACTATCGATAATTTTGCAATAGTCGACTATCGATAGTATTATCCATAGCTTTTCGATAGTCGACTATCGATAGTACTATCGATAGTTCTCCGATAGCCGATTAACGATAATTTTGTGATAGTCGACTCTCGATAGAACTATCCATAGCTTTTCAATAGTCGACTATCGATAGTACTATCGATAGTTATTCGAAAGTCGACTATCGATAGTTTTTCGACAGTCAACTATAGATAGTACTATCGATAGTCTTGCACCGCAAGTTCGTAGTAGTATTCGCGTGCGGAGAGAACACAGTTGTCGCACCGCCGCCCTCGCCTCCCTTTCTCCTCTCTTCGCCCCAAACTCCCGTCTTCGTCATCACTAAAAGCTGAACCAAAGTTGGGATGGTAAGTGCTTGGGCTAATTGGTGTCCCATTTGAGAAAATAAATTCACAAAAAATAGAAAAGGGAGCGACTAAAATTACTAGTGTCGGGAAACTATCGATAGTAAACCCTCGACAGTACTATACATAGGTTTACGATGGTAGACTATCGATAGTTTCCCGATAGTCGATTATTGATAATTTTGTGATAGTCGACTATCGATAGAATCATCCATAGCTTTTCGATAGTCGACTATCGATTGTACTATCGATAGTTATTCGAAAGTCGACTATCGATAATTTTGCAATAGTCGACTATCGATAGTATTATCCATAGCTTTTCGATAGTCGACTATCGATAGTACTATCGATAGTTCTCCGATAGCCGATTAACGATAATTTTGTGATAGTCGACTCTCGATAGAACTATCCATAGCTTTTCAATAGTCGACTATCGATAGTACTATCGATAGTTATTCGAAAGTCGACTATCGATAGTTTTTCGACAGTCAACTATAGATAGTACTATCGATAGTCTTGCACCGCTAGTTCGTAGTAGTATTCGCGTGCGGAGAGAACACAGTTGTCGCACCGCCGCCCTCGCCTCCCTTTCTCCTCTCTTCGCCCCAAACTCCCGTCTTCGTCATCACTTAAAGCTGAACCAAAGTTGGGATGGTAAGTGCTTGGGCTAATTGGTGTCCCATTTGAGAAAATAAAGTCACAAAAAATAGAAAAGGGAGCGACTAAAACTACTTGTGTCGGGAAACTATCGATAGTAAACCGTCGACAGTACTATAGATAGGTTTACGATAGTAGACTATCGATAGTTTCCCGATAGTCGATTAATGATAATTTTGTGATAGTCGACTATCGATAGAATTATCCATAGCTTTTCGATAGTCAACTATCGATTGTACTATCGATAGTCTTCCAATAGTCGATTAACGATAATTTTGCAATAGTCGACTATCGATAGAATTATCCATAGCTTTTCGATAGTCGACTATCGATTGTACTATCGATAGTCTTCTAATAGTCGATTAACGATAATTTTGCAATAGTCGACTATCGATAGAACTATCCATAGCTTTTCGATAGTCGACTATCGATAGTACTATCGATAGTTATTCGAAAGTCGACTATCGATAGTTTTTCGACAGTCTACTATAGATAGTACAATCGATAGTCTTGTACCGCTAGTTCGTAGTAGTATTCGCGTGCGGAGAGAACACAGTTGTCGTACCGCCGCCCTCGCCTCCTTCTGTCCTCTCTTCGCCCCAAACTCCCGTCTTCGTCATCACTAAAAGCTGAACCAAAGTTGGGATGGTAAGTGCTTGGGCTGATTAGTGTCCCATTTGAGAAAATAAAGTCACAAAAAATAGAAAAGGGAGCGACTAAAACTACTTGTGTCGGGAAACTATCGATAGTAAACCGTCGACAGTACTATAGATAGGTTTACGGTAGTAGACTATCGATAGTTTCCCGATAGTCGATTATTGATAATTTTGTGATAGTCGACTATCGATAGAATCATCCATAGCTTTTCGTAAGTCGACTATCGATTGTACTAGCGACAGTTTTCCGATAGTCGATTAACAATAATTTTGCAATAGTCGTCTATCGATAGAATTATCCATAGCTTTTCGATAGTCGACTATCGATAGTACTATCGATAGTCTTCCGATAGTCGATTAACGATAATTTTGCAATAGTCGACTATCGATAGAACTATCCATAGCTTTTCGATAGTCGACTATCGATAGTACTATCGATAGTTATTCGAAAGTCGACTATCGATAGTTTTTCGACAGTCAACTATAGATAGTACAATCGATAGTCTTGCACCGCTAGTTCGTAGTAGTATTCGCGTGCGGAGAGAACACAGTTGTCGCACCGCCGCCCTCGCCTCCTTTTCTCCTCTCTTCGCCCCAAACTCCCGTCTTCGTCATCACTAAAAGCTGAACCAAAGTTGGGATGGTAAGTGCTTGGGCTAATTGGTGTCCCATTTGAGAAAATAAAGTCACAAAAAATAGAAAAGGGAGCGACTAAAACTACTTGTGTCGGGAAACTATCGATAGTAAACCGTCGACAGTACTATAGATAGGTTTACGGTAGTAGACTATCGATAGTTTCCCGATAGTCGATTAATTATAATTTTGTGATAGTCGACTATCGATAGAATTATCCATAGCTTTTCGATTGTCGACTATCGATAGTACTATCGATAGTTCTCCGATAGCCGATTAACGATAATTTTGTGATAGTCGACTCTCGATAGAACTATCCATAGCTTTTCGATAGTCGACTATCGATAGTACTATCGATAGTTATTCGAAAGTCGACTATCGATAGTTTTTCGACAGTCAACTATAGATAGTACTATCGATAGTCTTGCACCGCTAGTTCGTAGTAGTATTCGCGTGCGGAGAGAACACAGTTGTCGCACCGCCGCCCTCGCCTCCTTTTCTCCTCTCTTCGCCCCAAACTCCCGTCTTCGTCATCACTAAAAGCTGAACCAAAGTTGGGATGGTAAGTGCTTGGGCTAATTGGTGTCCCATTTGAGAAAATAAAGTCACAAAAAATAGAAAAGGGAGCGACTAAAACTACTTGTGTCGGGAAACTATCGATAGTAAACCGTCGACAGTACTATAGATAGGTTTACGGTAGTAGACTATCGATAGTTTCCCGATAGTCGATTAATGATAATTTTGTGATAGTCGACTATCGATAGAATTATCCATAGCTTTTCGATTGTCGACTATCGATAGTACTATCGATAGTTCTCCGATAGCCGATTAACGATAATTTTGTGATAGTCGACTCTCGATAGAACCATCCATAGCTTTTCGATAGTCGACTATCGATAGTACTATCGATAGTTATTCGAAAGTCGACTATCGATAGTTTTTCGACAGTCAACTATAGATAGTACTATCGATAGTCTTGCACCGCTAGTTCGTAGTAGTATTCGCGTGCGGAGAGAACACAGTTTTCGCACCGCCGCCCTCGCCTCCCTTTCTCCTCTCTTCGCCCCAAACTCCCGTCTTCGTCATCACTAAAAGCTGAACCAAAGTTGGGATGGTAAGTGCTTGGGCTAATTGGTGTCCCATTTGAGAAAATAAAGTCACAAAAAATAGAAAAGGGAGCGACTAAAACTACTTGTGTCGGGAAACTATCGATAGTAAACCGTCGACAGTACTATAGATAGGTTTACGATAGTAGACTATCGATAGTTTCCCGATAGTCGATTAATGATAATTTTGTGATAGTCGACTATCGATAGAATTATCCATAGCTTTTCGATTGTCGACTATCGATAGTACTATCGATAGTTCTCCGATAGCCGATTAACGATAATTTTGTGATAGTCGACTATCGATAGAATTATCCATAGCTTTTCGATAGTCGACTATCGATAGTACTATCGATAGTCTTCTAATAGTCGATTAACGATAATTTTGCAATAGTCGACTATCGATAGAACTATCCATAGCTTTTCGATAGTCGACTATCGATAGTACTATCGATAGTTCTCCGATAGCCGATTAACGATAATTTTGCAATAGTCGACTATCGATAGAATTATCCATAGCTTTTCGATAGTCGACTATCGATTGTACTATCGATAGTCTTCTAATAGTCGATTAACGATAATTTTGCAATAGTCGACTATCGATAGAACTATCCATAGCTTTTCGATAGTCGACTATCGATAGTACTATCGATAGTTATTCGAAAGTCGACTATCGATAGTTTTTCGACAGTCAACTATAGATAGTACTATCGATAGTCTTGCACCGCTAGTTCGTAGTAGTATTCGCGTGCGGAGAGAACACAGTTGTCGTACCGCCGCCCTCGCCTCCCTCTCTCCTCTCTTCGCCCCAAACTCCCGTCTTCGTCATCACTAAAAGCTGAACCAAAGTTGGGATGGAAAGTGCTTGGGCTAATTGGTGTCCCATTTGAGAAAATAAAGTCACAAAAAATAGAAAAGGGAGCGACTAAAACTACTTGTGTCGGGAAACTATCGATAGTAAACCGTCGACTGTACTATAGATAGGTTTACGATAGTAGACTATCGATAGTTTCCCGATAGTCGATTAATGATAATTTTGTGATAGTCGACTATCGATAGAATCATCCATAGCTTTTCGTAAGTCGACTATCGATTGTACTAGCGACAGTTTTCCGATAGTCGATTAACGATAATTTTGCAATAGTCGTCTATCGATAGAATTATCCATAGCTTTTCGATAGTCGACTATCGATAGTACTATCGATAGTCTTCCGATAGTCGATTAACGATAATTTTGCAATAGTCGACTATCGATAGAACTATCCATAGCTTTTCGATAGTCGACTATCGATAGTACTATCGATAGTTATTCGAAAGTCGACTATCGATAGTTTTTCGACAGTCAACTATAGATAGTACTATCGATAGTCTTGCACCGCTAGTTCGTAGTAGTATTCGCGTGCGGAGAGAACACAGTTGTCGCACCGCCGCCCTCGCCTCCCTTTCCCCTCTCTTCGCCCCAAACTCCCGTCTTCGTCATCTCTAAAAGCTGAACCACAGTTGGGAAGGTAGGTGCTTGAGCTAACTTGTGTCCCATTTGAAAAAATAAAGCGAGAAAAAGAGAAGAGGGAGCAACTAAAACTGCTAGTGTCGCGAAACTATCGATAGTAATCCGTCGGCAGTACTATAGATTGGTTTACGATAGTAGACTATCGATAGTTTCCCGATAGTCGATTATTGATAATTTTGTGATAGTCGACTATCGATAGAATTATCCATAGCTTTTCGATTGTCGACTATCGATAGTACTATCGATAGTTCTCCGATAGCCGATTAACGATAATTTTGTGATAGTCGACTATCGATAGAATTATCCATAGCTTTTCGATAGTTGACTATCGATAGTACTATCGATAGTCTTCTAATAGTCGATTAACGATAATTTTGCAATAGTCGACTATCGATAGAACTATCCATAGCTTTTCGATAGTCGACTATCGATAGTACTATCGATAGTTCTCCGATAGCCGATTAACGATAATTTTGCAATAGTCGACTATCGATAGAATTATCCATAGCTTTTCGATAGTCGACTATCGATTGTACTATCGATAGTCTTCTAATAGTCGATTAACGATAATTTTGCAATAGTCGACTATCGATAGAACTATCCATAGCTTTTCGATAGTCGACTATCGATAGTACTATCGATAGTTATTCGAAAGTCGACTATCGATAGTTTTTCGACAGTCAACTATAGATAGTACTATCGATAGTCTTGCACCGCTAGTTCGTAGTAGTATTCGCGTGCGGAGAGAACACAGTTGTCGTACCGCCGCCCTCGCCTCCCTTTCTCCTCTCTTCGCCCCAAACTCCCGTCTTCGTCATCACTAAAAGCTGAACCAAAGTTGGGATGGTAAGTGCTTGGGCTAATTGGTGTCCCATTTGAGAAAATAAAGTCACAAAAAATAGAAAAGGGAGCGACTAAAACTACTTGTGTCGGGAAACTATCGATAGTAAACCGTCGACTGTACTATAGATAGGTTTACGATAGTAGACTATCGATAGTTTCCCGATAGTCGATTAATGATAATTTTGTGATAGTCGACTATCGATAGAATCATCCATAGCTTTTCGTAAGTCGACTATCGATTGTACTAGCGACAGTTTTCCGATAGTCGATTAACGATAATTTTGCAATAGTCGTCTATCGATAGAATTATCCATAGCTTTTTGATAGTCGACTATCGATAGTACTATCGATAGTCTTCCGATAGTCGATTAACGATAATTTTGCAATAGTCGACTAT